>NC_136065.1:1480138357-1480738357 GCF_964261635.1 Lissotriton helveticus
CCCCGGCAGCGGGCAGGCGCCAGTGCCACCTTCACCGTCTCAGCTTCGCCGGACCTCACGGAGGTCTGTCTGAGCAAACTCGGAGAAAAAAAGACCATCGGGAAGGGGCTGAGAGGCAGGTGCGTTCCCGGACCCCTGGGGGCCCGAGGGGGCGGGCCCGGGTGCTGCCTTCCCCCGTCTCGGCATCGCCGGACCTCACAGAGGTCTGCTTGAGCAAACTAGGAGAAAAAGGACCATCGGGAAGGGGCTGAGAGGCAGGTGTGTTCCCGGGCCCCGGCGGGCAGGCCCGGGTCCTGCTTTCCCCTGATTCAGAATCGCCTGACCCTCTCCCTAGTAATCCAGAGGAAAATTACCCCCCTTTCTTGTAATCCGTGCACACAAGGTGACAGAGGGGACCCAAGGCGCGAAAGTACCCGACCTCCTGAAGCCCTCGCTGGGATCCGGGAAGCAAATGGCACCTCATCGGGACTTCCAGGGAAGTTCGGCCATCTGGTCGCCCCATAGGAAAGCATTGCGGGTGACCAGTTGGCTGAGGGGATCTGGGCAACCAGATGGCCGGGCACGAAAGGGAAGCCATCTGGACACCTTGCGCCCCAACGAAGGAGTGAGCGGGTGCCGGTGCATGGCGGACTGGAGGCCCAGGGCCCCAGCTGGGCCCCAGCCATGGAGGCTGCAAGGGGGACCCGACAGGCCCTCCGACCCAGGGCCCGTAGACACCTTGACAAGCAGGGGAGGCCTGCACGGGACCGATGGACCCCTGTCATGGGCCCTTGGTGGAGCAGCAGCCCGGGGGACAGGGCCCAGGGCCCGAGCACCCGACCCGGGGTCCGGCCGGGCCTCTGGACCCAGAAGGGGCTCCCAGGCCCGGAGGCGCAGGGGACGTCTCCCCGGGCCCTCCAGACACCATCCCGGGCACCCTGTCATGTGGCAGGACCCAGGACGGAGCCCAGGGTGGGGAGGCCACCCTCCCCGGGGCCCCTGAGCTCCTGAATCCAGCCAAGCAAGGGGAGGCTCCCCGGGCACAACGAAACCCCGCAGCAGGCTGGGGGACAGGGCCCAGGGCCCGAGCACCCGACCTGGGGCCTGGCCGGGCCCCTGAATCCAGCTGGGGCTCCCAGGCCCAGAGGCGCAGGGGACGCCTCCCCGGGCCCTCCGGACCCCTCCGGACCCAGGACGGGGCCTGGGGTGAGGAGGCCGCCCTCCCTGGGCCCCTGGACCCAGCCCATCAGGGGAGTCTCCCCAGGCCCACCGGTCCCCATCCAGGGCATCCTGCCACGCAGCAGGCCCAGGGACGGACCCAGGGCTGGGGCGGCATCCTGGCCCATTCAGCTGCCGGCTGAGGACCACTAGGCCGAGAGGGGTCCCAGAGTACCTTGTCCCTAGTAATACGGAGGAAGGGAACCTGTGCGTACCGCGAAGCTCATGGGACCCAAGACGTGAATGTGCCCGACCTCCTGGAGCCCTGGCTTGGATTGGGAATGCAAATGGCACCTCATCTGGCCTTCCAGGGAAGCCCGGCCATCTGGTCACCCCATTGGTAAGCATTGCGTGCGACAAGATGGCCGAGGGGAAAGGTGCGACCAGATGGCCGGGATCGAAAGGACTCCCTGCTGCCCACCCTGAGTCTTCGCGGTAGGGCTCCTGCCTGCCCACGCAGGGCAGGGCTCAGGGGCTCGGTGACCCTGGCTGGGCCTTAGGCACGGGGAGGACCACCGGAGCTCCCGGGTCCGGACGCCCGGGGGAGGACTGCCCGAGACCCATGTAGCCCATCCCGGGCACTCGTCCATGACGTTGGCCCTGAAGAAGGGAGCCCCGGACGCCCCGGGGGAGGACTGCCCGAGACCCATGGAGCCCGTCCCGGGCACTTGGCCATGCCGTTGGCCCTGGAGGAGGGAGCCTTGGATGCCTAGGGAGGTGTTGCCCAGGCATAGACCATCTGGTCCCCGGCAGAGAACCGCCGGCCCGGGAGGAGTGTCTGGGCATACCCTGCCCCTAATAATCTGGAGGAAGGCTACCCCTCTTTCTTGGAACCCGCCCACACTGAGTGATGGAGGGGACCCAGGGCGCGGATGCGCCCGACCTCCTGGAACCCTTGCTGGGATCGGGAAGGCAAATGGCCCCTCATCGGGACTTCCAGGGAAGTTCGGCCATCTGGTCGCCTCATTGGAAAGCATTGGGTGCGACCAGATGGCCAAGGGGAAAGGTGCGACCAGATGGCCTGGACCGAAGGGACTCCAGGCTTCCAACACCGAGCCTTCGCGGGAGGGCTCCTGCCTGCCCACGCAGGGCAGGGCTCAGGGGCTCTGCTTCCTGGGGACTCTGGGACCCCAGCTGGGCCTCAGGCACAGGGAGGACCACCAGAGCTCTTGGGCCCGGACGCCCGGGGAGGACTTCCCAGGACCCATGGAGCCCACCCCGGGCACACGGCCATGCCGTTGGCCCTGGAGGAGGGAGCCCCAGACGTCCGGGGGAGGACTGCCCGAGACCCATGTAGCCCGTCCCGGACACTCGGCCTGAAGGAGGGAGCCCCGGATGCCCCGGGGGAGGACTGCCCGGGACCCATGGAGCCCGTCCCGGGCACTCGGCCATGCCGTTGGCCCTGGAGGAGGGAGCCCCGGGCGCCCAGGGGAAGACTGCCTGGGACCCATGGAGCCCGTCCCGGGCACTCGGCCATGCTGTTGGCCCTGGAGGAGGGAGCCCCGGATGCCTAGGGAGGTTTTGCCCAGGCATAGCCCATCTGGTCCCCGGCAGAGAACTGCCAGCCCAGGAGGAGTGTCTGGGCATACCCTGCCCCTAATAATCCGGAGGAAGGCTACCCCTCTTTCTTGGAACCCGCCCGCACCGAGTGACGGGAGGGGACTCAGGGCGCGGATGCGCCCGACCTCCTGGAGCCCTCGCTGGGATCGGGGAGGCAAATGGCCCCTCATCGGGACTTCCAGGGAAGTTCGGCCATCTGGTCGCCTCATTGGAAAGCATTGGGTGTGACCAGATGGTCGAGGGGAAAGGTGCGACCAGATGGCCGGGACCGAAGGGACTCCCAGCTTCCAACACTGATCCTTCGCGGTAGGGCTCCCACCTGCCCACGCAGGGCAGGGCTCAGGGGATCTGCTTCCCGGGGACTCTGGGACCCCAGCTGGGCCTTAGGCACAGGTAGGACCACCGGAGCTCTTGGGCCTGGACGCCCGGGGAGGACTTCCCAGGACCGATGGAGCCTACCCCAGGCACCCAACCATTCCGTTGGCCCTGGAGGAGGGAGCCCCGGCCAACCGGGGGAGGACTGCCCGGGACCCATGGAGCCTGTCCCGGGCACTCGGCCATGACGTTGGCCCTGGAGGAGGGAGCACTGGACGCCTGGGGGAGGACTACCCGGGACCCATGGAGCCCGTCCCGGGCACTCTGCCATGCCGTTGGCCCTGGAGGAGGGAGCCCCGGATGCCTAGGGAGGTGTTGCCCAGGCATAGCCCATCTGGTCCCCGGCAGAGAACCGTCAGCCCAGAAGGAGTGTCCGGGCATACCCTGCCCCTAGTAATCCGGAGGAAGGCTACCCCTCTTTCTTGGAACCCGCGCGCACCGAGTGATGGAGGGGACTCAGGGCGTGGAAGCGTCCAACCTCCTGGAGCCCTCGCTGGGATCAGTGAGGCGAATGGCACCTCATCAGGACTTCCAGGGAAGCCCGGCCATCTGGTCGTCCCATTGGAAAGCATTGCGTGCGACCAGATGGCCGAGGGTAAAGGTGCGACCAGATGGCCGGGACCGAAGGGACTCCCAGCTTCCAACACCGAGCCTCCGCAGTAGGGCTCCCGCCTTCCCGCGCAGGGCAGGGCTCAGGGGCTCTGCTTCCCGGGGACTCTGGGACCCCGGCTGGACCTCAGGCTCAGGGAGGACCACCGGAGCTCTTGGGCCCGGACACCCTGTGGAGGACTTCCCGGGACCCATGGAGCCCACCCCAGGCACATTCCACGCCATTGGCCCTGGAGGAGGGAGCCCTGGACGCCCAGGGGAGGACTGCCCGGGACCCATGCAGCCTGCCCCGAGCCTGCCCCTATGCCGTTGGCCCTGGAGGAGGAGCCTCGTACACCCGGGGGAGGACTGCCCGGGACCCATGGAGCCTGTCCCGGGCGCTCGGCCATGCCGTTGGCCCTGCAGGAGGGAGCCCTGGGCGCCCAGGGGAAAACTGCCTGGGACCCATGGAGCCCGTCTCTGGTACTCGGCCATGACGTTAGCCCTGGAGGAGGGAGCCCCGGATGCCCGGGGAGGCTGCCTGGGACCCATGGAGCCCGTCCCGGGCACTCGGCCATGACACTGGCCCTGGAGGAGGGAGCCCTGGATGCCTAGGGAGGTGTTGCCCAGGCATAGCCCATCTGGTCCCTGGCAGAGAATTGCCAGCCTGGGAGGAGTGTCCAGGCATACCCTGCCCCTAGTAATCCGAAGGAAGGCTACCCCTCTTTCTTGGAACCCGCGTGCACAGAGAGACGGAGGGGACCTAGGGCGCGGAGGCGCCCGACCTCCTGGAGCCCTCGCTGGGATCGGTGAGGCGAATGTCACCTCATCGGGACTTCCAGGGAAGCCCGGCCATCTGGCCGCCCCATTAGAAAGCATTGCGTGCGACCAGATGGTCGAGGGGAAAGGTGCGACCAAATGGCCGGGACCGGAGGAACTCCCAGCTTCCAACACCAAGCCTTCGCGGTAGGGCTCCTGCCTGCCCACGCAGGGCAGGGCTAAGGGGCTCTGCTTCCCGGAGACTCTGGGACCCCGGCTGGGCCTCAGGCACAGGGAGGACTACCGGAGCTCTTGGGCCTGGACACTTCGGGGACCCATGGAGCCCGTCCCGGGCACCCGGCCATGCCATTGGCCCTGGAGGAGGGAGCCCCGGGCACCCGGGGGAAGACTGCCCGGGACCCATGGAGCCCGTCCCGGGCACTCGGCCATGACGTTGGCCCTGGAGGAGGGAGCCCCAGACGCCCAGGGGAGGACTGCTCGGGACCCATGGAGCCCGTCCCGGGCACTCGGCCATGACGTTGGCCCTGGAGGAGGGAGCCCCAGACGCCCAGGGGAGGACTGCTCGGGACCCATGGAGCCCGACAGAAGCACTCGGCCATGCCGTTGGCCCTGGAGGAGGGAGCCCCGGATGCCTAGGGAGGTGTTGCCCAGGCATAGCCCATCTGGTCCCCGGCAGAGAACCGCCAGCCCGGGAGGAGTATCCGGGCATACCCTGCCCCTAGTAATCCGGAGGAAGGCTACCCCTCTTTCTTGAAACCCGCGCGCACAGAGTGACGGAGGGGACCCAGGGTGCGGAGGCGCCCGACCTACTGGAGCCCTCAGTGGGATCGGTGAGGCGAGGGGAAAGATGCAACCAGATGGCCGGCAACGAAAGGACTCCCAGCTGCCCTCTCCGCCTGCCCTTGTAGGGTTCCGGGGCTGCAGGGCTCGGGGGCCTGCCACCTCGCGGGCTGCTGGGCTCCGGGGCTGCAGGGCTCGGGGGGGCTGCAGGGCTCCGGGGCTGCAGGGCTCGGGGGATACAGGGCTGCGGGGCTGCAAGGCTGCAGGTCTCCGGGGCTGCAGGTCTCAGGGGGGCTCCGAAACACCACTCTGGGCCTCAGGCATGGGGAGGCCCACAAGCGCTCCTGGGGCCCAGCCGTCCAGGGTGGGGAGGACTGCCCGGGAGCCTTGCAGGTCTCCGGGGCTCTGCACCAGGGACCCTTGTCCCTGGGCAGATGGACTCTTGGCAGGCCGTAGGATGGGGGCTCCCAAACCCAGGCGCCGGGGCCGGTCTCTGCTTTCCAACCCAACCAGGCCGATCAGGGAGTCGTCCCAGGCACGAGGGACCCCTGTCCCAGGCACACAGACCCTCAGGACGTGCCCTTGTTTTCCACACATTTTTTCCAAAAGTCTGCGTAGTGTGCGTAGTGATGCTACGCAAACTATGCCCAGCCCTAATCATAACTTTGTAGAGGTGGCGTTGTGCAATTGTAATGAGGGAATCTTTCATCATTTCATTCATGTGCACACTAAAACCATCTTTGACGTATAAAGTGTCACGCTTTCTTCAGTGACGGAGGGAAGAGGATGTGTGTTGTGTAATCCTGGGGTTGAGTTATCTATCAGTCTGTTGAATGTGTTCGCTCCTCAATGTTCTGAGTACACTGGGAGGTTATGATTCTAGAGGTTGCCAAATCCTAGTGCGGCATTTAAGTACCATACTATACTATCTGTACTGGAATAAAGAGGCTAATAGAGCCTGGATTCCACTTAATTAATCAAGTGATAGACTGGGAAGTTGCTATTTTGCAAATGGTGTAAAGGGGCAGGTTGTAAGCCTTATTGTGCTTGGTGCGATTTTGCTGTCCTCTTTCACTTGCGGACGAGGAGCTTGTACATCCTTCCGCGTTGTTGGTAACACAAGAATAGAATATCAACTCCACTTTAATATCTGGAAGAACTATTTTTAGAAAAAGACAGGGAATTCTGGGGCATATTAGCAACAACTTGCGATAATTATCGCCTCCAAGCGCTGGATTTTATCACAGAGATAACACAGTATTACCAACGTTTATCTCCACAGCGCTAAAAAATCTAGCTATAGCGGCGAATCCCATCTTTAATGGGAGATTTCCAGCGATAAAAATCCTATCGCAAAGGAATTTTTCGCTAATAGGGAGGTGGGTACTTAGCCGTAGAATCCACCTCCTATTGACTATTATGGCTAAGTCAGGTTTTTACCAGGTGTAAAATCCTGGCGGTAATTGCAGTAAGCGTGTGGTTTTTTATCGCATCGCGGGTATTGCTAATTAGGTGATAGCTGTGTTAGCGACTGCTTTCAGTGGTTACCAGTTTGGATACGCCCACTTTGCATGTCATTAGCGATAAATATCGCTGTCATGCAAAGCGGGCCCCAAACCGGTCGATATCGCCTGGAAGCTGTCGCTAACTGCTGTTAGCGACAGCTTGGTAATTGAGCGATAATAAAAACGCCACTTTATCGGCAGAAAGTGCCGATAAAGCAGCGATCTGGCCCTTGCTAATATGCCCCTGTGTTTTTACGTTCGCCATTTTTGGTCTTCAAAGTGAGCGGTCTAGTTGTTCTGCTTTTCAGACAGGGAGATCTATTTAAGTGGCATCTGCGCGCGACAGTGCTGGTGGCGCGCCAAAGGCAAGACCCTCTGCGCTAGTCAGCGTCCCTGAAGCGGCCAATGCCAGCCATGCTGCTAGTTTTGTGCCAATTTCACAGCAAAAGGGATCAAGAATAATCTACTTCGGTAAGGAATTCGGACCTAAAGTCAAATACACCCAAGGCTAAGGACAGGCATCTATAGGAGTAAAACTTAGAAGGGGCTAACTCCGTTCTAGGGCAAAGGCGGGTGTAGGGATGGACAGATACCAATGCCTTTCAATGTGGACGAATTAATGCACGCTCACAAGTGAAGCATGCTCCAGAATTAAATCTCATGATAGAATCTAAGAACTGGGATTTGTTTTGTTCTTGAAAGGTTGAAAATGCTTAATGATGAAGAGTTTACAACCCTAGCCTCATAAATATCCTCAGGTTCCCCACTAGACCTAATCCCCACTAGAATATGGAAGGTTTGAGCTACTGAACTCGACCCAGCTCTACAAAATGTCTATAATCAGTCCCTAGCAACAGGCTGGTAACAGTGGCATGGAAGAAGGCGCTGGTTACTCCATTGCTAAAAATAACCTTTGGCAGACCTTAATGAATCCAGTAATCACCGGCCAATTTCCTGGCTCCCATTCCCAGTCAAGATCCTAGAAAAATGCATCGATAAAGTTCTAGCTGTCTTCCTAGGACATAATAACCTACTAGAACTGGAGAAAATTGGATTTAAGACCAGCCCATGGCATGGAGACTGCTTTAGTTGTGGCAACGGATGAATAAAGGATGATGGTTGCCGGCGTTCAGGTGGTGGTCCTGGTCCTGTTAGATCTTTCAGCCACTTTTGACAAGTCAACCGCCAAATCCTACTTCTTCGACTAAAAGAGATTGTGGTTGGTGGCACCCTTTTTAACTGGTTTGACTCCTACGTTTCTGGAAGATCTCAGGCAGTTTCCCTCCCCCTTGAGTCGGAATTTAAATAAATACTACATGGAGTACCACAGGGATCAGTTCTGATCCCCATCCTATTTAATGCGTACCTTCAGCCACTGCTGACCTTGATCAAATCCTTTGGGGTCTCATTTATAACCTATGCTGATGACACCCAATTAATATTGTCATTAGATAATAATGATACTACCCAGCTAGAAAATGTTTTTGTCAGTTTAACTGAAATCACTAATTGGCTCAATAGGAACATTCTTAAAGTCTTCAGAAATAAAACTGAATTCCAGTGTTGTTCCCCAGGGAAATTAGTGCCAGCTTCCCAGATATTTCTGGCTTTGGACTGAGGACACAGACCAGAAAGCATTTAAATCAGTCCGGAACCTAGGAGTCTAGATCAACTAAAACCTTTCAATGGAGTCTCATGTTAATACAACAGTGGCTACTTCTCAGGGACTCTTGAGAAATTTGAGAAAAATCGTCCCCCTTCTACCACAACCCGCTAGGAAGCTAGTAGTGCAATGTACAGTGCTAAGCAGGCTAGAATATTGCATTTCTCTTTTGATAGGAGCTCCGAAAAACGTGCTTAAAAGGATCTATAGGATACAAGTGCTGGCCACCAATTTAATGTTAAACAGGACTGAATTCAATTTGGCTTCTGACACTCTGAAAGAATTCCATTGGCTACTGGTTAGGGTAAAATGTATCTTTACGGCCATGTGCATGATGCATAAAGCCCTAAAAGGAATTGGACCTAGGCCTCTACAAAATAAATTCCTCTATTATAAACCCTCCTGGTCCCTAAGATTGTCTTCAGCACGCCTGGTTTGTGTGCCTAGCTTTAAAAAGACAAGACTTGGTGGGAGATCCTTTCAAGTGAAGGCAGCAAGAACTGGAATAAACTACCAATCTACCAATTAACCTGCGAACAAATAAAACATACTGAGCTTTAGGAGGAATTTTCAAGACGTGTCTCTTCCCTAACTAGGTGAGGTATATAGTAGCTCCCCCCTCTATAGAAACTTCTATGTAGACTGACAATTCGATAGCGCCAAGATACCCACTGGGTGACCCTTCGCTCTACAAATGTTTAAATAAAATAATAAATAAATAAATGAAATAATCTTTCCATTATGGTATGTTACGTCATATTACTTTACAATGCTAGTCGGTGCATTGCGAAGGTAAGTAAGTAATATGTAATGCAGGGTAGAAAGGGGATTCTAGGGTTGAGGGGGGTGGTAAGGAGGTTTTAGGTTTTGTTCATGTAAGAAGTGGTAAGGGATTTTGTAGGCTGTAGGACTGGGTGGAGTAAGGCATGGAAAGGATTGTTTAGGCTTTAGCGGTGTTTAGGGTATGGATAGCAAGGGTTTTTACACTTTGGGGATGGGTTTATGAGTTGAGGTATAGGGTGCTAAAGGATTTCTAGACTTTAGGGCTGTGTTGGGATATGGTTTGAGAAAGGCTTTTTAAGCTTTAGGAATGGTTGAGAAATTTCTTTATTTCTGTTACTGTAAACATTAAACATCCTTCAGCATTCATCCCCAGAAACTCCGTAAAGATAGGCGCACTAATATGTGGCACCTATGCCCCCGCCGCGGTGCGCGAGTAAACACCTCGTGTTTACTCACGACGCTGAGGCTCCATCGCCGCACCTGTGAGGATGAGCAATGTTGATGAGTGAGGGGCCCGACGGTGCGAGAACAGCCGCGGAGGGGGCCGCCCGGTGGATCTTCCCGACATGTCCCGCGACATTGATGGGCTTCAGAGAGAGTGAGTCACGCCGAGAGACCGGGGGACCCACAGAACTTCCCACAAGTGAGGCGCGGCGACATTAGTAGGCTGTATCCCGTTTTTGGCAGGCTAGTGGGATTTGCGCCATTCGCCGATAGATGCAGGGCCTGTCTGACCTTAAGATGGTGGCCCGGTTACAGTCAGTCATCCACGAGTGAGGTGACTAACGCAGAATGCTCAGTGTGCATGATGCCAGACGCGCTGATGAATGGCGCCTTCCCTTGAAAGCTCAATCCTGGTGGTGGAGGCGTGGTAGCTGTTAGGTAGGAGACACCACTACGGAATGGTGTAGGCTTGTATTAACGCATGTTAACCTCTGTTTTTGTGGGCACATTTAAGGATCACGCGCATGGTCTGGTGTTCCCTAGCTCTGGTGTATACTTATACATTGAGGGACGTCACCCATTTTGTTCATCTATATTCTTTGCTTTTGGGCATCCATCTTGTCCTTTGGGCAAAGAAACTGAAGAAGGGGGGCCCCTCCTCCCTGGTGTCTATGCTCGGCTGTGCCTAGAGAGTGAAATGGGCTGGATCCTCCCTCTGCATTTGGGGGCCACCTTGGAATGGACAAACTGACAGTATCCCACATATCTGGTTCAGGAATTCTCCTCTTACCATCATCCATGTGCCACTGATAAAACATTGCCATCAGACAATAGATAAAGTGCAGAAACAGCGTAGGCAGCTGCAACGTTTCTACCTATCTATGTAAAGGGCTCATTGAGTGCCCTGGCGTCCTTTGCCTAATCTACAGCTGCGCAGCAAGTAGTGCCAGCTGCACCGTTTAGGCCATTAACAGCTGTGCAGCAAGCAGTACCAGCTGCATTGTTTAGTCCTTTTACAGCTGTGCAGCAAGTAGTGCCAGCTGCACCGTTTAGGCCTTTTACAGCTGCGCAGCAAGTAGTGCCAGCTGCACCGTTTAGGCCATTAACAGCTGTGCAGCAAGTAGTGCCAGCTGCACCGTTTAGGCAGCAGCCTTGACATTATGGATTCAGGGCATTAGAGTCCCCCTCTGAGATGGCCAGTTGGCTCGGGAGACTGCGAGGTTTGTAGGGCGCCAGGTCCTTGTACGTATATGTGGTGCTAGGAAATGTTTTTCACGTAGTACGATTTACGCACCCTGTTCTGAGTACCTCTTAAGGTGGTCTTATGATGACGATGTTGTCGTACATATTTGGATTTTGCTAGTCAGATTTTGTTCCACCCTATGCTCTTTGCCCCTAATGTTAGTGATTCTCAGGATATTAGGGTCCAATAGTAGTCTGTTGGGATTATGGGCGTACAATGCGGTTGGTGCCGAATGTGGTTCTGTTAACAGGCTGATGTTAAGTACAGTGTTCATCAGTGGTCACTGGGTGTTTGTTCACCAGTGGTCACTGGGTGTTCGTTTGCAATCTGTTCTACTTGGACTAAATTTGCTTTGTGATGGTTCTGAAAGTGGTTCAGTTGGTCCTATCATATGTAAACAATTCCCTTGTAAATATTATTTAGTGCCAGGTGGCATCATGTATACCTAGATGAAGGGCCCAACAAATACCCACCTCACTTCCCGGACGGCACATTAGTTCTGATATCTTCACCCAACGTCTGGAATATGTGCCCCCTTTATGCCCTTTTACTTCTCCTCACCACCGCTTTCCTAGTAACACCCTTCTCATATCCCCCCCACCCTCCTCCGCCTCATTTTCCCAACATGGCCACCATTTGAGTTAAGGCTGGAATTAATTGCTACAAAATCATTTATCCTCCCGACCAGACTAAAGCTGCAGTAAAACGATTTAAGCATAACACTATTGAACGTTTCCCGGATTCCCTTTTTGTTGATCAATTTTACAATGGTCGTTTTGGGAGGCTCAAAAAAGATTTCATTTTCTTCAGTCACGACACCCTCTCTTGGTCCACCAGCTTATATAATTTCTTTAACGTCACCTCCTCCGCCTCTATCCCTCATGGGAAATCACTAAAAAGTTCCCCCTCTGCGTGTTTCAACATCTACCTCACTATCTCACTCTATAACAACAGTACTGTCATGATCCAAGGCAAAGACACCTGTCTCTCGCTCTTTGACTACCTCGTCCCCTCCCTACTCCCCTCCCCTGCGACCGGGTTATCCCCTGACTCTTCTTCTAGCTCTACCCATTACTCCCTTTCTCCTCCCCTGACCCCTCTACACTCCAATAGGCTGTACCCTCGAGAAGCACAGGTCGGCCATCTTCTCTCCCCCTCCCCTGTGCCCTCCTCTCCTATTCCTCCCCCTCACAGTATGCCCCCCTTCATCACTTCAGCATTATCTCTAGCTAATATGCTCCTCGTCCAATCTGCACCATCCCGGTACTCCAATCTCGTCTCCTCCCCCATATTCCTACCTGTCACCCCCCTTTTTAGTTCACTTCTCCTCCAACCTTCTCCCCAGTTAACTTTCCCTATGCTCCCCTTATTCCTCCCCCCCTCTTCTCTACCCACTCCTCCCCTCGTTATTCACCCCGATTTCTCCACAAACCCATTGCATCTCTCTCCTTCCTCCCACTCTTCCAGCAATGCTGTGTTACCCCCTTTCCCCCCTTGCTAACCCTTTCCATTTCTCTCCCTCGAGCCCAGGAGAACCACTTCCTTTCTTCAACTTCCCTTTCTCCCAACCTCCCTCACTCTGCCAGATGCCCGTTCCCTCACAGCCACCTCTTCTAGCTGACAGGACCTCTTCAACCACCTCCCCTCTTTTCCTCCCAAACAACCTATATTCCCATGACTCCACACAGTCCTCCCCTCTCCTTCTACCCTACTGCCTTGAACCCACCCATCTCTCCCTAAATATGTCCTTAATTCCTTTCCTTCTTGCAACACCAACAAAGACAACTCTCCCTTCACCTCTGATTCACCAACTCCCGCTCTCAACCTTTCCCCATTTTTGAACCATATACCCCAACTCTTCTCCTGTCCCCCCACCTCTCCCTGCCTTCCACCACCAATTCCACCCCCTCCTGTTTCCATCGAACCACCCAACCTTCCGTGCTCTGCCTTACTCTCTCTGGAAAATAAGCTAGGCTCTCTTATCACCTCCATCTCCCAGCTTGTAGCTGCCATTTCACTTTTAAGCTCCAAGATTTCCACCTTTCCTTACACCTCTACTCCTTTAGAAAACCATCACCTTCCCACGAGATGCACCTCGCCCCCTCACCCCACTATAGCCAAGCTCAACCTGTCGTCTGCAAACGTTGTTAACTCTCACAAGCCCTTGAACGCCACCTTTCTTCAACCTGCATCTCCTAGTAACTGTCAGAACCAAGCTTCCACCTAAACCCCCCTGAGCACCCCCGTATAAGTACAATATCCCGATCAACCTCCTGAGCCCAAGTGCCCCCGTCACCAAAACAGTCTTGACGGAGATGCACTGTCTGCTCCACAACTGCAGATCTGCAGAACAACACAAACTTGAAATCTCCGATACCATCACCCTTCACAATATTGACATGCTCTTCCTCACAGAGACCTGGTTCAACGATACCTCTCACTCTATGTTTGATCTCCTATTACCCACAGGCTATTCTATATTTAGGAATGACAGAATTGACAACGTTGTGGGAGGTGTTGCAGTCATCTTTAGAAACTCCCTTCAACTTAAGGCTTTTCCTATCAGCTCCTTCCACACTTTTGAATGCCTTTCTCTTGAGCTTCAATTGTACCACCGCTCACCCCTCAGATTCCATGTCATTTACCGCCCGCCTTGTAGTGGCCCTTTCTTTCAGGGAGGAACTCACTGACTTCATCAGCGACCAATTCTCGCAAAGTGACAATCAGACCTTCGTGGGTGACTTCAATCTCCACTGGGGCTTACCGCAAGACTCTTCTGCGAACTCGCTAGCCACCTTCCTCTCTGCAAACAATCTTATCCAACACTGCACAGAATTCACACACTCTAAGGGCTCAATCCTGGACCTTGTTATTTCTAAAGCAGGCATGCTCTCTATCACTACCCCTATTCATGTAGACTGGTCTGACCACCTCCTCATCCCATTCTCTCTTCACCTATCACACGCTATAACTCTTGGCCAACCTAAGAGAGCTACCTCCTGGTTCCGTGATGCTAAAAATATTGATGTTGGTTCCCTCTGTGAATCAGCTTTGTTATCACTTCCAAGGCTAGACCCGAACCTAGATGTTGACAAACTCACCTCCCAGTGCCTCACAGTCCTTGCAGTCGAAATCAATAACGTCACTCCTCTCCAAAGCAAAAAGATAAGACCCAATCCCTCAGCACCTTGGTTCAACAAATCCCTCTATGAAGAAAGGAAGCAGCTAATATTCCTAGAGAAACAATGGAGGCAAGCGCCCTCCACCGATAATTTGGCCACGCTTCGTTCAGCAAGATCCAAGTACCACAAGCACATCCTCCTTGGGAAAGCGTCGCGCTTCAGAACCCTCCTTGACTCAGCCAAAAATAGACCCAAAAAACTATTCGATCTCATCAAGATTCCTTAACTGCTCTCCCCCAACCTCCAAGTTGGAGGATTCTACAAAGAAAGCAGTGGATTTTGCTATATTCTTTGACGAAAAAGTGAAATCCCTTGTGGATCAGGTCGCTCATCCTACCCCTCCAGAGGAGCGCAAATCCTTAGCCATTTGGCAGAACTTTGACCCCATCTCTGAAGATGCCCTCAATTGCATCCTCGAAACAAAGCCCTCCAACCATTCTCTAGACCCCATCTCCAGTGCCATTGCCATTGACTTCTATACCCATTCTCTTTCCTATTGGACCACTCTGGTCAACCTCTCCCTCTGTCAAGGCTCCCTTCCTGTCTCCTTCAAAACTGGGCAGGTCACCCCTCTGCTTAAAAAACCCACTGCTGATGCGAAAGACCTCAACAACTTTCGCCCCATAACTAACCCACCCTTTCTTGCGAAGATCACAGAAAGATGTGTAGTGAAACAACTCTCTCGTCATATCAAGGACAATGATCTTCTTGACAATTGTCAGTCCGGCTTCATCCAAAACTGCAGCACTGAAACAGCCCTACTGCAAGTGGTTGATGACGCGCTGAGGATACTCGATTTGGGGGGTTCCTGTCTTCTAATTCTCCTTGACCTTTCTGCAGCCTTTGACACAGTCAATCACAACACTCTCCTCAACACTCTGCAACAAAGAATGGGCGTGGAGGGCACTGTGCTTAAATGGTTTGCTTCCTTCCTCTCTGGTAGATCCCAAATGATCAAAATAGCGAACAGTCTTTCATCTCCTTTGGCGGTAGGTCAAGGTGTTCCTCAAGGCTCTATACTTGCACCCACATTGTTCAATCTCTATTTAGAACCACTGGGAAATCTCCTAAGTAAATCCGGGATCCACTATAATCTTTATGCAGATGACACTAAAATCTACCTCAAGGTTGCCTCCACTCACGATCTCACCATCCTAAGCTCTACTCTCGACTCCATTCAAAACTGGAAGTCAACTCATCAACTGATTCTGAATCCCTCTAAAATTGAATTCTTCCTCCTCTTCTCCTCACTCTCTCCTCCCCCGGTTTAATCATGGATGGATCAGATGAATCTACTTAACAATAAACCCATCATTGTCGACAGCGCAAAATCCCTCGGTGTCATACTCGACAAAAAACTCAATCTAATCTCCCACATCAATTCCATTGCAAAATCTGCTCGATACCAACTGCGCCTTCTTTGGGGAATTCATCGCTTTTTCCCGGAGCAAGACCTTAAAACTCTGGTGCAATCGCTGGTCTTCTCCAGACTGGACTACTGCAATTCTCTTCTTATTGGCCTCCCCAAATCCCACATGTCCCCCCTTAAATCTGTTCTCCATTCAGGAGCTCGTTTCATTTATGGGGCCAAAAGAAGCGAGGCTAGAGCTATCTACAAGACTGCCTGTATCACCCACAAAGCCTTGCACTCCTCCTCTGCTCGCTACCTGGCGAATAAACTGAAACTCTCTGGAGGCTCTAGACCATCACGAAATGCGAAACATTTACTGCTTGACCCTCCCACTTTCAAGAAGGAAAGATCGATGGTCCAATCCTTTTCAGGCAATGCAGTGAGAATCTGGAACTCACTTCCGCCTCTGCTCCGGACCACCACCTCCTCCCAGGCCTTCAAAACGGACCTAAAAATTCTCCTCCTCCAAAGACACCTCCAAATTTAATTCACGCCCTCTCTATTATCTGAAGGAAGACCCTCCATTATAGGAAATCGTATTCTCCATGACTATGGAAGTGCCTTCCCAGTGTGTTTTTGTAGTTGGAGTGTTTGCCATTTATTGCAGTATTATCCTTGTACTTGTGTTTGGTACTCTTTTGTAACATGCACACGCCACTTTTCTCTTGTAACACACTGTTTGCTACCTCTCACATTTTGTTTGCTTTAGATACTTGCACAAGTGCCACCATTGCCTACGTAACGTTTTTTCTTGTGCTTGAATGTCTGCCATATATTGCAGTATTATACCTCTAATTGTACTTTGTTTTCTCTTGTAAACTGCACAGATGTCACTTTTTCCTCCTGTATTGCACCGTTTGCTACCTCATGTATTTTGTTTGCTCACAATTGTCACTTTTGCCTCATGTAACTTAACGTTTGCTTTTGTAATTTGCTCACTTGTAATTTTCTCCTCATGTATCATTACTATTCCTATTGTGAAGCGCTCCGACGCCTTCGGGTAAAGTCCACGCTATATAAAAACGCATAAATAAATAAACAAGCTCACGCTAAGCCTTGTTAGCGCTAGTTTCCATGAGTTTGCTCCCGTTTTCTTATCGCCCTGCATGCCATCGCTAATGACATGCAATGTAGGCGTTCCGGAGCAAAACTACATGGAAATAGTCGCGAACAAGGCTTCGCGGTATTAACAAGCCTGCAGCAGACCGCTTAGCAACAAGATTAATAGCACTAAGCCCCCTTATCGCAGGATTTTGACACCTGCTTAAAAGGGGGCATGTTTTACGCTGCCGATGCGTCACAAAAAGTGGCGCAACAGGCGCGCAAAACTGACGCAAGGCCTCATAAATAAGACCCTGAGTATTTATCGACAGTGGATTGTACTCACTTCAAAAGTATATGGATGTAAGCTGGTTTAAATGTTTTTAGATACAAAGGCATACATATGGTTAGTTTTCAAGGAGAGTTTTTTAATTAATGATAACGGATCACTTTTGGGTTTTGGATGGTTTATTTAATGAAATGGGGATTTACAATTTAGATTATACTTGAGTAGAGGTGAAAGGATTCATTCTAAACCCACCTCTTTTTGAAGAAAAAAGATATTTTCCAGGTAAGACATGTTTTAAAATATTTAGAAAAACATATTTTAACAGGTGTTTTGGTTTATGTTAGAATGTTGGAGATAAGGGGATTGTTTTAGCCAAAGGTGTAAATAGCAATGCAGGCTAGTAAGGAGAATTGTATTCTGCTGTTAGTAAGGTAGTATGTATGCCAGATTTTCCAGGCAGTCTGTACCTCCAAACATGCCATACTTCTGAACTCTCAAAACATTAGGTTATTAATTTCCTTAATTTTTTAAAATCACTCTTGGCTGCAGACTACCTGTAAAGGTGTGTGCTTTCCGCATTCCTTGGAAACGTTGCTCATTTTTCCAAATTTCCAGGAAATATAGAATTTAAACGGAATTATTCTCATAGGGAAGAATTGAATCATACAATCTCTCATTCACATTATTTGTTTTTGCTCCACCCTCTACGCAGGTTGAGTAGCGGTTCCACAAATCAATATGAAACATTGGAACACTTCTGCGACCTGTTTGGATGGCCAACAAGGTGCCAGTTTGTCCTAGCAGTTATTCAATCGGAATGATTTTTTAACAGCAATGTACAAATCCCCTACTTTTTCAGCAGGATCAAAAGCTAATGCAGTTAGTTTTTTAAAATTTCAAATAACACTTTACTATTAGCCATTTAGGCTTCTGCTGTGGATGTTTCTGTATTTTTCTCCAGATGGCCTGGGTAAAATGGAAAAACAATTCTCTCAATTTGGATTTCATGGTAGCCCTTTTTATTACTGCGCTCATTGTTTATTTGCAGTCCAGTATTAATCTCTCAGGTCTTTACTGTTTGCTCTTTTCTTTAATTACTGCCGAAATGTATTATAAGTTGACACTCTGAAAGAACTCCAGAACATGCTGTCTGATAGTATACTGTAATCTAGTAACACCCATTGTTCAAATTTCACTATTTTCAAGAGATATAATGTTATGCCCATTACTAGATATTAGTATGCGTTTCTGACGGCTGTTATTGAGAAGAAAGGATTCATGGTGAACTTTTTCTAATAATTCATTTCGTATTTTGTCAGCAAATATCTTGGAATGGCAGATGATCCTACTCACCTGCATTTTTCTATTAATAACACTTTTGAAATTAGGATGGCAGGTGTTTGCCCAGCAACATGCATAGGGACATTCTGGGGCCGATTCCGATTCAGGAAAAACCACCCCGAATAGCCGTACGGAGCGTTTTTCCCGTACGAATCGTACCCTGCAACCTCCCCGTACGTACGATGAAGTATGAATCATACCAGGAGCAGGACTCCGTACGAATCGTACAAAGACGGTACGACTCTAATCTCCGCACGATTCTCCCTCGAAACACGCTGTATGCGACATCTGTACGGTTCGAAGCAGGTTTTCCCGACCCAGAAAGTACGATTCGTGTCGGGTACGCACCGTACAACGCTTTTTTTACGGGAGCCCAAAACGTCCGGAGAAGCAGAGTACGCCTCGAAACAGGTATGGAATGGCCCCCCCGGGTACGGTGCGGACACCCAATGTCTGCAGGGGTACGGTGCGTACCCCTGCGATCATGGGGTGTATGCACCGTACCCCACAACCATGGGGTGTACGCACCGTACCCCATGATCGCAGGGTGTACGGTGTGTACACCATGCGATCATGGGGTACAGTGCCTACACCCCATGATCGCTGGGGTACGCACCGTACCCCTGCTGACATGGGGTGTACGCACCATACGGTGTGTATGTGATTATGTGGTTGTCCGTACGAATTGCCCTTACCTGACGTGGACCGTACGAATCGTGTCCTCATATCCCGGTCCGGATCGTACTCGTCGGGTTGTACGGCATGTTTACGAATCGTACGGTTCACTGTGAGGGTCCGTGTCGTACGGTTTCAGCCTTGTAATTCGTACGGTTCACGACGATTTGGACAGATTGACGAGATATGGATCGTACTACGCTATTCGGACGGATGTGTACTATTCGTACGGAGAGGGCTCCGGATACGATTCGGACGGACGCTTTTTTCCCCGAATCGGAATCGGCCCCTCTGTGTGACTTCTTTTAACACTGCAGCAGAGAACTTATTGGAAGTTCTGTCTAGTGCATTCATCCGTTAAACTGTTTCTCTAATCACTATTTCAGTTGCAGAAGCAGAGTTGTTATGCTCTGAGGTTAGTTCCATAAAGCCCCCAACCCTCCACAATAAGCACTGTGCCCTTACAGCAAGTCGAGAAATACTTGACATAATTCCAATAAGCTCTTGGTTCACTTTTTTTGCATACAATATTGGTATCAGATGTTTTAATAGTTGATTCAGTTCTTTGAGGTCACATAAGTGGCAGGAGCCATGTTCGCCATTTTGAAATATCTATTGCTACAACAGAAAAACAGGAAAACCATATTGTTTAAATACTTGCCTATGTTTAGAAAGTTAATGCTTTAATGATATTACTCTGTGTATTGTTTGCTCAACTTTATTATTTCTCTTGTTCTCAGCTGTCTTCCATGATTTTCAGTTTTTGTTCCTCTGTGAATTTGGAAAAGTGCATATTTTTTAAATAGATTTTCAATTTGCTTACATTTTTTCCACTAATAACACATTTTTGTTGTTTATTCCATATATTTCATCCTAAAGTTGACACATTTTTAAACTGCCTCCTTATTTCTTAGTTGCTTTCGTAAAAACTTGTGGTTAGTTATTTGTTAACATAACATTTTCGCATTTTATCTGAATTTTTTAAATATTTCTTTAAATAGTTGGTTTAATTATTTTCTAGCTTGGCGTGGTATGTAATAATATTACTGCAGGTCATCTGGTCCGGTTTTATTCCTTGACACACACTTTCAGGCACACATGGTGTCTCTTTTCAATAAAAGTACTTATAGGAAGAAATATTGTAGAGAGAATATGGAAACATTCCATAATTATTGTTGTTTCTTTTCATAGGTAGCATTATAGAAAAACATTACTCATTTTATTTAATGAGTGTGCTCTTAAGACATGTGGCATACATCTGCGATGCAGAGCAGGTTACTAAATACCACCTTGTTCCGACAAGTGATCAAACAATGGTGGTCACAGTTTTTTTTACAGTTTTTTTTAGGAACCTTGATTTTTAATGAATAATCTTTCAAGCAATTTTGTATTGTTGAAGGGAACCTATTTTTATATTACTTTTACGGTGTGTGTTTGTTTGGTCCCCATCTTGGTTGGAGCAACTGGATATTTGTTTAAAATTCAGCTATTGTGAAAAAAGGTTGAAATGTGTTAGAATTCATTTTAAAATGTTTTGCACATTCCAAACTTTTTCTTTATGAAAAAGTAAAAAACGAATGCAATGTAATGTTAAGCGTAGCAATGGTATTTTACATATAAGTTAATTAAACTGTGATGTAAAGTCAACCAAAGTAATAAAAAACACAATGTAAGTATCATATTGTAAAATACCACAATGTAACAATTTACATTCCTCCTTTGAGGTTTGCCTCGTCTCTTGTTTACTTGCCAGGTACTGTTGGGCTGTGTGTGGGCTGTTTATTCTGTCACGTGGGCCGTGATAAGACCAAAAAACAGTGGCTCACACTCTTGCCCTTTCAATCTGGTTCATCTAACAGTGTCAGACAGCCTGCAAAAGCAGTCTAACTGTGTTGCCAGGATGACCTTGTGTTTATTTTCCTTGATTGGGGGTGAGTTTATATGAGCTTATGAGTTTATGGGAAAACTATAAGCATATCTTGGTTAAAATGGATAACACTCATTGCATATATTCCTTGACTACTATATGTTATTTGCGTATATTTATCATGGGCAGTGTTACATGAACATTTTGGAATATATCAAGTGCTTATTTTGAGGTGATTGTAAAGGGGTCCCGTTGCCCCAATGAAGACAGGACACTGTGGTAGGGAGTTACGATATTTATTAATTATATGCACTCCAGAGAGCGCCGAGCCAGTTGTTCTCCGTGCTCCGACACTCATGCTAATGCTGCGCGGGGTGCGCGCGTGTCCTAAAATGGCCGCTGCACGTTGCGTGGTGACGCAACGTGCATACACTGAACTGCTAACTCTACATATCTCCCCTTTTTTCCCAACCAAAGAAACTTGTGACTTACAGTCCGCCGCTCATATCAAAGTCCTGGAACCTGGCTGGCTTCACCACTGTTCTGCCCCTGCGGGTCAGTCTTACCGGGGTAGCAATGGCCTCTCTCTCAGGAGTCCCTGCGCCATCTCTCCCATTGTTCAGCGCGGCCAGGCTCTCCTTTGGTCTCCTCATACGTGTCTCCTTCTCCACTCTGGGGCTTCCTCCGTTACTTCGTTCCTCGACGATTTCTTCTCCCCCCATGTCCATCTCTTCATTGAATTGTTCATCTCTGGTACTTGTCTCCTCCACATTTTCTGATTCTCGTCTCCCTTGGCTCCACTGTAATACTTTATTACATCTCGCCATGCGGTCCTGCGACCACAGATTTCCGTCACTCAACAGGGCAGCTCTGTCGTACACCTCTTTTACCTGCATCGGTTTACTGTACTTGCTATCTCCTTTTCTTTGCATTGTCGCCAACTTGACTCGCACCCATTCACCTTCCTCTAGGCCTGTGTCCTTTACATTTCTTCGCTTGTCGTAGTGCTTTGCATAGATGGCTTGTGCTTTCTCCAAGTTGGCCTGGACCACCGCCTGTGACCATTTGCTTGTTATGGTCTTCTCCTTCCACACTCGATTGTCTTTCGTGAAAGGGTCACGTCCCCTCAAAATTTGGAAAGGGCTATATCCAGTTCCTGTGGGGGTGATCCTGTACGCCCATATCATTTGCCATATTTCTTTCTCCCAGTCCTTGTTATTGGCTATCGCTGCTTGCACCGATCCCATCACCACACGGTTAAAACGTTCTACCAATCTATTGCCTGCCGGGTGATAGATTGACGTGTGCTTGGAGAGGATCCCATTTCTTTCCATGAAGTTGGTCCCCTTGTCTGAAGTGAACTGAGGTCCGTTGTTGCTTAAGATTGCTTTGGGAATGCCCTCTCTCACAAAAGTGTTGTTCAGGAATTTTAGAATTGTCTCGGTGTCCATTACTTTTCCTACCTTCACTTCAGGCCACTTCGAGTATCTATCAATGAGGACACACACATACTTTTGTATACCTTGTCCGTCCAGGATTGGGCCCAATATGTCGATGGAGAGCTCCTCCCACTGGTTCTGTGGTGGGTCAAATCTTCCCAGTGCCGGGCGCAGGGGCTTGAGAGTTTTGTCCGCTCCCTGGCACTGTGGACACTCCCTAACGTACCGTTCCGCTCGTAGGTCCATCCCTGGCCACCAATATCCTTGCTTGGTTCTCAGCTTCATCTTTCCTATCCCCAAATGGCCTTCATGGAGTATTGCCAGTAGTTTTGCGACTACGCCTGCTGGGGGGATGACCTTGTCTCCCCTATACACGAACACTCCTTGATCATCTACCGACAATTCTTCCCTGACTTCATAGTACACCTTTAGGTTTTCACTGGTGTGCTTCTTCTCAGGCCATCCCTGTACTATGTATTTCTTCACCTCCTGCATGAGCAGGTCTTCCCCGTATGCTTCACTCCACTCCTGATTGCTGATAACCTTCTCTTGGTCATCTGTCAGGGCCACCATCTCTTCTCCACCTGCCTGGTCCTCTTCTCCCGGTTCCATGGCCGCCGACCTACTCAAATAGTCTGCCACTCTGTTCCGACTGCCTGGAATGTACTCTACATCATACCTAAATTCCAGTAGTTTTAGTGTCATTTTTGAGATCCTGGGGGTGGCACTCGCGTGCCCACTGGAGGTCAGCACCTTCACCAAGGGTTTATGATCGGTTTTCAACTGAAATCGGGTGCCCCACAGGAATTGCCTAAATCTTGTCATTGCCCATACCACGGCTAGCATCCCCTTTTCGATGACACTGTATTTTCTTTCTGTGTCACTCAATGTGCGAGAGGCTAAACTAAGTGTTTCCATCACTCCCTGTCCTCGGTCCTGCATCAGCACTGCACCCGATCCTTTATCGCTGGCATCCGTTGCGAGTACTGTTCTTCCCTGGGGATCGTATCCTTGTAGGGGTATGGCCCCCACCACGTCTTTCTTTGTGGTCTCGAATTCTCCTTGCGCCTCTTCCGTCCAGCTGAACACTGAGTTTTCCCTTGTTAATTTCCTCATGTGGTGCGTCTTTGTTGCGAAGTGCTGCACAGATTTACTATAGTATTCCGCCATTCCCAAGAAGGATCTGGCGTCTTCCTTACTGGATGGTGGAGGTGCATCACAGATCGCTTTCACATTTTCAGTCTTGGGTGTGATGCCTTGCACTCCAATTTCATGCCCCAGGTAGGTCACTGATTCCATGCCCAGGCGGCATTTTTCCCACTGTGCCGTGAGGCCCTTCTCTTCTAGCACTCTCAAGACCTTGGTCAGTTTTGCATCGTGGTCTAACTTGTCTCGCCCCATCACCAGGATGTCATCCTGGAAATATTGGATGCCATCCATATTCTTGAAGAGTTGGTGCATCAATTTCTGAAACACCGCAGCTGCCGAAGCTAGTCCAAACGGCATGCGGCGGAATTGGTAGCACCCGAAGGGGGTGATGAATGATGTTAACCTTCTGCTCTCCGGGTGCAATACGATCTGATGGTATGCGGACGTTAGGTCGATGGTGGAGTACCACTTGATTCCTCTCGTTTTGGCCAGCATTTCTTCGATCCTTGGTAAGGGAAACTTCTCAACCACGATGTTCTTATTCAATTCGTGTAGGTCCACGTATAGCCTGACCTTCCCACTGGGTTTCATGACCACTACTAGTGGCGCCAGCCATTCCGCACACGTGATCGGTTTGATGATTCCTCTTCTTTCTAGTTCTTGTAGTTCCACTTGCACCGCCTCTCTCACTGCCAGGGGTACATTTCTCACTTTGTGAGACACCGGTATGGCGTCTGCCTTGAGGACAATTTTGTGCGCGAACCTTTCAAGCTTCCCCACTGTGCCTCCAAATACCTTGGGGTACTCTCCTTTCCACTTATCCAGGTCTGGCCACTTCTCCGGTTCGGTGAGTAGGATCTGCACTTTACCGCCAGGGTCCAGTTTGATGCCAAGGTCGCCCTGGTCTAGCCATCCTAGCACCGATGGTCCCTTCTCAGATATGTACAGTTTGCAGAAGGCGCTGCGTCCTCTGAATTCAATTTTTAATGGCCTGAACCCCACCATGGGTATACGATCGCCGGTGTATGTGGCCGGTCTTATGTCCAGTCTCTCCAGGTCTGGGCCCAGGTGTGGCTTGAAGGTTTCTTCCCACACTGCTCTCTGGACGATGGAATAGGGAGATCCAGTGTCCGCCACTATGCTTATCTGTACCCCACCGATTGTCATGTCCAGTACTGGCTTGGTCGACCTTTTGTTATCCACGCTCAACACATGGTCGTATATGCAAACTACGGTGTACTCGTCTTCGTGGTCATTCTCTTCTCTGTCCTCATGACCTTGGTCGATTTACCTGACCACACTCTTTGAGGATTTCCTGCGGCACACTTTCTCATAATGTCCTACGATCCCACAATACAGACATTTGGGGCGAAACGCTGGACACTTCCTGTCGTGGGCTTCGTGTGCCCAACTTCCACATCTATAACAGGATTTCTTGCCATTTCCTGTCGGTTTCCCTGGTGGACCAGGATTCCCTTGCCATCTGTTCGGTCCCTTCGATGCAGGCCCCTTACTCCTGTTGTCCTTACGGTGCTCGTCGTCGTCGATCCTATTCACCCTCGGGCTTGCTGCGGTCTCCCTTTTTGCCGCCTCCGCGCTTCTTCGCGCCAATTCCGCCCTCTTGACTATTATCATTACTTCCTGCAGAGTGGTGTCACCGCTGGCCCACAACTTGTCTTGCACTGCAGTACTCGTGGTGTGCATCACGATTTGATCCTTGATGAATTCATCTTGGAACGTGTCATATTTACATGTGGATGCCAACTTCCTTAAAGCCGCCACGTATTCTTCCACCGATTCTCCTGGTTGTTGTTTCCTCTGCTGGAAGTTGTATCTGTCTATCGAGACACAAACGGTCGGTTTGTAATGTTCGTTCAATTCTTCTATTGCGTGAGCATACACGTCGTCATCTGTACCACCCCGTGGTTTGGGTACCAGGTTCTTGAAAATCCTCAGCCCCTCCGGGCCTAGATTGTGTAGTAATATCCACCTCTTACGTTTGCTGTTAAACTTTTCTTCATTTTCATCCTCCAACACTTCGATGAAGTTGTCTATGTTGTCTCTCCAATCTTCCCACCTCATGAGGGGTTCTCTTGGTTTGGGTAAGAACTGCACAGGGGCCATCGCTGACGCTGCTTGCGCACACATCTTTTCGTGCTTCTCTGTGGGTGGGGTGTCACCGTGGCTTCTGGGGCTACCTGGTGCACCGTTTACCTCTCGTTCCTCCGTCTGCGGCTGGGGGCTCTTTGTTCCTGCCCCTCCGTTTTTCCCAGAGTTCGCCAGTGCTCCTGTACACCGTTATGTCGTGTAAAGGGGTGTTCAGAACGGTGTGCCCCCCTTTCGCGCCCTTTTCTTCCCCTTCAGTGCTCAATCTGGCTCCCCTCGCGTGGTTGTGGCTCTGCCACACTCTCTGGTGTCCACCTGTCAGTGCTGTTTCCATGGCTGACCTGTTGGTGTGCTGGTCCCAGGCTGTTGTCTCTCCCTTGTCCAGATCGTTTTATATGTTATTTTTTTTTTCTCTATTGGGGTTGTTCCTTCCTTTGTTTCCTCATCCCACCTTCGTCGCCATTGTAAAGTGGTCCAGTTGCCCCAATGAAGACAGGACACTGTGGTAGGGAGTTACGTTATTTATAAATTATATGCACTCCAGAGAGCGCCGAGCCGGTTGTTCTCCGTGCTCCGACACTCACGCTAATGCCGCGCGGGGTGCGCGCGCATCCTAAAATGGCCGCCGCACGTTGCGTGGTGACGCAACGTGCATACACTGAACTGCTAACTCTACAGTGATGACTTCCTTATTCTGGGAATCCCTACGCTAACAACCTGTAAATATTTGTATACATATATTCTATTGTCCATACACATTGTGATGGTATTTATATGCAAATCATAACACTGTCCTTTTAATCTTACTTGTTAATGTTAACTCCACATGTAAACCATATTGCAAAGGACCATCCAAGTGCAGGCTGATCTTAACTTCCTAGCCAAAAAGATGTGTTATAAGCATTTTACGAATCTTTGAAGCAAAAAGTTACTGAGTGAGGCTTTTTGAACAGAAAAGCTGTGTACATGTCACCCATTGCCAAATGAGGGATCGCTAAGAAATTAATAGTGGCCATATGGTGGTATCTTTTGGAGTACTAAGGCAGAAGCATGCTGTTGGGATGGAAAATTATTATGCATGGCTAAAGACATGCACCCCTACTCTGAATGCACAACTGTACTGCTGTCTTGTTCCCTAATGCTGATGTTAGTGATAGGTGAAAATGAATGATTTGTGTGCACCATGTAATTGGCCTGTCTCACAGATTGCTGTCTTGTTGGACAGGAAGGGGTACTCAAAGTGCTACCTTCGTAATGGTGGAAGGCTACCATCTTCATCAAGAGTTAACCAACACAAGTGTGGTGGTGCCAGCATACTGTGTAGTGATCAGCAATAGTGAAGAGGTACTTTTTACCCTGTGCCACTGGAGTGAGGCCTAAAGGGTCACTCACCCTTTTAAACGTTCCACTGATGGCTGCTTAACTCACCCTTGGCCTACATCAAGTAGATGTGGAGTGCTGCACAGCGCAGGAGTAGTGACTCTGCACTAGATGCATGTGTGCCTGGACAGGGTACGGTACAAGGATAGAGAAGTACTGTGCGGTATATGTGTGGTTAGTGCATGTACTGGGTTTATGTATCCCTGCGAGGCATACAATACATGAGAGATTTAGTGCTGTGCACTGCGTGCGATCTGGAAGCATGTGCTGGGTACATGTGTGCGTACGTGAAGTTCAATTCATGAAGGGTGAAATGTTGTGCAGTGCACACATGGTACATGTGTGTGCGCTAGTAAAGTGTGTGCTTGCGAATAGCATGCACTTGTACAATACTGAAAAGCTACAGTTCTGAACATTGCCTGCAGACTGAATGTGTGTGCTAAATGTCGTGTGCCTGTAATGTCACAATGCATGGAGGTAACCGTGCTGGAGCGTATGTGTGCTGTGAAAGTACATTGAGTGCAAGTGTACCTGTAATGGTAGATTACATGGAGGACCCTGGGCTCGATTTTGAGAAGCCCAGGCCTGCCTGATGAAGGCATGAGGAGGAGAGGAATCCCCAACAGATTTGTGTAATGCTGCATTTCTCTGAGGTGGGTGGAACATGCACTGGCAGAAGGGAGGAGGGGACTCTCTTTTTACACTTCAAAAGGTTGCTCTTTGATTCAGGGATTGATCACAAGGAAGGGTTTAGGACACATTTCAGGAAGGAAATGGGGCTGATAAGGGAATCATAGAGAGTTGGGCTGGGAGCCATGGATTAATCCTTCCATGCACACATCACTGTGGCTGACATTCAGGGGTGAACTCTGCTCACTTCCATGAATTGTGTTCTCGGTCAATCAGCTCCAGAGTCTTGCCTGCCATGACAGACATCCTTTCAATGGTAAAGAAAAAAAGAAAAGTAGACACTTTAAAAGAAGCAGAACCCCAACATAAAACTTCAAAGCCTTAGACCCTAAATCACATTTTGGTGTCTGGAAATGTACTATAAGAAGGGGAGGTTGAAACCCAAAACGTTGTCATCTGCCAAGAAGACAGACATGCTGTGTGAGGAGGGGAAGGTTCTGCAAGGCTTCTGCCTATGACCAGGTCTGAGGACCAAGGCCTACTGGTCTCTCTGCTGGGTGAGGAGACATCATCCATGGAAACCAATTCACCTGCTCTGGGGCCTAGAGCACCAGTGCAAGCCTGCTTGCCAAGATCAGTGTGCCCTGTGAGGAAGAGGTGAGCGTTGAAGGGTGTGAGGTCCAGTAGGGAGCAATACCGAGAGGACTCTCTGAACGAGGTGGGAGGAGAGCAGTTGACCACCGATCGGGTCGTTGCCCATGTGCAGGAACGTTTCGGCGACCTCCATATGCCAGGAGGGGGCCGCCGTGATCTGAGCTGTTGAAGAAGCACCATGTGGGAAGCACCAGGCCCACATCGCCTCACCGTGATGATCCCTTATGCCAGAAAGAGCCACCGTTGAACTTCTTAAGGCCAGGAGCTGGAGACTTGTGTCTGCTTATATTGGTGACCTTGTATGCCAGAAGGGGTCACTGTAGTGTGGGCAAGCACCCTAGAAGCCTCTGTGTCCAGACTGTGACTAATGCGGCAACCCTGTATGCCAGAAGAGGCTGCTGATACCACTGTGACCAAGAGTTCGGGGCATTTCCCAGATGCAATGATTACTGCTGAGTCTGGCGGGACAACCCCCTACACTGTGACTGATTATCCGATGGCTGCTAGTACACAGCAGAAGACATTGCACTATCACTGTGGCTCCAGTTGGGAGACAAATGATCAACTTAACCCCACCCCTAACCCCTCCTCTCCCCTCCCCCGTTAGGGTAAAAGTGACTTTGCTGAGTGCTGCGCTTCTTAAAGGAGAAGGAGAGAGTCTGTGTCTGCTGGGTGCTGCTGCATGTACTGCAAGCAGCCCAACTTCGCCTAACAGGATCAGGATTTGTGAGCACATGCGTAGAGGGCACTCACTGCACCGCTGAATGCTTCAATATTGCTGGAGTGGGCAAAACTAGAATTGAGCCTTTGGGGCTCTGGGGAACTTGCTGCTAATGGTGCTGCAGCACAATAGACACTTTTGTCTAATTCCTAAAAAGTCAAAAGGAAACCCTTGAGTACGGCCAAATACTGAGCATTCTCTGGATGCAGCCTCCAGTGAATGGTGAATATCCCCGACCACGTTATAAAAAAGAGGGTGGGACAGGGATCTGCCTATAGACTCAAGGGGATAGTGTTAGCTCATTAAGGTTGTTACTCCTTTGTATGTATAGAGTTAGAATTAAAATACTTCTTACACAAGAAAGCATTTAATTTTACATTTATTTATTGTTCTGTAATTTGTACACTTGAGTTAGTAGTTATGTTCACTCATCTGTATCTACACTTCCCTCCTGACAAAACCTTTTACTGCTCGTCTACAGCTACAACTGAAAGTCAAGTGCAGAAGGGGCACCTGACCAAGTTGTTCAGGATCCATAGTAGGTCGGGTCCGGACATCAGGAGAAAAAGGCCTCAACCACCATGGTTGGGCCTAGTTGCCCCTGCCTGCATGTGGCCCCCTGTACAGGATACTGACACATGCTGTTGAGAATGACAGTGTTTGGTGTGGTACCACCCCTGATTTTTGCCTTGACTGTTTTTGCTGGCTGTAGAACTCTGTGCAATTTAGCCCAGCTACCCACTGGTAAAATGTCTGTTCTCTCCTTCAACATGATGAAATTGGCATCCCCTTGGTTTCCATTATTTATCTTATGTATAAGTCCCTAGTGTATGGTATCATATTGTACTCATGGCAAGTAAGTTAAATGTCACAAGTTGACTGTAGCACTCATTGTGCCATCCACTACAATGACAGTGTAAACAGGACTACCATGTGTAGCCTGGCTGTGCATTTTTAAACAGCATATTTGTCCTGTTAAAATACTCAATTTTGACAGATCTGAGCCCTCTTTTTAAATATTAATATGTCACCCCTAAGTTGGCCTTATACTCCCATACGGGAAAGTGCATTGTACTCCAAAGTATGACATGTAGAAATGTAATGTTACACATAACCTTCCAGTTAAAAAGCCCTCAAATTATTTACACTGTAGCAGTGTTAGCTGTTTCAAAGAATTGCGTTAGGATATCATATTGAATTTAATATTTATTATCACTGCTTAGGAAACAGCTACAGAGTTCTAAGGGGAACTTTTAAAAATATTTATTATAAGCCCAAATAAAGTTGGATGTGTAATAAATATTTTAGAACTTGTACATTTAGAAAGGTTACCTGCTGCCTGCCTAAAGTCTCTAGAAGCCCCTTTGCCTGAGTTAGCTGTTTAGCTGCCCTGAAAAGTTGTAAACTTGCTCCCAGAGCAGGGGCAGGCCTTTGGTGTGGGTAGGTGTTCTGTTTCTCTTCAGGCTGACCATATGGCCTGTGCCCAGGAACGTAATACACTTCAAAGGAACCTACCCTGTCACAGGCAGGTGTATCTCACATTTAGACCTGCCCCCTTCCTTTATCCATCTAACCAGTCAGGCACCAGGCCCAGGGGCAGAAGAGCTGCCACAGAGCTGGCTTTGAATGAACACAGAGGAGAGGTTGCTCATTTTCCAAGCCACACCTCTAGGATGGGCAAAGAAAATCTGCACAAGAGAGTAAAGGTCCTACCATGTTGGTTTTAGGAAGAGAAGGGCACAGTGGGCTTGTTTACAAAAAAACCCTCAGGAAGTACTGCAAAAGTATGTAGTGTCACCCCTGGGAACTTTTACCCCATTGATTTGGGAGTAGTCAGGAATTTCCCCCACCAACATGCTGGCACAGGGCATACATGTGTCACCCACAGTACCCTCCTTAGATCACTTTTGTAGCTATGAAAGAACAGCAGATGACTTGACCTGCTGTCTGCGTCCTGAGAAGAGCCTTGAATGTTGAACCACCTCTCCCTCTTGTACCCAGCACAACGAAGTAGACTCCAAGTGCCATAAGGCAGTCCTCCTGTTTGGGCTACAAGGACACAACAACCTGGAATAGCCCTTTACCTGTATTTCCAGCTGCCCAGTTCCAACTGGACCTGCCTTGTACATTGCTTCTGACCTGTGATGGACTGAGTCTTGGTCCCAAGTGCTGTCCTCAAGGTCCTTGACTCTTACGTGGTGTCAAAGTTTACTCTTAACATATCCTGAAACCTGGGACTTAGAAGCTTTTTGCCATCAGAACCGAGGAGGAGCTGGGACAAATCTGATAAGCCTATCCTATCAAGGTGGGCCAAAGATTCAGGTTGTTATCGCTACCTTCTCCTACTAAGCATCAAATTTGATTCACGCAGAGAAAATATATTGCCTGGTGGAGCCCTATTCAGATACAGCCTGCAGGCTTTTCCCGCTGAAAGAATCCAAGCATCAAAAAAGTGACTAAGTCCAAAGGTAGAAATTGCCACTGAGCAAATGTGCAAAAAAGTATTTGGCTGGCGAGGGACCTTCTCTAGGTACAAAATTGACATTTCTTCTACTCAGACCTTTTCTGCCAATAGTCAATGACTTCACAGAAACCTCATCCTTCGACTGACGGTGTGGAAAACTCATCAGCCACAACCTGCTACCTTGTGGTGCTGCAGATTTGTATCTTCCACTCTAGAGATTAAATCTGAAGGTAAAACTCTTCATTGGGACAAACTTGGCACTTGTATCCAACCTGAGCTCCATCAAGGACGGCCTTAAATGTTACCCTTTTCCAGGTCAAGCAACCAGAAAATGTGGATGACATTTATTGCTTATTGGTATTATTTTGAACCTTAAATTTGTCAAATTCATGACAACTGTTCTACTTATTTGATTTTTATTGTTCTGAGTTTGCTTGGGATATTTCATGTGCTGTGTTTTGACCTTTTTATTGTTTGAGTATTGCGTAGAAGTTTACACATTGCCTCTAAATTAAGCCTGCATGCTCTGTGCCATAGCACCAGAGGGTTGAACTCAGATTAGTGACTTTAGTGGTTTAGCCTTATGAGGATTGTGGTTATTTTGTGAGGTGTGTACTCACCCGCCCCACCCCCCAACTAATATCCCAATTTATTGCACATCAATAAGAAAAGAAATGCCAGTATTACAAAAGGTGTTTACTACATCAGCCTTAAACTTGGACCCTGTCGTTAGTAGGTTCTGCAGATCTTGGGATAGTTGATGAAAACAGGAATTTCCAGTTAATATATTTGTAGCCTCATTCTTTTTTACACACTAAAGCCTGTTGAGGGCAGATTGGGGTAAGTTAAGGTGCAGGTGTTTGGCTTAATCCAGTTCTGACTGGACCAGGACTAACATGGCTTGAACAATATAACTCTAAGCTATATAGAAAACACTGTTTCAGAATTTTATGGTGAAAGAAGCCTGTTTTGAGAACATGAAATATTGGATAAGGCATTGTGTACTTGCCTTTATTTTAGACGGAAAACTCTTCACCACATTCACTCGTGCTAATCATGGACTGGGAGTGTTCAATTTAGTGGTCCTTCATGCTTCTCATTCACTGACTGACAAATATTAGAATATTGGGACCAGATTTACTAATTTTAACAGAACAAAAGGGCATATTATCAAGGGGCTTTATCTCCGCTTTTTTGGCTTTAAAAGCCAAGAAAGCGGAGATAAAATTATCTCCCTATTACCAAGCTGTCGCTAACACCAGTTAGCGACAGCTAATAGGAGATAGTGACCATCTTGGGCCCCGCTTTGCATGTCAGTGATATTTATCACTAATGACATGCAAAGTGGGCGTGCCAAGATGTTAGCGACTGAAAACAGTCGCTAACATCGCTATCTCCTATTACCAACTTTTGGAGATATTCGCGCTAAGCGCAAATATCTCCAAAAGCTAACACTTGCCCAGGAGCAGTTCTTAGCCATGTTATCCAATGGGAGGTGGATAACATGGCTAAGAGCATTTGCTCGATAATGCATGAATATCGCTGACTTTTCAGCGATATTCATGCATTGCGGCCGTTTTTTATCGCATTTGCGATAAACCTTGCTAATAGCAAGGTTTATCTGCGATAAAAATCGCCGATTTGCGGCGATAATTTTTGTCTCTAAACAAGTTAGAGACAAAAATTATCTCTATTGGTTGGTAATATGCCCCAAAGTTCAGTAACCAAATTTGCGATGCTGCGTTGCTCAAGAGGTAAAACAGCGCAGAACAATATCTACTAAAATTGTCTTGCTGCTGCTGTCACCGCCTGTGATGGCGCTCTAATAAAGCTAAACACGAAGGAGCCTCTTTGGTTCCTATTCAAGCTGCACAGCCACATTGCTGAATGAATCAAATTAATTAAATTCATATAGTTTAGTCTTAAATTTATCCATTTTTTTACTTTTTACTCCTTATTTTATTCATTATTCCTTCAATTCGTTTTACTCATTCCATATTATGCGAAGATGTACACACTAGCACAGGAGCAAAAGTTGGTTCCACATGTCACGATTTACTAGAGATAACCCAATGCATTTCGGGAAAAAAATCCCTTCGTCAGGGGCATCTACAATACAAAAAAATATTTAGCATATCACTATCAGCATTAAAATTGTATTCCTGGGGGCGTGGCTAGCAGCTGACAAGATGGCTGCATGCTGAGCGAGCTCCGGCAGTGAAGTGCCCCTTCCAATCGATCTGACTGCTTATCCTGCAATATCTCGGAGGGCCAAGGCTCCAACACAGACCAGTAACCGAGCGGCGACGACTGCCGTGACTCGGGCATTCATCCGACGACCAGAACCGAACTTAGCCGCATCTACGTGGTAGCGGCCTGGTGCTGCAAGAAGAGCCTGGGCCTTGAGTTGCCCGCTTCACCCAGGTAGGCGCCGACGGTCGCTGGGGGCGGAGCGAAGGTGTGGGAGCCCGGCGCCTGCCTGCTGGGAGTGAAGACCTTGTGGACGGCCAGACGCACCGACAACATAGACGGCCGGCGGTGGCGTGGACAGGACTGGTGGCCCGGGGCTAAGGGAGAAAGATGGAAGGGAGTGAGTGAAGCCGGTGCTGCGGGGCTCACACCCGGCTCTGTGGCCTGGAGGACGCCGGCGCTGCTGCCTCGCGGCTTGTGCTGCGCCGGATTGAGCGGCCGGGCCCCCCCTAACCCCCCCCACGTGACCAGATTCTACCGGGCACGTAACGGCCCGCAACGCCGAAACTGCAATCATCGACTGGCGCCCCCCGGCGGGCCGCAGCTGTTGCGTGGTGTCATCCCCCCCCTACAACGCCCCGGGGGCGGAGGTTGCAGACTCTGGGACTGGGACCACCGCCACCGATCAGGGGGCCTGGACCCAGCCCATACATCCCCCTGGAACTAGCGAGGCCACTCACAAGCACAGCGCGGGTCTACAGCTCGCCTCCTCCCCCCTCTTCACTGGGATAGACAGACCTTCAGGCCTCCGTGAGCTGCTAGAAGCGGTACCCTCAGTGACAGACGCGCACAGTGCCATTGCCACCTGAACCTCCTACAAAGGGCCACGCCACAGCACTAGAGAGGCACCATGTCCAGCAGAAGAACAAGAAATCAAACCGCGCAAGGCAGGCTAGACAAGTATGCCTATTTAAAAGACTTCCCCCCACTGTCAAACGGGAAGAATCAAGCAAGCGTAACGCAAGGGGACGATACCGGGGCGAAGAAGAAAGTAACTCTGGAGGACATCATGGCAGCCCTGCCGAATGTACAAACCACAGTGGGTTCCATTTCTACAGAAGTGTCGCTTCTCCGTGCCGACTTTCAAAAGATTACCACCAGGGTCGTGGAGGTGGAACGGGCGACAAAAACCTTGACCAGCGACACAGCAATCCTGAAACAGACCGTGTCGCGTTTGGAGTCCGAAAATAGAACACTGATCGACAAACTGGACGACCAGGAAGGACGCTCACGGAGGAACAACGTCCAAATTTTAGGCATTCCAGAGAGTGAAGGTACCCAGGCTATGGACCTGTATGTGTAAGACTTGATAAAAACCAGGCTTCAGCCTAAGGGGCTCCCTGTTTTCTTCTCGGTGGAACGGGCACACAGGGTGCCGGGCGGAAGGGCCAAACCCGGGGCGCCCCCCAGACCTGTGCTAGCTCGTCTCTTCAATTTCAGAGAGAGAGACGTCATTCTCCAAACGGCGCGGATCTCCCCACAAATTCGCCTTCTCAACTCGTCCATTTCATTCTTTCCCGACTACACAGCAGCGGTGGCGAAACGCCGTCGCAGTTTCATCGAAGTCAAGAAGGCGTTGCGAGACCGGGTGGTGCCCTATTCAATGCTGTTCCCAGCACGACTGCGAGTTGTAGCTGAAGGGAAAATGCTCTTTTTCAAAACTCCGGAAGAAGGATACGACTGGCTTGAAGGATGGAGGAAAGTGGGCAAACCCAAACGGGGGAACAAAGACCCACCTCAGAGGACCGACGACGAGGAAGGTGACAGTCAAGACCTCTTCACGCCGGAGCAAGACAACGTGCGGAGAGTGGACGCGGGTGACCTTGGTAGTGGCTAAACTGAACCTGAGGATTACAAGTTGCACTTCAATTGCATGCTTCATGACGGACAGCTCGGTCTTATCTAGCCGGCTCTGGGCTCTGGACAAAGGCAAACCCGGTTGATCGGGAGGGGTCACGTTTACGCTGGACTTCGGACCACCTTCACGCAAGTACACTGTTGTGGGTTGGGAGGAAGCACTCTGCTGAGTTGGGGTGGCGGGCAGTTGGAAGTCCGCTAGGCACGGAGGCAGGGAGGGGAGATGCTTTTTGGGACGGTAATGTTCAGAACTTTTTTATGTTGTTTTCAGTTTACATCGGAATGAACCTAATAGAGTGTTTTTTGCAGCGGGTTGGATCTTTGCATAACACTTGAGAATCGCACTATCCAAAAGACACCCCACACTTTGATGGTGCCAAACACACCACACACTAGTACCCAGATAGAGGGCAGCACAGTCCCTGTGCCACCGCTCACATTGCTCACGTGGAACGTCCACGGGTTGGGGCATTACCCCGTTTTTTATACGTGCTTGAAAATACGCCATTTCTGGTGCCTCGGCGATATTTTCAGCAGATATCGGCACTGGTGTCCACACTTCTTTGGGGTAACAAGCCTGCACGCATTGCACAAACTAAACTGCATCGCGACTGGTACGATGGCGGCATAGCGCTCCCTAACATACATCTCTACTATTAGGCAGCGCATCTTAAAATCATAAACCAATGGGTACATGCCCCACACACGGACCCCGCCTACAAGGCGGATAGAGCGCAGCTAGGAACTGACAGTATGTTAGCGGCCTTATATAATAAACGAAGGGTGACGAAGCTGGAAGGGCCCACGAAACACACAGTCATGATATGGCATGCAGCACAGGCACGCTTGGGATGGAAGGGGACCATCACAAAACTCACACCACTTTGGGACACGAAACAGCTTGGGTCACTTAGGAACACTAAAGGCTTTGCACAATGGGACAACATAGGGATCTCCCAGGTAGGCGACTTATGGGACAAGGGCACAGTCATTCCTTTTGATCAGCTGCAAAGGCAATACGATCTGGCACCTACGGAGACATTCCGCTACATACAAATCAGGCATGCACTCCTCACGGTACTTCCGCAGAATACCGACATACCTGAATCCTCTCCCTTGGAAGACAGATTACTGACGGATTATATGCCAAAACGTGCCATTTCGTTCACGTACCGTAAGTTGATTAATAACCAATCGGACCCCACAACAGCCTTGAAGGAAAACTGGGCGGCTGAGATTGGCGCTATGGACGAGACGGAGTGGCAAATGGCACTAGCATCACCTAGAGAGGTGGGAATCCCGACCCGATTGAGGCTTGTCCTGCTTAAAGTCCTCCATCGCACATATCTCACTCGACACACGCTACACAAAATAGGCAGAGCACAACATCCATTTTGCCTAAGGGGATGTGGTGGTGAGGGCTCCTTTTTTCATACGATCTGGGACTGTCCCATAATAACTGATTACTGGCGCAAGATCCTCCGTACAGTGTCACAGACTCTAAACGTCTCCATGTTGCCTGAGCCTCGCAGAGACCTCCTCAATGTTTGGGAACCCAACGACTTAATGAGGTATGGGCAAATGTAGGCGACGCTCGGCATCATGGTGGCTAAACGTAATGTGGCGCAGAGGTGGGGATCACCGGAATTGCCCTCATTGGAGGCTTGGTGTAGGGATATGGACACTACCATGGTCACTGAAAGAACTGTGTATATTAATCGCAAATGCCCCCGAAAATGGACTAAAATATGGACTGCCTGGAACACCTACAGGGGAGATATCTGTGACCAAATGCCTGAATCTGATGACGAAAGCTCTGATGGGGAATCTGATGATGAATATTGAGATGGGAGGGGTCATGTGTGAAGGGGTCTATTTTTTGGTAAAGGGGGGAGGGGAGGGTACTTATGGTCTGTTTTGCTTGGCTGACTTGCTGCTCATGATAACTCAAATATTCATAACTACACAATGTCTCTCCGATGTATGTTTTCAATTTAATAAAAATAATTCAAAAAAAATAAATTTGTATTTCTAGTTCAATTGATAATACAAATTACCACATTGCATCAGTTTTACTCAAACCATATTGCCCCAGTGCAAAACTACCAATTTCTGTGGCCAACTGCGTGAACATTGAATTAAACAGCCATGTGTTACAACACCAATCCCTTTACCACAGAAACCTTATCGATGTGAACTGCAACATGTAACTAATAAATCTTCCTAGGTTAAACGCTTTTCCCATGTTAAATCATGTCACCTTTTAACAACCCCTTCACAACTGAGATGACATGCTTACCGTGACAATGAATTGCGTCCCTTGTTAGATAAAGCCCAACTTGCGACATGCCATCAAAAGGCATTCTGGGATATGTAGTCTTCATAGAGAATAAGGGTTAATGCTGGCGAGCGTGAAATATGCAAACTTGGATACTGAGGCATTTTTTTATACAGACACATGTTTTCAATCACCTGGGGGGAGTTGGGAGGGTTTTAAAACAAAGAACAGGCTCTTACTGATGGTTTCTGCTTTCATTGAAAGGGATATGCGAGTTGCTGCACGGCACGCAGGGACGCAATTCATTACATGTCACGGTAAGCATGTCATCTCAGTTGTTCAGGCCAGTGGCGTCACTAGGAGGGTGCGGGGGTGCGGACCGCACCGGGTGACACCCTCACATGGGGGTGACACCATCTGGTTGCGCCCCCCCCCCAGCAGGCCTCTGTACATGGCACCCCCTGCACCGCACCCGAAGGCCTCAGAGAGACTCGATCCGCTTTAAAAACAAAAGCGAACAGAGATATTTTCTCACCTATTCGAATTAAAATGTTCTCATTAGTTAAAGTTTGAAAAGTGTAGTAATGAGGGCCCCCCACCATTTATATGGAAAAAGACACGGTGCTAAAGAGGGGGGGCCGGGGAAGGGGGGTATTAACCGCTTGAAAATTAGCTTTTACTTTAGCTGTTTCATATCGTAAAATTCTCACGTCTACAAACTCGCTGGTGCCTTGTACACAGATTTCTTTTTGCATTTTGAAAAGCTTTAAAAGAGAAACCACATGAAAGCGGCAGAGAGTGTAAAAGGGGGGGGGTCCGCCCCCCCCCCCCCGGGTTTAATGAGAGAGGGAGCTAGAGGGAGTAAGAAGAGAGAGAGAGTTAGAGTGAGAAAGACAGAGAGAGAGGGAGCTAGAGTGAGAAAGACAGAGAGAGGGAGCTAGAGGGAGTAAGACAGAGAGAGGGAGACAGAGGTAGCTAGAGGAAGTAAGACAGAGAGAAAGAGAGGGAGCTAGACAGAGAGAGGGAGCTAGAGGGAGTAAGACAGAGAGAGAGGGAGCAAGAGGGAGTAAGACAGAGAGAGAGGGAGCTAGAAGGAGTAAGAGAGGGAGAGAGGGAGCTAGAGGGAGCAAGACAGAGAGAGGGAGCTAGAGGGAGTAAGACAGAGAGGGAGCTAGAGGGAGTAATGCAGAGAGAGAGGGAGCTAGAGGGAGTAAGACAGAGAGAGGGAGCTAGACAGAGAGAGGGAGCTAGAGGGAGTAAGACAGTACCTAGCACCGTACATTTCCGACAGAGGTGGTCCATGCGGTAAGTCGTGAGGGGGTGACACCATGAGTTACCCGCACCGGGTGACACCAACCCCATTAAAAGGCGACATGATTTAACACGGGAAAGGCGTTTAACCTAGGAAGGTTTATTAGTTACATGTTGCAGTTCACATCGATAAGGGTGCGGTGGTAAAGGAATAGGTACTGTAACACATGACTGTCCAATTCAATGTTCACGCAGTTGACCACAGAAACTGGTAGTTTTGCACTGATTGTTTATTGGGGCAATATGATTCGAGTAAAACTGATGCAATAGGTTAATTTGTATCATTAATTGAACTAGGAATGCAATTTCTTTTTTTTTTTTTTTTTTTTTTGGTTAAAATTTTTTTTATTGAGCAATCACATAAAAATACAAAGATGGGCCCACAACCACACGGGCTGGCCGCTAAGTCACATAGCACGACACATGAAATAAACAATCATTTCCGAGGCCAGGCCAAATCATAGAATAAAATTGCTCCAGACATAGGACAGGATACAACAATTTTCTATATAAAACATGAAAATAACAAACACAAAGACAAGGCGAATACAGTAATCAAGTCAGCCCAAATAGCAGAGGGGGAGGTCACTAAACAGGAGAACAGACATAAATCAATGAGCTTCGGTAAGGCCGTGAGGGGGGGGGGAACAGGGAGGACAGGAAAATCCTAGAACAGAGTGAAAAATTTCGGGAACGTCGGCCTAAGGAGACAGGGTAATATCGGAGGTGGCAACCAAGGGAGGGGTACAAATATCTCCACGGTATGCATTCCATTGACCCCAGATTTTCGTCCACGCCCCTGGCCTGCCCCTAGCCACGTAGACTGTCTTCTCTCGGAACATGGACCAGTCCATGTTGTCCTCCCACACCGAAACGTCAGGAGGTCGGGATACGCCCCAGAGTTGCGCAATGTCGCGCTTCGCGACCATGTAACCCAGGGTCGCCCATCTAGTCTGGGCCACAGAGTAATCAGAGGGTTCCCACACATTCAGCAGGCATCGTCGGGCCTCAGGCCGCAGGGCAACACCCGTCACTACAGTCATTATCGCAAGCACATCCACCCAATAGGCCGCCACCACAGGACACTCCCAAAGTATGTGCAGAAAGGTAGCGCTCATCCCACAGCCATGCTTACACAAGCCATCCGGGGAAAAACCCATCACGACTAGACGTGGACCAGTCACATACACCCGGTGGAGGATCTTAAGTTGCACCAAACGAAGACGGGCGGGAATGGCGACCTCCTTTGGGGAGGAGAGTGCCGACTGCCAGTCCTCGTCATCCAGTTCCAATCCATCACCGACCCACATCTCCCAGAGTCGGACCAACAAATCCGCACGATTATGAATCCGTTTCTTATAGATGAGCGAGATAGTACTGTCGGGCAAGTGTCCATCTAGTATAAGATCTTCAAGGGGGGAAGACTCGGGTAGGGTCACATCAGGAGTCAGAACCGAGGCCAAGGCATGTCGGACTTGCAGATACCGGAAAAACTCACTATCACTCAAGTCGTATTCCGCCTTAAGGGCCTGGAATGACTTCACGCGACCATTCACACAAACGTCACCCACCTTACAAATCCCAATCATATCCCAGCGTTCAAAACCCTTAGTAGACCAGAGACATCCCAAACGTTCAGAAGCATAAAGCGGAGTCGCCAGCGTCAGTCGATTCTCCCACCCCAAACTCACATTCGCAGCACGCCACACTTTGACCGCAGCCCTGGACGGGCCCACAAGATGGCTCCCGGCCGATCTAGAATATAGCGCTCTATTAAAGTCCCCTCCCGGCAACTGGAGCCTATCCATCTCAAAAGCCGGATCGCGACCCGGCGAGTACATTGCGTGGTTAATGGCCGTGAGCTGGGCAGCCCAGTAGTATCTCTTGATGTCGGGGAGCGCCATGCCCCCGTCGTACCAAGGGATAGTAAGTTTCGCGAGGGCTATACGTGGGCGCCCGTCCCAAATCAATTGTCTTTGCAGAATCTCGATTTCTCTGAAATAAGTAGCGGGAATGTCGTCGAAGGAGTTCTGAAGGGCGTAGAGGAACCGCGGCAAGGACATCATTTTAAATAGAGCCGCCCTACCCAGAGGAGACAGGGGTAGCTTACGCCAACGGGCCACATCCAGTCGTAATCTAAGAAGCGGGGGGAGGAGATTGCGCTCAAACCGGAGGGAGGGGTCCAGGGTAATAAAAATCCCCAAATACTTGAAGCCAGACTGGACCACCTGGATAGGGAACCTGGCCGGCAAAGAGGGCAAAACACCTGAGAGAACATACACGCAGGACTTAGCCCAATTAATAACAAGGCCCGAGTTAGCTCCGAACGAAGTAAGAACATCAAATAAGACGTTCAAGGATTTACGTGGGGATGTAAGATATAGAAGAATGTCGTCCGCGTAAAGAGAGACACGGTCTTCAAAGTCCGGCGACCAACGGATCCCTTTGAGTGAAGGTTCCCATCGAAGCCACGCAGCTAACGGTTCCAGGGCCAGCGCAAAAAGCAATGTAGATAAGGGGCAACCCTGCCGGGTCCCTCTACCAAGGCTGAAGGGGACAGAAACTCTACCGTTCACCACCACTTGCGCCAAGGGTTCCACATACAACAACTTCACCCATCCAATAAATTCAGGTCCAAAACCAAATTTTTCGAGAGCTGCCCAAAGATAGGGCCACTCGACCGTGTCAAAAGCCATCGAGGCATCCAACGAGGCCAAAATGGCCGGCTCCGTCAGGCGCCCCGCCCTCGCAACAGCACCATGAAGACGACGTAGGTTAAGAGCCGTGTTGCGATGTGGGATAAATCCGGACTGATCCGGATGAACCAAGTCGCTAATGACCGTTAGTAGGCGGGTCGCCAAGAGCTTAGCCAGGACCTTAGGCTCAACATTTAACAGGGAAATGGGCCTATAAGACGAACAAAGGTCCCGTGGTTTCCCGTCCTTCGGAATTACGACTATCGTAGCAAGACGCTGGTCATACGGGAGAATACCCCGTTCCCGGGACTCCAAAAACATGGCACGAAGATGGGGCGCCACCTTGTCAGGGCGTAGCTTGTACAGCTCAATTGGCAATCCGTTCGGGCCCAAGGCCTTGCCCGAACGGAGCGAACGAATGGCAGTCGCTATTTCATCCGTAGTAAAAGGGGACTCCAACGAGACACGGTCTAGATCGGAAACACTGGGCAAAGCTATATCGCGCAACAAAAGGCGAGAGTCAGCCACATCTCGTCCTGACACAGGGGTATAAACCACACGAAAATATTCTGCAAAACATTCCACTATTCCAACCGGGTCTGTCACTTCGACACCATTCGACGACTGAATCACAGGCACCACACGATTCGCTCTCTCTTTCTTATCCAACCACGCCAGCAATTTACCCGCTTTGTCCCCCACATCATATAGACGACCCTGCTGTTCCCGAAACATCAGTCTAGCCGCATCCGTGACCAAGGATTTATAAGCAAATTGTTTCAGACCCAGGGCGTGGAGTTTATCAGAGGTGACCTCAGACTCTAAGTCGGCCTCCCTCTCCGCAATCTCTGTCTCAAGGTCCACCACCTCCCGATTCCTAGCCTTCTTGGATTGAGCAATAAGGGAAAGGGCCTGCCCACGTATCACTGTTTTAAAGGCCTCCCACAGTGACACAGCCGAGGAAACCGACCCCTCGTTGTCCAAAAAATAGGCATCTAAAGACTTAGTCAAAAGGTTTCGGGTCTCAGGGGAGGCAATATACCAGGGGTTGATAGGAGCCACTCGGCCCGCCGCTTCCACCCCAAACTCAAAACAAAGCCAGAGCGGGGAATGATCGGAGATGCCCCGGGGGAGGTGTCTGATCTCACGCACCGCCGGCGTCTGCGCCGCGGGCATCAGGAAATAATCCAGTCTAGACAGACTCCCATGGGCCCCCGAATGGAAGGTGTATTGGAGCTGGGTAGGATGCATGAGCCTCCAGCAATCCACCAAACCAAACGTGTCCAAAAACCCACCTAGCCATTGTTGGGCCGAAGGAGTATCCCTAGGGGGGTAGCGATCATGTAGACCGGAGATAACAGAATTAAAATCGCCTGCAAGAAAAAGAGTACTGTCAGGAAGGTCCAGCAACACACGGCCCAAATCGGAAAAGGTGGAAGTCTGTAGGCCGGGGGGCACATAAACAGTAAACAAGGAGAGGGTACGACACTCATAGCGACCCACGAGGACAGCATAACGCCCCCGATCATCAAGGATCACATCATCAATGGCTAGGGGGAGGGAAGCCCGAACAAGGATACCCACCCCCCTGGAACCAGTGGTAAACCCCGAATGTGCAGCAAGGCGATATCCCCACCTATTCATCGCACGACAAGAATTGCCCACCAAATGAGTTTCCTGCAAAAAAACAATATCCGGAGATAAACGGCGTAGACATTTTAACACCACGCTCCGCTTAATGCGATCTCCCAGACCATTAACATTCCACGAAACCAGCCTCAACCCGCTACCCCCATCCCACACAGCAACGCCGAAACCCCCCCGTGATGAGCATGACATAACAAATATCAGAAGCAAGATTGATGCGCCTTGAAAACATAACACATAAACATCGAACATCCCAATCACCCACCCCCCAACAATTAGGAAAACACCCCCCACCCTGCACCCCTGCAAAATGCTAAATAGCCACACCAACATGCAGTGTGCCTGTCGCCCAAGAACCCCTATTCTACAAAAAGTACCCCGGAGGAGGAAAGGCTCTGGCCCACCCGCCACCCCGAGTAGGACAGATAATGAGGAAAACACACAAACAGTAGAGGCACTGAGGCATTAAATCCCTGAAGAGTTTACTCTATTCGAGGGCCCAGGCGTAGGCGGATTGTTCAGCTCTCCACGCCACCCTCAGCACCACCAGGGCGGGCGGCGGACTCAGTCTCAGGAGGTCGGTCAGGCAGAGAGTCCATCCAGTCATTTACAGAATCAGGCCGATCAAAGAAGAAGGTTCGGTCGTTGTACTCGACGCGCAGCCTGGTCGGAAAAAGCATGGCGTAGCGGAGCCCCATGTCTCGGAGACGTTTCTTGACATCACGGAAGCCCATACGCTGTCTCTGGACCTGTTGAGAAAAGTCCGGATAGAAGTTCACCGTGGCGTTCTCAAAGGCCACCGGGCCCTTCACACGCGATGCTTGCAGGATAGCGTCCCGATCCCTATAATGGAAGAGTTTCGCAACAATAGGCCTCGGCGGGGCACCCGGCTTACCCTTGCCCCCCGGAACACGATGGGCACGTTCCACTGCGAAAAACTTAGTCAAACCAGACGGGGAGAGGTGGTTCTGGATCAAGTCCTCAACAAGGAGATCAACCGAGTGGGGTTCTGGATTCTCCGGAACGCCGACCACGCGCACGTTACAGCGGCGGGCCCTGTTCTCAAAGTCCTCCAAGCGCCGGGTCATGAAGTCGTTCACCTTACGAAGGTTGCCGATCTCCGTCTGTATCTCCGAAACGTCTTCCATGAGACTGGATGACTTGAGATCCAACGACTTCACCTTCTCATTGGTTTTCGACAGGTCAGCACGAATCAAGTTCACATCAATGGCCACGGTGTCAATTTTGTGGGCCAAAGCTTCATATTGTTGGCCTATCGTCTCCTTCATGGCAGAAATGGCGCCCATGACGTCCTGCAAGGACGGCTCCGTCGACGCATCCACAGTGTGATCAGCGTTACTTGATCCGGGCAGGGCGGCTCCGGGGGACCCCTTGGAATGGGTGTAGCGGTCCATAACGTTGGACTGGACCGGGCCCCCACGCAGGGGCGTCTTGGTCTTCCGAGTCTCTCGGTCCCCTCTGCCAGCCATGATAGAACTGCGTCACCAGGAGACCAACCAGGCTCGATAGAATGGCCACAGGAAAGCAGGGCCTCGGGACCAAAGAACCGCAGCAAGGGTACTACTATTGGGAGGGTCAACAGACAGGAGAATAAACCAGCCGAAGACCCGACAGCCGGTCCGTGCCCCGACTTCAGCCCAGGCCAGGCTCCACTGCCAGATGTCTCAGTCTGAGGCAGAAACGAAACCGAAACTTAAGAGGGGGACCCACAAGTCGAATCCCCCTGCCGTTGTTGTTCAACTGCAAGACGGCCACTGATCCTCACCCAGTCCCGGGCGTACCTCGAGGGCGGAGCCCGAAAGTCCGAATCGATGTAACTCCGGCACCCTGGGTCCAAATCAAATTTCAAAAAGTCCAGGGCAATCAGCCCAGTGTCCTCTACACAAATCCTCGTAAAAAGTCAGGATTAGTTCAGGATATCATGCCGGGAGTGGCGGGGGTCCGGGGAGCGCTGAGCTCACGCGGCCATCTCGGATGCCCGCCAAGCTCCTCCTCCAGGAATGCAATTTTAATGCTGATAGTGATATGCAAAATATTTTTTTGTATTGTAGATGCCCCTGACTAAGGGAATTTTTCCCGAAATGCATTGGGTTATTTCTAATAAATAGTGACATGTGGAACCAATTTTTGCTCCTGTGCTAGTGTGTACATTTTCGCATAATATGGAATGAGTAAAACGAATTGAAGAAATAATGCATAAAAAAGCAGTAAAAATGGATACATTGAAGAATAAACTATATGAATTTAATTCATTTGATTCATTCAGCCATGTGGCTGTGCTGCTTGAATAGGAACCAAAGAGGCTCCTTCATGTTTAGTTACTTTGCAGCGCAATGCGATGGGGCGTGGAGCAAGCATGCACGCCGATACAGTTCTGAAGTTGGTTAAACGACGATAAATTGGAGTAAAAAAGGTGTGCATCTTACCACCTTTGTTGCTGTAATAAAGCTGCCTTGTATAGGACACAGCCTCGCACCCTGGATAAGTGTGCATTGCATAACATACGATGTGCACGGAAAACATATCCTTCCAGGACAAATTACTATGCCTAGACAAACTCTGAAGGATCCCATGCATTGTTATGTGTGCTGTGCTCTGCAGCGCACATGCAATGCATAATTATTTGTACAATTAATATATTATCCCTTGTTTACACCTTCTTTAAATGACACAAAGCCTGGTCTGGTTATCATAGTAGCATGGGCTTGCAGCAAAACCTATTGATGTTTATGTTTATATGCCCTTGACGCAAAGTGATTTTTGTGCTGAGAAAAGTGCACTGTTTCAACACAAAACATCCTTTGTGCTCGATGGTAAATACCATATACTGTTTTGAGCTAGATCGAAGTCTTCGTATATCTGGGACTTAGGGGCATATTGACAAAGGCTTATCCCCACACGAATGTAACTTTTTGTGACGTTCCTGTGGCGATAATCCCTTCGCCTTATTTCCGAGGCATAGTTAATCCACATTAAGTAGCGCAACGCCTCCTTGTAAATAAGGCCCCCTTTCTAGCTACACTTAGCATGGACGGGGTTGGCAATGCGTGTTACTATGGGCGTTCTGCTACAACACCCATTGATTTTGACGTTGCCCCCTATTTACAAGGGTGGCATAAATATGGAGTGGCGTCAAAATTAAGACCAGGGAAAACCTGGTCTTAAAATGGTGAAATAAGGAGAAATGTTTAATTTCTCCTCGTTTTTGCTGTTTCTATGTGTGCTGCATTGTGTAGCACACATGGAAAGAGCAAATCGCCATGAATGATTTTTTTATGTGCCGGAAGGTGTTCCTTCCTGCACATAAACAATCATCAAAAAATTACGATTTACAACTCTTATGTGTGCTGCACAATGCAGCACACATAGGAGTTACAAATCGCCATTAGTGATTGTTTATGTGCAGGAAGGGACACCTTGCTCCACATAAACAATAATTCCCTCAACGTAGGTTCTCTTGCACTATGGTGTAAGGGTGAGTGGCTTTGCCTCTAGGTAGATAAGTTAGTGCCAGCACTAGGGAAAACGCAGGGATGTGTCGTATCATTGTAAATATGGTGCCTCCCTGCGTTTTCAGAATGGGGGAGCGTGGTGTTAGCAATTTTTACTTAGTGCTAAGTTTCGCCATTCACTTTCAAATATGCCCCTAAGTTTTCAACCATGTTCATTTTAAAAACAAAATTGGGCATCTATTCTTGGGCAGGTATGATGTAGTTGATACAGTTATGGGAGCCATTTTCCGTAGTCTGGTTTAATCTGATAAAATGTTTGTGTCCACTGATTAATTGCAGAGTGACCAATTGTTAGAACTGGGGGTCTCTAGTTGGCAGAGGTAGGTACCACTGTCCAAATAGGGACCCTTGCTTCTAGTCAGGGTAAGCAGGAAACACTCTTTAGATAACCTTTGCTCACCCCCTTGGTAGCTTGGCACAAGCAGTCCGGCTTATCCAAAAGCAATGTGTGAAGTATTTGTACTAACACTCACAGTAACACAGTGAAAACACCACAAACTGACTCCACAACAGTTTAGAAAAATAAAGGTATTTGATCTAAACTACACAAGACCAAAATGACAAAAATCCAACATACACAGTTAAAGAATATGGTTGCAAAAGAGTTCTTAACGTTGCGGTAAAAATAATTCACAGTTGCGTGAAAAGTTCACAGTTGCGTCATGTTTAGCCAACAGTAACTTTTAAATGCGACAAAGTTCCAAAGTAGAAGCTGGTGCAGTGGAAAACAAGCGATGCGTTGCTCCTGAGACCCTGGGAAGGCGATGAGACAACCCCGCTGCAGCAGCGGGCGTGTTGCGACTATCCGGTCTGTATGGGGCGGAAGGCGATGACTTGTATGGATTCCGGTGCGTAGGTTCCGTAGGAAGTTTACTCTCACAAAGGCACGATGTGATGATCTGTAGGGGTTGCGATGATCTACGGGGTGACGATACGCGGACCAGCAGTGCTCTTCTTCTCGCAGCTCGTCGATGCGATGGCTCTGCGAAGACACTCGCAGCGACGTGATGCGGTCCGCAAGCAAGCAGTGCGGCGATCTCACCCAGTGACGACAGGCTCTGCGACGACAGTCGCAGCGATGGTAATCTTCCCGCACTGGTCTGGTGCGTCCCGCAAACGAAGGGTGCAACGCTCTGGCAGCGGCAACAGGCGCTGCGATGATCTCGACCTTCGTAGCGGCGGGAATTTCCTCGCACTGTCAGGGAGGCGCTCCGCAAGCGAGCGATGTGACACAACTTGCAGAAAGTCTTTAAAAGCTTGGTTTCCAGCTTCCCAACACAGGTACAACTTCCAGAGGCAAAACAACTGGCCCAAGCACTCTAGGAAGGACATAACTCTCTCAGCAGAGTTCAGGGAAGCTGGGGGTGAAGTCCTTTTGTTCCTGGGACTTCAAAAATAGGGAGCCAGCTCTTCTCAGGCCCTTGGAGATTCTTTCAAGACAGGGGACACAGCACCAAAAGCAAAGTCCTTCCCCTCTCCTTGGCAGCAAAGCAACAGCAGATCAACAGCAGGACAGTCTTCCTCCTTCAGTTTCAGCTTTCTCCTTGGCAGAGGTTCCTTCTTGATTCCAGGATGACCTAATCTTCTGTACTCCTGGGTCCTGTACTTATACCCCTAAAAGTCTTTGATCCCTTTGTGCAGGAGGGCTCTGAGCCCGGTCTGAACCAGTTCTGGGTGTTGCTTGAGCACTTTGTTTTCCAGGCTTCTCTTTTCCTTTCAGAGAGAGGGGCAGGGTCGTCATCCGCCCAGCAGGAGGTGGAGCCAGCATTGTGGAAGGCAGGCACAGCCCTATTCAGGCCCAGGTGCTTCCCCCTCCCACTACTCTGGATGCAGATGGAGCTATTCAGCCCAGGGATGGCCCACTCAGACTCTGGGAGCCACCCAGCCCCTGTCACTCACAAATCAGACAGTCAATTCACAAACAGGCCAAGGTACACCGAAAGGTCAGACAAGGGAACAGCAATTTTCTAAAAGTGCGGTTCTCAAACACAGGATTTAAAACCAACCTTTCCTAAAAGATGTGTTATTAAATTCTGAGTTCAGGGATACCAGACTTTTATGTCCTATCTTGCTCCTATGGGAAGATATGCTGGTAGCCACTGTAGCCAGCATCCCCCATGATAGCCAATAGGGTAAGATAGCCTTAGAATAGTGAAAAACGAAAATGGCTGTAATTCACTACCAGAGCATGTCACCTGCACAAGTACATGCTCTACCTTTCACATACACTGCACCCTGCCCAAGGGGGTAACTTGGGCCTTCCATAGGGGTGACCAATGTGTACAGAAAGGGAAGGGTTAGGCCTGGTCAGTGGGGACACTGACCAGGAGGACATGGCAGGTCACAGACTGCACACAGGCACTGCGGTGGCAGGCCCGAGACACCTTTTTAGGGCTACTCATGTGGGTGGCACAATCAGTGCTGCAGGCCCACTAGCAGCATCTGTTATCACCAGCCCTGGCACACTCAGTGCACTTTACTAGGGACTTCTTGGTGACACAAATATGCCAATCATGGATAACCAATCATAATAACAATTTACACAGGGAGCACTTGCACTTTGACACTGAACAGCAGTGGCAAAGTGCCCAAAGCATCTAAACCAGCAAAAACGAAATCCAGCACAGCATCAAAAATACAGGAGGTAGAGGCAAAAAGATAGGGGGAAACCACGCCAAAGATGCCAGGTCAAACACCAATAAAAGTGTAATTTCAAGCTTTTAAGAGGGCAGAGGTATACATTGTAAAATAATGACACCTTATTTTTTAGTGGGGGTAACATTTGAATTAAACAGTTGCAAGATCTCAAATGTTTCTGTCCCTTCAAAAAACGACAGGGACCAACAGGGCTAAATACCAAATACTCAGTGAGACACTGTTGCTCCTATGCTAGGCTATTAACATGCACATTTTGGTAAATTTGATGGGTCTCCCAATGAAAATAATGAGGTTAATAAAGGCAAAAAAAATATTTTCCAGACGTCTGACTATACATTTTTCATAGCACCATGTGCATACATTTGAGATTTCTGTTGAAAAAAGCTTTCAATTAGATTTTCAAGTTATTAGTACTGAAATTCTTTAAACCATGGGTCCATATTTGCATACTATCGGCGCAGATTAACTAACAATTTGCCCAGGCTTTGTGTCACAAAATTGATACAAACTGATGTGAAGTGTTGAAACTGGAATTTACTTTCACTGCAGAACTAACTTGTTTTGCAAAGGAAAATAGCCCTAAAGTACCACAAAGTAGTGCTATCTGTCAAGGGGGTGTACCATGGGTGGTACATGGGCATACCCATGTCTCCACCAATGGTGTTTGATACTAGCCCTGTCTTTTAAAAAAGGTAGACAGGGCTTTGCACAAGGCCCTGAAGCTCCCACAGTGCGGAGGGATGGGAGTGGTGGTAGGGGTGGAGGGGGGGAGACAGGTGTCTTCGCCACTGAGGGGGCACCTCATCCACTTCTTCAGCCTGTGTCCTAAGGTATGGAGAACAAAACAGAGTGCCCTCTACAACCTGCTGCACAGAATATTCCAGTCAGCATCATGTTTTTCTCAGAAAAGACAAGTAAAAGAGCTTAATATATTTGAAGTGTTGCTGTCAAAGATGGGCCCACAGCAGAAGGACACGTCATTGACTTCTGACCAGAAAAAATAAAGCATAGTTGCGAGTGGAAGGGGGACCCATTCCCTGTCAAGGGGGCCCATGCTCTGCATCTTTCGGGGGGGGGGGGGGGGGGGGCTAAAATTTTGTAGTGCACTGTATCACACATCCTAGCACTATGGCCTAGCCTAATATTGCGAACTCCCCGGGCAGACTCTATTTTTAAATCATTAAACTAGCATGTCTGCCTTTGCTTCACATTCATTTCAAAAAGGGGGGTGGTGATGGACAGAGTATCTGAGTTAATCAGAACACTCCTACCCAGTCAACAGATCAGGGCTTGATCCATCACCGTTTTTTAGCTCACTGCACCATCCCAGTTCAGAACCTGGCTATATGCAAATTAGTCTGTCCCTGGCCCAGTGCATCATGGGAACAGGGCAGACCAAACTACCAAGCCAATTCTTCACTGGAAAGGAAACAAGCTTCCGGGGACCGGTTTCTGGCATTACAGCCGTCTTCGGCCCGGCTTGCTTGAATCCTGATGGTGCAGTGAGCAGGGCCGGACTGGGAACCGAAACCGGCCCTGGCACACTGCTTGGCCGGCCCCCCTAGGGGAGAGGAGGGGGTGCGGCCGAGCTGTTTGCAGGTTCCCCCAAACCTGTCCTCTACACAAAACTCTATTCTAGAAATGTTGGCAGAGAAATAGAACACAGGGTTGCGAATTGACCAATATGGTTAGTGTATGCTTTTACAAAAAAAAAATTCATTTACCGAACCACCAGTCGTCTTACAAAAAAATATTTTATACAAAAGTATGCATGATGAATAACCCCATAACGAATGCACTGAAAAGCTGACACTGCACAAGTGCCTGCAGTGCATACCACTTTTGCTCATGCTGGCAGCTCCACAAGTCTATTCCTTGCTGCCAGACAGTGACTCTGAAAGTCAAACACCCCTCACATCGGACCCTGTCACCTACTCCTCTCACTCGCTCATCTACTTATCCCACTACCTACCTATACCATATACTTGCTCACTCCCTCAAACTCACTCATCCCACTCACACACCTAGCTATCACTTATCTATCCAGCCCACTCAGTAAGTCACTCACACTCTTCATCCACCCACTCACACAGAACACTTTGCAGCTCACTCCACATGCCTAGACTCTAGCACGCTCCTTCTCATCTGTGATCAAATTAAGTTCATGCCCGTTCCGCCTGAATAAAAATATGTTCTTCTTACATACAACGCTTTAAACAAGACCCCCACACCAGCATTACGATGCGTACTTACTGTTTCGGGGAAGCACCTGGATGCCTTTGGGGTTTCTCTGGAAGACTGCTGCTGGCGCAGTGGAGAAACTCTCTCTCTCGGGGGTGCTGGGGAAGTGTTTGTCACCTTGAATAAATCCACGGACCGGGTCGGAATTAAAAGCAATGAAAGCTTGGTTAGGCCCCGGCCCGGCCCGTGGATTTATTCAAGGTGACAAACGCTTCCCTTACTCAAAGTCAGATCTGACTTTGAGTAAGGGAAGCGTTTTTCATCTTGAATAAATCCACGGGCCGGGCCGGGGCCTAACCAAGCTTTCATTGCTTTTAATTCCGACCCGGTCGTGACGCACCCCAGAGACAATGCCAGGCCAATTAATTAATTGATCCTCACCTGTGGGCTGCAGCCAGCAGACATGGCCCAGGGCAGGCTACAAATAGTTAAATACATGACGGGGTCAGGGCCTCTCTCCAGGTTTCAGCTCCAGCCTCTCCTCGTCTCACTCTCTGGCCTCCTCTGCCTCGCAGTCAAGCGCCCTTTTTTTTCCGGGACCCCAATGCGATTGCGCATGAGCACCCCCAACCAGGCCCACTGACCCCAGACGCCCACCCTAAGGGTCAATGACGCGCTGCGCAGACGTAAGGCGGAGACTGAAGACTCCGTGCATGGTGCTGTGCAGTCAGTGCCACCACCCAGTGGATTTTTTTTAATAAATATAAATTTTAGTTCTAGCAGTGCTGGACACGGACGGACGTGGCGTGCAGCACCACCAGGTAGCAGCTGCATTTTATGCAGAGAGGTGTGTGCGTGTTTTCTGCTCGGTGACGCCAGGGTCCAAATCGGCCCCCAGGAACAAAACCGGCCCCCTGCCACAAAACCGGCCCCCACCCCATCCAGCCGACCGGGGGATTGCCCGGTGCCCGGAGTTGCCAGTCCGGGCCTGGCAGTGAGCAAGGGACTCATGTCTGAGCATACCCTTCCACACTCATGGTGGCCAAAATAATTTCAAAAAGGGGGGTGGTGATGGACAGAGTATCTGAGTTAATCAGAACACTCCTACCCAGTCAACAGATCAGGGCTTGATCCATCACCGTTTTTTAGCTCACTGCACCATCCCAGTTCAGAACCTGGCTATATGCAAATTAGTCTGTCCCTGGCCCAGTGCATCATGGGAACACGGCAGACCAAACTACCAAGCCAATTCTTCACTGGAAAGGAAACAAGCTTCCGGGGACCGGTTTCTGGCATTACAGCCGTCTTCGGCCCGGCTTGCTTGAATCCTGATGGTGCAGTGAGCAAGGGACTCATGTCTGAGCATACCCTTCCACACTCATGGTGGCCAAAATAATTTCAAAAAGGGGGGTGGTGATGGACAGAGTATCTGAGTTAATCAGAACACTCCTACCCAGTCAACAGATCAGGGCTTGATCCATCACCGTTTTTTAGCTCACTGCACCATCCCAGTTCAGAACCTGGCTATATGCAAATTAGTCTGTCCCTGGCCCAGTGCATCATGGGAACAGGGCAGACCAAACTACCAAGCCAATTCTTCACTGGAAAGGAAACAAGCTTCCGGGGACCGGTTTCTGGCATTACAGCCTTCAGCATGCTAATATTTTTTGCAGAATTTGTGAAGGTGTTATTATAAAACCAACATCCAGCAAGGAACTGGTATTTCCAGCTGCTGACGGGTGGATTTCCCAACTAGCTGACCTAGTTTAGGAGAAGATCCATGATAAATACATTTTTGGGTCATCCTATGGACCATCCATTCTAGTTCTTGAGTTAAAAGGCACACAAACTGTAATCCAGCCTCTGTTGTCTGGTAAAAAGAAAAACAGACAGGTGTCCAATGACCCCATGAATAAGCACCTTGTAGCCGATACGGTACAGCTGACCCTCTTGGACACCAAGGAGACTTCAGAGAAAAACCTCAAAGTCTCTCCCTACTCTGAATGAGATACTCCTTGAAGAGTGCAGTAACATCGAGCCACGGATATTCAAGTCTACTATGTCTCCAGCTTTTCACCAAACATATTCTATGGAATGATCTGATGCTGCTATTTCTACAGTTGCAAATGTTCCAATCAACACAAAGTTTTACTGTGAAACCCCACAGGAGTCAACATCAATTGAGATAATACATTTTTAAGAAGTAACACTTTGTTAGAATGAATCTTAATTTTACACAGAAGACTTTTCAGCACACTCCCCAGTCACTCTATGCAATAGGTTTCTTCTTGCCTAGAATTGATTTTGTGATAAATCGTTAATACCACCATGGTCCTATGTTTGGATTGCTACAAGAGTGTTCTTTTTCATCATGTGGCTTACGTTGCTGATTGTTGTTCTGCTACTACTGAATGGACACTATGTCCCTGAAAGAACAGTAATACAAACTCTGGTTCGAGAATTACAGCTACATCTTTCTTCCCACAGCGCTCGATGAGATCTCTACGCTTCAAACATTACCGCTTATTCTGGACCTGAGGGCATGGCATGGAAAGGGTGTGGTATCAGGTTATGAGACTGACTGAGACATTTCAGTTGCCATGTGTGTTGAAAGTTTCAATGAATTATGTGATTATTCCTTGTTCTATTTCTGATAATTGGTATACTGAGACTATAAAACGCACAATGTCCGATTTACAGGCATATTCAGCCCTCGATAATGAGGATCCCTAATTAAATGAACTTAACTACAAAGAAATGAATTGTTATCCCAGAGAGATACACAATTATACACAGTGGGAGCATTGTAAAGCTCCACCCCAAATAGATGCTCCAATTCTTTTAAGAAATTCTCCTATTTTCACAGTGAGGACAGGTCCCATAGTTCAGCTTTCTATTTTACACAACATCCAGACAAAGTCCTCACACATAATTGCTACTAACAAACTAATTTATTTAAAGGAGTTCAAACAGGACATGGCAAATTGAAGGATATGAGTACTAGAAAGAAAATATTAATGAAAAACTTATTTAGTGAACCGAATATTGGAAAGTTCAGGATAAAGAAGCCCTATTCCGAGCATGCATAATACCCAGAGAAATTATTTTTCTGAAGGAAACAATCCAGCAGACTACCTGACTCTGATTTGAAACTATGAATCACTGAAACTAAATATATCATATGCTGAGTTAAATATTATGATCCAAGATGGAACTTACGATTCTTCACTATTCTCGCCTGAATGTTTAGCCCTATTGCCCATTGACTCGAATACATGCGTACATCATTTCCAACACTCTTGGTCCAACGGCTAATCGCCCTGATCCCCGATATAGCAGATGCATACCTGTAGTACTTACTACGTATAATGTGGTTACGCTGTGCCAACGTTGGTTAGCACATTCCAGTGTACCAGTTGTGAAGGAGCATTTGTGCCTAATTAATGGAAATATATATTTTTCTGAATCCTCCTGGATCCACACCCTCTTAGAAATAAACGATATATAGTGACAGGAATATATGCCATTTAAAGTTAATGGAATAAATATTAAGAATGAGAAGATGCTGAAAAAATTTCACAAATGGATGGAGGAAATATGCAAGCAGTTTTTAAAATTATAGATAACGTTATGCACACTTTCTCTACAGGAGTGTACTCATTAAATAATATAATACCCTCAGCATTACATCTCTTTAAAGGAGGTTTACGTATTTTACAACATGGCCAAGCTCAAATAAGACCCATATTATAATTACACTGGGACTTACAAACTCTTAGAGCAGGTCAAATGTTATATCAGCTCAAATAAAACAGTCCCATTTTTTAACCCAATCATTTAACATTTAAAAAATCCACCGACACCTTGTTAAGTATCGAACAAATGGAGTGAAACCTGTTCTCTCTTAGTGAAAATGCCACGTAGCTTATACATGGAGTTATTACCCTTCCAATCACAATGTTCCATTTCCCTGAGTGTAAGAAATATAACTCATTAGGGTGGGATGAGAATATGCACAATACACATCTGTATTATTCATAAAATCTTCCTTTTTCCCATATGTGTTTACATCAAGACAACACTGTAATCATGAGCGTTTGTAACTGCAGAAATCCTCTAGCTCAGTAACTAGTTTGAGATTCCATATCTATGCATGTAATGTATAACCCTTTGAAGCTAGAGTTAAGTTGTACCTTATCGGTTACTCCTGTTTCATTTATTACACTTTTAAATAATGGTTCATATTTAATGTTAATTAATAGCAACTCTTGTGGGTTGGATCTTGGCCAACTGTACATGATTACAATTTCTAAAACAATACAGAGCTGGCGTATGGCCTTTTTAGCCTCCACCTCTTCATGTAACCTAATGTGTCCCTTTGCCTAGAATTGGTACAAGGGACATGCATTTTGATGAAATTAGTAAATGTGTTGCAGTCTTACTACAAAAGGAGGTGTCTTTATTCTGCAACTGAAACGTATGACTTACAAACTGCTCTAATTGCCTCAGAAATACAAAGGCTGTTACAAACACAATACTCCACTCATTTTCCAGACGTTGTGCAAAGAATACTCAACACTTCTAGTACAATTGATATCTTGTACTTTTTAAGAACATTGGATCTTTTCTGGGGACTGCAGTTAAAGCAGTGTTTGGACTGATTCCCTAGTTTTTCCACTCCTCGCTCTAAAATACTTTTGGAAGATTCCCCACCATCCTCCTAATCATCTGCAGTGGCATCTGTAATGGTTAGCAGTCTATTCATGCACGTCACGCATCCCTACATCCGCAGGCCAGGCGTGGCCTGCGGGGAATCAATAAATGAAGGACGGCCACTCGAGACGCATCACTTCCGACACAGCATCTGGTGTGGGCTGAGTCATTGCCTGCTGCGCGATACCTCCCCCGCGCTAGCCCACGTTCCAGAGTGGGGCCCGTAGTCATCCAAGTAGCCCCCAACCACAGTATCATCATCTGCCTTTTAATCAAACTAGGATATCAATCTCCTAGATAACATGGAGTACAAATATCCAGCCAAACAAAAGTGTAGAGAGACCGTAGCGCACTATTTGGGAAATTAACGACTTTTGGAGTATAAACTGCACATTTGAAATAAGCTTGGGGTCGAGCAATCCAGATGGCTTTAATAGATGTGAAACAACTCCTGAAACCACTGCAGTCACACCAAAAGCATTGCTCAAGGATGCACCTGTCTATGTTGCAAAATGCTCATTTTTATGGACCTGCTCACCATTCCAATCACTTCCTGATGATTAGTGAATGGCTTGCACCGCTGAAGCAGTTTCACCATCTTCGAATCCCCTGGAGCCACGAAATCTGGTCCAGTATTTTTGTCCCTCAACTTCCCAAGCAGCTGATGCTATACCAATGGCACCAATTGATCTTGTCAGTCGTTCACATGCTGCCAGTGATCCTTCTGCTGTGGAAACAATTTCCGTTGACAACTAAAGGTGGTTGTCATATCATTCAACAGAGGAAATTGAAAGAATCCAATGAGGAGTGAAAAATAATGTTATTGGTATCCTGAATACCATTGAAATAGTTTTCATCAAACTATTTTCTTTTGTCTTCAATTTTTCACCACACCGCATTTTTTTATTTGGCCGATTACACTATCACGCGTACTGTGCTGAATTGTCAAAATGCAACTCTTCATTCATTTTCATGCTTGGTGTATTGTTTTGATAATATTTTTATGTTGAAAACTCACAGGAGAGTAGTCGCGCTTTAGAAGACTCTGATTGATTGGTGTGCAAAATCATGCTTCTGTGCTGCATACTTTGCAATATTTTGGTAAGGACAGATGTACCATGGGCTAATGGCAATGATGAGCAGAAGGAATATCAATATAGGACTAGCTACGTTGTATTTAGTGGAACTCAGAAGGTATATCTGCGGGCAAACCCTTAGGTTTGGACATGAAGCCCTCACACACCAACCTAGTTGGTGTCATGCTTCATCATCGGGCCCACCACAGTGACACCGAATGTGTCCCGGGTGTGCTGCGACTCCAGATTACTGAGGAGCTGGTATTCTTGCTGAGTGTGCAGTGCTGGTGAGAATGAGGGTGAAAGGTTAAAAGCTATACAGGTGGTCCCAGTTCCCGAGGGTAAAGGTAAATTTAATACCTGGGCCCCTGTTAGCAAGATAAAAAGGCTGTGGACGATATGGAGTGTATTAAGAGCTCCTACGTCCATGTGGTCTACATGTTTCAGCCAGGCCTTTTGATTAAAACTGGCTTTCCTCAGGACCAATGAGTATGTGTAAGTGATGATTAACTATATTAAGTGATAGTGTGTGGTGAAAAAGTGTTGCACTCGCTAAGGTGCCGTAGGGATTCCCTCTACTTTACTGTACATAGAACACAGAGACAATACAGACATACAAAGAGAACCAATGAGAATGGTATATACCAAAACACAACATATGGCCGACTTCTAGTGTGCGTGAGCGACCTAGAGCGGCAGAGAGCTTGGCCATGAGTGGATGCCATGGCCAGGGTGAACTATGGCGAAATATTAAACGCGGTGGCAGTGGTGGGCTACACAGCGAAACAAGCATAGCGTGAGGTACAGGTAAGTATGGTACATAATTCCTCACACTTGCTACTTGCTGTTAAAGCCTCATGGGTCACTTGGCAGGGAGTGAGAGAAGACCCTAAATGTTTTAAAAGGTCATAGTTAGGAAGGTACCTGTGGGGAGAAAATGCTGCTTACCCAGAGCGTCGTGTAGAGATCACTCGTTTACTCACGGTATTTCCGATCAGCGTGCTCCTGCGACCTATCGTCCTGCTCCAGTGTCCCGAGTGAACTGTGCATGGATCAGGTGAGTGCTTAAATAGCCGGTTCAATTGGTGTCACCTGGAGAGGGGAGAGGGTGCGGTCGCGCTAGCTAGAAGTGCACATGCGCTGGTAGCTAGCGGCACTGGTGCTGCGCATGCGCATAGTGTGGTAGTCGCGCTCTCTTGTATGCGAACCGGGGTGGATCCCAGTTCCTTGTACCTGAATTGATAATTTTCCAATTTTTACGAATTATGCTGGAGACCTGGTTTGAGGCGGTATTGTAGGTGGTGACGCATGTCATTAAGGGAGTTTCTGGTGGTTTGACAACAGTTTCGAGGAGGGCCTCCCTGTTCTGGTTGCGTGCTCGCTTGCAAGATTTTGAAATAATTCTAGTCGGGTAACCACGGTCTTCCAACTTGTGGACCAAGGCTTTGGACTGGTGTTTGAAGTCATGGAGGTTGCTGCAGTTCCGGCGTATGCGCAGGAACTGCCCAAAAGGCAGATTCTCCCTCAAAGGTCTGGGGTGGAAACTGTCAAAGCGTAACAATGAGTTCCTGGATGTTGGTTTGTAATGAGTGGTTGTTGTCAGACCCCCTTGATCAGCTCTTATGTTGAGGTCTAGAAACGCTAGTTCCGTTGGGCTGCTAGTGCAGGTGAACTTGAGAAATGGATCAAGGTTGTTGATCCACGTGAGGAAATCTTTCAGTGTTTCCTCATTGCCCTCCCAGACAATGAGAATATCGTCAATGTAGCGACGCCAGATTGTTATATTCGCTGAGTAGGGGTTCGTGGGGGCTTCGATGTTAGTCTGTTCAAAATGGTGGACATACAGCCCCGCCACGCTCGGCGCAAAGACACTGCCCATCGAGGTACCATTAGTTTGCAGGAAGAATGTGTCCTCATATTTGAAATAGTTCTCTTTTAATGCCAGAGTAGCGCAATCCAGAATGAAGTGACGGGGTGTGTGGTATTGCCAGTCAATCTCCATCAGGATATCGTGGAGTACCTTCAATGTGGCATCCTGTGGGAGGCTCGTGTAAAGACTCTCCACGTCTAATCCAACCAGAAGATGTTTATCGCTGTCGAAACTAACATCCTTGATGATGTTAAGGAGATGTTTCGTGTCTTGGATGTAGGATCTGGTTTTTTGGACTAGCGGGTTCAGGTAGTGATCACAGAACCGTGACAGCGGCTCTAGGAGGGATTTTATCCCTGACACTATAGGTCTGCCCGGTGGTGGGGTTACCCCTTTGTGCACCTTGGGCATGATGTAGAAGTAGGGTACTTTCGCATCACGTGTGTTGAGATATTCAGCCTCTTGCTTAGAGATGTATTCTGCGTCAGACGCCTCTTGCACTAGTTCTATGATCTTTTTTTGTAGATCTTTAGTCGGATCTCTCTGTAATTTCTTATAGTTACGAGTGTCGCTTAAAAGTCTGCGGCATTCTGTGTCGTAGTCGCTTTTATTCATGATGACTATTCCGCCCCCTTTGTCTGCTGGTTTAATGATGCGAGTAGGGTCATTTTGAAGTTTCTTGACGATTTCCCTATCTCGGAATGAAAGATTATTGAAATGGTTGTGGGGTTGTAATTTCTCGACTTCTGAGTATACTGCCAACTCGAAGGTGCTGATCTCTACTGGCACGGTGGCAGGTGACGGGGTGAAGTTGGATTTGAGTTTCAGCCCTGTTTCGTTAGTGATTTCTGGGTCAATTGGTTTCTCCTTGTTCTCAAAGAACGCTTTTAACCTCAGCTTTCTGAAAAACTCGGTCAATTCGACGTGGAGTTTAAAAGTATCTAGTCGGGTGGTCGGGACGAAAGATAGCCCTTTGTTCAGGACATTGGTCTCCTCATTGGTGAGGGGTATATCAGAAAGGTTGAATACTAGGTTATTAGTCGGTTTTGTCATTTGCTCGGGCCCGCTTGTTCTTTGGCTTTGTTCCTTGTGTTTGCACTGACCGGGTCTTCTTCTGTTGACCACTGTGCTGGTTGGGGCGCCCACTGCACCTGTTGTGGCGGATTCCTCCTCTTGCCACGAGGTCTGCGGCCTTGGCCTAAAAAAGGATACCGTTGATTTGGGTTGTTCTGGTAGTATGGCATCTGGCCGGGCGGGTATAATGGTGGATATCCATAGTATGGAGGCATTGGTCCAAAGGGAGGAGGTCCGAAATTTTGGAATTGTGGGGGGCCTTGCCATGGTTGTGTCTGTTGCTTCCCTCCACGGCCTCTTCCTCTGGTTTTATAGGATCCATTGCTGGAGCCGCTAGAGACGGAACTGTTGTCGCCCGAGCTATCAGTGTTCTGGCCTCTTGTGGGTGCAGTGTACGCATCATCAGCATAGGGATATGTTTTTAGATAGCTGAAATTTTTAAGATCCTTTTCAAATTTCTTTATCTTGGTTTGGGTTAGGTATTCTTTGTAATCGTTCATCTCACGATTCTGATCTTCCAATTTCTTTTTGTATCCTGTCAGAGTAGTCTTGAAATGAGTCTCAGTAGCTTGGATCTCTATTACAACTGCGTCTGAAAGACGTTTAGCAGTTTTTATTATCAGGATCAGCCAGTCCCTGGTGCAGGGGACCCGGACTGGCTTACCTAGTCCTCTCTCTCCCTTTTGATTTGCTGAATGATGAGCAGAAAACACCTGATGATGAGGACCCGCATCGAACAGTACCGTTATTAGCTGCAACACAGCGGAGGGACCACCTCATGAATAATTTCTTCACAGAGCCATGTGTGATGTACATGACGTCTCAAAATGATGACAGATGTAACTGTGTACATATTTGTAAATAAATGTACGAGCACTACCACTGTGTATGCATTTTGATTCCATAGTCACAGTAAACATCAAAATATTCACATTACACCTGCTGCTATTTGCCATACAGAAAATGTACGTAGGTTTGTGTTACAAATAGCATAGGATAACATCTGGTACAAACAGAATAGGGTGCATGCCAACTACCTGAAGCCAGCCACAATTAACATGATGTGGTAACTTAGATAGGGCAGCGGCATAACGAAACTTGAGTGGGGCCCCCTGCGAGGTACATGGAGGGGCACGGCTGTGGATTTATTCAGGAGCTCTCAGTCTAGAGTACTATGATGAGGGGCCCCCAGCACCACGGGGGCTGCAAGGGCCTGTGTTACGCCACTGAGATAGGGTGCTATGACTGTGTGTGTGTCTCTCCTACAGTTAGCCATTTGTACAACCTCATACTTGTGGATGATAGTGGAGCCCACTCATAGTATGATGACTTTGAAGTGTTCTACATAGTATATGCATGGGAACATAGTCCCAAACCTACAGTCTACATATGCTACATCAATAACTGTATCCACATATGAAATTAATTAGGAGATCTCAAACCACACAAACACATGCTACATACTACACTTTGCCAGTGCAACAGTGTTGCATGTGAACATCCACTGCTATGCACAAGCAGCACCGCTTTGACCAGAGTGTCACTATGGTGTAATATACGCAGCCTTACTGGCAGCAATATATAGGAGGTCATGAAGACATGCATGGTGATCTAGTATAGCACAATCAGCATGAGTAAGAATTGTCCACAAATGATGACACTGTTACTTTCCCGTGTGGTATGACCCTTGAATATTATTGGCATACTCAACTAATCATATGGCACCATCCATACATCCCCTTCCAGGTGGGTGCAGTTAATCGCAGCACTGACATTCAAGGGAAAATTTAACCCTCCCAAGTTTCTCCACACGCTGATGCCTATACTGTGAGACACGCTGATGTTTGGCAGAAGGCTGCGCTTTCGTAGATGTGGGTGCACAGACCCCGTGGAAGTGCTAGTTTGTCGCATACCTGGGGGAAGCGAATACAATTTCAATGGGTGCTAAGACTAATTAAGCACACGGGGCACGTCTTGTAAGGTTAGCCCTTGTGCTACCAGAGGGTTTGGGCACTCTGCATAGTATAATCCCTGAACAGCATTAACTCACACATATGTACACTGTCACACTTCTGAACCTGTGGATACTCTGTCAGGGAGACGACCTGCTGTACTGCTGAAAAACTGCACTCTGCTGGACTCCTGCTTTGCTGTGCTCTTCTGCTCCCTGCTGCCCTCTTGCCTGGGTGAGGACTGGACCTGTATCTCATTACCCTAGAACGCAGAGTGACTCCGAAGACTAGTTGACAGGCCTCCAGATCTGAAGCCTCAGGGACATACAAGTCTTCCAACCCCTTCACTTGACTTTGCCTTCTGTGAGACTACTCTGCCAAGTGGTGTCACCCCAGGACTGGACCCTTGGAAGTTGGTCTAAAGTGGTTGCCACCGAAACTGACATCTTCTCTGCTGAGCGACACATCTTTAAGCAGAACCTACCCATTGCCCCAGATGCTTCAGTTGAACCAGTCTCAAAAGACTCGCATCACCGCTGCAACCCACATCTTGAAACCAACGCATTGCCTTTGGAACTGCCACTGCACTACGCTTTTCCTGGCTCAGGTCCTCGCATCTCAGCTCGACAATGATGAAACTCTGCATTACAACTTCATCGCTCATTGGAACAGAGGCATTACCTCAGCTGTGGATCACATCCCTATCACTGGACTTCACATTGCAATCTTCATCAATAAGATGCTCAACGTCGATGCAACAGGATCTTGCACCGCAGCCTGCCGCATCTCAGACCAATGTATTACCTCAGCTGCGCAACGCATCTTCGACACTGATCAACGCACAGCTCCATCCACGCAGAGCTCCGCAACCCGAATTTAAGGTACTCTGTTCAGCAGGCCTAACTGAGTCCCTGTAGCAGGCCCGCGCTTCATTGCTGGCAGCCTGAACTTATAACTTTGTCCTGGTCTAGCATGACAAGATATCCCCAATAGCGCTCTGTGCTTTTTGGCACCTTGTCTCACTATAAACTTTAAACTTCAATACCTCCAGTTCTACTTATTGGGTTTTTGTCATGTTGTTCTTGTTTTATTTATTACAGTCGGATCTATTTTCCTAACTTGGTTTGAGATTTTTTCTGTGGTGTTTTCACTGTTTTACTGTTTGACATGTTGCACAAACACGTTATACACAGCCTCTAAGTTAAGCCTGACTGCTCTGTGCCAAGCTACCAGAGGGTGAGCACAGGGTAATTTAGGGTTTGCCTGCCCCTTACCCCAACAGGAAATTTGGTTTTTACTTGACCAGGGCCCATACCCCAGTCAACCAGAAACCCAATTTCTAAGATGTTGCTTAATATAAGGCACATATTTTTGGAAAAACCACATTGTCAGATGCATCATTTGGGAAAAGTATTTTATGTAGAATTTTTTTCTTTGTGCATGTATCCACTTCAGTCATTTTGTATTTATCAATTTGTTGTTTTTATATTTGGCTAACACTGGCTTATGGTTGCTTCAGAGAGCTTTCTATTGAAATACTGTTACAGGAGATCTGACTCATTGAGGACATTTCTAACATGCCCACTACCACTAGATCTCTTGGTGTGGATCTTATTAGAACAGCCTTGGACCCCTGATGCAAGTGAGTCTTTAAAGCCTACCTGAAGGAGACTGGGCATGCAATCTGGGGCACTTTAGAGCGAGCAAGTTCCAACAGGTGGATACCTTATAGGAATACGCCGTTCCTCCTTTAGAGAACTGTTTAAACATGAGTGTCTGTACTGGATGCAAGAGAGCACTTATTAGGTTTCTCTTCAGCACATGTCAATGAATGTGCTGCCCCATGGAGGGTGGAGGTAACCTATGTAGCCTTAGAAAACTAGGGAACATATCTTAAACCGGATTCCACCTTTCACCATAACCAGTGTAAGGACTTCATTGTTATAGTAACGTGATTTTTTCCCCGCTACAGAACAACCCGTACTGCTACGTTCTGATCCCACTAAAGATCTGAAGAGAGGGCATGCTAGCATGTAAGGCATTATAGAAATCCAGCCAAGCATTGACAAATGTTCTCATAACTGGATCCCTACTAGAGATGGATAACCAAAGAAATGATATGTCCAAAGTTGCTGAATAGGTAGAAACATTTGCTAACCATACTCATTTCGCCCAACTTTTTTTATCCTCTCTGATGTTATGATCCATTGGCTAAACAGCCGAGCGGAAGATAAAATTCGCACGGAAGCTCTGTTTTCTGCCCCAGTGATGATTACCTCAGCCTTAGAGCTATCTAATTGTAAGCTATTTTGACTCTTTCAAATGTGCAACTTCCCCAAAATTCTCTGCAAGGCCTCTATAGATCTATTATTGTTGAAGAATACCAATGTTTTATTAGCATATGATTGTGCAGAGACCAGCTCATTCAGGAAGGTTTTAAACAGAGGGGCCAGATAAATGTTAAAGAGCATGGATGAGAGAGATGAACCCTGCAGGACACCACGTATCTCAAGAACGTGCGATAATCATTGCCAAAATCAGTTAACGCAATGTTTCACATCGACGTCTATCGCAGGAAAATAACTCTTGTGTTAACGTCCTATTCACAACACCACAGTAACATGCTATAGTCTCCTGATAACATGTCAAATGTCCGCGATAAAGTCACAGGGACAGTGATAAAAATCTATACCCCAATGTGAAAAAAGTTGCAATGGGCTCAACCGTGATAAAAACATCAGTGATAAGCTGCGCCAGGACTGCAATTCACACATGTCAGGGGAGAAAAATCAATATAAAAGTAGAAAAAAAATATAAACAATTGTGAAGCACAATTGAGGTAGCCGGAGCAAGTACAGAGGACAACCAGAACCCCACAAGCCCCCCAGAGGCCCGGGCCGGAACCTTGGGGCAGGGAAGGGCAAGGACAAGAAGAAGAGGTAGACGCGGTTCAGTGTGCAGGAAAACAGGATCCTCATAACGGAGGTGATAGAACACCATCAACTACTGTTTGTCACCTCCACTGTGTCATTTGCAACATAAAATGGAATATAGCAGTCCATCGTGGAAAAGGTGAGTGCAGTCGGAGTGCAGAAGAGGACAGTGGAAGAGGTCAAGAGGCACTGGAATGATGTGAAGAGCAAAACCAAGTAGAAACTCGGCAACAACCAGAAGGCAGCAATGGGGACTGGAGTTGGGAGACCAGCGCCACAGGAGGAGCTGTATGAGATGGAGGTAATGGTGTCCACAGTCATCAGTGTGGAGACAGTGTTAGGAGTTGGGGGACCGGACACTGCTCAACATGACCTGACACAACAGCAACAGGGTGAGTAACGACCAGGGACTAAGGGGACAGGGGGAGATGGACGCAATGGCACACATTCACAATTAAGTATAGCACAGTGCACATCCATAATGACTCTGGATCATGTCCCTGATCACTGAAGCACACCTAGAAACAGCAAGTAGGCCTCCGTCGACTATGTGCCCAGAGGGGGCCCTTCCCACACACCACCAATCTCACAAACAACCCATGCACATGTGTTAAACCCAGGAAAGCGGCGTGTCTGTGGCAACACATGCAATGCAAGTGACACTGTATGACGAATAGCATTGCTGCAGCCAATATATCATGAAATGTTGTACGCCAAGACACTGAGGTGGCTGAGTGTGGACCACCTCCGTAAAGGAGCAGGTCACACTCTAACACATCCACGTGCACGAATAACCCCTGACGCCAACAACACATGTGCGGTTAAACCATACAACAAGGAGGGGTTGCTGGACTGTTCCTATGCGTGACTAAGGGAAGAACTAACTGGCGTGACCAAAGGTGTAAGTGTAACACCCTAGGGCATCCATTTTGTTGGATGGATTTGCCTCACACACCCAGAAGGGTGTCATGCTTCATCATCGGCGGTTGCTCCTCGTCGGGGAGGCGGTGCAATCCCCGACGGGCTCACCTCAAAGAGGGGCTCTTTGGCGGAGATCTTTTTTCCAACAGCCTTATGGTGAGGTGTGGGTGTGTGGGCAGGGTGGTATGTGATAGTGAAAAGGGATATTAAAATGTAGCTAAGGGTACCGGAATGAACTTTATTCTGGGGGTCCCCTGGCTGCAATTAAAAACAGGGTGCTAGCTCACTAGGAGTCAACGAGTAAGGTCAGGTGAACCTAGATGGGGCTAGTGGTGAAGACGGTCGACATGTTTCTCGCAGTGGGCAGTAGTTACCCGCGATTCATCAGGACCTATAAAAAGGTGATTTACAACATGCTGGTGTCATGTGTGAGTTGGTGTGTGTATTACCTCTGTGGGGGTTGTCCTATGCCTAACAGTCAAGAATTACCAGCCACCTGAGGGGTCGGCGGGATAAGGCATCAAGGATGAGTCCATGGGTCAAAACTCCAATCTCTTGTGCCTTGGCTGCATGACCTACCCTTCTCCGCCGAGCTCGAGTAGATACCCATACCCCAGACTCCCAACTCCCACCAAGAGCCCAATGTACCCAAGTCTGCAACATCTCAGCACTGTATAAGCACAGATGTCAAAGGCACACCGCATGAAAGGGTTAAGGGGCAGCCAAATCAGAGCTGCAGGGGCGACTCTCCCAAAATGCAGCACACACACATAACATTCAGAGCACATCAACATTGACAAAGATGTGGTACAAATCGCAACACGTCCACAATAGAACAGAGGACACAACTGGTGCCGCTTGTGTGTAGAAACTGGCCAATCACATTTGGTATAGCAGGGAAATGTGAGTTGGTAATGTAAAAGTACAAACACACATCTGTGATGTTGTCGAAATGTCCACTGTCCTGCATAAATTAGGCAGCTCCTCCCAAACAATCACAATGCACCATGTCATGCGTCATGCGTCAACATATATGTGAACACAATGTTAAACTGCATCTCCCCTTCTCATTGCAGAGGGAAAACCAAGACTTCCTGCAGAGCAGACCGAACCTCTCTTCTCTGATGACGAAGAGGACCACCACACCTTCTAAACTGACGCCCTCCAAGAGTTCATTGACCGCTACCTCAATCCACCTCCAGGAGCAGGACAGCCCAGCTGCATCGATGAGACCCCACTCCCTGCACAGACCACACAGCAGACAGAACCCACCACCATGGCTGCCTCCCAGGAACCCCACGAACAACACATGGCCTTCCAATGCTGTGTGTTGGGGTGCCATGAGCAGATGGCTGAACAGGTGTGGTGGGGTTTGACCTCATGGTAGCCAAACTAGATGCCATACGTGGGTGTCTACGTCCCATCGGGGACCACTCACAGTCCCTAATGGACACCCACAGTCTGCTCCAACGATCCATGGCTGACATTGCTGGAGTCCCGACTCTGAGACAAGAACAACTGTCTAGTCAGAGTGGCTCCAGCGATGCCAAGCGGGAGTTGGGACACATGCCGAGGATCATGGAGAACATGGAGCGGGCGCAGGCGGAAAGAGCAGCTGCCACGGCTGCACATCAGCGAGAGGTAACTGGATTCTTCCATGCCCTGCAGCTACTCCTCATGGCATTGCTGCCACAAGGCCTGGCGCGGGTGAATGCTGCTGCTACCACTTCATCCACATCTCCGCCCCCTGAAGTGTCAGTGCCACACAGTGCGGCAGACATTCCACCTCCGGCCCCTGAGGTGTCACTGCAACACAGTGCTGGAGACGGGACACCACCACCAACAAGTGAGGCACATGAAACAGCAGTGGGCGAAGATGTGGATGAATCTGCCTTATTGGTAAGAAGAAAGCTGTAGCATTCAACTCTGCCATATGGCCTGTTTCTGCACTCCGCATCATCACCTTCCTCTGTCCCCCGATACACTCTGTGACACTCACCTTGGACCTCGACATGGACTGCCATAATCTGTTTGGTTACCAATGACACAGCAATCAGACTGTGGACTGAACTCTTCCTCTTCCGATGAACTTGTCATTCCCTAAAGGACTCTGGTTGGCCCTCCACGGGCTGACAAAGTAAAGTGAGGTTTGCATGGCCCTGTACTGTTGCTTTTGTTGTGGGACTTGAGTCACAGGGTGCAACATTACCCATTGTGGTACGGGTGGCGCCGACACTACAACATAGACACATGCATTAGTTACTTCCTTCTCCAGCCCAGGACGGAACCACACCCAGAGCCCTCTGGTCATTGTTCACACCCCTACGCTAGACTTGCACATGAAAGGCCAGCCCACTCCACTTACGCTTACAGGGGTGGAGGACAACACTACATGTCCCAGGTCTTCCCTGTAGTGATCTGCTGATCACAGGTCTAGTTGTCAGCATGCCCCAGCCACTCCCTCACGACTGGTTTGCACCCACACCACACCCATCCTGCACATGTGTCACAGGACATGTGACCCTGCCAATACAAAAGGGCCGGCGCCGTGCTCGACGCCATTTCCACTCTCTATCTAGGTGTATCTGTGTGGTTATTATTTATGCATAAGGGGCTAAGGCCCTACCACATCACATTCCCCACTGACGGAGGAGACATGATGCTGTCCGCAACACGATACTCAATCATAAAGGGTTCATGACTTGTGTTGCACAGACTTGGTGGCACCAGATTCACTGCGGCCAGCACGGGCCTACTGCCACGGGACGGTGACTTTCGGTGCACTGAGGTAGGGGCACCATAAGTGCTGAGCGGGTGTGCAGCCTGCGATGATGCCCCGCCCTAGCGGTCCGGACTGGTAAGGATTTGTGTGAGACCTGCTAGACCGCAGTGTAGGTCTGAGCCAGCGGGCAGAGCGGGCCTACCCCCATGTGGCGTTGCCTCGCGGTTCACAGTTAGTGGTACCTAAATAACTGAGCAGGGGTTCAGCCTGCGATGATGTTGTATGCATACACTGATATGATCTCTGCCATTGCAAAATCAAGACCCAGAATCAAGTGTGGGACCTGGGGGCCCGCGGTGTGGGGCTGCATGATGTGGAGGCTGCCAAGGTCGCGAGCCCCGGGCTTGGAGCTTGCCCCGGCAAGTGTTGGGCCCTCTTGGAGACCGGCCGGTGGTGGAAGGTGAGCAGTGAGGCCTGGGTGCGCAAGGGCAGGAATCACTGCTGGGCAGCGGGAGGGGCTGAGGTGCAGCAGCCTGTGCACGAAGGAGCTGGCAAGCGATGATGGCGTGTGCAATTGTATGAACTCTACCATTCATGAATCTGAACTCTGTTTCAGATAAGGGACCTGAAGGACAGCAGTGTATACCGGCACGTGGTTGGAGACACACCGGTGGCAGCAGGTGAGCAGTGAGACCTGGGTCCGCAGTGTCTGCACTCTCTCTACCTCTCTTCCTTTCACTGTCTCTCTCTCCCTCTCTTTCTTTCTCGTTCTCTCTGTTTCTCTCTCTCTCTCCCTCCCTCTCTTTCTCTCTCTCTCCCTCTCTTTCGCTCTCTCTTTCTCTCACTCCCTCGCTCTCCCTCTTTCTCTTTCTCTCTCTTTTTCTCTCTCTTTCTCTCTCTCCCTCTCTCTCCCTTCCTTTCACTCTCCCTCTCTCCTTTTCTTTCTCTCTCTCTCCCTTTCTCTCTCTCTCTCTCTCTCTTTCTTTCTCTCTCTCTGTCCTTTGATGAGCGCATGACACACCTTCTTATCTTGAATTTTGTCGTGCAGGCTGTAACTTACCGATTGTCCAGAGAAGACCTGCCATGACTCTTCCAAATAGTTGTTTTGAGTTTAATTTGAATAAAATGATTTGTTTGGAAATTCCAAGATGAATGAATGATTCTCCTTTTTCTGACCACACATGAATGTTAATTGTTGTAATTGTGCGACATCAGGCAAATTATTTTGTTCATGATTTCGTATAGTTGATGTAACATATCTTTGTCCAGGGGGGAGATGCCCGGGGAAGGCGGACCTGGGGGTGTTGGGGGTGGGTGTTGTGGCTCTCTTGGGTGTCTAAGCTGAATAATCAGTAGATCCATGACATCTGTTGTTCTTCAGGTGTGGCTCTCGGCTGGGCTCCCATTTATGGTGCAGGTTGTTGTCCAACTTTACACCAGGTAAGAGGAGGTGTGAAATCCCTGCTTCAAACGTGCCTTATAGCATGTTTTGGGATCTTATCGCCAATCTGGCTAATCGTTAAGAATGTTGCAAAGTGGTGTTTTCACAGCTGTTTGCACAGGAACGCATACTCTGCATCTCATTAGTGTTAGTTGCCGGGGTCATCTGTGGCGATGTTTTTTTGAGGCTGCTATCGCAGAAAAACTGGTGATATCAGCTATTAGCACCAGTTTGTGAATAGGATGATATATTTATCGCCACTTTGGCTGCGATAAAGTGCCGCTAACTCTGTGATCAGTCCTTGAGAATATGCCCCCACGTGTGAATAGATCTTCTTTTGATTTAAAGGTCCTGAGATTGACTCCCTCTGTCTGGTAGGTAGGAAACGACTGGAACCATGCCACAGTTCTACTGTCTGCTTTTAAACCGTGGCCTATCTGTCAAGAAGCTTGGCATTATGGACTATGACAAAGGCTATGTAGAGGTACAACAGGAGACATAAACATACCACCCTTTCATTGGACTTCTTGAGAACATCATCTCAGAAGCCCAAAAGTGCAGCTTCTCTCATATGTTGGGTTGAACGATCAAATAATGAAACTGTAAACAAAATAAAGGCTAGCACATCTGTGTTCAGCAATCAGTAATACTTCCTATGGAAAGCGTCATATATTTACTACATATACGCAATACGTATATGGGTTGTGATCTGAGTAATTCTTAGATACCATTGTGTATCTATGTACACCTCATCTGAGCGAACCTCGAGGGGGTTGTTTATTCTTAGTTTCAGTGAAGCACACCACAGTTCTGGAGTCTGTAAATGCTATCAGAACAGATGCTGCTATCATCCAAGTTAATGGTTCTTATTTCATTGACCTCGGAAGGTGAAAGGAAGAACCAGCTGTGCTGGAATTTGCGCTAGTGACAAGGGAGATCACTGCATGTGACAGCACTGAGCTGTTACCTCACTGAACTAGCCTGTGAACAGTACTGTCTTTGTATACCTTATATTGGTGCATTTCTCAATTGGTTGTGCAAAGGAATTGTCAACTACCTCTGCATATGTCTGCGTACCTCATCTGGTTGTACGTCAGATCTTCACTGAATTTCATAGGTGATACTCCAGAACTGATGCAAAGGTGTTGCTCGGTGTGAATGTAAAGTCTGTGGTGCATCTGCGATCCAACGCTCCTTTCTGTGGTACTGGAATGCGTTGATGCTGTACCATGCTCAGAACACATCGCTGGCCCTCAATCATCACAGCCATGGGTGTCCGCAGGGGGGCAAGGAGGGGCGCTTGCCCCCCCCCAGCACCCCTCCTTGCCCCCCTGAGGACGCTCATGACGATCACCGCGCAGCTCTTCAATCCCTCGTTCACCCCTCTTTTAAACCTCAAGTCAACTCGTCTCCCTCCTACTGTGAGTGTCCAGCAGAGCATTGAAGTTTGACTGTGAGAGTGTCGGAGCGGGGTCAATTATGACTTAATGGGGCAATTATTCAGCTTGGTTCAGGTGCACAGACCGAGGAGTCATTGGCCTTGGAAGCAGCCAGGGTCGGATTGGGAGATCGGGCCAGTACTGAGGCTGCCCAGCTGTTAGGCAGTGTGTTTTACCCCCAGTGCCTCGTCTGTAGTAAACCCAGCTGCCAGGAACACCTCATACAAACCACTGTTTGTAGTCATAGAAAGGTATGTATTCCACCCAGCCTGCTCGGCCCACTCTTGTGCACAGAACGTGTGAGTCCTTTGCCCTCTCCGAACTGATCACGTGCTTGGGCCTGAGCATCCTTTAGAAGTGTGGGGGATAGGGGTCGAGGTGGAATAAAGCAGTTGTGTTGCCCCAGTCGTCATGGTTTATTGGGCATTTATCAGCCCCGGTGCAATCAATGCCTTTGAGGTGCCCTCTCGGGGGGTATCAAGCAGCCCATGGGGTTTGAAGACTGAGGCCAGAGGTTGATGTGGGACGGCCCCAGAAGAGAACAGTTTTTCAACAGAATGTACAAGAACCCTAGAGGTTATACAAGCCAGCGATGCAGTCTTATGTACATTTTACTCGTTTGACCTCACCTGGTGTAGTACATGCAGGCCTGTTTCCTAAGACTATTCCTAAGAGTATTTACCTTACCTAGATGCAGCGCATAACACGAGCTGAGGGGCATATTATCAAGGACCGGTGTTAAAATTATCACCGTTTTAAAACGGCGATAATGGGCTTGATAATATGCCCTTGTTAATTCCCATAGAAGCCCATGTTAACATCAGAACATGGGCTTCTATGGGAATTAACAAGGGCGTATTATCAAGCCCATTATCGCCGCTTTATCGGCAGTGTCCTGCTGATAAAACGGCGATAATTTTAACACCGTTCCTTGATAATATGCCCCGAGTTGCTTGTAAGGGTTCGAGGAGCTCAGATGGTGGAAGGGGTTCTGGTGGCAGAATTGAGCTCTCCAAAGTGTGAAAGCAGTGGGAGTTTCATTCTCATCCAAACTTTGGCCTCTCTGCAGAGCTCAGTAGAGGTGCCGAAAGTCAAAACTGACTAGGGTGCCATATCAGGTTTTAGTGGAGTGCCCTGGCACAGCTGTGATTGTCAGGAATTAAGCGGCAGCTCCTGAGGTTGGTTCAGTACTGGGTTACAGGCAGGTCTCAAACAAGGCAGAAACTTTGCCTGTTTACGAGTCGAACATAGTGCACCAGTTGAAGTCCAGGCGCTTTACACAACCGAGCTAGAGCCCCCCCCCCCAAAAGTGAAAAACTCAAAAAAGGAACACGGATTAAAAATCACCACTCTGGGCCTACATTGGTTTCACACAGTGTGTGCAGTCCAGCGTGTGGCATGTCACACTGAGTGGGGCAAGACATGCACCGCATACGTGCTCTTTGATCATGTCTCCTGCCTTTGGTTGCAGCATAGTTCCATCGAGGTCAGGGGGCATCACCCCTTTATAGGGTGGGTCTCTTAAGTGCAGGTCTGCATTTGGGGGTGTCCCAGAAGGATGGCCCTGTCGGTCTAGGGAGGCAAGAAGGGGTCTCTTGTCACTGCCGGACACTGTGGAAAATGACTAAATTAGGTATACATAAGCGGCGTTCATTTATGTTCACCACAGCCACTGTTGAAAGTAAAGTGAAAATCGTGATACAGTGGCCACGCCATCTTGTCCCTTTTTAGGCCCCTTCATGCACGTAAGTGGTGGCCATTTTGTGTGCCATAGCCTCTCTGCCCACTGCCAATAGCCTGCGCGTCTCTCTCCCCCTCACTCCCCGGCCTCGCAAGCACCCGCGCCCCGACAGCCCCCGGTCTCTCCTGCTTGGGCCATAAACGCACCTCCAGCGCGACCCTGTCTCCGAGCCACATCCCGTGCTGAACGCCCTCACTCTTTCATCTCATTCATAGAACAGGCCCTTTGATAACCTCTTCCTCCCTGCCCGATTGTCCGGCCTGATCCCAGGCCATCACCTAGCCCAACAGATGCAGTTTATTGCCCCCTACAGTAGGACCTCGCCTCACATCAAAGGAGCGGGGATTAATCAATGCCTTCACACCTCTAGATCCGACCGATCGCCCGCATTCCTGTTCCCAGCGCAATGTCCGGCTGCGCGATAGCCATCATGCTGAGATTTGGGTGGGGACCCCTACTGTAGATATGTGTGAGAACGGGCCTAAACCGGGGATTCCAAGGATGCCTTTTCGTACTTCAAAGCAATACCACGGATGTCATAAATGTAATAAAGCCATAAACTTGTGTATAAGAGGCCAGGCCTCAGAGATGCGGTTAGAGCACCTCGAGAAGATACCCTGTTGTCTGATTTGACGTGTTCTGCTCCGTCGGAATAAACTCCTGTTTCCTGCCTTCCAGTCTCCAGCGCCTGCCTCTTTGTTTGGTAATATTGAATGGTATGAGAGGCGGCTAACGCCGGCCAAATACTGAAGGGTTCTTGATCGAATTCGGCTCTGCCTTTTTACAACACCGCAAGAAGCACAGGCAGGTCAGGAGCTACAGAAAGAAACCAGTCTACCCGGTGCCAGTGGGTAGAAGGAGCATGAGGGTGGAGAAGGCACCGCCCTGCTCTGAGGACACATAGATGTGCATTGGTACAAACAAGCAAGCTTTCTGCTTTTCACTTACTGTACCGGAAAACATTACCCCGAGTGATAAAGTGATAAGCAAGGTGTCATGGTAGGCCACGGTCCGTACACACTGGACGCTTTTTAGGGTGTCAGGGCCTAGTTTGCAATTTCCGTCTGTTCTTTCACAGGATGTATGTAAAGCGCTCTGATACCTACGTGTCTAGCTAGCGCTATATAAAACTTTTAAAATAAAATAAAAAATACCTCTACTTTAAGCAGAGGCGCAACTAGAAGAGTCAAATTTCGGAGGGGGGGGGGGGGTGCTAATTCATCCAGCCATTTGCAGAGTGGAGCTGGTGAAAACACAACAAAAGCCTAAATTACAAGTGAATGGTGTTTTAAAGACCTGTGTTAAATACTAGGGTGCCACTGTGTGTGCCTGGGAAGCTGTCTCAGCCGGGTTGACACAAACGACAGGGGTGGGGTGAGGAGGGTGGGGGGGAGAGGGGTAAGGGCTGAAGCTCTTTGAGTGCAATGGGCGTTGCATGCCTGACATTAAACACTCTGCTGTGCCCTCCTTGTTCTGTCCCTTCTGTCATACACTGCTCCTAACACCCGTGCCGCAGCGACTGAGACTCCAAGGAACGTGAGAAAAATGCTCCAAATTCAGATTGTGATGTAAGTATGTTTGGTAAGTACTGTGTCCTCGCACAAGCACATAGTGTCACAAACTGGCTTCGGTTCAGGGTGGGTATGGGTTTGGAGGTGCCAGGGGTAATTTTGTGGTTCAGGGTGGGTATGGGTTTTGGGGTGCCAGGGGTAATTTCAGAGTTCAGTGCGGTAAATGGTTTTAGGGTGCCAGGGGTTATTTTAGAGTTTAGGGTGGGTATGGGTTTTGGGGTGCCAGGGAGTAATTTTAGGGTTCAGGGTGGGTATGGGTTTTGGGGTGCCAGGGTAATTTTAGGGTTCAGGGTGGGTTTGGGTTTTGGGGTGCCAGGGGGTAATTTTAGGATTCAGGGTGGGTTTGGGTTTTGGGGTGCCAGGGTAATTTTAGGGTTCAGGGTGGATATGGGTTTTGAGGGCCAGGGGGGCTATGTTAGGGTTCAGGGCAGGTATGAGTTTTGGGTTGCCAGGGGGTAATTTTAGGTGTCAGGGCGGGTATGAGTTTGGGGGGGGCAGGGGTAATTTTAGGATTCAGGATGGGTATGGGTTTTGGAGAGCCAGGGGTAACTTTAGGGTTCAGGGTGGATATGGGTTTTGGGGTGGCAGGGGGTAATTTTAGGGTTCAGAGTGGTAATGAGTTTTTGGGTGCCAGGGGGTAATTTTAGGGTTCAGGGCGGGTATGGGTTTTAGGGTTCCAGGCGGGTATGAGTTTTGGGGGGGCAGGGGTAATTTTAGGGTTCAGGGTGGGTATGGGTTTTAGGGTGCCAGGCTGATAATTTTCGGGTACATGGTGGATATGGGTTTTGGGGTACTAGGGGGGTAATTTTAGGGTTCTGGGTGGGTATGGTTTTTCGAGTGCAATGGGGGACTTTTTAGGGTTCAGGGCGGGTATGGGTTCTGGGGTGCCAGTGGGACAATTTTAGGGATCAGGGAATGTATGAGTTTTAAGGGGCCAGGGGGGTAATTTTAGGGTTCATGTGTGCTCTAATTGTTGTCCAGTTTCAAATGCAGAATTCCCCACTTTTTTCTCAGCTTGGCCTGAGCATTACTCGATCCTGGTTGTCTGCCATTTTAGCCCCGCCCCTATTGATTAACATTAGCCACGCCCCTTCATTTGACAGGTTTGCCCCTCCCCCCCCCCCGGAAAAATGTCTGCGTACGCCCATGATCACAGCCAAGTCTTCACATTTGAGGCACAGGTGGTCATGGTGCCTTCCAAAGATGCACACAAGATCTGGCTTGACCCCTACAAGAAAAGAATCAGTGCATCAATGCACTCTACAAAGAAGAATGAAAATGTAACATCTCTGTCGCTGCTTACGCCTAGCACAGGTGTGTTTACCATTTGTCAATGAAGGACGTCTCCAGACAGGTTAGGAGGATAAGTGCGGACTCTGCAGTGTATTTGCATTTATATCAATGCATGTGGATTTATCTCATGTGGACATTGTGAATATCTGGGCTGGTTCCAAATCTCATCGGCCCACATCCAGAGGCCATTCCTGATCTGCTGGGGTGATCCTCATGTCTTCTTGAATTCTGACCCCCTTCCCCGGAAGAGGAACATTGTTCGATAATCCTGATTTGTTCAATTGTTAAAGAGCGAAAGAGTGATCAGGTGAATATTTGAAAATATTACTCGAGCGCAGCAGTACGATGACGTCCTTCCGGAATCTGATGATTGAATAAGGATAGCTACAAATGGGTGGGTTTCTGGAATGGCGGTGAAATCGGGAACCTGGTATCCCCTGTCTAAATTTTCCTATGTCACTTTACCCATATATCAATCTTATTAATTCAACCTTACCAGCGCATTGGCCCTCTTGGTTAATATTCCTGTTGTACATATTGTTTAAACTAGAGGTTTGCCGTTTTGCCACTAGCATGTCCGGCTCAGGCGTCCATCGTTCAAGCATCCCGATCCAAAATCTAGGGCCATATTATCAAGATGTGGCGATAAAATTATCGCCGCTTTATCGGCAGGAAACTGCCGCTAAAGTGGCGAAAAAGGGCTGATAATATGCTCTATAGAATTCCCGTAGAAATCCAGGTTTTACATCTAACCTGGGCTTTTATGGGAATTCACAAGGGCATATTATCAAGCCCCTTATCGCCACTTTAGCGACAGTTTCTTGCCGATAAAGCGGCGATAATTGTATCGCCCCGTCTTGATAATTTGGCTCTAGAGTTTAATTTCCACCAAGACTGATGATATTTGGAGTCTGTATGTGTGGAATGGACAGATGAAAAAAAGCTTCGTTAATTCCAATTGTTATCGTCCTCTTAAATTAGGTTTGCGGGCTCTCCTCTTCAATCTGCGACGTCTTTAAGGTGTTTTTCGACTCGCCAATCTGATGTTTCTGTTTACTGAACAACCTCTGGCATGTCAAGCTCTGTGTTTGAGCGTTTAGCTGTGGTAATCTTTCCAATGAGATGGGGGTGAAAGGGACAACTCGAGAAGCAGCTTGCTAGGTATACAACGTTTCCTTGGCAGTGAATAAACATGGCTTCACCTCTTGGCTATAATTAAGGCATAAAAAATGGCGCCGGAGCTTGTGCCCTATTCCCTCTCCGAGCGGCGTTCCAGACACGGCCTCTTAAAGGCCGCAGTTTATTGCATCAAGTTGATAGCCTAACATTAAAAGTGAGGAACTGCAGCAAGCAAGGAGGAAATGTCACCCACACCAATAAATAGCACGATAAAGTCGGGCATTTAAGAAAGACTGCTTCGCGAGCATCTCTCCAGTAGAAAGAGTACGCAGTGGCTACAGAGAAGCTGCTGCTGCGTAACGTCACAAGAAGAAGGATTTATCATATTTTATATCAATGAGTTGCTGGTTACTTTTTCTAAGACAAGGGGCACTTCTTTAGTATCCCGTAAGGAGCTAATGTAGCACTGGAGCCCTCCGTTCCATACAATAATGTCCTGTTAATGTGTTTTTTCCACCTTTTAGGCGTCTTTTGAGTGAATCAGGCACATGAAATGCAGTTGACCACAGCACATTGCAATACATTTATTTCTGTGAATTGAACATGTGGGACGGCTGGTATTGTTTTCATTCAATATGTTAAAGGGGCTTTTATGACCCAGAATGCTGCTTCAAATGGTGCTGGCCAGGAAGGGATGCGAGACCCGTGCAGATGAGGGGAGAAACAGTGGAAGGAAACATAAGCACAAGAAGGACGTTAAACCTAGATGAAGAGTGACATATACTTACCCAAAAGTGGGCTCTTTAGCATTTAAGTGAGATGCAAGGGCTGTGGAAAAGAGAAAGAGTACTCTGAACACACACAATCAATGCAGGCTTGTAGTTCTCTGGCCCTTCCTTCGTGTGCCAGGGGATTGGCAAGTGGCTAGATGCTTTCCAGCATGCTAGTTTGAGGTTGTGTGGCTGTGAGTTAATTAGCCACTGAATTATTGGGTGTCTTGATGATCTATAGGAGTTGTTTACAGTTACGTGGCTCTTTATTTATGTGTCAGGGAATTGAATTGCAGTTGATTCTTTCTAAGTGCACATATTAGGGTACACTCTTTCTGAGTGCATGCATTAGGGTACACTCTTTTTGAGTCCATGTATTAGGGTACCCTCTTGCTGAGTGCTTATATTAGGGTACACTCTTTCTGAGTGTATTTATTAGGGTACACTCTTTCTGAGTGCATGCATTAGGATACACTCTTTCTGAGTACATATATTAGGGTACACTCTTTCTGAGTGCATATATTAGGGTACACTGTTCTGAGTGCATGCATTAGGATACCATCTTTCTCAGTACATATATGAGGGTACACTCTGAGTTCATGTATTAGGGTACACTCTTTCTGAGTGCATACATTGGGGTACACTCTTTCTGAGTGCATGTATTAGGATACACTCTTTCTGAGTGCCTGCATTAGGGTACACTCTTTCTGAGTACATATATGAGGGTACACTCTGAGTTCATGTATTATGGTTCCCTCTTTCTGAGTGCATATATTAGAGTATACTCTTTCTGAGTGCATGCATTAGGGTACACTCTTTCTGAGTGCATGCATTAGGATACACTTTATGGGTGCATGCATTAGGGTACACTCTTTCTGAGTACATATATGAGGGTACACTCTGAGTTCATGTATTAGGGTACACTCTTTCTGAGTGCCTGCATTAGGGTACACTCTTTCTGAGTACATATATGAGGGTACACTCTTTCTGAGTGCCTGCATTAGGGTACACTCTTTCTGAGTACATATATGAGGGTACACTCTGAGTTCATGTATTAGGGTACACTCTTTCTGAGTGCATATATTAGGGTACACTCTTTCTGAGTGCATGCATTAGGGTACACTCTTTCTGAGTGCATGCATTAGGGTATAAAGGCGTGGATAGTGGACTGCTTGAGGTGTTGCAGTTGACTAGTTCTGAACACACATGGTAGGGGATTATCAGATGGCAAGAAATGTTGTAGAATGCTGACTGCAGTTGCATGGCTCTGTGTTTGTGTTCCAGGGGATTACTGGGTGGCCAGCAGCTTCTCTGTATGATTGTATACAAGGACATGAAATAACAATCCTTCGAGGTGTAGCATGCTTCCAGTGATGCCCCAAATGTAGGAAGCGTAGGGTTTTAGTGCAGGAGTAACGGACTCAGGGCAGAGAGGAAATAAAGGCATGGTCCTGTTGAAAAGGAAAAGAGTGATTACGAGCTCAATCACCAAGAACTCTCAGGGGCATATGTTCAAGCCCCTATCACCACGGGAACGTAACTTTTTGTGACGTTCCCGTGGCGATAGGGGCCTTGCCTTATGTACAAGGCAGCATTAAGCTTTTAGCGTGAAAGGGGCATGCAGTGGGTGTTGTGGTGGGTGTTCCACCGCAACACCCATTGTATTTGACGCATATGTACAAGGGTGGCGTACATAGGAGGCAGCACCAAAACTAAGGCCAGGAAAACCCTGGTCTTAAGGTGGCGAAACGAGGAGAAATGCATTATTTTTCCTCATTTTTGCTTTTTCCACATGGAAAAAGCAAAATGCCATGGTTTGTTTATGTACAGGAAGGTGTCCATTCCTGTACATAAACAAACCTTTTTGAAATGCCATTTTGTAACCTTCATGTATGCTGCATGAAGCAGCACACATGGAAGTTACAAAATGTCATTTTAGGATTGGTTATGTGCAGGAACGGACACCTTCCTACACATAACCAATCCTCCCCTGCACACAGACACCCTTGGCGCTAAGTTGTGAACTTTAGCGCTAAAGCAGGGGGAAACGCAAGGCTGCACTATATCCTTGTAAATAGGGTGCCTTGCGTTTTCGAAATTAGCGGTGTATGTTGTTAAGCCCAGGAGGCTAACAACACGCTCCACCACTTCATCTTACATATGGCCCGCAATCATTTACAGGGCTCAGAGTATTCAAGCATCTAAAGTCCCTTAACATCACATAATACTTCTTATTCTAGGCCTGCGACTTGGAAATCAAACAACTAATGACCTCAGTTAGGTTTTGGCAGACGCCTACCATCAGTCAGGGGGCAGAGGTTATGACCTCCATTGCCCTCATCGACTACCACCCGCAAAATTTAGAGATCTCTGCTTGCATACCCGGCAGAGGATCCACAGCACCTCCTCTGATCATAAGGCCACTCAACAAACGTTTTTGCTTTACAACAAACAACACATGGCTCAGGCACCCTGGGAGTTATATCTTAGGGTCTGTGGGCTATTTTATATTTTTTGTATTTGGGACCACCAGGCTTTTCTTGGCAGTCCCAAGCAGGAGAAAAAGTATGTTGGACCATCGATCTTAATAGGGCAGACAAAATAAAGGCTAAAACCTCTGTGTTCAGCAACAGTAATACTTCCTATGGAACGTGCCATATATTTACTACATATAGGCAATCGGGCGGACCACACAAGGGGTGGTGGTCTGAGTAATTCTTAGATACCATTGTGTATCTACTTACACCTCTCCCGCACAAACCTCCAGAGGACCATCAGTCTCAGGTTTCCACTGGCAGAGCCAGCAGGGCACTGCTGCTGGAGACATGATGGTCCTCCCGACACTAATAGACCTGGTGGACCATTAGTTTGGTGGACAGTGTACTGCACCATTTTTGTGGCAGAGGACCCTTTCTGCCAGACTCTGAATAAGCTCCTAAGTGCCCTTGTGTACAGGAACAAAGACTCAATTGGCATTTGTTCGCCAACGTGTAGATGTCATTTTATAAACAGACATATTTCACTATCCAACACTTTCTGAGCCAACACCATCAGGAACATGCATCAAAGGATTTTGCGATCACAAACTGTGCGAATCGAAAAAATCGTCCGTTTGCGATCGCAAAATCTGGTTTTGGAATGCATGAAGGGTGAAGGCCCTCGCAATTTGAGAATTCGCAAATATTTGTGAATTCTCAAATTGCGATTGCATTTAAGGAATCGCATTTTGCGATTCCTTAATTGCGATTCCTTATTTCTCACAATTAAGAAATCTCAAAAAGCAATATTGATGCATGTGCCTGCATGTCTTAGAATCAAACTCCGCTCCAGTTCTTAGGATTCACTTAGTACCAGGTGTAAACAAAATGCTAAATTTCTGGCTGAATGTTCCTAAACTGATCAAAGAGTTTCTAAGCTATGACTTGTAGGCTCGATCATGAAGTGAGCATGGGTTGTGGCAAAGTAAGGCATTTTTCTGTGCCATGGCTTTATACTGACTAGAGGCTTATAAAGTAGTTAAGCTATTGCAGTTTTGTTACCACCTTTGGCGGTGGTAAATGGTTATCTACACTGAAATTGTAATGAAATGTTTTACTTTCGGCTGGAACCCAGCAGCATTTCTTAAAGACTGAAAAGGAATTACATAACACAACAAACCACAATGGCAGTGCAAACAAAAAAAAAACACAGCAAAGCAGCACACTACCACAATAAAAACATGATAGATCATAAGAAACCAACCACAGCAGAATGCAGCGTAATAATAAAATGACTCATTCAGCCTAGGAGGAGGAGATACAATTTGGATTCTTCTCAGTTTACCAACTTTATTTGCCCTTTCAATCGTTATCTTGCATAAGGGGCACAAATGTACAACTGTAGGTGCTGTTGGCCAGATTTATTAAGGCTTTGCACTGGTGCAGTGTCGCACCATGTTACGCAAACTGACACAAAGTTTGAATTGGAATTTTCTTTTCCAATGCAAATCTTGAAGACCTGCAACAATGCTCCTAGAAGCGCTGCTTGGGAACAAGCTTAAAGGAAGTAGCCATGGCTTATGGGAAAGGTGAGGAAAACTCTACATCAAGGAGCTGCCTAGAAGAGTGACACACAGCCCAACAAGCTGGAGGCGTAAGGAGCTGTGCGGACATGAGAAAGGTGCTTGAAGCAAAGTCAGGGCCAGACTGGACAACCCAGACCACATTATCTCAAATTTCTATGAGGCAGAAGAAACTTTAAGCATCATAAATGTGGTCCGATCAACCTCCCACATGGGCAATTAATAAGCCATGCAAAGGGCAATATTTTATTCAGGACTGTTGACAGCTCAGACTGATCCTTAGTTATCACATTCTAAGTTTTTGTGTTTCCTGCCCAGGAATACTATTTAAAAATTGTATAGCACACAAACATTGAGGTCCCCAGGTTCATCGTATCAGTCTTCTTACTCTAAATGTCCACCAACTGTCTGGGGCATGATGCACCATAAACCCTCCGAACAGACACTCCTTCTACAGGGTTCCAGGATCCTTCTCTCTCACAACAGCCATTCACAGGCTTCAATATGAAAAAAAAAAACCGATTTGACTGCTAATACAGCAAGGGGTCAGAATATGCCCAGTTAAAATACAATTTTACAAGATGGATGTCAGGCAGACACATGCTCCCGTTGCACAGCAGTCCTCTGACAATTCTTTTGAACATTCCTCACAATTATTCTATAGGATTTTCGACCTGGAAAATATTATTATTGTGTGCTTACAATTAGAAACACAACAGCCTAACCTTATTATTTAATGGACTTTCTTTTTTAAAGATTTATTTATTGATGTGATTAGTACTTTCAAAAAATTGTACAGCCTACTGACAATAAAAACACTATTATAATTAATTGAAGCGGTTTTTACAGTACATATGTAACCATTCTTAACTACTGGGAAAAGAGGAACAGAGATTGTCATGCTTTATTAAACGGACTATACCATCTGTACACCTGAAGGCGTATACCTGTGAATGTTACAGATTAGCCCACAACTAAAGTTTTTTGCACCTTTCTCATCAAAGTGCCTTTTCTCACCACTAAACCCTTACATTCACCAAAGGTTAGTCTTCAGAAAAAATAGTCACCATCTACCTGAAAAACAAAAGGGTTCATAATATATCGAGAGAAACCTTGGGGCATATTATCAAGAACTGCTATAAAATTATCGCCGCTTTAGCGGCAGGAAACTCCTGCTAAAACGGCGATAATGGGCTTGATAATAAGTCCTTGTGAATTCCCGTAGCAGCCCAGGTTCTGGTGTTATCGCCGTTTTAGCGGTAAAGCGGCGATAATTTTATCGCAGTTCTTGATAATATGCCCCCTTGTTTCCCATACCTTTCAATGTCTAAATGAATTTCCTCAAGCAACATGATTATAAGTATCACATTTTCACAATCTGAAAACAAAGTTCTCCCAATCCATCTTGTGAAAGGCCAGTTCAGTGTCCTAATAGGCCCCAAATCTTGGTAAATGTAATTAATAAAACGTATTAACCGAGGGGCATATTACCAAACAATAGCGATAATTATCGCTATTGCTTGGTTAGAGACAAAATTTTACCGCAGAGCTGCGGCGATTTTTACCGCAGATAAACCTTGGTATTACCAAGGTTTATCGCAAATGCGATAAAAAACGGCCGCAATGCATGAATATCGCTGAAAAGTCAGCGATATTCATGCATTTCCGAGCTAATGCTCTTAGCCATGTTATCCACCTCCCATTGGATAACATGGCTAAGAACTGCTCAGGGCAGGTGTTAGCTTTTGGAGATATTCGCGCTTAGCGAGAATATCTCCAAAAGTTGGTAATAGGAGATAGCGATGTTAGCGACTGTTTCCAGTCGCTAACATCTTGGCACACCCACTTTGCATGTCATTAGTGATAAATATCACTGACATGCAAAGTGGGGCCCAAGATGGTCGCTATCTCCTACTAGCTGTCGCTAACTGGTGTTAGCGACAGCTAGGTAATAGGGAGATAATTTTATCTCCGCTTTCTTGGCTTTTAAAGCCAAAAAAGCGGAGATAAACCCCCTTGATAATATGCCCCTGAGTTTTTAATAACAATTATTAACAAACCATGGTTTTATGTTCTAATTGTGTAAATAAACATAAGCACAATGTATCACAATGAGTGTATGATATGGGAAGACCTCATTGCTGCCACTCTGCCCCAGGATTACGGATCCCACAAGTCAAGAGAGGAGGGGCGAGGAGCCATATATACAGCACTACTTAGCACGCCCTGAGACCCAGTTCATTGCTCGGGCACTTTGAAGTCTGCGGCCGCTACAGTAAGTTTCGTATATTCTTTGGGAGCGACCGCCCGTGTAGGGCGTTCCAGCAGGCGGTGACGCGGGGTGGGGGAGGGTTAGGGTGGTGGGTGTAAAATACGGGAAACCAACGATTACAGGTAAGTAACGTAAAAAATAAATAAAACACATTTTTTTGCGCACACTGCATTGCATTTGGCGTTGCAGCGCATGCAACGAAATTCGTTTTATTTATTTTTTACGTTACTTACCTGTACTTGTCCGTTTCCTGTATTTTACACCCCCCCAACCTGCCCTTCCCCCGCCCCACATCACCGCCCGCTGGAACGCCCTACACGGGCCGTCGCTGTTCTTTGGCCTGTGTATTTACTGTCTTAGATGGGACTGAATACCCAACCCTGTAAGTGGCTATACTTTTGCCAAATATAATCTTATCTATATATTAAATAATTGGAATTCTGTTCGGTTGGTTACTTGGGATAAAGTACCTCATCTAAATCATGTAGACATATATATTATGTCTGGATTATTGTCATTTATCAGACATTTCGGTCTTTACCAGTATTATTGAATTAATTGAGGTAACTTAGATATAAGTGCCACGGATTTATCAGTTGAGAATTTCCTTCACTATTAAGTTATTTGATTTAGTTTTTCTGTTACACATCCATGTATATTGGACAGGGGAACTAATGTGGCTTTCCTGAAGAAGGCGTCTTGCACGCCGAAACGCGCATAGAGAAAATCAAGACCTTTTCACCATCTCGGCCACACTTTCACATTAACAAGATTACTATTGATTGTCATTTGTCTTGTCATGCAGAAATATGGATGTTTTTTTCAGTTGTTGTAATTATTGGTTATGTATGATTGATTGGTCGCAATTTCTAATTGTCTGTTATGATGTCTTATGGTTATCTAGTGATTTATGTTTATGTCAGAATTTTTTAATTTTATATATGAAATTATATCAATAAAATGGAAGTTTTAATCTAAATGTGCTGTACACTGAGTTTAAATACTTACTAAAGTTGTTGCATACAGGGCTTGATATGTAATTATTGCCCTTTAGTTGCCTAGGATTGTTACTGTTCATAATTGTGTAAATAAACATAGGCACTATGTATCACAATGAGTGTATGCTATGGGAAGACCTCGTTGCTGCCACTCCGCCCCAGGATTACGGATCCCAGAAGTCAAGAGAGGAGGGGGAGGAGCCATATTTCCAGCACTACTTAGCACGCCCTGAGACCCAACGGCGTGGGAGACCTCTATGTGCTGCACCCCCAAGGACTATGGGTCCCACAACTCAAGAAGAACGGTGGAGCCATATTTCCAGCACTACGTAGCACTGCCCGATACTCCGCTGTACGGGAGACCTCAATACTGCTATGGTGCTCGGTAACCACAGGTTCCAGAAGGCAAGTAGGGGTGGAGCCATTTTTCCAGAGCTACTTAGTGGAATCCAAGATCACAACGTGATATCCATCGAATACACAGGATCTTCTACATCTTTGGAAAAGGGGATTATCTTGCCTTGACCAGGTGATACCCTTACCATTGGGCTATTTTTATAGACAGCTGGCCCCAGCTTCTTGCACACTCGTTTTTGGTACTCAAGCCCCCCCCTAATTTGACTGATGGTTTCAATGTAGTGGCCTCCAACTGTTTTTCTGCTCTTTTAAATCTAGTGCCCAATGATTGACAAAAGCAGCAGGTAAACATGTGCGCTGTCCCCAACTCTATGCCATCTGTAACTAAAAATCAAATTACGTTGGTGCTATTCCTTTGCTTTCCCCATTGTGGGACTGAAGTCGCCAAGGGAGCATCTTGGAGCTCTCTGGATTTTTGAGGAACTTTGCAGACCCAAACTAGCCCTGTTGTGAACCTGGGAATCAAGCTAATTAGTTGGAACATTACAGGTGTCATGGCTAGATTTAAAGTCGGAGAGTTGGGTAAGCTGCATTAGCCTCTCTGATATTGTGTTAATCCAAGAAACATGGACAACCATTAACGTCCTCTGTGACAGTTATATTTGTCATACTTTGTCAGCGACACTTTCTATCTCTGGATGGGCAAGGTCCGGGTTAACTGCATGGTTTAAGGTGACAATAAATTGTCAAATCAAGCCAACACAGGTTAATACAGGGAGTTTTCAGGCCTTCCATCTCGTCTGGTCCAATAATTTTATGTTACCCTCAATTAACTTTATAATGATAGTTTTAGTGCTAAGGACAAGCCCAAATATTTTAATCGTTTTGAAATTATTGATGAGGTTTAAGGCATGTACTTAAGGTTGGGAATAGACATTAAAAGGCTGGCGATGTTAATATGAAATTGGGGGATGTAAGAAATGGAATTACTGGTTGAGGGCGGTGAAACCCTTCTCAAGGAGCAACCACAATTCTTCTCAGTGTGCAGTCATAAGCAAACCCTAAATTAACCTATGCTCAACCCTTGGGTAGCTTAGCATAAAGCATGCAGGCTTAACCCCGAGGCAATGTGTAAATGTGTAAAGTACTAATGCAACACTTCAAACAGTAGAACAGTGACAACACACCACAAAAAAGAGCCCACAACAGGATTAGACCAATAGACTGTTTTTTAATAAATAAAACAAACCAAAATGACAAAAATCCAATTGCTAGAACCGTAGATATTGTATTTGAAATTTTGAGAAAATAGCGCAAACAGGTGAAAAGCCACAACTGTGGATATCTGGTCGCCTCGGCCCTGGACAAAGTCACAAGTCAGGCCGACCGCGATGGACCACGGCCCAACTACAGAGACCCAGTTAGATCCACTGGATAGAGTACCTTAAATCCTGATTTGTGGAGTGTTGCAAGGATCCATGTCAAAGATGAGTCGTCCAGCTGAGGTGATGCATTGGTTCTGAGATGCGGTGAGGCTGCGGTGTGAGGTCCTGTTGCATTGTACATCAAGAATCTTATCGATGGGAAATGCGATGCAAAGTCCGGAGTTGGGGATGAGTTGTGATGTTGTGCTTATGTACCGGTTCCAAGGAGCTGTGGGGCTACTATGCGGAGTTAGATGTCATTGTAAAGTCTGCCATTGACAAGAGATGCGAGGGCCCACATCAAAGATGTGTCGCGCAGTGGTGGTTTCAGAGGTGATGCAGGTTGTGGCGCCGATGCAAGTCTGTGTGACGAGTTCAATTCAAGCAGCAGTGGAGATGCGTCAGTTCTGCTCGGTGTTGTGTTGCGCAGTAGAGGAGATGTTTTGGTTCCGCTGGGTCCACTTCCAAGTGTCAAGGACTGGGGTGGCACCACTTGGCAGGGTAGACTCACAGATGGCAGTGTCTAGGTTCAGATGCAAATTTGTTGGAAGCCTGTTATGTTGTTAGAACCCTGCAAACAAGCACTAACCTGATATGTCCTGGTCCAGTGGGAACTATGGTGTGAAGACAGCCTGAACATTCCCGTTAGTGTTCTACACGGAGAACAAAAGACACTGTTCACCTATGAGCGCAGCCAAATGGAATAGGTGTGTGGATAAAATAATAAAAGACAACCTACTGGTACTTTGTAATCTGAATGGATCACTTTTTGATGAGCCACCTTGATACGTCTCTAGGAGCTAAGGCGTAGGAGCATCGCCCACTGCTCAGTAAGCAGGTGAAAAAAGGAAAATTAAAATAATAATAACGCACTGTTATTATCATTCTATTTTTGCGTCCTTACTCAGCTTGTTAGGGGTGGGCAGGGCTGGGCTATGTCAGAGGAGTAGGGGGAGGAATGGTGGCACTCTGTAAGTGCGCATGACAGTTTGGTCGGTCGTCTTGGGCCGGCCAAACAGTAATGTGCACTTAGCATGTTCTATATCGGGCTGTGTTGCACATCTTGGGCGGAGTACATGCCCAGGCTCCCAGTCCCTCTCTGAACACCGAACCATGGAAATCAAGCTAATCACAACGTTGCTATCGGCAGTGTCATGATTGGCTAGGGGAGTCTGGAAGCCTGGGTGAATCCTTTTCCTGGTTCCTGCCCCTGGAGTCCTGGAATCAGGTGAAGAGGACAGAGAAGCGGCACACAGGTAAGTATTTTCTTTTCTTTTCATTCTCTCTCCATTGCCAATTTCCCCATCCCTCCGTGACCCACCCCCCCACCACCATTAAATAGCAGCCGCTACTTGTCGTAGGGAAGGAGTCAGTCAAGCGGTACTTGTGGTTGTCTGTAGGAAAATTGTGGACAAGGTATGAGCAACCCAATGATGTACCTGTTACCACTCACACACAGTCATGCATGTTACTGATATGCCACACTTACATATAGCCAATCACTCACCTGTATTATATGGCTGTTTAGCTGGATCACAGAGTATTAACTGGAGTTTTTGGATTCACTCCAAATTACACCCAAGGTTTCACACTCAGGGGTTCATGATAGTTCTCAGACCCCTTTGACTTGGATGCTTTGTCATTAAATTCACATTGCACCCTCCATTCTTAGTCCAAATTTGTGAGCCATAGCTCACTGGAGTGCTAAATCTGTGAATATGCACTTTCCATTCAAGTTCAAAGTTTTGATTCTCACCACTTATTTGAGCGCAGTCTCTAGCTCATTCAGTATGCGTATATTCACAATTCTTAGTTTACATGATTTTAGTATACTTAGTATTTGCAATCCTTGATTTGTATGAGCTATTTTTGCACGAAATTAGTAATCAAAATCCTGAGGTTGCATGATTTGAATTCTGGATGCCAAATCACAAAGTATCCGCTCACTCGAGCCCAACTCTGCTATGCATTTTAGTGGTTTAACTGTTATCATCCGTGCGTGCATGCATCGCCACATTGCCACTTAGCTGACTGTTTCTTGTTTCTTTCATTTTGCAGATCCGGGCAAGGTCCGCTACATTGATTGTACCAGTCTGAGAAGATGCCGCGATAGAGAGAGGAGTGAAGGAAACAAAGGTAAGCTGTAAATCCACACGCGCTTCGGGAATCAGCATGGGCCACTTTAGAGAAGGGCTGCCTTCTGTTGAGGTAAGACTACCTAGCAGGTTGCAGTCACATGGACATGGCTTATATGCACTCGGGATACAAGATGGCCACCAAGACTTGGAAGTCTTGCGCGGTCTTGCGGTAACTCTATAAAAACATAGGTTCCTTGGGAAATGGAGTTCTATACTTACGAACCATATATACAGCCTTACATTGCTGATGATATGTACATACAACTCACTCTACTTATGGATTCACACCACATACAATTGTGCATTACTTTCCCTGAGAGTTTCGTCAGCATTACTTCCCTTCAGTGTTTGATCTGTCATAGTTGGTGGTCATCTCATGTTTTACTGGTAATACAGTGAGAGTATGGAAATGGCACCATACACAGACACAGGTGTGCTTATGCGTACGCTGTCTGTACATGCCCATGACATATGTCCCTGAGGCTTCAGATTAGGAGGCCAGTCAACTAGCCCTTGGAGTCACTCTGGGTTCTGGGTTTAAGATATGCAGGTCCAGTCCTTCTCTCCCAGGCAAGAGGGCAGCAGGTCAGCACAGCAAACCGGGAGTCCAGCAGAGTGCAGTCCAGAAGAGTGGCAGGCCTTCAGACGCACAGTCCTTCTTCCTGGCAGAGTATGCACAGGTCCAGAAGTGTCCTGAAGAGTTGGTGTCTGAGGTCTAGTATTTATACCCAGTTGCGCCTTTGAATTGGGGAAAAGCTTCTGGAGGCATGCATTTGAAGTGTCCTACCCTGGTCTGCTAACCATTGGGAGTGTGCAGCCTTTTCTGTGGGGACAGGACACAGCCTTTTCTGTGGGGACAGGACACAGCTTATTCAGGTTTAAGTATGTCTGGGCCCGCTCCTCCCTTCCATCCTGCCAGTAAGGGTCCATCCAGTCACACCTAAGCTCCCATTGTGTGTGGCTGTCTAGGTGGAATGCACAAAGTCCAACTGCCAACTGTACCCAGTCATATGACCAGAGACAAGCTGCAGGCACCAAATGGCTAAGGCAAGTAAATGTTAACTTTCTAAAAGTGGAATTTTCAGAATTGTAATTTAAAATCTGACTCCACCATATGTTAGGACTTTAATTTCGGATTCAAGAGACACCAAACATGTACTAGTAATCTCATCCCATCAGGAAATGACACATATAAACTATAATAAGGCAACTCCAATCTTATCCTGAGGGAGAGATAGGCCTTACAGGAGTGAAAACATGAATTGAAGAGTTTTACACTACGAGGGCAACGGCACATAAATCTTAAAAATACATGTCCTGCTTTTTAAATACATTGCACCCTGCCCTCTGGACTGTCCAGTTAACCTAGGAGTGAGATATGTATTAAAAAGGAAGGCTTGGACCTGGCAAAAGGTTTATTTTGAAAGGTGAAATGGCAGTTTAAAACTGCACACACAGGCTCTGCAATGGCAGGCCTGAGACCATTATGAAGGGCTATATGAGTAGGTGGCACAATCAGTGCTGCAGGCCCACTAGTCCATCAATGGTGTGTCTTTTGCTTTCTCGCCCTAAGTGTGCCAGATATGCCCGGACGTGGGTCCTGGACTCACTGTGCCACTGGAACCAAGCTATCCTGGCTGAAGAGCAGTGAATCCTCGAAACCGGTCCTAGGATGCTTGTTTCCGGTCCAGGGAGGACCTGGCTTGGCAGTTCGGGCTGGACTCTTCCCATGCAGCACAGGGTCAAGACTGATTTGCATATGGCCAGGTCTTCACTGGGGTGGCATGGTGAGCAAACAAATTATGGATTTAACCCAGATCTCTTGACTGGGGGTGAATGTTTTGAGTTGTTCTGCATTCCGTCCATCAATTGTGTGTCTTTTGCTTTCTCGCCCTAAGTGCACCAGGTATGCCCAGACGTGGGTCCTGGGCAAACTGTGCCACTGGAATCAAGCTATCCTGGCTGAAGAGGGGTGAAACCCTGAAACCGGTCCTAGGATGCTTGTTTCTGGTCCAGGGAGGACCTGGCTTGGCAGTTCGGGCTGGACTGTTCACATGAGGCACAGGGTAAAGACTGATTTGCATATGGCCAGGTCTTAACTGGGGTGGCATAGTGAGCAAAATAATTATGGATTTAACCCAGATCTCTTGACTGTGGGTGAATGTTTTGAGTTGTTTTGCATTCTGTCCATCCATTGGTGACTTTTTCTTTCTCGCCCTAAGTGCGCCAGGTATGCCCAGACGTGGGTCCTAGGCTCACTGTGCCACTGGAATCAAGCTATCCTGGCTGAAGAGAGGTGAAACCCCGAAACAGGTCCTAGGATGCTTGTTTCCAGTCCAGGGAGTACCTGGATTGCAGTTTGGGCTGGACTGTTCCCATGAGGCACAGGGTCAAGACTGATTTGCATATGGCCAGGTCTTTACTGGGGTGGCATGGGGAGCAAAATAATGATGGATTTAACCCAGATCTCTTGACTGGGGGTGAATGTTTTGATTTGTTCTGCATGCCATCCATCAATTGTGTGTCTTTTGCAGGCCCACTCGTAGCATTTAATTTACAGGTCCTGTGTGCATGTAGTACCACTTTACCAAGGACTTATAAGTAAATTACATATGCCAATTGGAACTAAGACAATGTTACCACGTTTAGAGAAGAGAGCGCAAGCACTTTAGCACTGGGTAGCTAATGCCAGCAAAAACAAGATCTTAAAAATGGAGGAGAGAGGCAAAATATTGAGGTGAAGACCACCATAAGGATGACTGGTCCAACAGGGGATACTTCCGGTTTAGAATTATATAATCATTTTGATTTTCTTGATAGGTGGGATGCAGGCCCAGCATAGAGGGCAGAGGGGCATCAATTTATTTAGTTATGTACTGTCCTGTGGCATTTGGAATGCGTTTGAGCCTACTGGGTTTTTCTCTCACTATCTGGTGATATAGACAGCGGCTGCAGTACGACTATTGCCTACAACTTAATTTCAAGAAACCTGGCTAATAGCATCTCTGTGGGGTGGGGGTACAAGAGAGTGTGTTAAGTGACCACAATCCCCTCACAATCAGATTATTCAGCCCATCAATGAGGCATAGAGAGCAAATGGTGCCTAATGTCCCAATTAAAACCAAAGACAATGGACATAGGCTAATTTGGAAACATGCACATATGATCTGCATTCTTTGCCAGCTACTTATTGCCCATCAAGAGTTGGAGAATATTTGTCCTTCTACTAATTCCTGTCCCACTTTAATAGTAGAGTGTTTTGTCGTATTGAGCTCCAATACAAGGTCCTTGATTTTGAAACCATTGAGGGTCCCTAGAGGGAGAGAGAAAGCATGGTTCAATCAATCAATTAATCAATCAATCAATCATGCCATTTGTATAGCGCACTACTCACCCGGGTGGGTCTCAAGGCGCTTGGGGGGAGGGGTATGCTACTGCTCGAACAGCCAGGTCTTGAGTTGTTTTCTGAAGGCGAGATGGTCCTGGGTCAGCCGAAGGTGGATGGGGAGGGAGTTCCAAGTCTTGGCAGCCAGGTAAGAGAAGGATCTTCCTCCGGCGGTGGCTCTTCGGATGCGTGGTACGGCTGCGAGGGCGAGGCTGGTGGACCGTAGCTGGCGGGTGGGCATGTAGAAGGTCAGGCGGTCGTTGAGGTACTTGGGGCCCAGGTCATGGAGAGACTTGTGTGCGTGGGTGAGGAGCTGGAACGTGATCCTCTTGTTGACGGGGAGCCAGTGCAGGTTCCTCAGGTGGCTGGAGATGTGGCTGCGTCGGGGGACATCCAGGATGAGTCGGGCGGAGGCGTTCTGGATGCGCTGGAGTCTTTTCTGTAGCTTGGCTGTGGTTCCGGCGTAGAGGGCGTTTCCGTAGTCCAGTCGGCTGGTGACGAGTGCCTGGGTGACAGTCTTCCTGGTCTCGGTCGGGATCCAGCGGAAGATCTTGCGAAGCATACGCAGGGTGTTGAAGCACGATGAGGAGACGGCGTTGACTTGTCTGGTCATCGAGAGGGAGGGGTCCAGGATGAAGCCCAGGTTGCGTGCGTGGTCGGTTGGCTTGGGTGCGGTGCCCAGGGCTGGGGCCACCAGGAGTCGTCCCAGGTGGAGGGCGAAGATCCCAGGATGAGGACTTCCGTCTTGTCCGAGTTCAGTTTCAGGCGGCTGTCCTTCATCCACTCGGCGACGTCTTTCATCCCTTCGTGTAGGCAGGTTCTGGCGGTGTCGGGGTCTCTGGTGAGGGAGAGGATCAGCTGGGTGTCGTTGGCGTAAGAGATGATGTTGAGTTTGTGCTGGCGTGCGATGGCTGCGAGAGGTTTCATGTAGATGTTGAAGAGGGTGGGGCTGAGTGAAGATCCTTACGGGACGCCGCAGATGACTTCGGTGGCCTCGGAGCGAAACGGGGGGAGGCGGACTCTTTGTGTTCTTCCGGCGAGGAACGAGATGATCCACTCCAGTGCCTTCTCTTGGATACCGATGTTGCTGAGGCGCTGGACTAGGGTGCGGTGGCAGACCGTGTCGAACGCAGCGGAGAGGTCCAGGAGGATGAGGGCCACTGTTTCCCCCTTGTCGAGCAGGGTCCGGATGTCGTCGGTGGCTGCGATGAGGGCGGTCTCGGTGCTGTGGTTGGCTCTGAAGCCGGACTGCGAGGGGTCGAGGGATCCGTTCGTCTCGAGGAAGGCGGGCAGCTGTCTGTTGACGATCTTCTCGATGACCTTAGCAGGAAAAGGGAGGAGCGAGATGGGGCGGAAGTTTTTGAGATCGGTGGGGTCCGCTGTAGGTTTCTTCAGGAGGGCGCTGATCTCGGCGTGCTTCCAGCTCTCCGGGAAGGTGGCGGTGTTGAAGGAGGTGTTGATGATGTTCCGGAGTTGGGGTGCGATGGTGGAGTCGGCCTTGTTGAAGACGTGGTGTGGGCAGGGGTCGGTCTGTGGTATATAAATAAATAATACCGGATCTAGGTTTGACTGGACATAGACACAGATAGCTCAATAAATAAGAGTCAAGATTCGAGGTAGTAGGAGTTTGCAGGTTTAATACAGCATAAAAGGACAGGAACAGGACAACCTGCACGGGAACAGGACGGCAGGGCCCTGCAGGGGGGACAGGGAATGAGCGCGCCAACTTTAATAACAATGTACAAGCATATATACTAAAACAGTTGCATTACAGTGAATACAGTAGGCGGAGCAGTGGGTGTGGTCAATAGCAGTCGCGAAAGATAAGGGTGAAAGTAGGTGTAACAGGAGGCGTATACATAGACATGTGATGTAAACGTAACAGAATATGTCATAAATGGGGCGGAAACATGGAGGGGGCTACCTAAGGAGCCGGGACCTCTAACCTAATGGTGCGCGCAAACTGACAATGACGTGTTACTAGGAGAAGCTGGGGGCTATGAACTCTGCGCTAGGAGCAGAGACTGAAGTCTGGGGAGTCAGGGCGAAATGTACCTAAACACTATCTAGTATCTAATGTTTAGAGGACATGTTGATATAAACTAAGAGTCAGGAGGGGAGAGGCTAACAGACTCTAAGACTGGAGCATGCATTATTCTACATGTAGTGCGTGTTGAGGAATATTAAATGACCATTAATACAGTATTTCTCCTGCATGGAGACGTAAAGGCTAGACAATGACGGAAACTATTGATGCGATTCAGTAGCTTAGGAATGCAGAGAAGGAGGGCTGGACTGATAACTAGAATCATAACATACTCTTGGCAGACTCGTAGGCAGAGCCAGGCCGAGCCGGGCACTGTGAGGCAGGAAGTAAGTGAAGGGTCGAGGATACAGGTGGGGGCTGTATCGCTCCTCAGCGAGGGTTCAGGAGACAGGAGCTGAATCTGGTGTCCGGGCCCTTTTGAGGCCTAGAAACGGGGACTTTACAATGAAATAACGTGCACACTGAGAAACGTGGCAACGTAACTTTACATAGGCCTAATATTCGTAGCTTTCACGAGAACTGGAAACTGGCATACTAGAGATGGACACAACTGTAATTGCGTCTTTAATCAAACATGGGGAATACATATGCATATTAATCATGCACACATAACATAAGATGGGGGACACGTAGGGACATAGAACATGGCAAAATTTACTTTTCCACATTCCCTCCTTGTCACTACGTTTCCATCAGGAAACATCAATATTCATGATACCATGTATTATTTCATACAGTATCATTTGCTCGTCTTGAATTTTCTTAGAACTGGATTTAGAACGGGACTTGGAACTAGGAATACAAGAGGTAGCACAAATGCCGCAAATCGCAGGGCCACATTGTATACAGAGGCAGCAACTGAATATGATCGCTACTGCAATACCTAGAAATGACAATACTTTCCATCCCCAGGTGGAAATTATGTTCCAGAACCAACCGGACCATGTCCAGGTGCCTGGATTCTGGTGTAACATATGGGCAATTTTATGGAGTCTGGTAATAGCTGAATAAACAGACGGTGCGTTATTAGGAATGAAAATGCAGCAACTAGATCCGATGACTCTACATGCCCCGCCCCTATCGGCCAGTATGACGTCAAGGACGAGACGATTCTGGAGCACGACAATTCTCATAAAAGATTGCTCTTCAGTTAAGTTACCTAGAGCAGAAGTAGTCTCAATCACTACTGCTTCGAGTGTTCTGGTTAATCTACGTATCAGTTTACTATTCACAACAGTACCTAAATAAGGGAAGACACCTTTATTGATATCTATATATTGTTCTAGAGCAGTTTCAGTATAATCGACAATCGGGAGGTCTCTTTTGTGTCTAGTATGTACTAGGTGGGAATTCCTATGATAGTCAGGTGGGGCTAGAAAAACTGGTGGCAGTAGGAAGGCAATGTAACAGGTTCCCTCCCAATCGAGGGGCAGACGAACATATGCGGTCTGACCACAAACAAAATAAGAATGACGTGAAGCTTCGAAAATAGATTTCCTACTGTCACTATACTTGACAATAGTAGTACAATCACTATGGCCTACATGTACGGAACCATTCTTTCTGACACATAATTCGCCTTTGACTGGTAGTACTGACATAGCAGGTAAGTCTGGAGTAGTATCAGACTGAACATTCAGGACCATAAAATTCGAAGAATAATTACCCAAATTATAAACTTCATTTTCTAGATCTAACCCTGTTCTGTGGGGAAGACCTTGCTTGTCTGGGAAACATGTACTGTTAAGAAAAGACATATCTGTTGAGGATGACGTTAACGTGGACCATGCTCCACACGAACCATTATGTGAAAATGGATAAGGAAAGAGTGGCAGAACTCCCTTCGGTGTCTGGAAAGGGGGGAGTCGACCACACACCCAACAATTAGTGGCATTGCTGGTCTGGTGTGAATAATGTAACATGCGGATAAAGGAATTATTACGCATAGCAAGACGATATGAGAGTTCATGAGGAGGTAGATCACTAAACGTGTGCTCTACTGTAACATTAGCAGACTTATTTACATGAGAAACTGGAAAACACAAATAAAATGCATAACTTATGCAGGTAATCATAAGGCTGAGATATAGCAGAAAACATAAAATAATAGTGCAACTTTTAGAGTTCTCACTAACTCTCTCTCTGTGGGGGTCTATTATATACATGTCAGAAACCGGTCTAACCGTTTCACCTAGGGGAGGACTTAGACAATCAAACTGGCTGACTTATTTTACTAGACCTTAATTTTTTCTTATACTCCTGCTGCGGAGTTTTCTCTAACAGGGAGGAATCTGTATCATTGTCTTTTGCGGGACAGTCCTTAAGAATAGTACTTTGGCAATCTTTGAAATCCTCGGAAATGTTCTTGGAAACAGTCTTTAGTCCATAAAATTTTTTTCACATGAGACAGGTGGACCCAGCCCTTCCTGCCTTCCAGCTTGACGGCAGTACGGGTGGCCAGGAGGACTTGCTTGGGCTCCTTCCAGCGGGGCTCCAGCGGACTTGAACGATCAAAGTTCCTTACAAGAACCATGCATCCGGGAACGATTTCATGCGGTGCCACCTCGGTATTGTCTGGAAATGCGGCGGCAACCTGTGAACGACAAGAGTGTAGGGCAGACATCAAGGAAGCTAGGTAATCTGTCAGCATATTACTTGAAACATCTGTAATACTTCGGGGTCTAGGTGTACCCCACATGTTAGGGGGGCGGCCGAATACGACCTCGTACGGGGACAGACCTGATCTGGAATGTGCGACCATACGCATATAAAACAAAGCGACTGGCAGAGCTACTAGCCAGTCCACACCTTTTTCTTTACATACTTTGGCGATGCGGATTTTCAGGGTCTGATTATGTCTCTCTACTAGACCGGCTGCTTCAGGATGGCGTACACAATGGAACTTCCACTGGTACCCTAACAAAAGGGAAATATGTTTCATGAGCTCAGATGAGAATGGCTGGCCGTTATCAGAATATACGACCCTAGGGAGTCCATAGCGGGGGAAGAATTCACGAACCAACTGCTTGGCAGTGGTCGTGGCTGTGTAATCTGGGACTGGATATGCTTCTGTCCACCTGGACAAAGCGCATACAACTACAAGGACATACTTGAAACCTCGACATCGCTCCATCTGAATATAATCCATCTGGAGGACTTCAAAAGGGTGGTCAGGGGGCTGGAATCCACCTTGTTCCACCGGGACACTTTTACCTGGATTAAACTGGCAACATATCATACAAGTACGGACTTTCTGCTTGGCTGCAGCTCGTAAATGCTTATTGAACCAAATGTTCTGGATACTGTCTAACATAGCTTTTTCTCCTAAATGTGCTGGACTATGTGCGGTATTGATAATGACTTGAACCATAGAGTCGGGGAGAAACCATGTGGCTCTACCCTTCGTTACCCATCCCTGATCTGTCTGGACCCCTCCTTGTTCGGACCATTTCTTGATTTCATCGGGAGTAGCATGTAACTGGATATCTATGACATCTTGAGTGGGGTCCTTAACTGTCATACAGGTAGTCAGATCTAGAGTATGTGTCTGTGTCGGATTAACTGACATGTCTGGAGTCTGTGCTGTAAGCTTGGCTGTGCGATCTGCTAGATCATTACCTTGAGAAATAATGTCAGTAACTTTCGTATGTGCTTTGCATTTCATGATAGCAATAGATGTCGGTAAGTGTATGGCATCTAACAGAGCTTGAATAAGGAGACCATGCTGAATCTTGGTTCCATGAGAAGTCATGAAACCTCTCTCCTGCCAGAGCACTCCAAAGTCGTGTACGACTCCGAATGCGTAGCGTGAATCTGTGTAAACATTGACTTTCAGGTTCTTGGCGTGTATGCAGGCTTGGGTCAGAGCAACTAGCTCTGCTGCTTGAGCAGACAGGGTGTCAATACGGTGTGTTTCTATAACTTCAGTGTCTGTAGTCACTGCATACGCGGCTACTAGTTCTCCTGTACTTGTTCTCATACATGAACCATCCACATAAAGTGTCAGGTCGGGATCTGGTAATGGAATATCTGTCAGATCTTGTCTTGGCTTTGTCATAATATTAACTACTTCCACACAGTCGTGTGTGGCAGGATTTGAAGTAACTGACGGTAACAGTGTAGCAGGATTTAGAACGTTGCAGCGTCTGATTTCTATGTGTGGCTGGAACAGTGTCAGTTCATAACCTGTTAAACGTGCAATGGTCAAGTGCTGAGTCTGTGTTCGGTTTAAAAGAACTTCCACGGAGTGTGGAACTTGTACTGTCAGGGAGTGTCCTAATACTATGGAATCACTTTGTCTGATAGCTAGTGCTGTGGCTGCAACTGACTTGAGGCACGCAGGCAGAGCCTGGGCTACAGGATCTAGTGTGCTCGAAAAATAAGCACAGGGCTTGTATTGACCGGCTTGATCTTGTGTAAGAACAGATAATGCTGTACCATCACGTTCTGTGACAAAAAGTGTAAAAGGCTTACTGTAGTTCGGTGTAGCTAGAACAGGAGCTTGACATAAAGCTTTCTTTAACTCATTGAAACTAAGTGTATGTTCAGATGTCCAAGGGAGGACAGTCGATAGGGCTGCCTCCTGTGTCGTTAACTGTATCAGTGGTTTAGCTAGGAATGCATACTGAGGAATCCATTGTCTGCAATAAGAAGTAAGGCCGATAAAAGCACGTACCTCCTTCTGGGTCTTGGGCTGAGGAAGACTCGCTATTAACTGGATACGGTCAGGTGTCAACTGCCTACCCCTCTTGGACAGTAAGTGGCCTAAGTAGATCACTTGCTGGACACAGAATTGAAGCTTCGAAGGGGACACCTTGTGCCCCATCTCTGCTAAGAAATACAAGACTGTAAGTGATGCTCGCTCGCAAGCACGTTCAGAACGGGCTGTGATCAGTAGATCATCGACATACTGGAGCAGGGCAGTGTCAGTTGGCATGTGAATATTGTCTAGTTGTCTCTTAAGTGCTTGACTGTAAATACTAGGACTTTCTGTGAATCCTTGAGGAGCTCGTGTGAACATATAGCTCCTTCCATTTAAACAAAATCCGAAAAGAAACTGGCTGTCTGGATGAATGGGGACACTGAAAACGCGTTCTTGAGGTCTATGACTGTAAAAAATGAGGCTTCGGAATCAATAGCTGTCAGTAGGGAAGAGATATCTGGGACAACTGGGTACTGGGGAATAATACATTTATTGAGTTCTCGAAGGTCAATCACTAATCGATATACTGGGGATGCATTTGGATCAGTACGTTTCATGACTGGAATGATCGGAGAATTACATACATTGGAGTCAGTTTCTACAACTACTCCTTGAGCCATGAGCTCGTCAATAATTTTGGATAAGGCTGTTACAGCCTCAGGTGGCAATCTGTACTGTCTGATTCGTGGTAACACTACACCTGGCTTGAGAGTCACACGATGGGGTGTGATTTGCATATAACCTACATCAGTTGGACCTTGCGCCCATAGATGCTGCGGAACATTAGACAATCTTGGATCAAAATCTCGTAATACATAGTGACCCTTGAAGTCACGTAGAAACAGTCGTATTCCCTCTGGGGAACAACATATGACTGCACCTAATTCTTTCAGTGTTTTAATACCTAACAAATTTTCTGGACATGACTTCGTAAGTAACAGATCGGTAGTGCGGGACAATGGACCTACTTCTAGAGTAACTGGTTTAGATATCTCGTTTACAATAGGCTTTCCTGAAAATCCAAGGGAAACATTTCTAGAGCCTGAGAGCGGAGCCCCTGGAACTTCGTCGTGACTAATGGTGGTCCTACTTGCCCCTGTATCAATCAGAAACTTTCTGTCTTTCCCTAGTACTTGACTATGAACATAGGGACCTTCTTGATCTACAGGTATCTCGATGAGAGGCAAGCCTACCTCCCTCTCTAGGCTGTTTCATGAATATGGCTGATACTCTGGATACTCGGACTGTGCATACTGGTACATCTGCTTTGTAACATGCTGTGTTGCAGCAATAGGCTGCGGTGCTGGAACTATCTGTTGTGCATTCTGTGGCTGAGAGGTCTGTGAAACTTGTTCTTGTCTTGGCGGACGTGGTCTTTCTTTAGTCTTACCAGTAGCTATATTGTGTTTCAGAACTGCACACTCGTTTATATAGTGACCTGGCTGTTTACAATAATTGCAGGTCCCTTTAACGGGAACTGCAGGATGACTGGCTTGATTCGTACCCCTCTTCTGACTGTCTTGTGGAACAGATTGTGGAACTAGTACTTTCATTTTCGTGTCTTTCATACGTTTTCTTTCATGATCTTGCTCTTCTCTGATTCTATTCTGGTGATACTGAAGCATCTGTAACATCTGGGACGGGGTATTAGCTTGCCAGGTACTTTCGACTTTCAAAACTCGATTCTTAACTTGTGGACTTGAATTCTCGACTAATTTAGTAACAAAAAGATGAGGGTATGACTCGCTACTCGTCTTGAGGCCACTGTTTATAATAAAGCATTTCTCAAATCTAGAATAAAAATCACTAGTATCTTCGTCTTGTTTCTGTTTACAGGCTGAGATTGCATCCCAGTCTTCCTTTTTAGTGGCTAATAATCTGGGCAAAACTTGTATTAACAGTTCTGGTAATTCTTTACATTTCTCTCCAAGACCGGTACCTGGTACTCGTATCTTATCTTCAGCTTCTAGAGCTGCCCAATCGATCTTTTTCTCTCCCACCTCCCATTCTTTTTCCTTGAGTTTTTCATATACCCCTGCGGGCAACAGGACTTTTAACATTTTAATAATATCTGGATACGTGTATTCTCCCATACGGAGCATGTCTTTTAATTCTCGGTGGAACCCTGCTGGATCTTTGTCATGACAGGGAATTAATTTCTTCATTTCTAAGAGTTCCATCTTTGTAATCGGGGTGTAAACAAATACTCTTTGCATTTCACCATCTGCTGTCCTGACTGGGTGTACTTCTCGTAACGGATTCTGTCTATCTATATAAAAGGGTTTACTTTCTGGAGGTGAGACATGAACAAAATGCGGGTTCAGGAACGTTCTATATTTGTGGCGCTGTTCTAGAATGACACTAATTAAATCGGTACCTAAACCTTTCCACCTATACTGGAGTAGCTCGTTCAGGACATCGTGTAACGGACCTGGATCAGAGTGTTGACCCTCATACAGAGTAATGAGGTGCTGGATCATATACATACCCACCAGTCGTTGCTCGGCTGGGGGCAGTTTCAGAAACATTTGTGCCACTATTTCATCTGGAAAAGTGGTAGAATCAGTAATCCATCGGACTGCTGATCGGGCTAGTTCTTGTTCATGCATAGTACTTAATTCACTGTAACCGATTCGTGATTTCAGAATGTGATCGGTAGCTTGAAATACTTGTTCTAGAGAACCTTGTTCTGGTGCTGGATGAGGAACAGTTTTCTTGTAGTCTAGACGTGAATGTCGGTCGGAAAGTCTAGTTCTACCTACATACGCTATTCTGGTGGGATTCTCGTCGTCTACCTCTTCAGTAGAAGAGTCATTCTCCTTCTCGCTTACTTGTGCTGCTTTACGTTGTTCGTGTAACTTTATTATTTCCTTACGAATTCTCTTGTACATACTCTCTATACTACTGATAGTTCTGTGTTTACCCTCGGCTATATTATCACTCCACCTTGTCAGGATTCTTATTTCGGCCGGATCTTTGGTCGGATAATCTTGTTCCCTTATTAAACAATTAATCAGAAACTTTAATAACATGAGCTGGATCTCAGCTTTCCTTTGAGACATGGCTTCACCAATACTTTCTGGATCATCCCCTGTACGGATGAAACGATATATTCTGTCTAGATCTTCTTTCATATTCGGTAGGGTGTCCAAATACCCGGTCACCCGTCTTACACGTATGGAATATATAACTGTACTATCATCACCTGCAACTGGATCATAGCGGCATTCAGTAAGAGCTCGTCGGATATCTGCAACGGACTTATATTTGGGCGTACGCTGTAACGCACGTTCATGTAACTCGACTAACGTTACACGTTGGTGTGGCGGCGGGGTACCAGGAGGACCTCCTCCTTCGGCCCCTAAACTAGAATCGTCGACTGATACTCTTCGTGCTGGCAGAGTGGCTGATGTGGCGGGAAGTTGTACTACGGGCTGGACCGGGGGTACCATAACGGGTACTCCGGTGTCTGGAGGAGCAGGATTTACATTATTTACAGGAGCTGGCGGAACAGGATTTGCATATTCTGGGACTGTGTCGTCCAAATAGGACGAAATAAAAATATCAGCTGCGGTCGGTTTGTGACGTAGCTTGATCGGAACTAAGGGTGGCGGAAAATTACTGGATGCCTCCGGGGTTGCTTTTGGCAAGCCCTCGGCAAGAAGAGGATACATACCCTTAATGAGGGCATTCCTCTGTCTGTCTGACTGTTCGGTTTTAACTCGTTCACCTATCTCGATTAGTTCCCTTTCTTGGGCTCGTTCTAAGGATTCTCTACTTAGTTCTGACTTTCTGATTTCTTTTTCGGTTCTTTTATGAGATTCTTTGCGCCATAACTCGATGGCATCTTTCTGTGACTGTCTGGCTTTCTTTTTCCATAATGCTTCTTCTACTCGCATGATGCACTCGGCATCCCATGTGCCTGATACAGGCCATCTATACTTTTCGTCTAACTCTTTGGTGTACTCTACCCATAAATCTAGATATAATATGGCACTTATGCCATGCTTCTGATACATAAAATGACCTGGACTGTCCCTAGGCGGGACAGGAACTGCTGCTTCTAACAGACCTTTTCTGGTTTTTAACTGACGTAATTTAGAAAATAAGGGCATGACTGAACTGTAATCTAGACACAATACAATACACAATGAACACGATAATTACACCACTTTCATACCACGACATTAAAAATACATGAAGAACATTTAAAATAACAGTTCGAACAGAATACCACCTGGAATACTGAAAACAGAATACATGAATTTCCTCGAGAACAGAACTGACTAGAACAGAAACTAGATGTACTGCTAAAACAGTACGAAACTTACCGGTCTCATAAAGAGACACGTCAGGACCCGCATCCACCGAAGTGGACACTTCGTTTTGGGTCTGTGTACCACCAAAACCCACGGACCAGAGTCAATTAGATTGACCCTGTCTAGATACTACCCCAGCAACGGTACTCACCGGGCAGCAAGAACGGAAAGCCTTGGACTGGACTGGACTGCTTCGACGCCGGACGGACGAACTTCGGGCTTCAGTTACGGGTGGGCCTCCGGATACCTCGGACCTTGGACTCTCGGCTTGGGCTCTGGTCGGGACTCGCCGCGTTCCTCCACCGCCTCGTCTGGATGCTGGACCGCCACCTCCGTCTCCTCCGTGGGCCTGAGGGATACTTGAAGCAGAAATATCTGCACGTGCACGGTATGGTTCCGTCACGGCTGCAGAGGGTCAGGGGGCCGGCGTGGCTTCACCGGCGCGTGGGGAAAGGGCAAGTCCCTGTTCGGGCGCCATTATGTGGTATATAAATAAATAATACCGGATCTAGGTTTGACTGGACATAGACACAGATAGCTCAATAAATAAGAGTCAAGATTCGAGGTAGTAGGAGTTTGCAGGTTTAATACAGCATAAAAGGACAGGAACAGGACAACCTGCACGGGAACAGGACGGCAGGGCCCTGCAGGGGGGACAGGGAATGAGCGCGCCAACTTTAATAACAATGTACAAGCATATATACTGAAACAGTTGCATTACAGTGAATACAGTAGGCGGAGCAGTGGGTGTGGTCAATAGCAGTCGCGAAAGATAAGGGTGAAAGTAGGTGTAACAGGAGGCGTATACATAGACATGTGATGTAAACGTAACAGAATATGTCATAAATGGGGCGGAAACATGGAGGGGGCTACCTAAGGAGCCGGGACCTCTAACCTAATGGTGCGCGCAAACTGACAATGACGTGTTACTAGGAGAAGCTGGGGGCTATGAACTCTGCGCTAGGAGCAGAGACTGAAGTCTGGGGAGTCAGGGCGACATGTACCTAAACACTATCTAGTATCTAATGTTTAGAGGACATGTTGATATAAACTAAGAGTCAGGAGGGGAGAGGCTAACAGACTCTAAGACTGGAGCATGCATTATTCTACATGTAGTGCGTGTTGAGGAATATTAAATGACCATTAATACAGTATTTCTCCTGCATGAAGACGTAAAGGCTAGACAATGACGGAAACTATTGATGCGATTCAGTAGCTTAGGAATGCAGAGAAGGAGGGCTGGACTGATAACTAGAATCATAACATACTCTTGGCAGACTCGTAGGCAGAGCCAGGCCGAGCCGGGCACTGTGAGGCAGGAAGTAAGTGAAGGGTCGAGGATACAGGTGGGGGCTGTATCGCTCCTCAGCGAGGGTTCAGGAGACAGGAGCTGAATCTGGTGTCCGGGCCCTTTTGAGGCCTAGAAACGGGGACTTTACAATGAAATAACGTGCACACTGAGAAACGTGGCAACGTAACTTTACATAGGCCTAATATTCGTAGCTTTCACGAGAACTGGAAACTGGCATACTAGAGATGGACACAACTGTAATTGCGTCTTTAATCAAACATGGGGAATACATATGCATATTAATCATGCACACATAACATAAGATGGGGGACACGTAGGGACATAGAACATGGCAAAATTTACTTTTCCAGGAGTGGATGGTGTTCATCGTGCGGGCTGTGTCTTCGGTGGTCACCGTGGTCCAGGTGCGAAGGGTGGCGGTGGGGGGCGTTATTTCGACGGTTGGGTGCGTGGGTGGGGCGCCGAAACTGTTGTGGATGTCGGCGATCTTGCGGTGGAAGAACGAGGCGAGGGAGTCGCAGAGGTCTTGTGACAGAGTGATGTCGTTGGTGCCGGTGCTGGGGTTGGAGAACTCCTTGACGATATTGAAGAGCTCTTTGCTGTCGTGGGCGTTGTTGTCCAGTCGTTCCTTCAGGGATTTCTTCTTGGTGGTGCGGATGAGCTGGTGGTGCTTGCGGGTAGCGTGTTTGAGGGCGGTCATGTTGTCGGTGGTCCGGTCGAGGAGCCAGGCTTTCTCGAGGGTGCGGCAGGTCTTCTTGGAGTCCTTGAGGTCGTCGGTGAACCAGGAAGCCTTCTTGCTTCTGGGACTGCTGGGAGGGTTCTTTAGTGGCGCAAGGTCGTCGGCGCAGGCGGTCAGCCACTGTGTGAAGTTGCGGGCTGCTTCGTTGGGGTCCGTTGTGTTGGCGGGTGGGCTCTGGCTGAGGGAGGTGGTGAGCTGGTCTGCGGTGATCTTGCTCCAATTCCTGTGAGGTACCTATTGCGGGTGGTGGTGGGTCGTGGATCTTTTGAAGCTGAAGTGGACGCAGCTGTGGTCGGTCCAGTGGAGTCCGGTGGCGTGGCTGAAGGTGATGTACTTGCTGGAAGAGAAGACGGGATCAAGCGTGTGGCCGGCGTAGTGGGTGGAGGTGTTGACCAGTTGCTTGAGTCCGAGGTTGGCGAGGTTTTCCAGCAGGGCGGTGGTGTTGCGGTCCTTGTTGTTCTCCAGGTGGAAGTTGAGGTCCCCGAGGAGGATGTAGTCGGTGGAGGGGAGGGCGTGCAGGCTGATGAAGTCTGTGATGTCTTCGCTGAATTGTGTGCGTGGTCCCGGGGGTCTGTAGACGAGGGTGCCTCTGAGGGTCGTCTTAGGGTCGGTGTGAATCTGGAAGTGGAGATGTTCGGCTGCGGCGAAGGAGTCGTTGGCGTCGGTCGTGATGCGGATGGTTTTCCTGTGGACGATGGCGATGCCACCTCCGGTCTGGTTGATGCGGTCCCTCCTGATGATCTTGTACACGTCCGGGATGGCGATGGCGATGTAGGGTGCAGAGGAGGCGTTCATCCAGGTTTCCGTGAGGAAGGCGACGTCCGGTGATGTAGCGTCGAGGAGGTTCCAGAGTTCCACGGCGTGTCTGTGGACGGAGCGGGTGTTGATCAGGATGCACTTGAGGTGGTTGCTGCTGGTGTTTGTCTTGGCGGGTGCGGGGCAGGTTCGGAGGCAGGTGAACTTGCAGGTGCAGCAGGTGAAGGGTCCGTGGGTGCGTCTCGGGGTGGCTCTGCAGCAGGCGTCGGTCCGGCCGGCATTGAGTGCGTTGAGAGTGGCGGCGTCGTAGGTCAGTCGGGTCGTCTTGCCTCGGCGGGGAGGGCCAGGGGTCCTGGCGCTGGGCGCGGGCCAGGCGCGGATGGGCACAGACGGGCTTACCTTTGGCGCACCCGCTGCACGCGTCCGCTGCGCGGTCGCTCTGGGGGCGTCATAAGTAAGGAGCCGGGAGGGAGGAGCAGCTGGGTGGCGGGAGCGGGGCGGCGAATGGAATCACAGGGGGGCGGGGCCGCAGGGAGGCAGCGGCGGGAAATTCCAAGAAGCAGCGGGCAGCGGGAAATTCCCAGGAGCAGCGGGAAATTCTCAGGAGCAGCGGGAAATTCCCAGGAGCAGCGGGCAGCGAGCGAAGGAATCTGCAGGCAGGAGGCGGCAAAGGCAGGCAGGAGCGGCAGCAGTGAGTGGGGCGACCAAGCCCTGTGGAGGGCTGAGCGGTCACACTCTGTGGTCCCCTACGGTCCCCTTAAGTAAGGAGCCGGGAGGGAGGAGCAGCTGGGTGGCGGGAGCGGGGTGGCGAATGGAATCACAGGGGGGCGGGGCCGCAGGGAGGCAGCGGCGGGAAATTCCAAGAAGCAGCGGGAAATTCCCAGGAGCAGCGGGAAATTCCCAGGAGCAGCGGGAAATTCCCAGGAGCAGCGGGCAGCGAGCGAAGGAATCTGCAGGCAGGAGGCGGCAAAGGCAGGCAGGAGTGGCAGCAGTGAGTGGGGCGACCAAGCCCTGTGGAGGGCTGAGCGGTTCAATGGGGTATGTAGGAAAGGGAATGCTAGATTTTGAAGGGCTTTGAATCCCTCCCAAGGAATAAGGACAAAGTAGCAACCTACAGGATGTATTATAGTCTGGCCTTGAAAAAAGAGAAAGCTTGACTTAGAAAGGGAAGCCTGGAATGCCCGGTTAACCTCCTGTGCACTCAAAGATACAAGCGCATTTTCGCAGGTGATTTATTCCAACATATTCTCCAAAATACCAAGGTAAGCTTTAGGGGTGAACATCGGACTTGATGATTGGGTTTCCCATTTTACTGAGATTTATTCCTATCCCATAGCGATTACGTTAATTACAATAGCGCTAGAAGTCTGCCCAATTTTTCCCTCAATATTTCATTCACGCTAGATGAGGTGGTGGATACCTTAATTAAAATCTCCTTTAATAAAGCACCTGGGCCTCACTGGGTTACTATGGACCTTTCCAAGGACAAGATAGCGTTCTGGGGACCCCTTTTGACCAATTCCATTAATGCAGCTTGCAAGTCAGGTCTTCCTCAGTTCGGGCAGTTGGCAGCCATTGTGTCAGTATTCAAAAAGGGGAACCGCCAAGACCATAAAAGTTGCCATTTCATCTCTCTACTGGACTCCACTATAAATATATTTGGGTGAGTATTCCTGGAAAGGCTTTTGCTTTAGATCACAGAGTCCAATATTTTCTTGGAGGCCCAGTATGGATTTAGGATAGGCCTGGGCACCCTGGAACATTGCCTCAACCAGCATCTGCAGGTTAGTAAATGCACTGTTAAGTGGAGTTCAAATTATCTGACCTTTATGGATCTTACCTGCACTTTCAACAGTGTTAACTGGTCTAAGCTGTTGGAAATTTTGCTCCAAATGTGAATGGAGGCTGGGCAGGAGGACTTTCTTCATGTGGTCTATTTCGCTCTCTCTGTCACTGTTCGGTATGGGGATGAGGGAGAGTGCACTTCACTTTACCGTGGAGTTCAACAAGTTTGCGTTCTTGCCCCCATCCTGTGTTTACTTTACATTAACGATCTTGAGGCCGCATTAGCTGGTAGAGGGCAGGATATGCCACTAGTTAAGAATAAATCAGTGCCTGTTTTTATGTGTGTGGGCATTGCTATCCTTTTAGCTAGAACCCTCTAAATGACATCATTTAAGCTGGACTCCTATAAAGGCTTCAAAATCATTTTGGATACTTTTGCTGAATTTATGGAAAAGTTCAATTTGGAGAATAACCACTCCAAAATTGTTATTATGGCTTGTTGCTAAAAAAATCGGAAAATGTGCCATTTCGAAATATAAAGGAAAATGGATAGTGGATAGTGGAGAAGTGTGGCTCACTGGTTAGAGGAGGCAGACCTGGAAGCAGAGGTCAGCCCGGGACCAGGGTTCAATTCCCGGCTCGGCGGGGTCTTGAGTCCTAAAATGTCCATGGACTCGACAATTCTCGCTCCGGTGCCTACTCAATTCACGGGTTCACACTCTGCGACTCTGGGCAATAGCTTGCTTAATCTCCACAACGGCCCCTCGCGGCGGGATGCCTGGCTTTCACCTTGTGGATACCCTGCCGGGGTTATCTCACAGGGGAATACCAGGACGGGTTCCCTAAGCAAGCGCTTAGAAACCGCTTGGTGATTTGCGCTATATAAATTCCTGTACATTTACATTTACATTTACAAAATGGAAAAGAGAGTAATCCAGTTTCCCTATCTGGGGGTCGCCTTCTATCATTCTAGTTCTTGGGCTCCTTGCATTTCAAATAGGAAAGCATGCTTTTCACAAGCAGTGGGTTCTAATTTTAATATGGGCTCAAACCTGGGCAAAAAAAACTATACTTCCTTTACTGAAAATATACAAAAGAAAATGTATTCCAGTTTTGACTTATGGTGTCAGTATCTGGGGTTATAGGGATGTATGTATCCTACAAGCTAAGGAAGGAGGTTCTTGGGGATGCCAGTGTCTAGTCCTCGTTATGCAGCACATCAGGAGCTGGGTTGGAATATGGTGAGCATCATATCAAACTTGCTTCCTTACTACTTTGGGCATAAATGTCGCATAACAAGTATGCCGTGCTCAATAAGCAGTCAATGAAGACTGCTTAGCCTTTGATGGAGGGAGGAAATTCCCTGGCTTAAATATATTAGGAATATTTCCATCAGTCTTCACTATTCACCCCTTTTCTTTGCATGGGGTAAGGAAATCGGGTATTGGGAGGCTTGCCAAGAATGTTATGGCTGCAAGGCAATTCTCCAGAAAATAGGCTGAGCTATCCAAATACTATGTGCTGAATTACGTTATGATGTGGGCTTAGAGCATTACCTGGGTCTGGTCACTCTGTCTTGGAAGCGTGTGCTCCTGACTAGCTTCCGATTAGGCTCTATCAAGTGGCAACTATGTTTCCCTTAGGGCAATATGACAATTCCAGTATCTGTTGCTGTCCCTGCAATAAAAGGTTTGGCCTAGACTCTTATACATTCTTGTTTTTAAAAAAAAGTTTTATCAGACACTTTACTCCAAATTTCTGGTGCTCATTTTGAAAAGGCAACATCTTAAGAGTTGCAGACTGTCTTTGCTCTACCTACAATCATTAAACTGCCGTGAGGTTTGTTTTGGAGGGGGCTTGTTTTTTTACTCAGCCATCAGATATCATAACTTACTATTCTGAGCTTGAAAATAATGATTTGACTCAGATCATATGATATTTTATATCCTCTTGTTGTTGCCATAGATAGTTATAGAGATTTTTATTTCTCAATGTTATTTATTTATTGGGACTTTATGGTTATTGGTTGAGTATTTTATATTTGTTCTTTTACAACTGTTTTTAAATAATCAAATAAACATTGTGAATGAGTGCATGCTTGCTGGGTTACTCTAAGTCAGAACATAGGTGAAGGATCTGACTCACGTCATTGGACAGAGCTAGGTGTCTGCACATATATTCCATTCACTTGATAGCAGGACCAATCTTTAAAAACAGAATAATAGAGACATCCTCATGACCCTATTCGGTTGAAAAAATTAAATATTCATCAATTCTTCCTATTAAATGTGTTTTATTAAATTGGTTTGTTGTTAATAACATCTACAATCAAGAACATATATTGGAGTCTTTAAAGCCATCCCTGCGCACTATGGATGAAGAAATTGTACACATCATTTGGACAACACATCTCCAATCCAGGCAAGGGAAGACTACGTGAGTGTGTCCCCGATACAACATCAAGGGACAGATTAATGAACACATTTACTTGTTGCCACATCTGAGATTCAGTCACTTGAAGGGTTTGTGATCAGTATATGTGTTTTTAGAATGTGCTAAACCAATTTAGCTATTTGGTAACAGGTTACAAAATTGCTAACTGGGTTTAGGAAACCATACTGTATCAGTATTTGGAAGGAGCAGATTTAGGGTGTCCCTTTCAAATAACAATTCCTTATGGTAATAACAATTCCTTATGGTATGTATTATTGTTCTGTAAACCCAAACGGGAAGGTGTCTCTTGCTGACCAATGTGAATGGGAAAAATATTATATACGCTTCAAAAACAAATTCAAAACCTTTACGTTTTTAGTTTTTAAAAGCGGACCGTTTCTTTTTAAGGAAAATGAGCTACATTAAAAAAAAATGCTTTATTTAAAAGCAATCACGTACATGCTGGTCTGCTGACCCCACAATGGGTTGCAATTTGCAACTTACCTCATTAATATGAATGAGATAGGTCTGAGTTCGACCCACTATGATGTGGAATTTCAAGAACTGACCTATAAGTACAATGGTCAGTTCTTACAAATATTTCCTGGTCACAACAATTGTGACCAGTAGTTTGCACCCAATAAATAGTGCATATGGCCTCAAGTCCTTTCTTCCATACAAAGAAGATAACATTGCGATCCAGTGGATGATGAAGATCCAACAGTCATCTTTGAAATGTGCATCCACAGCACATCGGAGACCATTGTCTGCAAAATGAAGAAGGGATGGACACACTCTTTTACACTCTAGAAGGAGTCCGGAGTTGTCTGAGCTGTAACAAATACTTTGACAATACTCATATTTGGTTGCATAGGCTTGTTGACTCTCTAGCAGACACTGCAGAAACCATCAAAATACAATATAAAGTGCCAGGCATCAAATCACAACAAACACACATAGGTAACAGTTTACAAAATTGCCTTTCTTTTGGGATGATCAGAATGTATGAATCTCTAATAGAATGTTGCTCCCCTATCTTTAATTAACGTCTCCGCATGCATATCTAAAGTTGCCAGATGGATGAAAAGCAACTGCTTCAAGCTCAAAACAGACAAGAAGGAAGTGGTTATCTTCGGCAAAGGCACTTCTCCATGGAACTCCACCTGGGGCCCTGGCTGAACTCTGATTCCGTAATCCGGCTAACCATTTGTAAAACCTCAAAATGGTATTCAACTAGCACGCAATGACCAGTCAAGTAAAATCCGTCCTGACCATCTGTTTCCACACACTCAAGATTTTAAAGTGGCTTTCTATCAACACTTGCCAAACCGTCACCTAGGCCTCAATCATCAGCAAGCTGGATTATGGCAACATACTCCAAGTAGGAATAAAAGCACGACTGACCAGAAGACTGCAGACCATATAGAACTCAGCAGCAAGCCTCACAATCAAGACTACCCCAACCCGCACCCACAACACCCTGCACCTCACAGATCTCCACTGGTTCCCAGTCTACAAATGGGCAGTTTTGAAACTCCTCACAAACGCATACAAAGTCTTGCACAACATCAGCACCAACTACCTTAACAATTGCATCAACTTCCACAAACCTACCAGACATTTCCGCTCACTTGGACTCCTACTAGAACACATTGCTCAAATATGCAGAACCGGATCCTGCAGTCGTGCATGTTCCTTCCACACCCCTAAAACTTGGAACAATCTGCCCCATACATCAGATGCTCCTTCTCAGTTCTTGAATTTTGCAAGAAACTGAAGATATTGCTCTTCACTTATGTCACAACCCTGGCTAGGCATACTTTGCTCCTGCTGAGCACCGGGATATCCATTGGGTGAGTCGTGCACTCAACATATACACTTTACATAACAACATTGCAATTCTACTAATGTAATCTATAGTATATGGTGTCCCAGTAACCTCATTTATGTTGACCAAAATACACAAACTGAAAAGGCAAAAATAGGCCAACATAGGAGCAGGCTGCAATGCAAGGTCACCTCACCACCACTGTTCTCACATTTTCTTGAAAAATGCTACACAGAAGAACACATACAAAAGGAAGTGCTTGAGCAGATTAAAAAACAAACGAACAGGAGGAGATCTGCAGCCAGAGGGCATGCAGAAAATGGACCACAGATGGATTTTTGTTGCAACTCAATTGAAATAGGACTCAACAGTATGAACGAATAGTACAACATTATAGAGAACTAATTTTTGAGTCTTTATATAAAAGATCATCATCACTGATATTTGCAATAACACTCAATACCATATCAATGCAACTGCACTTGCATATGAGACAATGTAATAAGTGTTTGAATTAGCAGCACCAGGAATTATGGTTGCAGTATTCCTCTTTTACCTCCTACCTCTATCTACTTCCTGTGCACAAAACTTCACCTTACTGACTAGCTATAAAAAAGATTTGAATTTCAGAGTATATTTTTCCTACCTATAGACATAGATCAATGAAAACGTGCATGGGCTATTGTAATGCCTTCATCTATGATTCATGTTTCCTTTGTACGTGATCACCTTTATATATAGTGATACAAAAGGGGATTCAAGATAGCCTGGCTGATGAGGATTATGAATCCGAAACCGGTCCCAGGATGCTTGTTTCCGGTCCAGGGAAGACATGGCTTGGCAGTTCGGGCTGGACTGTTCCCATGAGGCACAGGGTCAGACTGATTTGCATATAGCCATGTCTGAACTGGGGTGGCTGAGTGAACTACAGAATGGTGATGGATTAAACCCAGATCAGTTGACTGGGGGTGAGTGTTTGATTTGTTCAAACGCTCCGTCCATCATCCCCTTTTGTATCGCTTTGTTCGCCCTAAGTGTGGCAGGGTATGCTCAGACGTGAGTCCCTTGTTCACTTGGCCACTGGATTCAAGATAGCCTGGCTGATGAGGATTATTTATTTATTTATTTAGTATTTTGTAGAGCGCACAGCTACCTCCGACGGAGGTGTCCCGGCGCTGAAGACATTATCTCAGAGGGGTCTAGGGAGGGTGAAAAGAGGAATTAGTATTAGATCTGGGAAAAAAGCCAGGTCTTTAATTTTTTCCGGAATAAAGGTTCTGACGTCAGGAATCTTAACTCTGTGGGCAGCTGATTCCATAGTTTGGATGTGGCTACTGCAAGGGCCCTTCCTCCCGTGCGTGCAAGACGAAAGCGGGGGCAGATCATGAGGCGGAGATGGTTGGATCTGAGGTTTCGTGGGGCTTGTGGAACCTCATTCTGCGACGTAGGTAAATGGGGCCTCGATCATTGAGTGCTCTAAAGGCCAGAGTTAGGGCCTTAAATTGAATGCGCAGTCTTATTGGGAGCCAGTGAAGTTTAATCAAGTGGGGTGAAATGGAGTGACGGTAGGGAATATTGCAAATCAGCCTAGCCGCTGCGTTCTGGACTCTCTGTAGTTGGTTAATGAGATAAGTAGGAGCACCTACATACAGGCTGTTGGAGTAGTCCAGGTGAGCGGTGATGAGGGCATGGACTACTGTTTTTCAAGAGTCTAGCGGTAGGAAGGGGATTATTTTTTTTATCATTCGTAGCTTCCCAAAACAGGCTGAAGTGACTTTGTTGATTTGGGTCTTACAGGAGAGGGTGTTATCAAATTGAAAGCCTAGTTTTCGGGCGGCCTGGACTGGTTCCGGGGAGGGATTGAGTTCAGACGGCCGCCAGAGATTGGAAGATAAGGGCGATTTCTGATTGAAGAATAAGATCTCCGTCTTATCTGTATTGAGCTTTAGGTTATTGGCAGACATCCAGGAGGCGATATTCAGCATACAATGGCGAAAGTTGTTGAATGATTTTTCAGCGTGGTCTTTGAAAGAGAACACCAGTTGGGTGTCGTCGGCGTAAAAGGTTACTTTGACGCCACAGGATTCAACCACTTTTGCCAGTGGTTTGAGGTACACATTGAAAAGGAGCGGGCTAAGGGCAGAGCCTTGCGGAACGCCCCAAGTCAGTGGTTTTTTTGAGGAAAAAAAGGACCCCAGCATTACTTGTTGGACTCTGTTCTTGAGAAAAGATTTTACCCACGAGAGGGGGGACCCACAGACACCTACTTCTTGCAGGCGAGTCAGTAGTTTGTCATGAGAGATGGTGTCAAATGCCCCGGACAGGTCGAGGAGGACCAACATGGCCTCCTCTCCCCTGTCCGTGCATTCTCGGATCGACTCTGATACCTCAAGTAGCGCCGACTAAGTACTATAATCTGGTCTGAAACCTGATTGGGTATCGTGGAGCAGGGAGTTTGATTCTAGGTAGTAAGATAGTTGTTTTTGAACAGCTTTCTCAAGTACTTTAGCAGGCTTAGGTAAAAGTGAAATCGGTCGGTAGTTGTTTAGGCAGGTATGGTCAATGCCAGCTTTTTTTTTAATTGGAATTAACATAGCGTACTTCCAAGCGGAGGGAACAATACCAGTGAGTAAAGAGGAGTTCCATATTTCTAGTAGGGGGTTAATAATGAGGGGAACAATTTCATTCATGATTACGGCCGGGGCTGGGTCCAGTGGCGAGCCAGACTTACATTCCAAAAATAATTTCAGAGCATGTTCTTTGGTAAGTGGTTGGAATGTAGTAAATGCATGCTTGCAGTTAGTGGCTAGGTCTTTGGTAATGTTGGTTTCGTTTTGAAGAATGGTTGCCGTTATGTTGGCTATTTTTTCTTCAAAGAAGTTTGAAAGGTTTTCACATAGTGCTTGGGGCATAGGTACCGGAGTGGACAGTGCACTGGGATGAGTGAAATCTTTCACTATATTGAAAAGGGCCTTGGTCGAGTTTTTTTCTTTGGCAATTGTATCTGAAAAATAGGTGCTCATAGAGTCGCGTTTGAGTTTGCGAAACTCTTTAAGGCGTTGTCGGTAGAGGACCTTGGCACCCGGGTCATAGTGCTGGCTCCAAAGTCGTTCCATCTTTTTGCATATGCTTCTGTGTGCCCTTAACTCTTGAGTGAACCATGGGGCAGAGGGTTTTAGTCTGCGGGAAGTAAGGGTTTGTAATGGGGCAATTTTCTCTATAGCGGTTGTGAGATCATTATTTAGTATACGCACCGCTTCATTGAGATCATTCGGTGTAGGGTTTACACTGTTATGGTATTTTTGTTCTAGGGCAGTAAGTGAAAGCTTGTGCCATGTTCTTCATTGTGTTCTGATGGCAGACTCCTGTTTGGCAATTTGGGTCAAGGGCACCTCGAAGTGTATTAAGAAATGGTCAGACCATGTCAGAGGTAAGGAAGGGAGGATTTAAGGTTATTGCAGTTTGAGAAAATAAGGTCGAGGGTATGTCCTGCGGTATGGGTGGGGCCTTTTACCTTTTGCATCAAATTTATATTTTGCATAGATTCCAGGAGATGGGAGGCGCGGTTACAGCTACTTACATCAACATGGTGGTTGAAATCTCCTAGTACCATGAAGTGGGGATGTTTAAGAGAGAGATCTGCCGCGACTGCCAAAAGCTCTGAGATGGCAGGTTGAGGGGTGTTCGGGGGGTTGTAGACCAGAATCCCTGAGGAGATAGTTGTTGTGGAATCTGTGACTGAGAAGTAGAGAGCTTCTATAGGCTTGATGTCTATAATTTTCCTAGAAGTAATTTTCAGGTGATTCTTTAGGATCACAGCGATACCTCCACCTGTTTTGGAGCCTTCACGGCTTAATCCAGTAAAGCTGTATCCAGTGGGTACCGCTAAGGCGATGTCTGGATTGGAGGAATCTTTGATCCAGGTCTCGGTTAAAAATAAAGCGTCCCAGGATGTGGAGGACAGTAATAGCCAGATGTCATTGGCGTGGCAGGGTAAAGAGCGACAGTTCACCAATCCCATAGAATAGGTTTTTAGAAGGGGCTGATTGGTTGCGGGTTTACGGGGGCGAGTCCATTCGGGGCATAGAGAGAAAGGGAAGTTTAGGCATTTATGCTGAAAAGGGCTGGGCAGAGGAAGGTTGCATGAAGTAGGAGAAGAGCATGATATCTTACCTAGGTCTAGGAGCTGTGTTCTGGTCCACGTAAGTCTCTGAGCGGGTATTGGACTAGCAGCATGGCTGGCCCTAGGCCCGGAGCTGGCGCGGACGGGCGCGGACGGGCGCAGACGGGCTTGCCTTAGGCGCGCCTTCGGCGCACAAACGTCGCGTCCTCTGCGCTCGCCCGCTGCGCGCTCGAAATAAGCACATAGTTTATAGGGTAAGCTCACTGAGGAGGAGGGGCGTGGCCTCAGAAAAGGGGCATGTCCCAAAGGTGCGGCGGTGAGGGCGCCAAGAGTTGTTTGGGCGAGTTCCCTCGGCAGCGCTAATATCCGCTGTGGGAGTAATGAGAAGACTGAGTTTCGGTAAGGTGGGTTTTTTAAATCAAACACACTTTAGGCATGATTCTCAGTGTTTAAAAGCAATAACACGCTACAATTGTGACTCTCAAAAGATTTTTAAAAAATAAGTGCTCGCTACGTTCAGCTCCCGGCTTCCGCCTCAGGAGGTGTAGTCTTCCAAATGACGCTGGGCAAAGGCATATTTTGTAATCTAGGGGGCATGGCCTCAGAAAAGGGGCATGTCCCAAAGGTGCGGCGGTGAGGGCGCCAAGAGTTGTTTGGGCGAGTTCCCTCGGCAGCGCTAATATCCGCTGCGTGGGAGTAATGAGAAGACTGAGTTTCGGTAAGGTGGGTTTTTTAAATCAAACACACTTTAGGCATGATTCTCAGTGTTGAAAAGCAATAACACGCTACAATTGTGACTCTCAAAAGATTAAAAAAAAATAAGTGCTCGCTACGTTCGGCTCACGGCTTCCGCCTCAGGAGGTGTAGTCTTCCAAATGACGCTGGGCAAAGGCGTCTTTTGTAATCTAGGGGGCGAGGCCTCAGAAAAGGGGCATGTCACAAAGGTGCGGCGGTGAGGGCGCCAAGAGTTGTTTGGGCGAGTTCCCTCGGCAGCGCTAATATCCGCTGCCTGGGAGTAATGAGAAGACTGAGTTTCGGTAAGGTGGGTTTTTTAAATCAAACACACTTTAGGCATGATTCTCAGTGTTTAAAAGCAATAACACGCTACAATTGTGACTCTCAAAAGATAAAAAAAAAAATAAGTGCTCGCTACGTTCGGCTCCCGGCTTCCGCCTCAGGAGGTGTAGTCTTCCAAATGACGCTGGGCAAAGGCGTCTTTTGTAATCTAGGGGGCGTGGCCTCAGAAAAGGGGCGTGTCCCAAAGGTGCGGCGGTGAGGGCGCCAAGAGTTGTTTGGGCGAGTTCCCTCGGCAGCGCTAATATCCGCTGCGTGGGAGTAATGAGAAGACTGAGTTTCGGTAAGGTGGGTTTTTTAAATCAAACACACTTTAGGCATGATTCTCAGTGTTTAAAAGCAATAACACGCTACAATTGTGACTCTCAAAAGATTAAAAAAAAATAAGTGCTCGCTACGTTCGGCTCCCGGCTTCCGCCTCAGGAGGTGTAGTCTTCTATGATTATGAATCCGAAACCGGTCCCAGGATGCTTGTTTCCGGTCCAGGGAAGACATGGCTTGGCAGTTCGGGCTGGACTGTTCCCATGAGGCACAGGGTCAGACTGATTTGCATATAGCCATGTCTGAACTGGGGTGGCTGAGTGAACTAAAGAATGGTGATGGATTAAACCCAGATCAGTTGACTGGGGGTGAGTGTTTGATTTTTTCAAACGCACCGTCCATCAGCCGCTTTTGTACCCTCCTTTTGTATCACCTTTATATATAAGCATCTTTCTTGTTTATCCTTTGAAAACGTTTATACAAAAATGACCAATGGCAACATGCGAGAACCAGAAGAAATTAGTTTAAAACATTGTATATCAGTGCATAGAGATCATTTAGTTAGTGGATTTAATGGTCATGTGTATAATAAAATGAATAGAGAATATGTAGATTATAATGATGGTTAGGGGGTGCCACATGTGCCCTACATCTGCTGGGTAGGGTTTTATTTATGTACAGGTTCCTATTTCTTACTCACTGTTGTGTAACATATATATTGATTTTTTTAACCATACTTATTTGACTGATTTGATTGTCTCTCTAGAGAATTTACCTACTAGAGAAGAAGGAATACAGAGTCAATGTAATGGATGCTATTCAAGCACAGTAGGCCAACTGGACAGAAGTGGCAGAATCTACTTTGCTGGGGATCTGAATACTAAAAATGAGTCTGGGAAAGGGCGACCCTTGACCCTGTCTCCAGGCAGGTCGCTCCCCACGCCGCGCAGCTCCACCTGACTGTTCCTGTGTCCCCAGCCCAGCTGCTGCGACGGTGTTCTGGGTTCGAGGCCTGTCGTAGGTTCTGCTCGTTCACCCATCTTATTGTAATTGTACTGTGGTTCTTTCATTGTAATTGTACTGTGTTGCATTTGTTTTGCTTACTGTTTTTGTCAACGTTTTTTCTCCCCCTGTACTTATTGTGCCCCTCTTTGCCTTCTGTTTTTCCCCTCACGGTTTTCTCCCTCCCGTTTTCCCGCTGCAGTGTCCCCTGCGGCCCGCCCCCCTCGTCGCCCATTCGCCTCCCTGCTCCCGCCTCCCAGCTGTTCTCCCTCCCACCTCCCCTTATATGGCAGCCGCGCGCAGCGGGTGAGCCACTGGCGCGTCGAAGGCAAGCCCGTCTTCCCCCGTCCGTGCCTGGACTGCACCCAGCACCAGGACCCCTGGCCCCCGCCAATGCCACGACACCCGCCTTTTCTACGACTCCAGCACCCTCCACGCACTCAACGTCAGACGATCACACACCTGCTGCCTGGTCACCCCAAAGCGCACCCAAAGGCTCTTCACCTGCTGGAACTGCAGCTTCACCAGCATCGGGCCCGCCAACCCACCTACCAAAGAACCCAACTACCTCAGATGCATCCTTCTCAACACCCGCTCCACGCGCAAACACACCATTGAACTCTGGGGCCTACTGGACTCCAACACCCCAGATGTCGCCTTGCTGGCGGACACCTGGCTGAAACCCTTCTCGGCACCGGACATTGCCATAGCCATCCTGGAAGGCTACAAAATCACCCGCAAGGACCGCACCAACGGAGTAGGAGGAGGAATCGCCATCGTCCACAGGAACACTCTCAAAATCTCGACAAACTACGACGACACCCTCAGCACTGCCAAACACCTGCACTTCCAGATCCACATCGACCCCAACACCACCCTCAGAGGAACCCTTGTCTACAGACCCTGACCCCAATTCAGCGACTCCATTGCTGACTTCGTCAGCACGCATGCCCTTGCCTCCATGGACTACATCCTCCTCGGGGACCTGAACTTCCACATCGAGAACAACAACAACTCCAACTCTTCCACCCTGATCGCCAACCTCGGACTCAGACAACTCGTCACTATACCCACCCACTCTGCCGGCCAGATGCTTGACCCCATCTTCACCGCAAGCCCCCTCGTCACCTTCAACCACACCACCGAACTCCATTGGACCGACCATCGCTGCATCCACTTTACCTTCTGGAAACCCACCACGCACCACCGAACTCAATAGACCCCCACCGTTGCTGGAGCAAAGTCACTGGAGATCAGCTAATCACCATCCTCGCCAGGAGCCCACCCGCAGACCCGGCAGACCCGACCGACCCGACCCCGATGCCGCCGCCAGCAACCTCAGACAGTGGATCGACAACTGCGCCAACATCCTTGCCCCGCTCAAGAAGTGAGCTGGTTCTCCGAAGACCTCCAGGCCTCCAAGCAAACCTGCCGAAAACTGGAGAAGAACTGGCTCCAAAAAAAATACTGGAAAGCAACACAGCCCACAAGAACGCCACCCGCAGACACCACCACCTAATCAGCTCCGCCAAACGGTGCTCATTCAAAGACCGCCTAGACAACAATGCACACAACAGCAAAGAGCTCTTCAACATAGTGAAGGAACTCTCCAACCCCAGCTCCGACACCAACGATAGCCCACCTTCACAAGACCTGTGCGACTCGCTAGCCACCTTCTTCCACCACAAGATCGCAGACATCCACGACAGCTTCAACACCACGACTGCCCCGGAAACCAACGAGACCCCTGCCCCCACAACCACTAGCCTCACCAACCGCTTGATCACCTGGACCAACATTAATGACAACGACACCATCAAGATCATGAACTCCGTCCACTCCGGATCCCCGTCAGACCCATGCCCACACCTTCAACAAAGCCAGCACCACCATAACACCCCATCTCCAGAAGTACATCAACATCTCTTTCGAGACAGCGACCTTCCTGGAGAGCTGGAAGCACACCGAGATCAGTGCCTTACTCAAGAAACCCAAGGCGGACCCCAAAGGACCTCAAGAACTTCCGACCCATCTCCCTGCTCTCGTTCCCAGCGAAAGTCATCGAGAAGGCCATCAACAAACAACTGACCAGATTCCTCAAGGAAAACAACATCCTGGACCCGTCCCAGTCCGGGTTCTGCAGCAACCACAGCACCGAAACTGCCCTCATCGCCACCACCGATGACATCAGGACCATGCTAGACAACGAAGAAACTGCAGCCCTCATCCTCCTGGACCTGTTAGCCGCCTTCGACATGGTCTGCCACCGCACACTATGAACACGCCTCCACGACGCCGGAATCCAAGAGAAGGCCCTGGACTGGACAACATCCTTCCTTTCCAGCAGAACAAAGAGTGTCTGCCTCCCCCTTCTGCTCCGAAGCCAACAAGATCATCTGCAGCATACCCCTGGGCTCATCCCTCAGCCCAACTCTGTTCAACATCTACATGGCACCACTCACCCACGTCACCTGACTGCATGACCTTAACATCATCTCCTACGCCATCACCAAAGTCCCCCTCACCGCCAAAACCAACCTCCACAAAGGAATGAAGGCCATCGCTGAATGGATGAGAAACAGCAGACTGAAGCTGAACTCGGACACGACGGAGGTCCTCATCCTCGGATCCACGCCCTTGGCCTGGGACGATTCCTGGTGGCCGACCGCACTAGGTACAGGTCCAACACCCACCGAACACGCACGCACCTAGGGGTCATCCTCGACATGACCCTCTCCATGACGAAAAAGGTTAACGCCATCTCTTCCTCCTGCTCCAACACCCTCTGCATGCTCTGCAGGATCTACAAGTGTATCTCCACCGAAACAAGAAAGACGGTCACCCAGGCCCTCGTCAGCAGCAGACTGGACTACGAAACGCCCTCTACGCAGGAGCCTCGGCCAAACTCCTGAAACGGCTCCAACGCATCCAGAACACCTCCACATGCCTGATCCTCGACATCCCTCACCACAGCCACATCACACCCCACCCGAGATACCTGCACCCCATCAACAAGAAGATAACCTTCATGCTCCTCACCCACACACACAAAGCACTCCACAACACCGGACCAGCGTACCTCAACAGCCGACTCAGCTTCTACACACCCACCCGCCAGCTCCGCTCCGCTCCGCCAACTACACCCTCAGCACTGTCCCCTTGATCCGAAGAGTGACCGCCGGCGGCAGATCATTCTCCCACCTCGCCGCCAGGACATGGAACACCCTGCTGGCTGCAGCACCCACCGCAATGGTAAAATTGCATTTTGTGCATTTCCCTGCACTACGTGGCAGGCACCGAGCAGTGCCTGCCACCTGGTGCAGGGAACTGTAAGGGGGCACCATGTGTGACCCCAAGTGTAAAATTGACATGGCCCTGTACAAGGGGGGCCCGTAAAGGGCCCCAAAGTACATTCCTACCAGCCTTTCAATGGCGGTTGAACCGCCATTGACAATCTAGCGGGGATGCAGCATCTAAATCTGGCGGACGATAACATTTTGTGGATGCGGCGTGGGTCCGACAGGCAATCGTAACGATTGCCTCTGTCGGACCCGTGGCAGATGGGCTTTCCGTCCACCAGGCACACCGCTCGCCATCCTGATATGGCAGGCGGAAAAAGGCCTTGTGATGGCAGTGAACCCGCCACCGGCAGCCTGCCGGTGGCGGGTTTACCGCCATCGTATTCACACCCTTATTTCTTTTGGTAAAGCAAGAGATACAAATGTTGGACAACGAAAGAATCTTAAACTATGCAAACATCTGAGTGCTCTAAATGATTTTTCCATACAGTTGATGGGATTTATTAACATAATTTCAATACTATTTTGTAGATGTGTTTTTAAAGTGTTTTTGAATGTTTAACTATTATCTCGGTCTATGCATGTAACTTACTAAAGTACTTTAGTGACACTGTCTGGCGGAGCGTTAGAAGAGCCTACACTAACCTGGGGAAAGCAGCTGTCCATTGCCACGCCGCATCTTTACCCGGCGGAACCAGCCCAGAGACCGCGAACACCAGGCACGCCACCGCCGCCCCGGGACTTCAGGTCCCGGCAGCCTTTGCGGCGGAGGCGCGTTCCCTGACGCCGGACCAAGGCGCCAGGAGGAGCGTATAAAGCCATCAAGCCCTCGGTGGAGCGGGGGGAGTACTTTAGTGACACTGTCTGGCGGAGCGTTAGAAGAGCCTACACTAACCTGGGGAAAGCAGCTGTCCATTGCCACGCCGCATCTTTACCCGGCGGAACCAGCCCAGAGACCGCGAACACCAGGCACGCCACCGCCGCCCCGGGACTTCAGGTCCCGGCAGCCTTTGCGGCGGAGGCGCGTTCCCTGACTCCGGACCAAGGCGCCAGGAGGGGCGTATAAAGCCATCAAGCCCTCAGCTACGCGGGACGCGAGCGGGACGCCCGGGGCTAAGCCCGGGCAAAGGGCGGGCCCTCTGTGGCCCTCAGAGGCACGAAAAGGCCAGGCAAGGCCACCCCCCTGACATCTTCCGTATGGACTACAAGGTACTGTTCCCAGTTCGATATTTTGCACATAACATTGCACAGATGACATTTTCCTGTTATAACGCCGCTGCTGATTGATATTCATATCACATCGTGTTGTTTTCATCTACTGATTCCATCTGAAGTGAGCTTTGAAAGGCTGTCTATAGCCACAGCCCCGATCATGGGGGAAAAACTGGTACCTGCCCCTGCTGAGACATTGAATACTTTAGATTCCTATCTTGTACAAGTGGTCAGTAGTATTAATAATAAGCGAAGGCAATCCCTTGGCTTGAGCCAATCACCTGTTTTGCATTCAGAAAGCCCATCTACAAGCGTACTAAGCACAGCGACGTCCGATTCACTGCTAGAAAATCCTCCGTTAAACCTAGCTGATTCCAATCCTCCAGATAATTGCATCGAGGATGCTGATGATTCTGATCCTCTAACAGATAGAATTGATCTAATAGACTTATCAGATAACGCTATGATTGATCCAAACAACCAGATAGCCGCCACGGATGAAGACCTACAACCCCTGCAGCATGCTACACGTGCTGTTAGAGCTTGTAGAAAACTTCCGGCAAAGCGAGGGGGGAAACAACTAGGTAGGAAAAAGCCTGCCACCCCACCTCCTAGACGGGTGGGGAAACATGTAGATCTCGACGTTGATATTGAGTCAAAACGCATTATCGATGACGACCTTTTTAATAGGATTCAAGACATGATAGACATTAAAATTAGGACTATAATCAAACCCCTGATCGGGAAATTGGATAAATTAACATCTGAGGTCAGAAAGTTGGGTGGGGTACACAGCAAATTGGCTAAGGAGGTAGAGAATTTATCTTCCCTCGTCACAAATTTAACACCCACGGTCATGGAGGTTACCCCATCCGAAAGTAACTCACAGCCCATCCAACAAGGGCTGCCGCCTCCGTTATCACTACCATCTTTACCTGTCCCGGGTCAGGACGTAGAAGCTGGAGACTCCCATATCAGTTCAACTGGTGCCTCAGCGGAAATACATCAAGAGGATGCTTCAGCCCAATTCATCTTGGAAGCCTCACCGGTAGTACTGGTGTTGGCAAATGTCCCTGTTCTATCACAAGATAAAACAGAGTCCATTCAGGGTCTAAAAGATAAAGCGTTACATTGGCTCTCTAACAATATGTACATGGCACAAGAAGGGTTCGATAAACTGGCAGGGGATATAGTCTTGACCAGGAGGGTATCCTGGATTGGCAGTAAGCCAAAAAAGTTTAAAGGTGATTGTGTTATTTTAAACTTTGCTAATGCCGAGGTCCTCCCAGATATCCTGAGCAATGTTTTTCCACCCCAACGTCGTAGTGGCTCTATAATTCCCCTTACTCTCCAGTTCTTCTATGATGAGATTCAGTTTGCTTCTTTACCCAACATCCCCAGTTATAAAAGATCTATTAATACCAGTAGCTGGGGAGGGGCCACCAGATCTCGACACCCTAATGACTGTTTTCAGCCTATAGCTTACCGGGAGTCAGGAAGATCCATCTACCCGAATGAGCAAAACATCAAGTCTGTCCGGTCACACGAGTCAAGAACTAACGGGTGGGGTCCTGGTCCCCTGGGTTATGACCATAGTGTTTGGGGTAATAGGCCCACACACTGGCTGAGAAATGATCAGTTTTTGATACGTCCAAATACCCCACAACCCATGTGGAACTCAGCCCTAAATGGACAGGGTCAGGTAGCCACTCCCTTTGCGTGGGGTTTTGCTACAGGAAATAGGTTTGGCCCTTTATCTGACCTAAATACCTGTGATTGACTTGAAACAGGAATCGATCATGAAAGGGAGGTGCTGAATAATCTAATAACTAATAGTAGTGGTTTCAACACTGATGAACACTTTAGCTTTTTACCTCTCAATGTAGCTCCAGAGTCTCAATCGTCCACAAATTTCGACCAGCAATTAATTTTATCTGGGACAGCGGCTTGTGCTAAACCGGGCACGATTGGAGAGGACACACAGAGCCTCCGTCAAGCGGAAACTAGAGAGGAACCTTTATCGGAACAAACAGCTGAAAGAGATTCAGAGGGCGGAAATGACTTAAGGACACCCACTGACTCTTGTAAGATCATAAGTTGGAATGTAGCAGGTTTAAATGCTAAACGCCAGGACCTTGCTTGGCTGAGCTTTGTTTCAAAGCACCACATCATCGCTCTGCAAGAAACCTGGGACACATCCATCAATCTATGGTGGGATGGGTTCACCAGCTTTACAAAACCTGCAGTCCCTAGCAGAGCGGGCAGGGTTAAAGGCGGTTTGGTGTTTCTGTTTTCCTTGGATCTAAAAGGAAGTTACAGGCAGATCAGTTCTGATTCTGATAACATCCTAATAGTTGAAAGGGTGATCAACAAAACAAGCAGGACTTTATATGTCAACTTTTATAATTCTGGGAACAGTGATTATAGCGGTTGTAATATCGCCAGTCTGGACAGTATTTTAAATACAGTTTCACAGAATATCGAGTTTGCCTTTGAGTTTATTTTATTAGGCGATTTTAACATTCATTTATGTAAACTAGCCTGTAAGGGAAGAGGAGTCAACGAGGTTGACGACACGGCCCCACAGGGACCTCATTTCGAACATTCTATAGAGGGGCAGGAGCTTGAAGATTTACTTGCTAACTTTAATCTATACGAACCTGACTGCGGCTTGAGAATGCCAACCTTTACCGGCGCCCAACATGGAACAGTGATAGATTATATTTTTGTCTCACTAGGCATTCTAAACCGGACCATGGCCTATCGTACAGTTGCAACTCACCATAGTGACCATAACCCAGTACTACTCGAAGTGGCCTGGGGAGCTCAGATGGGTGCACCACCAATAACTGCAAAATTGTCACATCCCCTGAGGACCACTGACCAAGATAGACGAGTAAAGTGGGCGAATGTGATCCCGGATAACTTTTATGAAAAATGCTTCCCTAAAATTAAAGACCAGGTTGAGCTCTGTAAAAATCCGGACACTCAAGGGAATTATATAGTAGCAGCTTACGAGGCAATATGCGACCAGGTCTCTAAGGATCTTCTAGCCAAACCCACCCAGGGAGCCGAAGGTCACAAGCGATGGTTCGACTCTGCATGCTCGAAAGCCCACAGAGAATTGTTGGCGGCTCTAAAAAACGTCCCTAGGGTTAAAGATGATATCTCGAGACTAAGGAAAACTTATAAGGCAGCCATAAAGAATCGTAAAGACACCATCAAACGCGAAACATGGGACAATCTCCTTTCAGCGGCAGTGCTGAAGGACAGTAGGAGATTTTGGGAGATCATCAAACAGCCCCTATTTTCTGAAGATAGCAATGCACCCATGGACTGCGTGATTACCGACGAAAAATGGCTGTCTTTTTTCAAAAACGTATATGGGGGTGACGATGAGGGAATTAACAAGGGTCTACTGCCCGATGTGGCTGTAAATCCTATCATCTTTAATGCCCAAGAAGTGGAAAAAGCCCTCTTGGCAACCACCAAACATAAGGCACCTGGTCCAGATGGAGTCCCCGCTGACTTTTTTATGCATTCACCTAAACTGTGGGCGGAGGTTTTGTCTAATGTGTTTAATGCAGTTAATGGCAACTCAGCCCCCGCCTCATGGGCCATATCCACCATCGTCCCCATTTATAAAAATAAAGGTCAGCGGGATGATCCCGCGTTTTATAGGTCCATATCCCTTTTGGATTCAACCATAAAAGTTCTGGGCAGAGTCCTTTTATCAAGACTGAGGGAGAATGTTGAGGGCTGCGGTGGGCTGTCCGAACTGCAATACGGTTTTAGAGAGAGAAAAGGGACCATCGAACAATGTATTAATTTGCATTTACTCATCTCTAAGTACACGGTGGCCAAGGAGGGTTCCGTGTTTCTTGCATTCATGGACCTCTCCTCGGCTTTCGACCTTGTCAACAGGTCAAAACTGTGGTCGATCCTGTTGGAAATGGGCATCGATGAACCTTTGGTTATGTTCATGGCCACCTTGCATCAGGAGCTTTTTGCAGCCGTCCGAGTGTCAAACAATGGCAGATGTACCCCTCTGTTTAAATCTGTAAAGGGGGTACGGCAAGGTTGTATTTTAGCCCCCACGCTTTTCACCATCTATATTAATGGCCTGGGGGCACACCTGCGAGGCCAGGACGCGGACGTTCCACGCGCAGGAGATGTCCAAATTCCGGCGCTCCTGTACGCGGACGACGCCGTGTTGATCGCCCGCACTGGTGTTGGACTTCAGCTTCTCCTGAACGCCTTCGGACCTTTATGTATAATTTGGACCTTAAGGTTAATGTCTCCAAATCACACACGATGGTAATGGGGCGTGAGTGTACCAAAAAAAGACATAAATCATTCTTTTGCAGCGGGGTCCCGGTTTCCAAGGTAACCACATTTCCCTACTTGGGTGTACTGTTTGATCAAAAAGGAACGTGGGGACCACAGATAAGTGCTAAGAGGCTGGCGGTTACTAGATCTGCCTCAGCGCTCCTGGGTTTTGCTGGTAAGTTGGGAGCCAGGCCCATGGAAGCCCTATTAAAAATTTATAAGTGTAAGCCTGTGGCCATCGCACTATATGGATCTCCTTTGTGGGGGTACGTAAATCTCGACCCCATCCAGAGAGCAGAAAATAGATTTATTAGATCTCTCCTCTCTGTACCCCAGTCAACCCCAACCTATTCCATCCATAAAGAGGTGGGCCTACCCTACTTGTCAGACTTACTGAGTTTAGCGCCCCTGACCCTGTGGCTGAAAATGTGGTTGAACGAAGACCTTCCTTTGAACCACAAAATTCTGAAGGACGTCTTATCACTTGATAAATATAGTAGAATCCCATGGCTGGCCTATTTAATTAAATCATTTACAGAATTGGGTCGTCCAGAACTTTTTTCATGCCCAGAAAAAATGAGGGCTCTGGATATAGGCCATATAAAAAAGTTATTCAAGGAAAGGAAGGAAGCGCGCCGTGAGGAAGTTGAACTGCTGAAACCAGCAGTTAGGGCTCACAACCTTTTGGTGAGTGTACCCTCTCTCGCACCTTATCTCAGCTTCGTTACATTCCCTTATCACAGGTTTTTATTAATTAAATTCAGGTTTAACCTGCTACATTTTTACCTAGGTTCTTTTAAGTGTTGGCAGAAGCCAGACCTAGCCCCTCCTTGCAGTTGTGACCATTTCTCTGTGCAGGACACAATGCACTTTGTCATGTTTTGTAGCTTGTATCATGAGCAGAGGAAAAAATATTTGCTCCCCATTCTGAAAGAAGCGGGATTCACACAGGTGCGCCCGGCGCTGCTCTACCTACAGCTCCTGACAAATCCACGCACAACTTTTTGCATTGCTAATTTTTTAGTGGCCGCTGCAAGGGTGAAAGCTGTTGGCCAAATTTCGCCTTAAAAAAAAACAAAAAACTTTTTAAATGGTTACGAATCATAAATTGTACCTTTTTAACTTTGTACATAGTATTTAAAATGCTCATCTAGTTTGATGCTTTTTAGGAAAATGCAGGGTTTTGTATGTATCCCATGTCATGTTTTATTGTTTTTGTTTCTTTGTATGACTTGGAATAAGTCGAATAAAGATATTCTGACTGACTGACCTTGATGTAGCTGTTGACTGTGGTGACGATATCCATGATTGAAGATGAGTGTGTGGTGGATCGTCTCATGCTTTTTTCCGTACTGTGACATGGTTTTATTTTTCCACAGAATTTGACATTTGTGTTACACTGGATGACTACTTGAAATAACAAATTGCTTTGCTACATTAGATTTGCATGGTTCCCACCATCTTGCATACATTAAAAAAAAGGTCTTTGCAGAGCATGTTGCAACACAGATTTTGTGCCACATTCCCTAAATTAGTCTACTGATTAAATGCTACTTTGATCACTATGCTCAGTTGCACAATGCAAAATATCTGCCTCTAAGTTCTTTGATGAGGCTAAAATCCGGTTCGGTATTTATCCAAAAGACTGCACTCTTATTAATGGCCTCTGAATGTAAAAGAACCATTTTCTCGGTGAACTTTCCTAGAAAGGGATTTTCAAGATAAATCAAAAGCTGGTAATATTTACCGCATCAATGTGTGTTTTCTTTGAGACAGGCGTGATTAAGGTTTTATAGCTGAGGAGGCCAAAGGAAGATGTGATATAAAATGTTTAAAGAATTGTGGGGGCAAAGGTACCTAGGAGAAATAGAAGACCATCTTGTGCATGCAGGTACTTTAATTCACCTGAGCCATGGTTTTACTATTTCCATAATATATGGTTATAATTTGTTGCATGGGTAGGGCTGTGCTGCCTTTTAAGTTACTGGTGTGTGTTCACATACTTTTTGTAGTCCATCAATGGGCATTTGTGTTTCAGGGAGCTGAAAACCTTTCCCAGGTTCTTGCGCTTTTCACTGTCCAGAGCACTAATGAATTGTTGAATGGGCATTTGTCTTGTAGGCTGCTCCACTCTCACAGGCTTATTATTTTCCATGATTTTATAATTGTTCCGGGCGTAGAAAATTCTTTCTAATCACCTCCATGAAATCTTGATGTTTAACTGCAGAGTCCTCATCTTTTGATTCCCCCAGGTCCCCGGACAAGATTCAGAAATACTTTTGCAATAGCTCCTGCGTCCCAGAAGGTGGCACCATTGGACTCGGAAGCAGCTCCATCCCACCTCAAGATGAAGTTTCAATTACACACCACCCCTGCTCACTGATGTCAGTTCCTCGTTTTCCGATCCTTTAGATTTGGATCTGACCTCTGCTCCCAACATTTTGGAGGTTCTACCAGTTGTGCCAAAATAATTTTTGGGAAGTGCAGGGACATCTCCCTCTAAATCTACAGTGTGAAAGCAGTTCTGTGCCTGTAGGAAACAAATGATGGTTACAGACCTGCACACTGTCTGCCTTTAGTGCCCGGGTGTGAAAAATACTCCTTAAAGTATCTGAAGCTAATAGAAAGCATAAAGGCAAGCAATAAGTCACTGAGCATCAGAAACTGGGTCAGGCAGTCCCATTTGAGGCCCCAAGCCAATGCTTAGTCATTGTCCTTGAGTACGTTGAAGGGTACGTCTCTACACAAGGACAAGTAGGCCAAGAGGGGCTTGACACTATGCTGCCATTGTTTACTCTGCAGCCGATTGAGTCTTGCAGGAGGCAATGCTGCAGTAGTCCTTACTGTTCTGGATCCCTCTGCCTGCGCTACTGGGCCACCTACACCCATTAGGGGCCTCCAGGTGGATTTCCATATGCAGGCTTCTCTCCCAGCAACAAATTGCCCCTTATGGCCTTAGCTGGGACTTCACTCAGCACCATGCCATGCCTTGACATTTGTAATACAGGTCACACCTTTAGTGCCCATCTCAGCACTGGCATCAGCTCCAAAGGCTCTCAACTCCACCCCTTCTCCAATGTCTGATCCAGAAACTCACTTCAGTCAGAGCTTGACTTGCCTCATAATATGAAATAACTAAACCCCAACCAGTAACTTGGGAGGATTCCATTACTGTTCTCTTATTTATTTTTTATTTTGAAGGTTTTATATAGCACGAACAGGATCCTTGCAGATATCAGAGCACTTTACACATAGCTGGGATAAGAAAAAGCAAGCGAGTGATTAACAAATGATTTTGTGCACAGAGGAGCTGAGGGTTATCAATGGAGAGCAAAGTAAGATAAGGTAAAAGGTACATAGTACAACAGTCCAGACATGTAGTAGAAGGATAGATGAAGAGTCTCAGAAGTTCCATAACATATGTTCAGGTGAATTTAGCCATGAGGATCGATTTTACTTCTTTTTTGAATGATGCAGTGGAGGGGATAAGTCTAGTTTCTGGAGGGAGGGCATTCCAGATCCTGGGTGCCATTCCTGAGAAGGAGCGTTTATACGTTTTTTCCTTCTGGAATCTTTTTTTTTTTTTTCTGGAATCTTTGTGGTTTCAGAAGAAGATTTTGTGTGCTTCTTGTTGCTCTTGAACCACCTGAAATTGTCAGTTTCTGAGTGAGGTAGCTGGTCGAGTTGTGGTGTATGGCCTTGTGTGTCATGCAGGCAATTTTCAGATGGATTCTAGCTTTGTAAGGCAGCCAGTTCAGGGATTTAAAGTCAGGAAAAATGTGCGAGCGCTTTTTTGATCCGGTGATGAGTCTCGCTGCGGCGTTCAAAGAGGCTCTTAGTGGTGCGGTTGTTGATATGGGGAGACCACAGAGGGCGACACTTCCATAGTCTATCCGGGGAATGACTAGGGCTTGTACTGCGGTTTGGAAGTCCTTGGCTGGGAGAAAGGGTTTAATCTTCCTCAAAGTATTGATTTGGAAGTTAGCTCCTTTAGTTGCCTTGCTGATATGATGTTGCATATTGAGATTGGCATCAAGGGTTACGCCTAAAGATTTCCCTGAGTCCACGATGGTAGGTTGGATGTTGAGTGCGGTTAGGTGTTGAAGCCAAGCCTGGGTGATAGGGATTTTAGCGGGAGGTGCTATAAGAAGGAATTCCGTTTTTAGAGCGTTAAGTTTGAGATGGTTCTCGGCCAGCCATGTCTGAGTGCTCCTAAGCGTTGTGTTGAGTAGTTTGATGTCTTCAGGGGATTGTATTTTGAGGTAGAGTTGGGTGTCATCTGCGTACATGTGAAATTGTACATTAGATGCTTGCAGCAGTGTGGTGAGTGGCTCCATGACTAGATTGAACAAAGTTGGGGATAAAGAGGATCCTTGTGGGACACCTAGGAACGGGAACGGGTGAGGACATCGTGTTGTTGATCTTGAATTTCTGGGTCCGGTTATGCAGAAAGGAGGTAAACCACTTGAGTACAGTCCCTGATAGACCCATTCTGACATTCAGCAGCTCGAGTAGGTTTTCGTGTTTGACGGTGTCAAAGGCTGATGAGAGGTCGAGTAGGATGAGGAGGCAGGTATCGTTCTGATCTAAAATTTGAATTGCGTCATCAATTATGTGAGTCATGGCTGTTTCCGAGATGTGTCCTGCTCGGAAGCCTGATTGGTGTGAGTTGAAGAGGTCAAACTGATCAATGTGTTTTGCCAATTGTAGGTGTACACATTTTTCCAGACATTTGGCCAGGGTAGGTATTTGAAATAGGACGATAGTTATTTAGGTCCGTAGGGTCTGCTGTGGGTTTCTTAAGTATGGGCGAAACTTGTCCCACTTTGAGGGAGTCGGGATGAGTCCTTGTTGCAGTGAGCTGTTAATAATTTTGGTCCATAGCGGGAGAAGCAGTGGGATGAAGTCCTTTACAGCGTTTGCAGGAAGGGGGTCCGTGAGATGATTAGAGGGTTTCAGGGTACTGAGCATTTTGCTTATAGTTTCTTCTGTGTAGGTGTCAAAGGACGACCATGTAGCATTGTTTTTTGATTCAATGGGTGTTATGTTGCAGGGGCTGGAGTAAAGGCTTAGATCATTGAGGAGATCGTTCCTGATGTTATCTGTCTTTAGGCTAAAGAAAGCATAAAATTCTTCACATGACGGTAGAGTGCTAGTCGTGCTATGTGATTGTTGAGGTTGTTCCTTGGATTGTTTTTTGATTAACTCAAACAGCTTTTTAGGCCGTTTTTTTGCTCGGTCAAGTTGGTGGCTAAAGAAATCTGCCTTTGTACGATTGATTTTCCTAAATTATGGTTTCTCTTTTTCTTGAGTGTTTTAAGGTGCATAGCCGAGGGGGCTGATCTCCAGTTGCGTTCTGCCAGTCTCATGGCTCGTCTATCTTCGTTAACCATACCATCGTACCATGGTTTTGAGTTCTTAGCGGAGACTCTCTTAAGTTGTAGGGGGGCGACCTCATTGATTATTGAGGTCATTGAGTTAAGGTAGTGGTCGGTGAGAGCCTGAATGTCTGAGGCACCGGTAGGGGGTAGGAGAAGATTGTAGCTGGGAGAAGGTAATGAGTTGGGGTTGAGTTTCTTCAGGTGTCTTTTCCAGACCTTAATTTTAGTGGATTGAGCAGGGTTGAGTTTAACATTTTCGTTGATGAAGAATGTGATAATGTGGTGGTCAGACCAGTTACACGGTTCGATTGAACCAAGTTGGGTAGATTCCTCTTTGGAGATGATTAGATCAAGGATAGAACCTTTGTCATGTGTGGGGCGGTTGCAGATTTGGGTGAGGTCTAGAGCGTTGAGGAAGTTTTTGAGACTATTTACCACCGCGTCATTGTGATCATTCCAGTGGAGGTTGAAATCACCCAGGAATATTTGAGTGTTTTGTCAACCGGAGTTGGTTGTGATCACGTCCATGAGTTGTTGGGTGAAGGTGAGGTTGTCCCCTGGAGGGTGATAAATGATATGTAGAGAGCATACTGGTTTGCCCTCGCTAATGACATCGAGGCAGAAGTGTTCACATGAGGAGAGTATAGGGGAAGTGGCTCTAGTAACTGAGAGGTTGCTCCTATAAATGCATGCGATTCCACCGCCTGTCTTGCCAGTCCTATCCAATCTGATGATATGGTGGTTGGGGGTACTAGAATGTCAATGAGTGGCGATGAGGATTCTGTTAACCAGGTTTCAGTGAGAATGGTCAGATCAACGTTCAGTGCGATGATGAGGACAGCTATGTCAGAGGCATGTCTGGGGGCAGATCTGCAGTTGAGTAATGTACACTTGAGCCGCGGGGTGAAGAGGAGGGGTCTAGAGTGAGGGAGACTTTTTTTTAGGTTATTAGGGACGGTACCTCTATTGTTATGTGTGGGGGACCTATGTGGGTTGGCGTGAATAGCGGGGATGGGAAGGTGTGTGGTGGCTGTGTGGGTCAGGAGACCGGGATCATAGGATCATAGGAGGGAGCGTATGTCGTACCCCGAGAGAGGATTGCTGGTTCGTCTAGGGCGGGTGGCGCAATTACAGGGGGGGATTGAGGTCCAGTAAAGAGAGTTTTGTTTGCGAGAGTGTGTAGGATGGGTAGGGGACTTGTTAGGTGGCAGGGTACTAGTGGGGGAAGGGTGTCTGGGTTGATTAGAGAACAACTCTTTGAGGGTAAGGAGATCTTCTTTGATTTGGAGAAGGGTGGACATAATCGTGTCTAATGTGGTGTTAGGAATGTTGGTGATGGGAGCATAGGAGGGTTTGCTGTAGTCGGGGGGTTCAGAATGCGAGGTGAGCAAGTGGCGAAGGAAAGGTGTATGGGAAAGGGAAGGGTGAATGGGGGTAGGGGCATTATAAGAGGTGGAGTGATCTCTGCCTGGAAACGGAGAAGGTGAGGTTACTAAAGCGGGTGAGTGGGTGACCAGGATACTGGAGTGAGGGGGGAGGGGTGTGTCATTATGAGGTGGTGATAGGGTAGGGGGAGGGTTGCTGGGACTGGTAGGGGGATTGGTGGTAGGAGGGGGAAGGAAGGTGGGGGGAGTGGGGACTAGGGGTTGCGGGGGTGATGAAGTGGGAATGGGGACTTAGGGTGGGAGGGGAGAGGGTCCTGGGAGGGGAAAGGGTCCTGTTGTGGGGGTTGAGGGAGGGGAGAGGTTCTGAATGTCCAGCTGGCAGTGGGAGGGAAGGTGTATGGGGAAAGGAAGGGGGAGTGAGGGTGGGGCAGTGTAGGAAGAAGAGTGACCTCTGTCTGGAAACGGGGAGGGTAAGGTTACTAAAGCAGGTGAGTGTGTATCTAAGATACTGAGGTGAGGGAGGAGGGGTGTGTCGGTATGATGCAGTGCTAGGGTAGATGGAGGGATGGTGGGGTGGTGAGGGGACAAGTGGAAGGGGGAGGGATGGTGGGGGAGGAGGGGTGACTAGGGGTGGGGGGAGAGGGTAGGGGTGTAGGTGGGGGGGTGGGGACTCAGGGTCAGAGGGGGAAAGGTCTTGTTGTGGGGTGGGGTAGTAGGGTGGAGGGAGGCATGAGGTTCAGAGAATCGAACTGGCAGTGATGTTAGAGGTGGGCAGTTGGCTAGGTGGGAAGGCGTTGTGGTGTCTTGGGTGCTAGGAGTGGAAGTCAGTTGGGCAGGAGTCGGAGGATTTGACACAAGTTCTTTGAAAATGGGGAACAAGTTATCGAACAGGTTTAGGCTCCGGTCCTTGGATGGGCGAGGATAGTACCGTTGTTGTAGATAGTGATGGTAGCTGCCGCTGGGAAGAGTTGGGATGGTGCAATGGAAAGCGCGAGGCCATGAGCGGACTTCCTAGTGGCGGAGATCGTGAGTAAGGTTAGGAAGGCTTTCCTCCATTGCGCTCTACGTTTGGTGTAGAAAATGATATCGGTGGTCTTGACCCCATTGTGTAGAGAGAAGTAAGGGTCCGCAAAGGGGGTTTCTGGTGGGACTTTAAAAAGTTGTGTTTGAAGCATTTGGCGGATTTTTTAGAGAGCTCAGAGGGGTAGCTGATTTCTTTAGTATGGTTGCCTGTGAGTTCCATGTTAAGAACAGAGGTGTAGGTAAGGGGAGGGTGTTGTAATGTGAGCTAGGATATCAAGCTGGCTGGCGACAGTGTTGAGTCAGGGCTACTGTATTTGCGAGTAGGGTGTGGGTGGTTTAATTTAAAAAGTGGCCATGCTTAAATATGAGTGATCTGCACAGAGATTGTGGGTTATAACACTATGGAAGAGACAGTCTAAGATGGCCGACTCTTTGGGAGAGATCTTGCTAACCAACTATGTAGTCCTTTGTCTGTTTCCATGAAGTCTGGGAGAGGCAATGAAGTCCTGTTTTAATGTCTATTAAGCTGATGGGGAGCTAAGGGCTATCCAGTGTAGTCCTGTTTCCCTGTCCATGGAGCTGGAAGGCAGAAGTGGTCTTATTTCAGAAGTGACGAATTGTGTTCGGAGGAGAAGCAGTTAAACATAATTTGCAGTGGCCAGTGGATGGGGAAGGCCCATTGTCTTTGTTGTTTATGGCCTCGGCCATTTTAAGAGAGTTAAAAAACAGAGCTACTGCCATCTTAATGAGTATGTATAAATAAATGCAAATGAAGATCAAGAAATAACGTCAAAACAATGTTTACGTTGAGGTCGTTTGCTCCTCTGACCCCCTATGAAGTTTAGTGGCTGGAACAGGTTCGTCACAGTGAAGATGAATAATATACTATTGCTGGCCTCTACCTCAATCACCAGAATGCTATTTGATTAGACACTGGGCCCAAAACTGAGAAGAGTGTGTCTTTTGCAATGGTTGATAACTGGGCTTTGGAGGTCTTGGAAAAGGAAAAAGAAAGAAAGAAAGAAAGAAAGAAAGAGAGAGAGAGAGAGAGAGAGAGAGGGAGAGAGGGAGAGAGAGGGAGAGAGAGAGAGAGAGAGAGAGAGAGAGAGAGAGAGAGAGAGAGAGAGAGAGAGAGAGAGAGATTCTATGGATGATGGTATCTGTGATATCATTGACTCTGTCATGAGTGATGTAATAAGTAGAACTTAACCTTTGTCTTTTTCTGTGAATATATATATATATATATATATATATATACATATATATATATATATATATATATTCATTGACAAAACCATAGGTTTCACCCGTTACAGTTAGCTGGACATTTCACTCATACAAAACCTTTGAAATTCCCCCGTTATGGTTAGTTCAGCTAACTATAAGTCGCGCGCCCGCAATGCACTGCTGATGACGTCACATATTACATCACTCATGACATGGTCAGTGACATCACTCATGACATCACTCATGACATCTCAAATGACATGATAACGCAACCGGTTGCGTTATCATGCAGACCCATTCGCTTGTTTTCAGCCCTTAGATATTCTGCGGCCAGGCTTTCCCTACTTGAATACAGAACTTGCTCATATTGACACCATTCCTCTACTTGTGAATGGTGTCTCACCGACACTTTATGTCGGGGCTTATACTATTCAATTATTCTAGTCTTAACAATATACAGCGCCCACTTAGACTTTGATTACTTGATATGTTTGTGGATCACGACCAGTCCACTACAACAGCTTAGTTGTTTCCATGGGACGTGTTGGAACTGTCTTCTTTCAAGACATTTGTTTTTATATCTGTACTACCTCTTAGAAGACAGCTTTCCAGTGCTCATCGTCAATATATGTAATATAGGTTTAAGATAACAGATTTCAATTCTTGTTCTACATACCAGGCCTCGATTCATCACAATTTCAATCATCCATTTAGCTTTGAGAAAGTCGAGGTACGGATTTGTTGTACCGACGAAACACGTGTTGGCTGTTTCTGTTGATGCTCTGATTATTTTCTATGACGCTTCTTGAATAAATGGAATAACAAACATATATGAACTTCTTGTTGCGTTATCCTGTCCAAGAATGAAGACTCTATGATGCTTGGAATTGGAATTGTGTTATTTCTTGCTACACAAATTGTTGTGATTAATAAGTCATTTGCTTCTATTTGTGCTTAGGATTGTGCTTCTCTTGACCCTTTTGTTTGTATGTATAGATTTGCCAACATTTTAGATTGGCAAGAGTCACCCCTGGTAGTGAGTGACAGTGGTCCATGGAGCACTCTGTCTAAACTTGATGTTCCACCTCATATTATAAGCCCAGTATCACTTCTCTTTAAACATAATAAGTGAAGATGCGGTTATTGGGAAGCACCACTACCAAATTGTTCTATTATTGTTACTGTAAGTATGGTTAGAATTACTTTTCAGGATCAGTAGTGCGCTCAAAGATGCAGCACTGACGTCTCTTGTGATAACAGGTGAGTAAATCGGAATTCGTAGTTCGGCTCATTTTACAGGAATATTTTGCACAATAGTGAAGGAAGGGGGCGGGGCCTGAGGTAACATGTGTGCAAACACGCCCTGTGGCGCGTTTTAGGTTGGGGAATTAATTCCCCAACTTAAAACGCGCCACAGGGCATGTTTGCACTCACATCACCTCAAACCCCTTCCCCTACCTTCACCACTGTGCAAACGCTCCCTGTAGCATGTTCTAAGTTAGGGGATTAAGTCCCCTTGCATACTGGGGGTCCCTGGGGGCCAACTAGACCACCAGGAACCTCCAGTATGCGCCAGGGGGCTGCGTTGCAGAGAGATATAAAAAGGGGTGTGGCCTCATTACACCTCTCTGCAACGCAGCCCCCTGGCGCGTTTGCAGAGTGGGAATGAATTACCCTTGCATACTGGGGGTCCCTGGGGGCCAACTAGCCCACCAGAAACCTCCAGTATGCGCCAGGGGGCTGTGTTGCAGAGAGGTGTAATGAGGCCACGCCCCTTTTTACACCTCTCTGCAACGCAGCCCCCTGGTGCTTTTTCAAAGGGGGAACTAATTCCCCTTGCATACTGGGGGTTCCTGGGGGCCAACTAGTCCACCAGGAACCTCTAATATGCGCCAGGGGGCTGCGTTGCAGAGAGGTGTAAAGAGGCCACGCCCCTTTTTACACTTCTCTGCAACGCAGCCCCCTGGCGCTTTTTCAGAGGGGGACTTATTCCCCTTGCATACTGGGGGTCCCTGGGGGCCAACTAGCCCACCAGGAACCTCCAGTATGCGCCAGGGGGCTGCGTTGCGGAGAGGTGTAAAAAGGGGCGTGGCCTCATCACACCTCCCTGCAAGGGAGTCCCCTGGCCCATACTGGAGGCTCCTGGTGGGCTAGTCGTCCCCCAGGGACCCTCAGTATGCAAGTGGAATTAGTTCCACCTCTGCAAACGCGGCGGCGCGTTTGCAGAGAGGTGCAGGGAAGGGGCGTGGCCTCCTCCTGATCCCGTTTCTTTTTTTTTTTTACTTTTAAGAAGGGGGGCTGTGTAGCACCCCTTCTTTTTCTTATTTTTTTGGCCCTGGGGACCCCATCCCCCAGGGCCTGCCCCCAATTCTTTTTTTAAAAATGTTGTTACAGGAAGGGGGCCGCGTGGCCCCCCTCCCGTGGCCAATTCCGGCCCCGGGGACCCCATCCCCTGGGGCATGGCCAACTTAAATTTTATTTTTCATGGAGGGGGGCTGCATAGCCCCCCTCCTATATCCCCTTAAGGTCCCGGGGACCCCATCCCCCGGGGCCTGACTTTTATTTTTAATCTTTTTTGGGGGGGAAGGGAGGCCGCATGGCCCCCCTCCCGGGCCACTTCTGGACCCGGGGACCGCATACCCCGGGACCTGGCCCTCCCCGTTGGGGGCCGTGGGGGTCCCCAAGCCCCCCACGGTCCCTGCCGGCTTCCCGCATCCTGCGGGAGCGGGCATTGCTTTTCTGCATGGGGAGCAGCTAACATGCTGCTCCCCATGCAGAAAAGCAATCCGCTTTGATTTTTGAAAGAGAGAGCAAGGCTCCCGCCCTACCATAGCAAACAGCAGTGTCCTGGGGGTGGGCACCCCAGGACACTGCAGGAGCCGGCCCTTGGGGGTGGCGGTCCCCAGGGCCATCGAGGGCTTGAGCCCCACCACACAGGTTTATTTTAAAAAAAAAAAAAAAAAATGAAGCCCCGGGGGTGGCGGTCCCCGGGGCTCAGGGGGCCTTAGAGACCCCCCATCATTAATAGCAAATTCCCAGGGGGTGGCGGTCCCCGGGGCTGCAGGGGGCCGTAAGCCCCCCGCTATCATAATTAATTTTAACACTTTTTTTACATTATGCCCCTGGGATTTGGTCCCCCCGGGGGCTAATTTAAAAAAAAGCAAACCGTTTTTTTTTTCTTTCATGGGGTACGCGTACCCCGCGATTTTAAAGGGATGTCATGAGTGATGTCACTGACCATGTCATGAGTGAGGTAATATGTGACTTCATCAGCAGTGCATTGCGGGCGCGCGAGTTATAGTTAGCTGAACTAACTATAACGGGGGAATTTCAATGGTTTTGTATGAGTGAAATGTCCAGCTAACTAGAACATGTGTGAAACCTATGGTTTTTTTCAGTGAATTTCTACAGTTTTTTAAATGCTATAATGTGGCTGAAACCTATGGTTTTTTCAATTTATTTCAAAGTTTTTTAAATGCGAATTCCTAACTATAACGTGGCTGAAACCTATGGTTTTGTAAATGATAATTTTTAAATGTATTAATTGTTATTTTTTTATACTGATTTACTACATTGTTTTAAAGTATTTCTTTTAATTTTTTAAATTACATTACATATTTTTAATATAAATTGGAAAAAATGTTTTTTAAAATATTGAAATTGTAATATTTTTTTTATTTTATATATTTTTTAATTTTTATATATTTTATATAGCAGGCAATGATACCCTATGGAAGGAAATTCAAGTTACTGGTAAGTACGGTTAAAATTACTTTTTAGGATCAGTACTGGGCTCAAAGATGCAGCACTGAGGTCTCTCCTGATAACAGGTGAGTAAATCGGAATTCGTAGTTCAACTGATTTTAGAGGAATATTTGTACGTTTCAAAAATAGACACTTTTAGAAACTTTTCTGGTGAAAACCACACATTAGATTCCTATGGAAGGAAATACAAGTTACTGGTAAGTACGCTTAGATTTACTTTTCAGGGTCCGTACTGGGCTCAAAATGCAGCACTGACGTCTCTCGTGATAACAGGTGAGTAAATCGGAATTCGTAGATCGGCTGTTTTTAGAGGAATATTTTGATCAATAGTGAAGGAAGGGGGCGGGGCCTGAGGTGACATGTGTGCAAACACGCCCTGTGGCGCGTTTTAAGTTGAGGACTTAATTCCTCTTCAATCCTGAGGTCCCCTGTGGGCCAACTAGCCCACCAGGTACCTCCAGTATGCGCCAGGGAGCTGCGTTGTAGAGAGGTGTTCAGAGGGCACGTCCCCTTTTTGCAACGCAGCTTCGTGGCACTTACTGGTGGTACCTGTTGGGCTAGTTGGCCCCTAGGTGACCTCTGGATTGAAGAGGAATTAATTCCCAACTTAAAACGCGTCATAGTGCATGTTTGCACACATATCACCTCAAGCCCCGTCCCCTACCTTCACCACTGTGCAAACGCGCCCCGTAGCATGTTCTAAGTTGGGGGATTAAGTCCCCTTGCATACTGGGGGTCCCTGGGGGCCAACTAGCCCACCAGGAACCTCCAGCATGCGCCAGGGGGCTGTGTATCAGAGAGGTGTATAAAGGGGCGTGGCCTCATTACACCTCTCTGCAACGCAGCCCCCTGGCGCGTTTCCAGAGTGGGAACTAAATCCCTTGAATACTTGGGTCCCTGGGGGCCAACTAGCCCACCAGGAACCTCCAGTATGCACCAAGGGGCTGCGTTGCAGAGAGGTGTAAAAATGGGCGTGGCCTCATTACACCTCTCTGCAACGCAGCCCCCTGGCACATTTCCAGAGTGGAAACTAAATCCCCTTGAACACTGGGGGTCCCTGGGGACCAAGTAGCCCACCAGGAACCTCCAGTATGCGCCAGGGGGCTGCGTTGCAGAGAGGTGTAATAAGGCCATGCCCTTTTTTACACCTCTCTGCAACGCAGCCCCTTGGCGCATACTGGAGGTTCCTGGTGGGCTACTTGGCCCCCAGGGACCCCCAGTATTCAGGGGGCACGTTTGCAGAGTGGTATTTTTTGGGGGATCGGCAGGGTATGCGTACCCTACACGCATCCTGCAATTTGAAATAAAAACATTTTTTTGGGCCTTGGGGGTCCTTGTGGGACCCCCTAAGCAGGCCTAGGGGGTCAGGGTGTTTCTACCCTGCCCCCTTTGCGTCTTTTGCGCACTTGTTTTTCTGTTTTCTTGTGCCTCGGTTCTACCGAGGCACAAGATGGCTGCCAACACTTCCTGGTTTGGAGTATTGACAGCCAATTAGCATAAAGCACGTGCTCGGGAGGATACGCGCATGGTACTTAGTCTATAGATATATCTATGATTTTACTTTTGATTCTCTCAGGAACTACTGAACGGATTTACACCATTTAACAAAAAGTGTAATCTGCGAACCAAACTCTACATGTTTGCCAAATTTGGTGTAATTCCATTCAGCAGTTCAGGCTGTAGCCGTGTCTGAAGGTCCCTATGGAAAATTGCATGGGGAAAACACGTTTTGGGACCCCGCTTTTTTCTCAGCCCCCACTTGACAAATCACCCCGAAACTTTTAGGATAGGATAGGAGCGGAGCCCCCCATCTTCTTGGAGAATTTCGCAAAGATTCGTCGACCGGCGCCAAAGTTATTCCAAATAGAATGTTGCGGATTTCCTATGGAAACTAATTGGTCGATTAGGATGGCGGACGGACTTGCGTCCGCCACCCCCGAGGGCCGCAAGGGCAGCGGCGTTCCCTCCATGCCAATTAGGATGTGACCGCCACCCTGGCGGTCACATCCTGTATCTTTAACATTGTGGAGGGTGCTGCTTCAAGCAGCACCCGCCGCAATGTTAAAAATGCATGCATTGCATTTGCATGCACAAAGCGTCAGGCACCGCGCGGTGCCTGCCGCTTTGTGCATGCAAATGCAGGGGGGTACCATAGGTATCTCCCATAGGCACCCCGACCCTTCCCTTCACCCTGGGGGCCCGCAAGGGCCCCCCAGAAGCAAAGGTCCACATGCTTTTCCACGGTGGAAAAACCGCCGCGGAAAAGAATGTTTACACATGCTTCCTAATTTGGCTGGCGGTGTCTTGCAGACACCGCCACCAAATAGCGGTCTACACCCCGTGGATCAGCGGCGGACGGACCTGCCATCCGCCGCTGATCCCACCACCATTCTAATCTGGCGGGTGGTGTTGTCAGGGACAGCCTCCCAGCTGGCGGAGGCTTCCACCGGCCCAGAGGATGCGGATTTACCGCCATCCTAATCGACCCCTAGATCCTAACTATAACTACCTACTGGCGACCGCCAGTAGGTAATATATATATATATACATATGCCCTTGTGCACTCAGGTATGTGGGCAGCACCAAGTTGGAGGTGCACAAATGCATCCTGCAACACTTGAGGGAAATCTCTAACCAAGACAATACTTACCCGGTGGCCTGCCATTTCAAAGATGTACATCAGAGCAATAACAAGGAATTAACATTCTTTGTAATTGATGCGGTACCAGCGAGTAGACGTGGAGGGAACAGGGAAGCTGTGCTCCGCAGACTAGAAACTAAGTATATACTCCGTCTAGAGTCCAAGTCCCCGGGGGGTCTGAATGTCACTGAAGATATGCACACTAGTCTAGGTTAGGTTTCTATTAGGATACTTGCATTTAATTTGGTGTTTGTGTTAGATATCAGATGGACACTGTAATTACCTGTATATATATGAATTTGATTCTTTCAATGATTTTATAATGGTTTTTCAATCATTTTGTGGTCATAGTTTTAATCATTTTATGTACTATTTATTATCTTATAGTGCTTTTAAGTAACATGATCAGGTATAGTTACTGCGGACTGCCATATTTTGAACTTTATCTCATGTGATAGTATGTGACCCAGGAGATTTTTGTTCCAGGTAGAACCTAGGCACTGTTGCACTTTAACTTCTTTATACTTCAATATCTTGGTTTTCAATAATGATACTTTGCTCATGTATCCTATGAGCCTCGAGGATACAAAATGAAGAAAATGATAGAATTATGTAATTAATCATCATTGCTGCTAACACTCCATTGTGGGTGCAATATAGAAATTTATGGACGTGACTGGGCTCAGTCGGCCCACTTAAGACAATTTTGGATTGATAACTGCTACTTACCCGTTTTAATGTCGATTTATCACATTTAGTGGTGTTACACTGTTTACGCACATTGCACTTTTTTTGCACTCCCTTTGTTTGCACAGCTGCAAGGCTTTGCAGCAGATTCTTGGTACTGTACAAATTGGATTGGACATCTAGGGATGTAACCTGCAATTTCTGAATTGGTCAATTTTGGCAAGAAGTTTGACCGTAGGTAAACGTAAATGCTGCACCCAACAGGGTTTTTACTTTATAGATAACAGCCAATGTCCTGCAATATAGGATTTTGCAATATTTGCACTATTGTGTTATAGATTTAACTATGCACGTGTAGCTACATATGGATTATCCGGATATTCAAATCAAAATCATAATACCTGATAAATGTGAATTTTAAATATTCTATATTTTATTCATGTTCCAGTGCATTCGTTTTATGAGACGGCCGGAATTACTGTGTATGAATATTGTTCGCAAGGTAAATGTGCCCACAAATTACGTGAGCGCATCGGCAATTGTCATTTCATTTCATTTGCAGTTCATGTTCAGGCAATTCTATAAGGTATCGCACTATGGTTTAACACAAAGATTTTCTTCATATATACAATATGTGTAAATGCATTTTATATGGAAATGTGTGATCTTGTGTAGTCTGTTTACCCTGTCTATGCTGACTTACCAGTATCACGTGCAGAGGGAAGGATTCCTACAAAAGGGTGTGTTCTTAGATTTCACGTTGTCATGTGAACAAGGCTCGGGTAGAGCTGAAACGTTATGGCGACTAGCACGCAAGTTACAAAATAAAAAATTGCACTGGAACTAAGATCAGTGTCTGTGCTGTTTGGGGCAGGGGCTAGCATTGGGCAGCCTCGACGGAGAAATGGAGATCGTGGAGATATATATATATATATATATATATATATATATATATATATATATATATATATATATATATATATATATATATATATATCTTTGTTCTTTTCTGTGAATTTATACATGTATATAGATGTATAAATTCACAGAAAAAAAACAAAGGTTACAGGGATGTTACAGTTAGGCTGAGATTTCACTCGTACAAAACCAGCACACAGGTACAAGACGTCATTTGTTCATATCAGTGCTTTATTTAAGGAACAAAGTAAATTGCACAGTCTACTCCAGGCCAGTGCCTAGCATGACGCGTTTCGACTGCTCCAGCGGAGTCTTGGTTACATGATGCGCTGCCTCATTTGTTCCCATTTTATAGTGAATACAAAACACCTGTGCATAATTGGGCAATGCAACAGCCACTGCAACAAACAGACTATCCATTTTGTTCTACCAATTCATAAATGTCGAAACCATTGTAAACTGTTAAAACAGTACTGTTGGTTTGACATATTGAAAAAAAGAGCCTTCACAGGTTTCTTTGCAATATTCTTTTAGATTTATTGTCCTTACAGCATGCCAGCAATCAGAGTAGCATCTTTCATCAACAGTGGTCTCCATCAACTTTCCCCCCCAGGAACCTTCAGTAACAAAATTCTATTATATCAATAAGCAACAGATACCATGGCGTAATGCCAACTAAGACATCTCTACACATATCTCTTGTTATGTTTGCTAGTTCAAAAAAAAGAAAGGCAGTGCAAGGATAGTCACTTACCTGTTCAGCCCACTTATCAGACCCACCAACGTTTGGAGGATTCTGCTTTAGTAAGGATTAAAAAAGTGAGGAATATGTAGTGAGAAGTACCCAACAAAAGTACAAGTTACTTACATTTGGTGATGCTCTTTCTGGTGGATAATCTATCTACCCTTCCATTTACTCTCACCAGCATTCTGTGGATTTGACTACAAGTAGGTTTGAAGTTCCCAAGTTAGAGATCTCATACTGTTGACATCCTAATTTGTCACTTGCTCAGCATGAGAGGGCATGGTAATATTTGTTTAATAAACTAATGTTAGCTTGCAGGGGTGGCTCCATGTCGTCATTTTCTGTGTTTGGATGCAGCCATCAAGGATTACAATGGCGCCAACTGCCAGATTGAAGGAGTTATTACAAAATATTTTTCAGATCCAGTGTGGCACTGTGAGGATTCAAAAGGAAAAGAATCTGTGATCAGATAAAGTATTCTCCATAAAACGTATTATCGTAGGTAAGTAACTTGTTGATTAGGCCTTTTTTTGCTCACACAATTTTCATATTTACACCACACTTCGTTGAGATAGGAACAAGAATTGTGTGCAAATAACGCATTCAACTTTGTGAGGGTTTCGGTAGTTTCTAACTTTCTGCCTCTAAACCCTTCTCAGGGTACTATCACATCACCTAATTTGACCAAAACCCGGTGTACTGGCTGATATTCTGTTGGAAAGGGTAAATACGATGTTGATGAGTATCATGATATGTGCAGGCCTGACAAGGGTAATACCAATAAAAGCGATGTTACCTTATGCCACAACCTGTGCCTGTATGACAATGTCTTTGCTCGTTAATGCAATGGCTTTGTATTTTATTAACGAAGCCTGCACAACAGCGACGATACTGGCAGCATCAGCGTCAATGTATGCCATATTATATGCCAGAATGACAATGTTGTTACTAGTAAAATCGATATTGATGTACGCCTTGATTTAGGAATGCATAACTATGTCAATATCAGTAAACACAATATCAATGTATGCTATTAAAACTCTACATGCAATGTTGAGAATGTCGATAGAAATGATACCAGTGACTGACATAATAATTTTTGGAGTTTCAGTGAAATTGCATCATTGCTGTCGGATTTTCCTAAGGTGACCTCCCTGTCAACCCAGAGTCTAAGATACCTGGCCAAACAGGTCCTGCGACCCTCGCCTATCAATAACAGGTCAGAGGTGGGGCCTCTCTGAACCCAAAAGCCAATGTGTGCCCAGGGAAAACCCTGAACGATCCCAAAGATAGATAGGTGTACTACAAGCAGGTCCAAGGCATTTGGCCCAATTAAATACGCTAGGCCAACGGCTAGCTTTCCCCAAAAATACCACATGTAGATAGAAACACTCAGGCAATCAGGGCACGACATGCACACCACACAGTGATCACGCGCTCGTTATGTCGGACATCTGGACATGTACACACTGGACAACACTACCTCTCCCAGAGGTCAAGAGCCATCTGTCTCCTTATCAGATGCCCAACCTTAATTTACAACTGAGATGCTCTTTCAAGAATACAGAAAAGGCTTTAGTGTATATAATACCAGCCAAAACTTTGTACACCGAGAGACTTTCCTCAGACGCATTCTGTAGAGGCTCTCCCGAATGCTGCATTTAATTAAAGCAACTTGTTCTTGCTTTGCCAAACCCCTCTTTTCTTCTAATTTCTTGAAGGTAAATTCATATCCGATCAAAAATTCAAGGTTGATTATTTTCATCTGCATACATAGATACCAGCACATCCTAAATGTATGAATGAGGATTTAGCATTTTTAAACCAATGTTGAACTAAAGTGCGCAGAAGGTTTTGTGAATTTGGCTCTAAAAAAATTCGCATTATGAAGCTGGGTTGGACCTTATTTTATTTCCTTGTGACTGCAGTGTATGCATGCTGTTAACTGTATTGCAAATTGTATTTGATCCTTGTCTCACCTAAATCCCACACTTCGTACAAATATGCTTGAGCTTGGCCCACTCTACTCAATTATGAAATCAGACTTCACCAGTGAATTGGGCCTATAAACTAGCCAGAGAACATTACATTTAATATTGTATCCCAATGCTTTCCTATGGAAGAGCTAACCCTAATAAGGTGAGAATAGCTTTTGGGGCTGTTTCACTGTAAGGATATGTTTAACATTTAACTTTTACATGACTTACTTTTAAATACCATGCACCCTACCTTGTTGGAAGTAAAGTCTTTTTAAGGGTGACACCAATATTTAAAAGGAAGATTTAGGCCCTGTGAATGGGTTACACTGGTAAGCGTGCAGTCACATTTGCACTGTCACTGTAGTGGGTGGCACAATGGGTGCTGCAGGCCACTAGTGATATTTAACTTACAGGCCCTGGGTACAGTTGGTAGCATATACTAGCCACATAAGGAAACTGAATATGCCAATTAGGAGTGTAGCCAATTATGACAAAACTACGCATTTTTTTAACAGTATTGTGTTATGCCCCATTCTGAGGTGTGAAAGTCAGAATGTAGAGGTAATACCATACCCAGGAAATACCCTACACTGCAATATCACGATTTAGTGGGGTGGTATTCCCATTCCAATAAATGGGTCTCTCAGATTGACTCCCTCAGATAAAAGTCTTTGACCTCATCCTGTTGGGAGGTTTCCTTACACCTGCCCAACCTATTAATCTGAGCTATGCAAGGATTCCACCACATGTATCATGATTACAAGCCTGGCAGAGCGGAATCCCATGAGGAATTCCACTCAAGCGACTCATGACTGGCCAGGTGTTCCGGCACCTGTTAATCCCACGTGTGGGAACACCAAACATGATTTTACTGGCCCGAAATTCCAGCCAGTAAAATTGTTTGAGGCTTTGGCTGCAACATTCGCCATGTCTCTGCCCCCATCCCCACCTGATCTCTTGCAATGGCAAGAGGAAGCATACAATCTACTGCCTGCCATGGGACTTGCCATACCCTCCCGACGAGGAAATACCATGTTGAATTCTGCCCTGCAGTTCTGTGCCTAGTTATTCCCCATTCCAAGAGGTATAACTCATAATTGTAGGATACTGGCAGGTTGTTACTGCACACTGATGGTATTTATGTGTGTGGAGTTCGCAGCCCACCAGCACTGTGCAACTTATAAGCAGGCCCTAAAAGGCTTACCTACATATCTTTACACCAGGCCTAACTACAAGAGTCCGGGCACACCGCTTCCTTAGTATGCAGGGAAGAACGCCTGGCTACCCACGCCTTCATGCTTAGCAAACAAGTCATGCTTCTGTTTTCAACGTGAAGGTACTTCTTCTTTTGTACCAATGTGACGGCCGGCTACAGTATTTATTGGCACACTCCCAGACGATTGGGATGCTGGCAAGGTAATATCATAGCCTTATGGCACTTTATTTCAATGCTGACACGTTTATGCTTACTTTGCCTTCTCTTTTCATGCAGGATGGCTGAGCAGTGCTCCATTTATCATCAGAGCTCAATTTCAAATGTGAGTGAGAGAGGTACTCAAGTTTGTCATTCAGGGAGACACAAAGGCACGTGGGCGCTTTTTATGGATCTTAAAAATGGAAACTCTGCATTCAGTCTAGTCTCCTCGGTTTTCACTCGTTTTTTGCGAATGTTAAACAGCCATTTCGAGGCCAGGAAATAGCAACAAGGCACTAATCTGAAACAAGACATGTTGTGTTTTATAAACACTCAGCAAAATAAGTTATGGTCAGACGTAGTAGGTGTTATTCTTGTAAAGTACAATCTGCTGTGTGTAAGCAGGAAGTTGTATCTAACAAACACTGTCAGAGCCGGGCGGTCTGGTTTTTATTTTTTATTTGGTTATGAAAATGCTTGCATATCAAAGTCATTAGTAGAGAAAGAGGCCACACATGTTGAGATATACATTATTATGATAGGAAGACAGCACGTGTTAAATATTGTTATTTGTCCTGAAACAAATAGGAAACGCAGCAGATTCACATATACCTGGAGTGAAATGTAGTGAAAATAAGTATGCATTGCTTTTTAAACTTTTATACTGCAGGGTACATTTGACATGCGACTGAGTATGTCCCAGCACTTTAAACTTCCAGCTGTTTGTGTGTGATATGTGACTGTAATCGTCTCGGTCCGACTCAACAGTCCGAGGGCACCTGGCCTGCTGGATCCTGCCCCAGCCCGACTGATCATTAACAGGCGCGTTTTGCAAGTGACTGACAACAGCGCTAATGGCCCTCAGATGTGCGCCTGATAAAATATGGTCAGAGCCCTGCTGCCTGTCATAGGTCTACTTGACAAGCGACTGTCTTCCCGATCAGCCTGTCAGAGATGCGACTTGCCTCCGTTTTCTCTCAAAGGCGTGGCTGATATAAGACTAATTCCTCCCCTCCCCAGCCCTACAATCCTCTCTGATGTGTATCGGCATATTACTGATTCGGCACTACCTGCCTGTCCAATGTGTGCTTGGGATGTGAGCAACCCTGTTTCAGCCACTCTGGTCCTTCCTAAGTGCATGTGATTTGCACTACTTCCGTGTCTGGCACGTGACAGACTTGCCCCGCCCCACACCCCAGCCTCATGGCCTTTCCGGAGTCCTACCTCATCTTTTAGGGCACTTGGCTATCAGGAATTTTCCCATTCTACCAATTTCCACAAAACTCTGCTTCCTATTCAAAATGCATTTCAGTTTTTTTTTAATTTTTATTCTCTAGCATTTATAAAGAACACAATCTGCCACGAGCATGTGCAACACAACCATTTTGTTAACTAGGGATATGACTACTCAAACGTTTGCATTGCAGTATGGAGTCTCACTTTGTTGAAGAGTGTGATCAGTGGTGTATACCAGTTTTGAAGAGGTGGATTATTTTTCATTGGTGAACCAGAAGGGCTGGACTAAACTGCGTATGTATCTCCTCAATTGATACGTGTCCCCATTCCTCAACAGGTGTATATGTGACAGGCAAATGTTCTATCAGATGCCATACTATCCACTTAATAGCAAAGTTGCGCTATGTTGGATGGACCAAGTCATCTTGTCAGATAAACAATATTTTTTGTATACTTTTGATCCGTACATTTTGTTCTATTGAACCAAAATGGGTGGGAATTTTATTTTTTCATCTGCACTGTTGTTCTGGTGTTGCTGTTCCCGCATTACATGGAATTTTCTCTGAGGAAAGTCTTGCTGCTTCTGCCAAGCTCCACAGGTGCTTTTTATGATCATTGCAGAAGCTTGTTTACATTTGTTTTACTAACTAGATTGTTTCATCGCGTAGGAGACCAGTCATAGTTCACATGAAGACTGTGGCTGCCCTCACCCCAGTTCAAAAATCTAGTTTCTTGCAGGAGCCAAACCGCTTTCGGGAATGGGATAGAGAACAATATTAGCCCACCTCAGTGGCTATTTGGCAGTCTACAGCCATGGTGGAGTAGCAAAGGCAGACTCATGGGGCAACTCAGGTCCAGTGTATCCCTTGACTAGCAAGTGCTTTTCCAGAGGCAGAGGTTACCAAGTGAAATGGCCATGTGGAAGGTGGGATGGTTGGGCTTTATTAGTCCTCCACCAAAACAGTACAGTCCTTTATGCTATGCTTACTTGACTGCTACATGTAGCTCCTGGTGATTCAACCAAGTGGCTGGTGTTTGCTTTTAATGCCATGTTTCACATAGTTTCAGACAAGTGGTTTGCTACCGTAGGCAATTTGTTGAGTAAACTTTAATAGATACCTGACTCTTGATCGATCAAAACAGGGGATGTTTAACCACCCAGAGCAGATGTGGCCTTTTTCTCTAACCAAGTTTCCTACCAGACAAGTTTGCACACGAAAGATGCTATCAGCAAGACTGAAAAACCAAGCGGACGGCTCAAGCAAACCATCATCGACACCGGCTCAAACAGCAGCAAAGGAATATTCTTCAGTATGAAGGATTTCACCACACTCCCAGCACCATCACCCCTTCTCAGGAATAATGCAACAACATCTCAAACTGTTTTAGTAACAAACTCACAACCCTTTGCGTCCACTTCGCCCATTACCTCGACCACAGCAACCATGCAACAAGCCTGTCAATTTCAGACAAATGCACCATGACAACATGGAGCACAATCACCACTGATGAAGTGTATTCACTCTGGGACCCTGTCAAACCCTTGCCCCCACCACGCCTTCGACAAAGGACTCACCCCATCAGCTAAGCCCTCATTTACATTCTCAACACCTCCATCAACACAGCCACATTTCCAGAAGCTTGGAAAATGCAGATGCCCGTTCCTGACAGATGAAGCCTTCAGCAAACCTGGCCAAGCTTGCAAACTACAATCCAACCCCCTCCTAACTTACTTAGCCCAGGTTTTGGAGAAAGCCATCACCAGATGCCTCCTCAAACACCTCGTTCACCACCAGCTCTAAGACACAACACATACAGGATTTAGATCCAACTACAGCACAGACACAGCTCTCTTTGTAGTAACCAATGACTTTCAGATGATCGTAGACAGAGGAGAAACACCGGCCAAAACCTACTGGATCTCTCAACAGTGTCCTGATTAGACAATGGCAGTAGGCCGCATTCAGGGACTTGCCCTCCAATGGATCTGTACTTTCTTATCTGGCAGAATTCAAACGGATGCCTTACTCCTGTGAAGTCTGAGAACTCAACTGTGGTATACCTAAAGGTTGCTCACTAAGCCCCATTCTCTTCAACCTCACTGGCCAACACCATCTGATCCCATGACATAAACATCCCCTTCTCTGCAGATGACGCACAAATTACACTATCCCTCTTGGACAAATACACCAACACAAGAAATAAATTCACCACCTACATGGTAGAAGTGGCCATCTGGATGAAGTTCAATGTCTCAAGCTGAACACTGACAAGACAGAAGAGGTGATTATCGGAAAGGATGCCTCACAGGGGACTCCACCAGGTGGCCTACAAACCTCAGACCCACCCACACAAAGGAAACCTCAGTATCATCTACAAAAAGCAGGACATTTCCAACCAGGTCTACATCATTACCATGTCATGGTTCCACTCTCTTAAGGATACTGAGCAATATCTATAAGCGGCTTTCAAACAACACCAGAATGACAGTCATCCAAGCCCTCATTACCAGCAAGCAGGAATATGGGCTCTGTCTCTATGTAGGGATCACCGATCATCTCATGAGGAGATGGCAGACTGTCCAGAACGCAGCTGCCAGACTCGTCCTTAACATCTCGAGTCAGGCTCATCACACCACATCACTGAGATCTCCACTGGCTCAGATATACAAGCGTGCACAAGTCAAACTCCTTATCCAACCACACAAAGAACTACATAACATAGACCCAGCCTACCTTAACAACTGCATTCATTTCCATCTACCGACTAGGCACCTCCTCTCAGCCAGATTCTTACTAGCAAATGTCCCACACATACACAAAAGCAGAGGTCGAGACTTCTCTTGCATTGCTCCTAAAGCTCGGAATGACCTCCCACTAAATATTATAGCTTCCTCCTCTATTCTTGAATTAGGCAAGAAGTTGAAGACATGACTCTTCAGAGAAGTCCTCCCCCTCTCTCCTGGGGCCAGCCTCAGACATCTGCTCAGCACCAGGATACCCTCGCAGGTGATAGTGTTCTATACAAATAAACATAAGTTGTTCAATAATTTACTCTTAGTTTGTTCTAAATGATCAATATCTGTGATTAGCTTAAGATATAAAGGCAAATAGTAATCCTTTTTTGTCATGTATTTAACAAAGTTGTTCAACTGTTGATGTGCTTAGACAAACACAAACATTGTGGAGTGTTGACGGAACTTGAATCATCAGCATCTGAAATACATTTTATGGATAGAGGTTGTGTTCAGCATAGGTAGTAGTGCGTCATTGTGTGTATGACAACATTTTGGCATAATTATTTGTTAAAGTTCACAATTCAGTTTAGAACAGGTATCAATGAAGTCAATCTAATCATGTGCACCCCCGTCTCTCCTCTTGGTTGTCCACCCAAGCAGCTTGCCAAATGTTATAATAAAAAGCTACTGAACGCACAGTTAACGCCTGTCAAATTCAAACAGAGACAAGCACTGGCCAAGCCAGTAGGTTAGACGTCAAACTGAAAATGCCTGGATACTTCCATCTATGCACTTACACATCAATCAGTTCATGTACTCAGTCAGTCCAATGTATAGGGTGAGAGATAGGGTAGTGAATTGGAAAGAGTAGTAGAAAGAAGTTTGAGATGAGTCAGAAAGTTAAGCTAGAAGATATTTTGAGAGAAGAATAGGCTGGGAAATAGGGTAGTTCATTGGAAATGCGAAATTAGAAGAAAGTGATACACGTATAGATCCATAAGTATATTGAAAGTATATAGATGCATAAAGAAGGTACGTATATGCAGATTAAAGATATTGATAGAGGTAGCGGATAAGAAATAGGGTAGTGCATTGAATATGCTTTTTCAGGAGAAAAGTAACAGACACACAAATCCAAGTACATGGAGGTACATAGATGCACAATGGAAGCAAGTACATGTAGGCCAAACATGATTTTTTTTTGTTTTTTTGTTTTTATAACAACATAATTACTGTACATGCTTATACAAAGCAATCCACAAAGATAGGCACATATCAATAGTGAAAATAAATGCTTTTAAACAGAGGGACAAATACATAGGGTGGGTATTAATGAATAGGAAATGGGCAGAATTCCTGGCCCTGATCCCGACCAGTCTCGAAAAGGCTCAAACAGGCACTCACTCTTGTCCTCTCCACCCATAACAGGCTCAAACAGGCACTCACCCTTGTCCTCTCCACCCTTATCTTCGACGCCCGGGCTGAGATGCCCTAAGCCTTGGCCGTTTATAGCCCTAGTAGTCAGGTGACCCTTTCAGCCAGTGGGAACCCTAGACCTAACACTATCCAATCACAGCACTAGCCCTAAAATCCAGAACCAATAGTAGACAAGGACCTTACAACCAATCTTAGCCCTAGTCCAAGCACCCAATCAGTTTAAAAAAAACCTGATCTCTACATCCAATAGAGGCCCTAGCCCTACCAGTAGTGACAACCCTAGTCCAAGCAACCACCAGCACTGGAAGCCCAAGTCCCTACTTCCAATAGAAAGCCTAACCCTACTCTTAGTCATATGCCTAGTCCAGCAACCAATCACACAAGCCCTAATCACTACTTCCATTTAGCCTAGCCCTAGTCCCAACAACCAATAACACAGGAAGCCCTAGTCCCTACTTGCAACAGAAATCCTAACCCTAGCCCTTGTCTCAACACTACATTGATTGAATCACAGATCCATAAACCAATCAGAACCCTCAAATACCCAACCAATGAGGACACTTACCCTAATCCAACAGAAACATCAGATACAACCACCAATCAGTTTACACATGTACCAAACAATATCAGACTATATAAGGTCCAGCTACCTCAGACAAGGTCTGCTGGCCAGGGAGTTGGAAGCTGCTCCTCTATTCAGAAATCTAGGAGACAGACCGGATCAATCCACACTTTGGACTTATGCAAGTAAGGCTACAACAAACTTGTCCTCTAACAATACTATTTGTATAAAACTTTACTCCCTCTCCTGGCCTAAAACCGAAGTGCACAGTCCCTAATAAACACAGTTTAAACAGCTTACAGCAGATTACTGCTGTCTCAGGGAGAAAGGGGGTGGGGCGGTTTCACTGACTTGTTAATGCAAAATAGTCGCTGGGTGTGCACTGCTTAACAAACAGGTGTTAGCACAGACCAAAGGAGACATTTGGAGGGAAAAACTGATAGTCACGGGGAATGAGAGGGGAAACTACAGAGTTTGGACTGCAAATCCCACAATTCAACAGGTTAAATGGAAGCAGTCACAGGCAGGAAAAACCACAAGTTTAAACACATAAACATGGGCATGGGATAAATTATGCAATCACTGACAGGTTACAACTACAATTTTAAACTGTAACAACCACAGGCAAAGACGGTAAAAGAAATGTAAAAAGAAAAAAATAAGATGATGCGTTCACAGGTGGGTAAAATCGTTTTTTAAAAAACTTTTTTAGGAAAGAGATAGCACTAATCTGCCTCCTTACGACTTCCTGGACTCTGCTCACTGCAATCTGGGGCACAGTTAGGCTGCAACTCACAAGATTGAGGAGAATGATTTGGGGTGCACCCAGCAAAGCCTCAAGGAGCCTGGGCAGGTGTAAGAGGAGGGCCCAGATTTGCTTGGAGCTGGGGAAAGCCAATAGCAGTCCTAGGTCAGCTGGCCTGGGGGTGGGGCTGGGACTGGGGAGCTGCTCTATTCACAGATCTCCTAGGAGACAGACTGCCTCAATCCACACTTTGGTAAGGCCCCAACAATCGTGTCCTCTAATAACACTATTTGTATAACACTTTATACAAATAGAGGAGAAGGTAGGTGGAGAAGTGTGGCTCACCGGTTAGAAGCGGCAGACCCTGAAGCAGAGGTCGGCCCGGGACCAGGGTTCAATTCCCGACGCGGCAGGGTCTTGGGTCAATGTCCGCAGACTCGATAATTCTCGCTTAGGTGCCTACGCTAACCATGGGTCCCACTCTGCAACTCTGGGCAATAGCTTGCTTAATCTCCACAACGGCCCCAGCAACGCCGGGGATGCCTGGCTTCACCTTGGGGTGCCCTCTCACAGGGAAAGCCAGGACGGGTTCCCCAGCGGTATACAGCGCCAGGACACCACGTAACGAGGTAACAGTGCGCTTTACAAGTATACATACATTACTTTACTCCCTCTCCTGGCCCAAAAAACTAAGTGCACAGTCCCTATTAAACACAGTTTAAACAGCTTACAACAGATTACTGCTATCTCGTGGGGGAAGAGGGGGCTGGTTTCACTGACTTGGTAACACAAAATGGTCTATTCTACAGAGTCTCAATTGGCCACATCTACTGCCCTACAGTACATGTTTTGCATCTCTCTCATGAGGTCTGCACTTTTTGCTTTCTGTCTGGTTGCCACCCAATATGGACCAAGGAATAATGTTTTTGACCTTCCTGGCACAGGTGTACTAAGCAAGAGAAAGTAGATGTGAAAAACATCAGGTGTTGACCTGGTCTTTTTGCTCCCATGTGTCTACCATATCTTTCTGATTCTTACTTTCATGTACAAGGTGCTCATCCAGGATCTTCAACACCATGTTAACCTGGAGCTCATATGTGTCCAACTAGCATTACCAACAGCTCACCTGCAGATTCAGAGTTGTCATGTGGTCATACATTCATACACTCATTTACTCAATCTTGCATGCACATACATGCCCATCCACAATCTATACACAAACACATAAATAAATGCAAGAGAAACTATGGGAGAACTTTGATAGTGACAAGAAAACAGACTGAGGAGTAGGCAAGTGAACAAGAGGAGGTGGGGAACTTTCACATACCAGGCCAGCAAGCCAGTGTCACCTCTAAGGATTTTAGGGGTCCTGACAAGACATAATGTGGGGGCTCGAATACAGAACAACATTTCATTTTATGAACGGTTCTGCTATTTCAAGAGTGCATGTTGCCAACAAAACTAAATTCTATGTTAAACTTTCTGACATAGGAATATACCAAAGCAACTGAAATGTGGCTAGGCTGCAGCCCAAAAAACCTTCAAGATGACACTTGCAGAAACTAAAAAAGAGGCAGAGAGAAAGGGAGAGGTGGAAGCAGAGAAAAAGACAGTGGTGGAAAGAAAACACCCTCCCCACGAGCCCCTTGAAAGGTGGGGGACCTACGCAATTGCCCACATTGTCTATGCCTTAAAACATCTCTGCAGCATGCTGTTGACTTAACCACTTAGAACAGTGGTCTTCAAACTTATTAATGCTGCCGCCCCCTTGTAATAAATAAATAAATGAATAAATACATAAATAAATCGCAGGGCCCCTCCTTAACTTGTTCACAATTATTCTGCTAAATTGGCAATGTTTAAATATGTTTAAACATATTTAAACATTGCAGTTAAGCTCCATTACCCCTTTTTACACATATTTCCATTCTGGATATAAATGACAAAAGTTGTTAGTGATGGTCCATTGCAAAGTGGCTTAGTGCCGATCATGTTTTTAAAACAAAGCATGATTCTTCTTTGGGCCAGAAATTGCCCCCCCCCCCCCCCTGCCCCTGAGATCAGTAGACATCCCCAGGTGGCTCACCCCAGTTTGAAGACCTCTGACAGAAGCAGAACGTTCGGTTAATGAATCAACCCAAGAGCACTGCATGCTTCAGGGTACATGATCTCAAAGGGTTTTTGAGGGAGAACGTTCAAGGGCACACCACAGTACACTGTAGGCTACTCCATCTGCGCAACAACGTGGGGGGGGAGAGGGATTGGTGGGGGGGGGGCGGGGGTCGGGAGACAGTTCAACATCACAGAGCAGACTGCTGCCCAGCAGACTTTCTGCGAGGTGAGGGTGACAAAGTGCAGAAGGAACTGTATCCGAGATAAATACCATGGAATGGAGATGTGAGCAAACAGGCAGAAATACATTATATAGAAGAGTCCCCTGTCTGGGCTAGGGAATCCATAGTACGTTTTCAGTTACAATGCAAATATGCTGCTAATGTCTACATTAAATTCGATCGCTGGATAAAGGCAATCACACAAGTCAATATGTTTCAACACAACAGTTGTTTGCAAGACAATTATTTTAACTTGGCTTTTTCCTTCATTGCTCGCGCATCTCCTCCCCTCAAAACGAAATAAGTGGAATAATTATGTGCGCTACACGATTTTATATTGTCCAATTAAAAATTAATAGGCACTTCTCTATTGTATCATCAATTACAGCGAATTTACAACTCAAGCGGTAAATACCATTTGCTGCAAAACTGCAGCCGTCTCGAGGATGCAAGTGCAGGAGGAACTGAAGAATAATTCCTTGAAAATGTCAAGCCCAATTGTAAAATAATAGGGCATGAATTGACAGTTATGCTTTTAGGGATATTAAAAAAAAAAGATTGAGCGCCTTCATGGTGTTATTAGTTTTACAGCAAAAGAATTCCATGTGCACAAGTTTATTCAAGCATTTCTTTTCCAGCTTGGTCCCAAGACCAATGCCTATATTTTTTAAACTGATGAGACGGCCTGGATGCTTGAAATACAAGTGGAGCCGTGACAACTATGACAACCGAAAAGTCATAAGTTCATGATGACTCTAGATGAGACATTACCCGTTCTTCAGAAGATGTAGCTCTTTACAAAAACAGTATCTCTGCAGCCACCTACCTGTTTGGGGTGGGGGGTGTTAATCCAGGGGTGGGGAAAATCTTTCCGCGTTGAGCAACTTTGCATCAAGGGTGACTTCAATAGGTTGTGCATTGATGATCATACTACAGCCGACGTAAAGCCATATCTACTAATATTTGTATGTAGGGCTTGAGGTAGGCGTAAAAAGAAATGTCATTTCCCAAGTTGTGCATGTGTGCAGCACTGTACAGCACACAAAGTAGGAAAAGTCAACAAGCATTTGCAATAGGTCTCGCATTTGCCAGTTAGGCATACATTACAATATTATTTAATCTATGTATTTTGGTTTGGAGTGTATTGGATGTATGAACAGTGATGCAGCTGTAGCACTGTCTAGAAGATTTAGTATGAGGAGTTACTACTGGGGCAAGAAAAGCAGCTGCAGCACTGTCTAAAGAACTAAGAATGAGGAATTACAGAGGACTCTAGGGAAGCAGGTAGCAGCATTGTGTACAGGATTTAGAATGAGGAATTATCACTGGGAACAGAGGCAGCTGCAACACTGCCTAGAGGACGTAGAATGAGGAATTACCAACCGGACTAGAGAAGCAGCTAGCAGCACTGAATGAGGAATTTCCACTGTGACCAGTGACACAGCTGCAGCACTGCATAGAGTATTTAGAATGGGGAAGTTACTGATGGAATCAGAGAAGCAGCTAGCAGCACTGTGAAGAGGACTAAGATTAAGGAATTACCAACAGGACCAGAGAAGCAGCTAGCAGCACTGCCTTGAGCACTAAGAATGAGCAATTACCATTGGGAACAGTGACAGGCAGCTGCAGCACTGCTTAGATGATTTTAAATATGGGAATTTCCACTGGGCCAGAGTAGCAGCTCGCAACACTGTCTTGAAGACTTAGAGTGAGGACTTTGAGACAGAACCAGGGTTGCAGCACTGTCTAGATGAAGAATTACCACTAATACCAGAAAAGCAGCTAGCAGCACTGCCTAGAGGACGTAGAATGAGGAACTACCACTGTGACCCGAGACAGAGCTGCAGCACTGCCTACATGACTTGGAATGAGGAATTACCAGCAGGACCAGAGAAGCAGCTAGCAGCACTGCCTTGAGCACTAAGAATGAGGCATTTTACCACTGGGACCAGAGAAGCAGCCATGTCACTGTCTAGAAGACTTAAAATGAGAAATTACCACTGGGACCACAGAAGCAGCTGCAGCAATGTCTAAAGAACTAAGAATTAGGAATTCCCACTGGGACCAGAGAAGAAGCAAGCAGCACTGGCTAGAGGACTAAGAATGAGGAATTAGCACTGGGAACATAAACACAGTTGCAGCAGTGCCTAGAGGACTAAGAATTGGGAATTAGCACTGGGAACAGAGACACAGTTGCAGCACTATCGAGAGAACTAAGAATGGGGAATTACCACTGGGACCAGAGGAGCAGCCAGCAGCACTTTAAAAAAAAAGTAAGGGAACTATGATGCTGTGTACAATGGAGGCGGGGCAAGAAAGCATGGGGTGGGATCAAGGTGTGGCTTAAAAAATATTATGCAACTTTTATCGGTCTTTCACTTTGAGGTATGTACATATAAAATAACACCCAACTTAAAAGTAAAATAAGTGTAAATTAGGTTAATCAGTGGAAAATGCTCTATCTTTATGAAACCTCTATTAGAGGTCTGTGTAAAGAGAGCCACAAAACTGAGTCCTGGTTGGAGTAGTGGAGAATAGTTAAGGATGTACCACAGGTTCAATTCTTTAAAAAGAACACATTTTTCAGTACAACTGGTAACTCCTTTCCAAACCACTCAAAAATAATAATTATGTGTCATCAGAAGTGTCAAGTGATTCGATTCATTAAAGCCAATACCTGTATCTGATTTCCCTTTACATCTGTAAATCGACCCGTTGTGCAAATCTGTATTTCTTTCAGGTAAGCAGGCCCCCTGGCAAAAAGGATTGTTTAGCTGTCTACCCCTCCTTCTCTTTCGAGTTAACAACACAGGATTCGACCTGCATTACAAGGCAGCTGAAGCATTTTATTCTCAGAATTAACTATTCTGGGACGGCTATCTTTTTAAAGAAAGTAGGGGAACTGTTTTCCTTAACCCGTTCCATGCTCGTGACGGAACCACTCCATCACGAGCCACGGCGCGCTGTGCTAATGACGGAGTGGTTACGTCACGCTGCGGCCGCTCCGCCCACGCTGCATCAATTCTGCGCCTGCGCGGCTGAATTAATGAGCGGAAGGGGCCGTGACAGAACCACTCTGTCATGAGCAGAGTGCGCCCGTGGCTCGTGACGGAGTGGTTCCGTCACAAGCATGGCGGTGCCGCGCGACCCCCCACCCACCAGCGCCGTGGCGGAATTACCGCCACGGCCAAAGGGTTCAAATAAAAAAAAAAACAGAAGGGGACCTTATGCTTCTCCTATCCTATCCACTGGAGATATCAAGCATATAGAAGAGATAATACGCAAGTCTTAGGTGCTAGTATCAGGCAGTAAACAATCCAGCAAAGAGCCTGCTTACCAAAGCTTCAAACCTCATTCGTTGAAAACACAACACCATCCTCTAACACAACACCTAACCACCCCTTACCCCCCCCCCGCCACGCCCCCGACATCATCTAGCTAGTTGGTTGGGAGGGTGGAGCTTGCAGATCCTCTTCGGACCCTACACAATAGAAAACATGCAAATGTCAGCACATTAGCCATTTAAACGCACCAAATGGCAATGCAACCATCAAAGATGTGCTATACCAAAAACAGCCTCATACAAAACAAAATTCCGGTAACCAAGCATGTCTGGCCGTGTCCAGTAAATGGATGAGAGTGCTCTAGGTTTAACTCGGCTCATCAGACCCTGCTCACCGACAAACTGCAACAAGTTGAAAACTAGTAAATATATTACAATACCAATTAAGAAGTGAAAATGGCACTTAGTTATCTTAATGAAAGGTCGGCTGAGAGGAAGCCAGTCATTGCATGTTAATTTTAATTTCTGATGTGGCTGCAGTCTGTAAACATGAGCACATCTTTCCTCCGTCAGTCTGCTATGTACATTAATACTATTGTGGGAATTTATAGCAGAGCGCCCTGCGTTTTTCACTTGATGCGGTGTCGGGCAGCATGGTCTGTCGTCGTCATTGTATGATTAATTCTGCATCCTGGGGGGCGTGGCTTGGACGGCAATGTGGACAGGAGCCTGTGTCCGTTACCTCCGCCACCCCGAGACAAATAACGGCGAGGAAACCAGCGAAACAGGCTTAAAACCCACATCAAAACTAAGGAAGCTGTGTATGAATATACAGGGCACTAAGAAACACCAACGGAAGGTACTTTTGGCGAAGATAGTCGAACAAATCAACCGAAAATCTTTCGAGGAGGAGGCAAGCCTACAAGACAAGATGGCGGCGTACACCCAATAACATGGGCAAACCGAGCGAGGGGAAATCCAAGCGCGGCTAGAGGTAAGGGTGAACTCATAGCCCTTCCAATCTAGCCTCACCACCTAAACCTACTCACCGACAAGTTAAAGGAGGTATCGGGAGTAGACCGCAACTAAAGACATCACCGCGTTCACAAGGCGGAAACGAAACTGAAAGAGCTAGCGCTGGGGGCGGTCATCTTGTGCATGCGCAGACGCGAAAAAGAGAGAGTAAACAACAAGAGATTAAGACACCAAAAACATGGGTCTACCAAAGCCAAAAGCCTCCCACTGTCACCAAGCGGAGCAAACACCTGGCGTAAATCCAGGGGAGCGTCACAGCTGTCGGAGCTACGGAGGGGATACAGAGTGACTGTAGAAGCGGAACCGCTGCCACCAAGCTAGTTCAACGGGGGACGCTTAGCGCCTCACAAACACGACAAGTATCACATAGCGCCCCCCCACAACTAACAACAGCCGGGGCCGGCACAGTGAGATAGAGACTCCCAAGAACGGAGAGGGAGAGCACACACAGTGCCTCATACCGCAGGAGGTCGGCTAAACGGAACGACGAGGCGGGGGGACGCCGACCACGCAGGCGAACCGTGCAGGGAGAGGAATAGAGACCACAAGAGCAGTAAACACCACAGTAGCCGCCAAAGAGGGTGGTCGAAGGCAACACCACAATCCTTCACAGACCAGCAGAGAATAGCCCGCCCGGAGCTAGCACCTGGAACTCAGTGGCTGAACCAGAGCGAGGAGTGACAACTCCCCCAGAGGGGGGAGACACTATCGCGACGACATCACCCCAAAGGCACATACCATTAACCGCCATAGCCGGCCCAGAGCCATCACCGGCGACACGGTGTGGAAGCCAAAACGCCAGCAGCCAAGTCATGGGAAAGAGCACCCAGGCTATATGGGAGACAGGCCACGACCTAGGAGAAATCAACAAAGCGAAGACTGCCGACTAGGGACTAAATAACCCGCGCAAGCAGATGGGAGCACAGCTGTAGCAAGGAGGCAAACGAAGCACCTTCTCTAAGCCAGCAGCCGGCAAGAAGACCAGCCAACTGTGCTCCTGCGACACCAAATAAGATCATAGACGACCGACAAGGGGGCCACACTGCCGAGTAGCCGGTGCCGGGCTGGCGGGGGCTAAGACCAGAACGAGTACAATCAGAGAGCCGAGCAGATTCCGGCTGGACAGGGCTAACGCTAATAAAGGGAGCACAACAGAACAGCAAAGCGGCGATAGACTCCACACCTACCTAGCCATACAGAGATTTGGTGAAATGGAAGTACAAGAAGGTAAAACGACCTCAAAAAAGTAAGGAAGGACCAGCCAGATTCCCCATCGAAGCTCAAGGGCGACCTCAGGAATGGAAACACGCTAGAAACTATCCTAAAGAAAATAAATGAGGGGAACGAACTGGCCAAAGCAACAAAGAAAACAATAGATAACATGCAACTGGAACTGGCGGGCATAAGAGCAGACCAAAGCAAAACGAACGACAGGCTAGAGTCAGCTGAGAAGAGGATCGGAGACCTCGAAGACACCAGTGGACAAATGAACAAAGAACTGGGGTCTGTGATGAAGACCTCCAACCGCCTCCAGAAGCTGTTGGCTGAGCAGGACGATAGAAGCAGGAGGGGGAACATAAGACTCCTGGGAGTTCCTGAGGGAGAGGAAGATGCTCCGGGGTCTTGTGCTGCCCTACTGGAGGCCCTACTGCCGCAGCTGACAGGACTAAATTTCGACAAGCAATTCGAGATAGACAAGGCCTATAGAGTGTCGGCGACCAAACCTCAGCAAGGACGAGGTCCGCGCCCCATCATTTGCAAACCACTACGAGCGAACCACACAGAAGCAATCTTCGTGATTGCAAGGAAAAGCCAGAACATGAGATGGAACGGAAACAAAATAGTAATCACACAGGACTTCTCAAGACAAACAGTGGAAGTTAGGAAAGGCTTCCTAGCCCTAAGAGACAGACTCAGAAGCAACAACATCCCCTTCAGCTTTGCTGGACCGGCGAGGATGAGGATCACGGACAGAAGAGGAACACTGGTCTTCGAAGATCCCAACAAGCTCAGACGATACCTACAAGCACCAGTCCCAGACGACATGGAGGCCCAAAGCCCAGGCACAGGAAAGAGAAGAGCCCCGCCAGATAATGCGGAGAGCGGAACCGGAATGTGAACATGAACCAAACTACCTCAACGCGTATGCACATCTACCTCACTGAACCGATCCACCTCATCGCTTTCTGTGAACCGATCTACCTCATCGCTTTCTGTGATCCTACCTCAGTGCACCGAACTACCCCTTCGCCATTGCAGTGCATCCAGAATACCCTAACGTAGACCTCAGACTTGAGACTTGAACCCTGCCCAAACAGAACAATAAGAGGCGGTCTTCTAGAATGCGCAACCAAGGCCAGAACATATAAACCGACAGAGGCGGAACTCATATCCTTTTTGCTTCAAAACTGCACCACGTGCAGACGCAACAGGGTGGGACTAAGCCCAGGACTGGACTCGGGGGGGGGGTCCTTGCTGTCACACGCCTACTGCACAATGCACGGGGGAGGGGAGGAGGAGGGGCAGGGGAGGGGGCCCTCGAGTACAGTGGTATGTGATTCTTGCTTTCTATGTTTCCCTACTTTCCTTTTTCTTTTCCCTTTCATCACTCCCTATATATCCTAGAGACAGAGCTACCCTAGCCACAATCGGTGTAGAGACACCAGGGCTGATGACCAGCGCTCGGGAACCTATGAGAACACAGGTGAATGACCATAGACGGAAGGTATTGAGGGAGAACACCACACTGTCACACGACAAACACGCAAGCAATGTCTGCACAAACATATAGCCAGCTGAGCTCAGACATGAAAGTGGTGTCCCTGAATGTCAAAGGCCTCAACCATCCGGTAAAATGGAAAAAGACGCTTGACTTCTTAGCGAAGCTCAAAGGCGACGTCTACGTCCTCCAGGAGACAAGGCTCTCGGAAGAGGACGCGCAGCGCCTCAGAGCCAGCTGAATTAGCGATTCCTTTTGCTCACCAGCCGTATACAAAAAAAGAGGGGTCATCACACTAATACACAAGAAAAGCAACCTCACCCTACACGAGAAACACACCGATGACGATGGGAGAGTACTAATAACCAGTCTCAAGAGAGGGGATGAGATCATACCCATAGCCAACATATAGGGGCCCAACTCAGATAACAAGTACTTCTGGGAAGGGGTGGAAGCCAAACTAGGAAACCTCCCCCAGGACGACCTATTTCTGCTGGCCGGGGATATGAACCAAGTGCTGGACCAGGCCATAGACAGACACCCCGTCAGGCAGAGCCACAGACCCCAAGAGCAGGGTACACTCGAGAACTTGTGCTCCAAACTACACCTTAGAGACCCCTGGAGACTACAACACCCTGACGCGAGAGAATACACGTTCTACTCACATCCACACAACTCATACAGCAGAATAAACTACATACTCATGTCAGCGTCTCACACACACCTCATAGACCAGACGGATATAGCGGCAATAACAATATCAGACCATGCACACATCAGCCTCTCCCTCAGTGGCCAACACAATGAACAACCTAGCCGAAGATGGAGGCTTAATGATGACATCCTGAAACACCCCACAAAAAGGGTTGAGATTGAGGAGGCAATCAAGGAGTATCTCTCCTTCAACGACGCTGAGGTAGACACGGCCACCCTGTGGGACGCACTCAAAGCTACGATAAGGGGCAAACTCCTAAACATCAAGGGCAGGATGAACAGAGACAGGAACAAGAGGATCACAGAACTAGAGAATGAGATCAGGGATCTAGAGAGAGGCCACTGTGTAAACCTGGCGGATGGCAACACGCTGACCGACCTTACGAAGAGGAAGTATGAACTCAACAAAATCCTGAGCGAGAGAGCTGGTACATGGATCAACAAATATAAAGCCATCAATCTATGTACTGCCAACAAAGCGGGACGGGCACTAGCGGCATATCTAAAGGCAAAGAAGAGACAGCACTCGATTGTAGCAATAACAGACACAAACAAAAAGACTCACACAGCAAACAAGGAGATATTGGAAGTATTCAAAGACTTCTATGGTAACCTATACAAGGCGAACAAAGAGCTAGCGGCGGATGGGGGGGGGGGCAAACCTACTGAGCAAACTAAGCCTACCCACGCTGACAGAGAACCACAGATCAGCCCTAGAACAGGCCATAACGGGGGCGGAAGTAGAGAAAGCGATAGAGACACTCAAAGTGAACAAGGCGCCAGGCCCTGATGGCTACACGATAGCCTTCTACAAGCTCTTCCCACAGATATTAAAACCTACCATAGTAGAAGTGTTCACGCACTGCGCGCAAAAAGGCCGCATGACAGACAGAATGGCAGAGGCCAATATCATAGTAATACCCAAAGAAGGGAAAGATCCCCAGTACCCCCAAAACTACAGGCCGATCTCACTAATCAACGTGGACTGCAAAGTCTACGCAAAAATACTAGCAACCAGACTCAATAACCACCTCTCCCACCTAATTGACAACTCGCAGGTAGGGTACTGTAGGAAGGTGGATATCTGACTATGGTTACCCCCAAACTTTTTGCCTGGTGTTTAGCTGGTTTTTGACATAGTTGGCCTGGGATCCTGCTATTCAGGGCCCCAGGCTAATTGCTCTCTCCTTAAAATGGACTCCATGTACCTTAGGTACATACACAATTGGAACTGGTTCACCTTATTGGCCCCTGTAACAGTGTACCCAGGTACCCAGGGCATAGGTGCTTCCAAGGCCTACCAGGGGCTGCAGCATGTATTATGCCACCCTGGCCTAGCCTCCATATTTTGACACAACTGGCTGATCACTCAGCTGGGGTAAGTTGGTGTAACCACCCCTTACTTAGGTGTAGTATGCCTATACCTAACCTAAAATGGACACATATGTTCCTATCAGTCACTCCTATGGAAGGCCTCATCAATCCTGGAGGCAGAGTGCTTGGAAATATGTGAGATGGTGCTCTGGCATGAGCTGAGCCTGTCTGCAGCTTTCGGAACCATGTCCTTTAGCTGTTTCATGATACTGCCATACCATCTACTCTTAAGTGCATTATGAACCTCGCGGTTAAATGCTATCTTGGGTTTGGCTTTATCAAAACATGTCGAGTAAGGTGTCATACGAATTGGAATACTACCCCCTCGCCAGTTCTGGCGACGGGGGTAGCATTCCACCCTTCTAGAGGGACACGACATGTACCTAGCCTGAACCCCGGTTAAAGTTAAACAGAGCCTTAGCATCACAAAATGGATGCTGCCACCACAGACACAAGTCTGACCTCCTGCTGCTGGGAGTCCTTCCAGCGAGGGCAGCTTGGACAAAGGGTTTCCTGCCTGGGGAGGTGCTAGCACCACTCCAGACAGGATTTTGTGTATTGGGTAGGACAGGGCTGAATAGAATCAGACATGCCTGGGGCACCCAAGGTGTCCCTGTGCATAGGCCAGTTCAAACCGGTGCTGGGGCTTTCCAGCCCCAGTCCTGGCGCGAAACTGGACAAAGGAAAGGGGGTGTAACCACCCCCCTTCCTGGTTCCACCCAGAGGAGGGACCTAGTAGGTGATCCGGCCCCCCAGATTCGAATAAGAGTGGGAGCTGTGTCCTGAGACTTCAGATCATCCTGAATCAACTTGAAATACAGAAGAAGACTGGACTTCGACATTCTGCTGCACAGAAGACGGAAGAGAATCTCCCTTGTGGCCAAGGAGTGACTACCCTGTGAACACAGGCACCAACCAGCAACTCGACATCTGCTTTGCTGCCGCCTCCCGCCGGAGCCCGAGCCCAGAGCCTGACAAGACCCAGACTCCCAGACTTCTCACAGCCCGATCCACAGTCCCTGCAAAGAAGGGACCCATGGAGGCACCGAGAGGCGTGGGACCGGACCTCTTGGAAGACCCCCGAAACGCTGACTGCGCAGCATCAGAGGCACCCTCGATGCTGTGCTTTGGGGTTTGAGAAGCCCCAACCTCGAGCAGCCCTTGCACCGAAGATCAGCCCCCCAGCATCTCCACGATCTGCGTGGGGCCCTTTTGCACTGTGCCACTTGACGCGCCATCCCGGCCACTTGCCACGTGGCTAGCAGCCATCTTGGCGACGAAACCTTCAACTTACACTGCGGGTCTGGTTGCTCCAGACTTGTCCTTGCTCCTGTAAAAAGGAGCACCTGCTCTGACCTTGCTGGTCCGAGTAACAAGCCTTTTTCGATTCCTGCGTGGCTTGCATTAGCCAAGGCCTGTTTGCTCCAATCAAGTTTCCGACACCGCCAACAGCGAGAAGCCTGCGTGGGACAGCTCGTGACCGACTCCTGGATGTCTTCGACCCCTCGTGTCCACGTGGCTGCAGAGAGAAGCTACCCGACATCACCTGTTTGCACCCGACATCGCCTGGTTCCACTCTGGTTCCACGGTAGTCACTGGCCAGTGACTTTGAACATTGTCCCCTCTGCTTTCAGGTTTTCACCTCTCCAGATCCATCTTTGGATCCACCGGAACTCTTCACATTGAGTCGCCTGCAGCATCTTCAGCTCCAAGCACCATCGACCTGCGTGACGAAACCCGACACTACTTCGACCCTATGCACCCGCTTCCTGTGGGTGAGGTAACTCAGCTCCGCCGGTGTTCCCACACTGGTACACACCTTTAGTGTCTGTGTCTAAAGTTTCATCCTTCTAGGTCACTCGGAAGGTTCTTTTTTAACTAACTTTGTAACTTTTACGCACCATTGACATTGCATTGGTAAAGCGTGCACTTTCCGCACTGCACCCGAGTCCCGCGGGCCTCTCCCGACTTCTTCACTGCTAGTCCCGAACAGCTCCAGCGATTCCCCAGGCCCTAGGCCTCTTCACTTTCCCCATAGTGGTTCTTATACCACTATTTTAGTATATGGTTTAGGTGGCCCCTAGGGCTCATCCATAATTGTGCAACTTTTGTGTATTTAAACTGTGTTTTGTTTTAACGCATTTGCTTCTGTGCTCATAAAGAGTATCAGGGTTATTTGTAGAAATAAATCTATATATATTTTCAATATATATGTGTGTGGTGTCCTTTCATTTGGTATTCAAGGGATTGTGTATGGTAAAACAGCTTGCTTCACATGCCTTTACAGAGTTTAGCCTAAGACTGCTTAGTCCATGCTACCCCTAGGATAGCTTGTCTATAAGGTTGACTTTACAACCTGCACCATAAGGGTTGCTTGGCATGGTACAAGGTGATCACTAGAACTAGTGAGCATCATATACCAGGCCAACTTCTCACATTGGTGAGCAGCGGATTGGGATTTGAGCTTGCTGTTGTTTTACCATTACAATCTTTGAAAATATCATTTGAAAGATCATACAGGTACCTGATAGGTACACTAAAACAAGACTAGATATACTTAAGTTCTACTGAACTTAGATATCGTAGAGGATAGGGAGTAGCACATCCTGACTACAACTACTAGGTTTTGTAGGAAAACACAAGTGTAGGTAGATTGCAACACATCCACCACACTAGAGCAATGTCTGGAGCAGAGGGATCCACTGGAACCACCTCTGTTGAGAGTGACCCTCCAAGGGCACCATCCAAATTTGCTATCTTCCCATTTAAGGAACTGAGGCAACTGTGTTCCATGAGAGGAATCAAAACAGGTCCTACTCCTACAGCAGGATACCTCAGAGAGCTGTTAGACCAGTCTGAAGCTCTAAAGAACTCCAAACCAGGCACCTCAGGGACTGGAGATGGAGGCTCTCCCACTGAAGATGATAACCCTGATGCCCCTGCCCCTGTCATCCAGATAGATGAGGAAGACCAGACCCCTGGGAATTCTCAGCCTGTGGAAGAAGAAGAAGAGGGGGAGGAGGTAGAAGAACGTGATTCTGATGATGATAGAGATAGCCAGGTATTAGTCAGCAGGCTTAACCAGGCTAACCTAAGCTTATTTGGGACTGAAGGTGGGTCCAACCCATTCAGACCCCCAAATGGACTTAACCAGGAGCATAGGAGGAGGAGGAATCACTCAGGTGAGTCCAATACTTCCCATGTTTCTAGAGGTTCTCATGGCAACTCCAGAAGGGAGTTGACTAGCCCTCAGAGAAGGGAACATGAGGCCAAAATGAGAGAGGCTGAACTTAGGATCCAGAGGCAAGAGTTAGAAGTTGCCCTGGCCAAAGAGAAACTTGCTAGAGCAAGGCAGCCTAGAGAGAGTGGATTAGAATCCACTGGTGGCAGCACTATCCCTAAGGATAAAGACAGGTCCTATGACAATAGAAACCTGAGTAAGATTGTGCCCCCCTACAAAGTTGGGGATGATATCCACAAATGGATGACTGCACTTGAGAGAGCTTGCAAAGTACAGCAGGTCCCTCAGGAGCAGTGGGCAGCAATCTTGTGGCTCTCCTTTGAAGGTAGAGGCAGAGACAGACTCCTCACAGTTAGTGATGGGGATTCTAGAAACTACCTGGTCCTGAAGAGTGCTCTGATTGATGGGTTAGGCTTAACCACTGAACAGTACAGGTTAATGTTCAGAGACACCCAGAAGACACAGACTCAGGACTGGTCTGAATTTGTTGAATGTGCCACTAAGGCTCTGGAGGGCTGGTTGCTGGGAAGTAAGGTTACTGACTATACAGGATTGTATAATTTAATTATGAGAGAGCAAATCTTAAGTAATTGTCAAAATCAGCTTCTATATCAGCACCTGGTTGACTCTGATCTGACCTCCCCACAAGAATTGGGTAGGAGGGCAGACAAATGGGTCAGAACCAGGATCAGGCCTAAGAACCAGGGTGGTGACCAAAAGAAAGAGACTACCAAGCCTCAAGAGAAGGGTGGGGATAAAAGTAAGGAAAAGACTTCCCCAGGGCCCCAAAACTCCAAGGATGGGGGTGGGTCCCAAGACACTTCTTCAACCCAGAAAAAGCCTTATTGTCATGCCTGTAAACAGGTTGGGCATTACAAAACAGACAGCTGTTGTCCCAAGAATGGCAATAAAGAGAATATACCTCCAAAGCCAGCTCCAACACCTCATGTTACTGTCAGCAGTAATCCCCCAGGAAGTGGGAGCACACCCAGGAATCTGGGTGGGTTTACTTTTGGAGGACAGGTGGATTCTGGCCTAACCAGGTCCCCTACCTCAGATACTCTTGTCTATGAGACTGGCATGGGGTTTGCCAATTTCACTGCTTGCCCAAACACTTTGAGCAAGTATAGACAGGAGCCCCTCATCAATGGCTTGAAAGTTGAGGCCTTTAGAGACACAGGGGCTAGCATCACCATGTTGGCTGAATGTCTAGTCCCCTCAAGGCAACTTTTACCTGATGCCACATATCAGGTGACCAACATTGATGGAATAGAAACCAATCACCCCATGGCAGTAGTAAATCTTAGCTGGGGAGGTGTCACTGGCCCAAAGAGAGTGGCAGTGTCATCAAACTTGCCTGTAGATTGTCTACTGGGGAATGATTTAGAAATCTCAGCCTGGGCTGAGGTGGAACAAGAAACCCATTCTAAAATGGTAAATCTCCATGGAAAGGTTAGTGGGGCCGTGATGGCTACAGCCCCAATCCAAGATGTCCTTCCTGAAAAGGTTAGTAGGGCTGAGCAAACCTCAGACCCATCTTTAGCTAACTTCCCTCCTGAAGAGATTAGCAGGGCTGTGATGGTAACAACCCATACCCAAACTGAGTCTCCTCCTGAAAAGGTTGGTGGGGCTGTGATGGCCACAGCCCAAACTCAAACTGATACATGTGTTGTGAAGCCTGAAAAGATGGATCACTCCACACAAACAGAGAGCATTGAGGAGGAAGTGAAATCTCCCTCCCACCAGACTTTAGGAAAGGATCAGCCTCCTCAGGGAACTGATCTCACCCCTGATGAAGGAACTGTCCCAGAGGTTGTTAGGCCTGGCCTGACAGAACCTCTGATGACAGTGGACCCTTCTCAGGTGGGAACCAGTCTGGAGCAGGTATCCTGCCCCTCTCTACCTTGCCTTGCTCAGCCCAGGGCTGCAGAGGACAAGAAGGACAGTGAGCCCCAAAGGGCCCCCTGTCAAATAAAGCACCCCCATCAACAGATTAGGGGCGCCGAAACTAGTAGCCCTAGTGAGGTGAAAACTTTAAAAACTCCTGAGGGAGCCCCCTTAAAAGTAGTTAGGGACCTCCCACAGATGGATTCTGTTGGGCACAGCCAAACCTGGGACCCCAAGGCCCCAAACCTGACCTGTCCCTCCAGTAAGCCAACAAGAGGGACCCAGCCTCCAGCTTTAGGTAGCCAGAGGTTGACCCTGAGAGCACAGTGCAACACAGTCAAAGAAAGAAAGGCACACATGGTGGAGAGTGATTGGAGGAAGCTGAGACCTACAGAGGGATCTCACTTCAGTACTCCATCCCAACACCAGCCTTTAACTTTGCAAAGACACACCACAGGTAGAGATTCCCTATGGTGGAGACCCTCAGATACCCTTAGGGTGAGGGATTGCTTAGTGGACCATGAGACAGGGGGTAACCACGCCAGAGCTGGTACTTCCTTATATGGCCACTTAGGCAATATAGGCTTACCTGGTCAAGGATAGCCTTATCTCCTTTCGTTTGGGGGGGGGGGGGTTATGTAGGAAGGTGGATATCTGACTATGGTTACCCCCAAACTTTTTGCCTGGTGTTTAGCTGGTTTTTTACATAGTTGGCCTGGGATCCTGCTATTCAGGGCCCCAGGCTAATTGCTCTCTCCTTAAAATGGACTCCATGTACCTTAGGTACATACACAATTGGAACTGGTTCACCTTATTGGCCCCTGTAACAGTGTACCCAGGTACCCAGGGCATAGGTGCTTCCAAGGCCTACCAGGGGCTGCAGCATGTATTATGCCACCCCTGGCCTAGCCTCCATATTTTGACACAACTGGATGATCACTCTGCCGGGCTAAGTCGGTGTAACCACCCCTTACTTAGGTGTAGTATGCCTATACCTAACCTAAAATGGACACATATGTTCCTATCAGTCACTCCTATGGAAGGCCTCATCAATCCTGGAGGCAGAGTGCTTGGAAATATGTGAGATGGTGCTCTGGCATGAGCTGAGCCTGTCTGCAGCTTTCGGAACCATGTCCTTTAGCTGTTTCATGATACTGCCATACCATATACTCTTAAGTGCATTATGAACCTCGCGGTTAAATGCTATCTTGGGTTTGGCTTTATCAAAACATGTCGAGAAAGGTGTCATACGAATTGGAATACTACCCCCTCACCAGTTCTGGCGACGGGGGTAGCATTCCACCCTTCTAGAGGGACACGACATGTACCTAGCCTGAACCCCGGTTAAAGTTAAACAGAGCCTTAGCATCACAAAATGAATGCTGCCACCACAGACACAAGTCTGACCTCCTGCTGCTGGGAGTCCTTCCAGCGAGGGCAGCTTGGACAAAGGGTTTCCTGCCTGGGGAGGCGCTAGCACCACTCCAGACAGGATTTTGTGTATTGGGTAGGACAGGGCTGAATAGAATCAGACATGCCTGGGGCACCCAAGGTGTCCCTGTGCATAGGCCAGTTCAAACCGGTGCTGGGGCTTTCCAGCCCCAGTCCTGGCGCGAAACTGGACAAAGGAAAGGGGGTGTAACCACCCCCCTTCCTGGTTCCACCCAGAGGAGGGACCTAGTAGGTGATCCGGCCCCCCAGATTCGAATAAGAGTGGGAGCTGTGTCCTGAGACTTCAGATCATCCTGAATCAACTTGAAATACAGAAGAAGACTGGACTTCGACATTCTGCTGCACAGAAGACGGAAGAGAATCTCCCTCGTGGCCAAGGAGTGACCACCCTGTGAACACAGGCACCAACCAGCAACTCGACGTCTGCTTTGCCGCCGCCTCCCGCCGGAGCCCGAGCACAGAGCCTGACAAGACCCAGACTCCCAGACTTCTCACAGCCCGATCCACAGTCCCTGCAAAGAAGGGACCCGTGGAGGCACCGAGAGACGTGGGACCGGACCTCTTAGAAGACCCCCGAAACGCTGACTGTGCAGCATCAGAGGCACCCTCGACGCTGTGCTTTGGGGTTTGAGAAGCCCCAACCTCGAGCAGCCCTTGCACCGAAGATCAGCCCCCCAGCATCTCCACGATCTGCGTGGGGCCCTTTTGCACTGTGCCACTCGACGCGCCATCCCGGCCACTTGCCACGTGGCTAGCGGCCATCTTGGCAACGAAACCTTCAACTTACACTGGCGGTCTGGTTGCTCCAGACTTGCCCTCGCTCCTGTAAAAAGGAGCACCTGCTCTGACCTTGCTGGTCCGAGTAACCAGCCTTTTTCGATTCCTGCGTGGCTTGCATTAACCAAGGCCTGTTTGCTCCAATCAAGTTGCCGACACCGCCAACTGCGAGAAGCCTGCGTGGGACAGCTCGTGACCGACTCCTGGACGTCTTCGACCCCTCGTGTCCACGTGGCTGCAGAGAGAAGCTACCCGACATCACCTGTTTGCACCCGACATCGCCTGGTTCCACTCTGGTTCCACGGTAGTCACTGGCTAGTGACTTTGAACATTGTCCCCTCTGCTTTCAGGTCTTCACCTCTCCAGATCCATCCTTGGATCCACCGGAACTCTTCACATCAAGTCGCCTGCAGCATCTTCAGCTCCAAGCACCATCGACCTGCGTGACGAAACCCGACACTACTTCGACCCTATGCACCCGCTTCCTGTGGGTGAGGTAACTCAGCTCCGCCAGTGTTCCCACACTGGTACACACCTCTAGTGTCTGTGTCTAAAGTTTCATCCTTCTAGGTCACTCGGAAGGTTCCTTTTTAACTAACTTTGTAACTTTTACGCACCATTGACATTGCATTGGTAAAGCGTGCACTTTCCGCACTGCACCCGAGTCCCGCGGGCATTTCCCGACTTCTTCACTGCTAGTTCCGAACAGCTCCAGCGATTCCCCAGGCCCTAGGCCTCTTCACTTTCCCCATAGTGGTTCTTATACCACTATTTTAGTATATGGTTTAGGTGGCCCCTAGGGCTCATCCATAATTGTGCAACTTTTGTGTATTTAAACTGTGTTTTGTTTTAACGCATTTGCTTCTGTGCTCATAAAGAGTATCAGGGTTATTTGTAGAAATAAATCTATATATATTTTCAATATATATCTGTGTGGTGTCCTTTCATTTGGTATTCAAGGGATTGTGTATAGTAAAACAGCTTGCTTCACATGCCTTTACAGAGTTTAGCCTAAGACTGCTTAGTCCACGCTACCCCTAGGATAGCTTGTCTATAAGGTTGACTTTACAACCTGCACCATAAGGGTTGCTTGGCATGGTACAAGGTGATCACTAGAACTAGTGAGCATCATATACCAGGCCAACTTCTCACAGGTACATTAAGAACAGACTGGCCCAAGACAACACTAGGCTTCTTTGCCATCTTATTAACCACATATCCAATAGTACTGACCCCGCAGTCATGATTGCACTCGATGCAGAAAAGGCCTTCGACAGAGTCTCCTGGCCATACTTAGACCTATGTATGCAGAAGTTCGGGCTAGGGAAGAATTACAGGAGTATGGTGATGGCCCTCTACAGGGAGCCCAAAGCACGGGTGGTGGTTAACAGAAGCACATCCAAGCAACTAACACTAGAGAGAGGTACAAGACAGGGATGTCCGCTCTCCCCAGCCCTGTTCCTACTAGCACTAGAGCCGCTCCTAAGCATGATCAGGAACAACACGGAGATCGCTGGCATCTGCATAGGGGGGAACACGGTGAAGTTGGCAGCATATGCCGATGATATTCTGATCATAACCAAGAACCCCACCGAATCAATAGCGGCACTAATGAACACCATTGGGATGTATGCGGGGGTCTCGGGATCTGAACAGGGATAAATCTGAGTGCAAACCCATGAATGTCCACACCACAAGCGCAGTCCTGGGCGAATCAGGGCTAGCATGGCAAAGGAAGCACCTCAAATACCTTGGCCTCCACTTCGGTAGGGACCTCAGGGCAACGCTTGATCACAATGAGGAAGCCACCCTAAAAAAGGTAAAAGAGAAACTGAACTCATGGTCACCCAAATACATCAGCTGGTGGGGCAGAGTAGAAACAATCAAGATGATGATCACACCATTGATTAACTACATGATAGGGATGCTACCACTAACACTGACGGATGAGTTCCACAAACAGCTGGACAACATGATCAACAAATTTTTATGGAAAGAAAAAAGACCCAGGAAAGCCTGCAGAAGCTAAGGCTGAACAAAAGCCTAGGGGGGTTAAACATTACAAATTTCAGAGTATTCCAAACAGCATGCTTAGCAAAACAGGCAGCCCACTGGCTCGTCCCCAACGAGGAATACACACCAGTGTGGCTAACACTGGAGAGGGCGAACATAGGCGGACTAGACCCCATAGCCATGCACACAGCAAACAAACACCCAGAGATCAAAAACATAATCCTCAGGAACACAAAGGTCGCCCTACTTAAAGTAGACAAAAAGATGGAACAGACAATCAGGAATACTAGTTGGTAAACTATCTGGTTTAACTCAAAGGTCCAATACAAAGGGAAGACTCTAGACAACAACACCTGGTACGGGAAAGGAATCTCCACCCCCACACAACTCGAAAAGAACAGGACACCACTAACATTCGAAGCCCTAAAACAAGCCCATAATCTACCAACGGTCGAGTTCTATGAATTTCTCAAAATTAGAGTGGCCATCACAAAAGCAAACTTAGACAAAAAGATCCCCTCCATCACACAATACATGCACAACTTGAACAAGATAGGCCACCAGACTTCCCACATATACAAACTCCTGAGCCCTACGACATCGTACCTCAACACCAAGGCAGTAGGGTTCTGGGAGACACTGCTCACGAGACAACTGAGCGAGAGGGAAAAATGCAGTCTGTGGCTTTCAGCCTCCCAGAACAAAGTCTCCCCCCAGGTGGCACAAACTAAATATTGGCTACTACACAGGGCCTACTGGACACCGGCCCGCCTAGCGGAGGTCGGAGTCAGAGAAAACGACACCTGCTGGAACTGCCAAAAAGAGCGAGGCGACCTCGCCCACCTGATTTTTTACTGCACCAAAGTAACGAGTTTTTGGAGCAAGGTCAGGGACTTCATCACTAAGATAGCAGGGAGGGAAATACAACCAGGCTTTGTGGGGCTAGCCACTGCATTCATGGCCACAGATTTAGACTCCAAGGGGGACAGGGACCTGATAGACCTTCTCCTCACCACAGCAGCCAAAACAATACTAGCGAACTGGAAAGATATGGGGAAGGCGACCTTCAAAGGTTGGGTCAACTGGATCACTTTCCTCAGAGGGGCGGACAACATAACGGCACTACATGCATCCAACCACACAGCAAGGGGCGAAATGTGGGCCTCGCTGGATAGACACTAGGGGACAAATGAACCCCCAAACAAACCCCCATAGGAGCCGCCATACTCTGCCCACCAAAGCCAAAAAGAGCCAGTAAAAAGCACTGGATCCTCACCGCGGAGAACCATCAAACATCTTAATGCTCTGTCTCCCCCCTCCACACCTACCTGCCTCTACTACTCCTTTCCTCACTCCTCTCTTTCTTCTTAGTGAGGGTACAACAATGTGACCGAGAACAATTTACGCCAGCCAGCAATTCGAGAGTTGTCGACTTAATTAAAGCCATACGAGCCACTATACCTAATGTAACCCTAAAGGAGTTTGTACTAACCCTCACGCACCACTACTACTGTTCTGTATATATCTATATAATCCTCAATAATATACTTTGAAATAAAAAAAATTAAAAAAAAATTTAAAAAAAATTCTGCATCCTCTCCCAGGCGGAAACAGACCCCTCTCCAGACAAGCTCCTATGTGGAAGTTGGGTAATTTGGAAGGAAAGGCTGCCAAATGAATTGGTAACAGCAAATGGGCTGACATTTTAATGTTTTTCTACTCCCATTAAATATATTTAGAAGTGCACCCAAATGGTGCTGAAAATAAGAAGTATTTGGAATTAATGCGCTAAGCAGGGGGAAGGTGGAGCGGTGTGAGGCAGGAGCAGCGACTGTGATGAGTGAGCCTATCTGCATGCATTAGTGTGGCTGCAGATAAGAAAGCAAGTGAAAACGTGAGTGAAGCCATGGGTCAGCAGGAGGCAGGCAGCAGCAGCATGGGCACAGGATTTCTCTAAAAAAAAAAAAAAAAGTAGCAAAACAGTAATACAAATGGCCGCAGCATATTTGTTAAAAGAAGTTAGGTGGTGCTCTCAGAGTAGGGTATACACCGGAAGAGTCATGACCTATGCCTGCCCTTAACAAATGGGGAAGTGACAAATGGAGCAACAATAGTGCCAGTCAGTGGGAAGCCTAGGAGCTTGCTGAACTCCCTAAAAGCAGATACAGCAGGTCTCGGTTCGAGACAGTGCGTGTTTGCGCGCAGGCTAGGGCAGAGACAAAAAACTAAGCATATGCATAGTATTTTGTACTGGAATGTTACCCTTTCTTTCAACATGCTAGACTCCTACACTATGATCCAAAGATGCGTGGGTGGTGCTAGGCAGCCTGAAAGTGTGCCAATGCTTAGGAAGAGAGCAACAGTGACATATTTTAGTAGATCTGATCTTCTCTGTTTCTCTCACATAATTCAAAGCAAAAACAAAGATTGCTGAGGAGCGTGCAGCGGAGGCGGATCAAGATAGCCACTTCGCGAGGCGCTCTGTGGCACCGAGCTCCGATCAGCGCTGAAGGGTTCATTTACAGGATGCAGTTCCGACTCCTCTTTATGGCTCCTCGCTTCAGAAGATACAGGGCACGCTGAGGTAAGTTTTTAGACCAATTCATGGTCTTTTTGGTTGCCTTTTCACCTCCGATAGCCTCTCCTCACTGAGCCCATTTTTTGCGCATTTGTCTTGCTGCCGATAATTCTCTTCATATTTTGTCTACTTCAGCAAAGGTGTAATGCATACTTTTTTGGACTCTTTTACCCAATGCCTTCTTTTAAATTACTGGCTTAGTAAATGGTACCACAATACTTTTGAGAATGCTATCAACAGGACTGTCTGACTGCTCCACAGCTCCATACGACATTCGCTTTGCTGATTTATGCGCAACTATGTTTCTCTTTTTGCTGCAGTGCCACTTCAGATATTTGGCTACCTATGTAGACGGCTATGGAGTCTATTGAGACAAGCTCATGAGTTGTTTTAGATCTTTTTCCATGTTTTTACGTGCAAATATTTCTCCTCGGAGTCTCTACTTTATGTGGCAGCCATTTTGTGTGGTTTTGTGATTTTTCTTATTTATTTTCTGAGCAAGGGAGAACAATTTTCGGTCTTATGAAGTACGGTTCATAAATAACTGTCTTTACTTGGTACTGGATCATCAACTAGCTACGTTGTTGCCTCAAACACGTTTGCTGGTCCAACTCTCCTATTCATTGGACTTCTGTGAGGCGCTTTATCCACTCTCCCTATTTTTGAAGAACTGAAGCTACTCTGCAATTTTCAAAAAAAGTTCTACTAGTGCTTTGTTGACATCCTCTTAACTTGTGGATACTCATTGTGAGCTTGGATTCTTCCTTCCCAAATCCTTATTTACTGATGCGTTGTGCAACCCGCTCTACCACGGATTGCTCACACTCAAACAAGTTTCTTTTGAAAAACTTTATTGAGCCACAAAAATATATGTACAAACACGGGCCCACAACCACATGGGCCGGCCGCTAACAGCAAGGCATGGTGCAATACAAGAAAATCAGTGGTCGAAACCCCAGCGGTCAAGCGAGAACAGGATACAAAGTGCCGCACAGAGTGTAAAGCAGGATAAAAGACTTTTCTTATTTTACTCAAACAAGTTTCATGGTGCCTCTGGGCCTGGTTCTGGAGGTCGTAAGGATTGTTCTGCTTCCACCAACAAGCGTGCCAAAAAAAGACCGGTCTTCTCCATCGAAATCACCTCTACCTCGGACGTTACAGGATATTATGGATGAACTACATCACATAAGAGCTTTCATGACAGATACTACTGCTACTGTTCAGAGGATTGAAGAGAAATGGTCCGGACTTGATTCAAGACTTTCGGATGTGGAAGAAAAAATAAGCGATGCTCAGGATGTTGTCGCCAGAGTCGATTCCCTCACTAAAGAAGTTTCTCAAGTTAAGAAGATTACAGAGGACTTCGAAAATTGCAACAGGCGCAACAACCTACGTATTTACAGAATTCCGGAAGGTTCTGAAGGCTCGGACATGATCTCCTTTTTCAAGTCTCAAGTTCTGCAGATTGTTGGTCTCCCGAAACCTATGGACTTTAATATCCAAAGGGTGCACAGATTGGGTCCTCAGAGTGCTTCTTCCTCGTCCAGGCCTAGGGGTATTATCGCCTACTTCCTCCTTTATTCTGACCTCTTGGCTATTCTTAATGCTGCCAAGCACCACAAGCCGATGCTCTGGTCCAGTCACAAAGTCTTTTTCAGTCCGGATGTTCCCAAACCAACTGCCTATCGATGTAAGGAATTTTCTCGACCTCAGACCTTCTTTGTGATCCATGAATGCTCGCTATGGTCTTATCCATCCGTGCTTCTTCTGCTGTGTGGCAATTTAGATTCCGTATGCATTTTCCTGATTCATGCCCCTATATAGGTACAATTCACAATGCCCTTATATAGACATAGAAATCCAGTGCTTATTTAGGCATAGCCCATACAGCCCAAACAGATGAATGGATGGAAGTAGCCATGCCTCTAAGTCACAATGATTTCTTGGAAAACCAGACTCTTAGGCCGTTGGGGACTTCCCCTTGCTTGAATATTGATTTCTCCAAGAAACTCATTATTATGCATGAATAACTATTCCTTAGGGGTTCATCCATGACGTTCATATGCCCGACTTTTTACGTCAAAGCTGGCATTCCTAAACACCTTCAAGGTATAAATATACCTTCACTTGCTATAGCAAAGCACGGTGTGGTTCGGTGCAGTTCGACTACCTACTTGCACGACGCAGCTCGCTACAACAAATGCCAAACGAAGTCAACTCTCCAGCTGACGCACTGATCAGAAACTGTCCTCCTCTGCCTCCAGTGTTTCTGACCCCCCTTGTGGGGTGTTGGGAAATCGAGCCTGTGAAAGAGATACCAACCTCTCTCATTCTATGGTATGGAGCTGATTAGAACCTAAAGAAACCTTTGGCAATTATTGGCAAAAACTAAACCTATGCTAAAGACCACACTTACTTCTTCCCTTGTACTAGACCTAGGTTAGGTACATCGGGGTAGGCGTATTTTAGAAGCATCAGTTGAGTATTTTAGCCTGTGTTATTTATGTATGTATTTGTATATGTCATAGCACCAGACAATGCTATTACAGTATTATTTTATACTACTGTTTACGCTGTACGCATTATACTTTGCATTCTGTCTAACGATTGTAGCAGTTCACCTCTCTTGCATGAGAAATAAGACTGTTAAATAAACCCCTTTTATTGAAACGCCCATCTCTCTATTTTCTCTGCAACTCTGTAGAAACGAAGCATGCACGATTGACTGAGTAAAATATTTATCTATTGTTTCCATGACTCTGAAGATACGTTTTTATTCTTGGGGAAACAAAGTTGTCATGTTTATGCGGTTGTCAGAAACTAATCCCTTCTTGTGCATTCGAGAAAGTTTCTAGGGACCTCTGAGCTAGCTGGCACTCACAATTAAGTTTAGTATACTCGATAGAGACATACTGACCTCAGTCCTATGTCATATCTATAGGGTATATTAGTCCAATGCGCAGAGCCTATTGGGAATATAGGAACTACACTACATGGCGCCCAACGTTTGGTAAGGCACTAATTTAACACTAGATACTAAAGTAACTCAGTCGTGCTTTTCTCAGAGACTTCTTTTTCCGTAATACTCCAATAGACGTCTGGAGTGGGTAAAGGAATAATATCCGCCATAGCTGAGTAGGACAAAAAATCCTATGTATGAGTTTTTGGTTTATTCAAAGTTGAAGGATACAGTGTTCCAAATATCGTGCTCCTTATCTTTCTTTCCTTGAAACTTGCTCTGTAAACTTTCAGTCAACAAAATGGCTGGCTATACAGGTTTCCAAGAAACCGATGAGGAAGCTATATGCATTCCTATAAATTTGAGGAAAGCCATCACTATAAAACTTATAAAAAATGGCCTAACATCGAGAGGTGGTAGGATAGTTTTTGTGATAGAGGCACATGAATATCACCAGAGGTATACTATTCATGGATAGTCTTCCCAGAAGCAAATCCAATAACACATGTGTTTCACTTCTATAAAGATGATGAACCACCAGAGGAATATATTCCTTTCGAGGATATAGAAATTCCACTAACTTACCAGGAGCATGAGCTCTTGTTTAAAGGCTCCCTAAAACATTTAACATTACCAGGCTCGGTCCACTAGGTAGACCACGAGCAACATGGCCGGTCTTAGCCAGCTATACACCACATCCGGACATTAATGAAATGACAGATGTATACTTTCGAACTCAACTAAAAGAGTTAATCAAAATTTATAGACAATTGGTTCAATATGTCATGTGGACTCTTACAGTCCAACCTGCAATAATGATTCCTCAACATTCCCCTCATCAGGGGAACACACTAAAAATAAGACCACAGACTTTACACTCAGTCATTGATAAATTACCTACAAAGCGGGAACAAATTCCATCTGAATAGCTCAAAAAATTACTCAAATCGAAGCAATATTTCCCAATACTAACCCTCATGAGAAACACAGAATTTTAACAATCTGTTTACCAATGGGGATCACACCACATCTGGAGGACTGCACCACTTGGTATACAGTCTTTGCTGCAATCTACACTAAAACGCATGGTGTTCCGTCTATGGTGGTAATACCAGACGTCCTAAAACAGCTTCAAAACGAACACGGGGCAGAGCCTGCTTTAAATTTGGGTATGAAACTACTGAAAGATTTCAAACAGGTCTCGAGAATAATATTAGCTAATATTAAAGGTGAAGCAGCATCAGGGGCCATCCAGGAATTTGATGTAACTGAGCAACCACAGGAACTAGCCAGAATAATTGAAATATCCTATGAAGAATTAGGCAGAGACAGTTTGGGTGGGAAACCATTGAAACCACAACTGTCTGAAAGTCCTGAAAAGGTCTTTACTAAAAACACGCCTACTCCTTCTTAAAAGAAGTGGGAAAACACTAAACAAACTTCTAAGGGAAGCGTTCTCATTCCAGAGGTAGGTCTCCTCAAAAGGAGCCCTCTTAAAGGAGGTACAGCCTCAGGAATAGGGATAATTTGAGAAAACCTGATAGATATCAAGATACTGATACACGTTCCTCTCGTACCTTTCAGATTTCATCACAGAAATCAGAAAGAAAAGGATGGTCAGAACACAAAGAAGAACGCGGAAGTCCAAGGACGATCAACACGTTCAGAAAAACAAGAAACCTCAATTCACCAAAAACGAAGGTTAGCAGGTCTAAAAATCAGACATGTCGAGGATCTTGAGGACAACTCAAGAACGGGGAATGGGCTCAGACAATGTTGGACAGCGCAGCAGAAGTCACCATAGCTCGCAAGAACTTGAAGGAACATCTGGAGATAGTGGACTTGAATGAATTCATTCAAGTTGAAACTGCAGATACCAGGGTTAGTTCTCCACATAAGTTATATGAAGTAACACTCCGGATGGAGAGAGACATATCAAGAAAAGTGAGAACACTCTTTTGGGAGCGACTTTCTATGGGTTATGACATTCTTCTAGCTGAACAAGACTAGCCACCAGAATTTGTCAGGGAGTGCCCACATGGCGAAGCCATCATTATGCCAGCCTTCTCCAACCACATTCCAATTCATTTAAAATATACTGATGCCAGAAAAAGGGCAGTTGCCCAGGCTCCTGCATTATACAAGAATCATGTAGGATGGGATGAGGATTCTCCTCACCATAAAATTCAGTTAAAAAAATCAACCAACTGCACAAAGGCAGTATCCAGTTAAGCAAGAAGCTAAAAAACAGGTCAGGGAGATCTTAGATCAACTTGAATACCAAGGGGTGATTGAAACATGCACCTAGTCAATGAACAATCCTTTGTTTCCTGTCTCCAAACCAGACAATACATATTGTCTAGTATTGGTTTACAGACATCTAAATTCTTGTTGCAAAACATTTGCAGTGCAAAATGCACACAGTACAGCATTAATGAATAACATTGTGCGTAAAAAGTACAAAACCACATTAGATATTTCTAATGGTTTCTTCTGTCAAAATATTGCACCTGAAAGTAGGCATCTGACCGCTTTCTCAATTATGGGGGCGCAGCGTCACATCTGTTGTTTCCCTCAGGGATTCAAGAATAGTCCTGGGTATTTTCGGCGAGGGTAACAGAGTTACTACAAACGTATGATGACGAAGCATTGACATATCTGGTCTGGTGGCTCAGTGTCTAATGCTTCCACTGCAGGGGCCTGTGTTCGACCTCATGGTCACAGGTTCAAATCCCGGCGGGTCCACTCAGCCTTTCATCCATCTGAGGTCGATAAAATGAGTACCATTGAGTTGGGTAACAACAAACATCTGTTATTCAGCGCCAAGTTACTTCCGGGTGAACGTGTGCTTTACAAATACACATGTTATGTTATGTTATATGTAGATGACATCTATCAGAACAGGATGAACACCATTTTACTGGGATTCGCCTCTGAAGGGTAAAAATTCAATTTTAAGAAATCAAGAATTGCCCATCTCAACGTCCTTTTTCTAGGATATGAATTATCAAGTGAAGGCAAAAGCCTGGCAGCAAACTTTCTAGAGAAATGTGCGCTGCTCCAACCTCCAAAAACACTGAAAAACGTAGTCAATTCTAGGTTTCCTAAATTTCGGAAGAACATACATTCTAAATTACGCAGAAAGGCTTAAACCTCCCTACGAATTAATCAAACCGGATTTTAAAACAGTAAATTGGACACAAAAACACACTGAAATTTTGCGTTCATTGCAAACAGACATCTTAGCAACTAAACATTTACAAACATGCGTAAACATACGGAACTTAGTGATCTGAATCATTCCAGGACAATGCGGATTCACATACTTAACTTTTAACTAAGGTGAAAAAGTACCAATAGCTTACAAATCACACTTGTACACAAAAGCAGAAATGAAATTCACTTCTACAGAAAACATTCTGACAGCTGGTCAAACCGCTGTAGCAAAAGAAAGAGCCCTCGCACAGGGAAAGCACATTATGGTCGTACCTGCCTTAGAAGCAGTGACGAAAGCGAGCATTCCAAATGCTAACGCTTTACATCCGAGATGGATACAATGGGTTAATTCTCTTGCTGCAACAGACTTTGACTACGTTTTTGATCCTTATTTGAAAACACAAGCATTTCTACAATACGAACAAGAATGTAATCTGCCTACTGAAATTCTGCCACTAGAGCAGTATGAATGTATAATTGATACTGACGGATCAGCTCAACCCGCTACGGGGGTAAACAAGCCTATAGTGCGGCGTGCGCGATCGTTAAAGGCTGATGGCGCAATGGCAAATTCCGACCAATGGTCACTAAAACTCAATCCTTAGGAGAGGATTATTTTGGAATCCGCACCCATCATCATGTGATGGGTGCGGATTCCAAAATAATTCTCTTCTGTGTTTTCGGGCTTTTGCTCAATAGGGAGTAAATAGGGTTGTACTCCCTGGTTTCTTAAGCACCATCACAAGACTGTTTAGCCACTTATATTAATAGGTGCAGTTTATCTGCCTCAACCCTTTTTGTGTTATTCAATCTTTAGGAGATTGTACAGCTCAGCGAGCTGAACTACAAGCATTCAAGATGGCACTTGAGAATACGGACCGCGAATTCCCCACATTCAGTGTGCGATTCATATTATTGTGTTCAATCTTACAATGAATACTTGCAAAACTGGATACAAAACGGTTACAAAGGTGCAAAATATGGACCAATGAAACATAAAATGCTCTCGGAACAAGTAGTTCATTTACGTCAAGGACTACAAAACATTCATGTGATACATACGCCGAGTCATCAACGTGATGGTTTTCACATTTAAGGGAATTCATTGGCTGATGAAGCCAAGAAGGCAGCTGTGCAAACGGCTTCCGTAGCTGCAATCACTCATTTAAAAAACAAAAATAGACGGCGAAATAATGCTGGCTGTCAATGCCACAAGCAAAGGCAGCAGTGCAGCATTACCTAATAAGTTTCCACTCGAATACTCATATATAATTGATGCAAACAGCGTTCCTTTTGCTCGAATCCCTGGAGGGGGGGGGGGGGGGGGGGGGGTAGAGTGATTCCAAACAGGAAACTTAGAGTAGCTTTGATATACGAAGCACATTTGGGAGAGGGTCTGATACATCAAGGGATCTCTAAAACTATATTAACTGTTAAAGAGATGTACTGGTGGCCAGGGATGAATGCTCACATTCATATGTTTGTCATTGACTGCATAGACTGCAATAGAGATTGCAGCACAGAACACCGGCAGATACCAGACTATAGTATAGCCAGCCCAGTACAGACACCGTTGTTACACAGCATTAGACTTTCTACACGCAGACGTCCTTGTGGACAAATGCGGTCCCACAACTATTAAGACAAGATTCATTTGGATATGGCCTCAGCGCTCTGGTGACGCTCGAACGGTTATAAAAGATTTGGGAGTCTTTATCGGCACATACACAGTCGGCACACTACATTCTGACCAGGGTCCTGTGTTTAGCTCTCGAGCTTACTAGGAGGCCGTGGCCAAATTGGGCGTTGCATTGCGATACTCTAGTCCATTCCATCCTGAGGGAATTTCTGTTGTGGAGAGAAAAAAACGGGACATAAAGCAATCTATAACAGCTAGGGTATTAGGTTCGGGTGATGGGTGGGTCAAACATCTAATAAGTGTTCAATGTAGTTTTAACAACTTGCCAAGAAGTTCTCTAGGGGGTATCCCTCCATATGAGGTCCTTTTTGGGACTAGGATGCTGATTGCGGACCTTGATTGTCAGACATCAGTGGTGGACCAGAAAACGTTTGATATCAAAGATCGTTTGGCTGTTTTACAGGACTTAAAAGAAATAAGGACTAAACAAAGTAACGTGATCCTGAAAACCACCACCACTGAGGAAAAACCAACCGTCCCAGCAAGGCCTGTCTGGATTCCTAAGCTTGGGAATCTAGTCAGAGAAAAGATTGCGGAAGGAATTTGGGCCTTCTTACAGACAACCAGTACCTTTTCTAGCAATCCACGGATCAAGAACAGTCTTACTGCCGCCCATTGCTGGTAAAAAGGAGAACAGGTTCGTGCCTATCGACCTGGTCAAACCACATCATGTGGCCGATAATAAGCAGTAGGCCAAGTGGACTCTGCCAATGTAGCAGACGCCCTGCACTCGCTACTATCCAAGAGGTTCAAGGTTCAAACTGAGAGACTCATCACCTTTAAAGAATCTGCAGTGTGAAATGAAGGACTAAGCAACAAAGCTATGGAACTTGTACCTCTTGAGACCCAAATAACAGTTCGTCAAGAAACGCCCGTCTACAATGAAGTAGCATCTGGCTACACAAATGTAACAAGTGATCAAGTGGTTCCAGCGATTTCAATGAATTCTGATGCAATCCCAACAATTGACAGAACCGCCTCTGGCTATTTCATTAACTTTGATACGTTTTCCGAGGATCCCAGCGAGCCTAAAAAGACGCCAGTAAAAAGAACTTTGAAAGAACAAGCAACAGACCTTTTTCATCACCTGGAAAATACTTTTTTTTTTTTTAATTCTGTTTATCGGTTTTTCAAACAAAACATCAGCCACATTTTCATTACATCCATACTCATTACATAGAAATCAATCCTGCTTTCTTGGTAGTTGTTCCAATTATGCTTATTCTGCATTACATCAAAAAACCATTATCCAGCTGTTATATGTCATGGGGCAATAAGAGACTTACATGTATAAAAGCTATTAAACTTTCCTGCTCAGCGAGTATTGGTTCAGCTATAGGAAGCGTCTATATCATCTTTCCTGTAGCGAGGTCCAGCATCTTTCCCAAGAGGTGGTCATCACAGGGATCACACTGCAACATACAATATTGAATTTCTCCTGATTTCTTCCTCCTGCACAGCGAAGGGCATCGCTTTCTTGATATGTGCGTCTCGGTTCTGTTAGTGCACAGTAGCCCCCGTGTCATCTGTCCCCACCTCCTGTGGGTGTCCTAGTAGGTAGCATGTCAAGGGGCCCAAATGTCTCTAGGTCTGGAAGCGCTAGGTAGCAGCTCAGCGTATGTATTAAGGTGTTCCTGGCACATCACCAGATCAGTAAACCAGTCCTTGAATTAGGGCGCCTGGTCTCTGCCCCATTGACAGGCCACCTGCCTCTTAGAAATGAGCTTAGCAAGGGCTACATACTTGCAGTGTCCTGCCTGCACTGGCTGGACATAGCCAAGCAAAGCCATCATTGGTGTGGGCTCTTAGCGCGTATTTGTCATTAGTGTCAGAGCTTCAAATACCTGCAATCAATATTCTCCCACTCCCGAACAGTTCCAGGCTAGAAGTAGAAAATCTGCCCCAGCCGCTTTACACCTGTCACATCTGTCTGAGTCTCTCAATTGGTACCTATGCATTCTAGCTGCCGTATAATACACTCTCTCCGTTTGTAGGCAACAATATTTCCACTGATCGTCTGTCAGGCCAATACCCAGCTCCTCCCCTCATCGTGCTCGAGCAGGCGCAGCCGGCAACTTTCTTTGCCTGTGGACTGTCCAATAGAGCAGGGAGACAAGACGTCTAGCCGTCGTGTTCTTGAGCAACAGTTGTAGTAGGGTTAATTCCTGTGGTTCGTCTGGGAAGTTCGGGGTAAGTGATTTGATACCCTGCCTAAGCCGGATATACAAAAAAACGTCAAGCGGGGTCTGTCCCAGTCCCTGAAACACATGCTCAACCGAGTGGAGCAGTCCTTCATGATATAGATCCCCCCATGTGTGAATGTGGGGGCGTTTTCTGAAATCGTGAAACAGTGTTTCCTGGAGAAGGGGCATGTTCGGGTGATATGTAAGAGGCAGAGATGAAGAATAAAGCAGGGGCGATTGTAGAATGCGCCCTATGCGATGCCACGCCGCTACTGCGCATGTAATGGTGGTCGGCACTTTCTCCCTAGGGCTGATTGTAGTTTGGCTGCTTTACCCAGAACCATGCATAATGTGCTTGTGCACTGACGTAGTATAATTTGAAGTTTGGTATGCCAAACCCTCCCATGGCATACGATCTGGTAAGGGTATTCCATTGCAACCTCGGTTGTTCCCCCCCCCCCCACTCCCCAGGCAAGTCGTGTCATTCCTGATCCGAGTGTCATGAAAAAGAATTTTCCAGGGTCATAAGGGATATTTAAAATCAAATAAAGTAGTTGTGGGAGGATCACCATTTTAATCAATGAGGCCCAGCCCGCCATAGACAAGGGCAATGCAATACAGCAGGTCACAGAGTCCGCTATTCGAGTCATTGCAGTGCCATCATTCAGACGCAGGAGTTCCTCTCTGTCCCTGGTCACTCGTATCCCTAAGTAACACAGGTCGTCCTCTCACCCCTCCAGGGGATAATCCAACAGGAACCGAACTGTGGATGCAGTCAGTGGGAAAATGCAAGACTTTCCCCAATTAATTTGTATTCCCAATAGTTTTCCAAAGACTATAAACTCCTGAAGGATCGGATTCAATCTTCCTGCGGATTCCAGATATATAGCGTGATATCGTCCGCATAGAGGGACACGAGAACCTGCCGCATGTTACACCGCAGGGCCTTGTCATTGTGGCGCTGTCGTAGCCTCGCCGCTAGAGGCTCGACTGCTATTGCAAAGAGTAGGGGGGAAAGAGGGCACCCCTGTCGAGTACCCCGAGTAATAGGGAATGTCTGAGACGTTCGTCCATTAACGAACACTTTGGCCACTGGCATCTAATATAGCAACCTAATCCATGAAAGAAAGAGAGGGGGGAACCCCATTCTCAGCATCACCCCAAATATATAATCCCAATCAATGGAATCAAAAGCCTTAGTGGCATCTAGAAAAATAGCAGCCATGGGCAGGTCGGCCGAGACATTTTTAAGAGCTGTAAAAAGTGACCTCAGGTTGTGGGATGTGGCTCTGCCAGGCACAAAGCCCGACTGATCAGGAAGGAGCAGGTTTTCCATCAGCAGGCTCAGCCGGGTAGCGACCAACTTAGCTGGTATCTTGGCATCGCAATTTAGAAGGGAGAGGGGTCTGTAGGAGAGCAGTGTTGGGGCGGTTTCCCCGGCTTTAATAATAAAATAATCAGAGCCTCCCTCATGGATGCAGGGAGGCAACCAACCTCAAGAGATTCCTCAAACACCTCATGCAAAATGGGGGCCATGAGGTCAATATATGTTTTGTATAGTTCTATCGGGACTCTGTCCGTTCCCGGGGCCTTCTCTGATTGCATACTCATAATGGCTTCCCTGACCTCGTCCAGCTCAAATGGGGCACATAAGAATGTTCACTGCACATCACTGAGCAATCCCAGGGCCACATCCTCTAGGTAGCCTTCTAAATCCAATACATCCTCCCTTTTCGTTGTGTACAGGCATTGGTAGTGCTGTGTAAAGGCCTTTGGTATGTTAGCTGTGTCCCGGTATACCGTTCCCTCCAAGTCTTCTATCTCCATTATAAAGTTAGCATATCGAGGGTTCCTGACCATATGTGCCAACATTTTACCTGGCCGCTCTCCTTCCCCGTAGCATTGTGCCACCCAGTGTTTACATCGAATTCGCGTTTCCCTCTGGGCTGCGTCCATATATTCTGTGAGCGTCTCTCTAAACTTAACTTGGGCAGGTTTGGTCGGTACCATAGCCAGGTCAGATTCCAGGAACTTTAGTTCTGCCTCCAGCTTTCATATTTGGTTAGTGATGTCCTTAAGTACTCCTGACCGTTTTGCAATGCAAAACCAGAGTATTCCTTGAATGCCTCCCAAATGATTTCTACACTATTTACCGACCCCTTGTTGCATGCAAAGAAATCTTGTATTTCTTCCCGCAGTTCTTCATGAAATACAGTATCCAGCAAGCTAGGGGCATGCAGTCGCCAAGAACTGCGTGGCACACTAAAGTCTGAAGAGAACAGCGTGAGCTTAACCGGGGCATGGTACGAGTACATTCTGGCCAGATGTTGCACTTGATCCATTGCCGGTCCCAACCCACAGGATAGTAACCAATAGTCCAACCTTGCCCATGACGCAGCTTGTGCCGTGTAATGTGTACCTTCCTGCGTGTGGGGGTAGGTGTGTCGCCAGGCATCAATCAGTTGAAAGTCGGTAATTGTTGTATGCCCCAGGATCACATGTGCTTTAGTATAATGATGAGGGGCCAGGTGCGTCCTATCCAGTCCTGGGTTAAATGTTACATTAAAATCACCCCCCCCCCCCCCGAATAATATGATAGGAGCCAACTTCAAATATCCTGGCCCAAAGTGTAGTGTAGAAATGTGGGTCATCTATATTGGGTCTATAGCAGCAGACCAGAGTGACGGACATAAACCTCAGTCTCCCCCATGCCAGGCAGTAACGGCCCTGCGCGTCCCATGACGCCCCCGCTAAGTGAAATGGCACCTGCTTTTTTATGAGTATCGCGGTCCCCCACGCATAGGTGGAATAGGAGGAGAAAACTCTGTGCCCATCCCATTTTCTCGCAAAAGCATTGGTTCTTTGTGGGGTGAAGTGTGTTTCTTGCAGCATAGCTATGTGTGTCCCATGTCTCTCTAGATAAGCCAGAATATGTTGCTGTTTGCTCGCATCTCCCAAGCCTCTGACATTCCATGTCAGGATATTCAATTTCCCTACGTCTAAATCAGCCATACTCCTGAATGCCTGCCATCAATGCGTACACTATCCAACAAATGCAGGTTCCTCCACCTACCCCAGTATCTGTTGCTTCTATGTCGCTCTTAGGATGCTCAACTACCAATTTGATTATCATTCTTACTACACCAAAGAAGATAGCATGTTTCTGAAAACCTGGCACACAAAGAACAAAACATACCCTAGTACCAACATTCCCCCCACTGAAGCAACCCCAATTTGCCAGAAGTACGTACCCACCTACCCCTCCTCCATTCCCCCCAACAAGAGAACCATTACAGTCCCTGCAATCAACATGCAGTGGACAATCCCGGGGTCTTTTCCTTCGGGGGGGCCAGCTCTAGGTGGCATCACAGCAGCCCTTCGCCCAGAGAGCACACCGCAGCCGGGGCCACCAGGCTCGTCTGGGCAGTGGGTGACCGGTAAGCTATTAATATAGCACAGTATGGGTCATCATTCAAGTAACAAACATTCTCCTGAGGCACTGCCTGCAATTAAATGACTCACATCTTTCAACACATAGTTAAGGTGTCCATAGTCCTCAAAGATAGTCTCATTGGGAGCCGCCATCCGCTCCAGCCAACAGGGACCGCTGAGAGTTCGCTATACCCTATCTGATCGATTCATCTTTTTCACCTGTTAGAGGTTCTTCACCAAAACACAGAAGGTGGAAGATTTCCTCAGTCTGCCCTGGTGGGTGACCCTCAGGCGAGCAGGATATAAAAGCACATAGTCAATTTGTGCCTTCCGTTATTTATTCTTGACGTCCAAAAATTTCCGCCGCTCCTCCTGGACTAAGGGCGTGAAGTCCGGGTAGATGGAGAATGAGTTCCCGTCATATGTCAGGGTCTGCTTACTCCTTGCTGCTCACAGGGCGACATCACGGTCCCTATAATTCAAAAGTCTTGCTATGATGGGCCTCGGAGTGTTACCAGGTTGAGGACGTGGCCCCAGCGATCTGTGGGCACGCTCAACAATAAATTGGTTAGAGAAGAATTCCGGACCTATTGCTATGAGCAACATTTTCTCCACGTAGTCTTCCATCCGTCCTGTATTGGTAGACTCCGGTACGCCTAAGATGCGTATAATATTGCGCCTGCTGCGCGCTCCTAAGTCCTCATTCTTTGCGGCAATGACCCTCAAAAGGTTATCCCTGCGGGCAAGTTGTGTTGTGTGACCAGCGGTCACGTCCTCAGAGTCAGAGATGCGTCTCTCCGTCTCTTTGATTCTGTCCTCATGGCCATCCAGTTTGTGCGCTATGGCATCCATTCTTGACGACATTCAATCAACCTTGTATACTATGGTGGAAAATCCCTGCCGAACGTCTCGAAGGATATCCTGCACATCAGTAGACTGTCCTATGATCCCTTCCTGGGCTTCATTTCTCCCAGCCTGTTCCTGGTCATCCTGCGTGTCTGGTTACCTTTTTTCCCCGCTGCTTCGAAGTTCAGCTTCGGCTGTCTGGTTTGCCCATATTGCCCCCTGGTCCGTTGTTTCAGGATCATGCGTCTTCCAAGCCCTCACTTCGCTCCTCAGCGCAGGGCAGTAGTTTACTCGTTTCTGGTAGTGCTCTACCCGCAGTACTCACACTCAGTGATTCAGCAGCGCTCAGTGAGTAGTTTTTATCTGGTCCTCTCAATAGAGATCCAACTTCGCTCTCAGTGAAGATCCGGCAGCGAGGTCCATAAACTCCTGTCAAGCTGCTTCACCTCCAAACTCCCAGCGCATGTTCCATACAACACATCAGAGCCGGTGCGCGTCTATCCCCGTGTTCAAAGCCAGCCTGCTCAAACTGCTTTTTTTCCACCGCAGGGGGGGGGGGGTCAAATAGCCTATCCGGGGATCTCTGACCCGAACAGGGGACATCTCACACAGCACATGTACATACTATTACTTTGCATCACAACAGAACAGATCCAGATTGTAAAAAAATGGTTAATCTGGCCCACAGACACAAACAACTGTCAAGATAGATTCCTGAACAAAACACAGGGTTTCACATTCACTAGGCCAGACCCAAGATATGTTCAAAGACAGCATCCAGGAATAGTAACAACATACAGTGTAGGGAAGCTCTCCCTTGATTGGCTACAAAGATCTACACTTAATGATGTAAAGCAACACTTATCTTTACTTAAAGATGGCGCTTATCTTAGGGAATTCTTGCTAGGACCAAGAACACAGAGTCATAAACATTTTATATATGCCGGTAACTATGCTGCTTATAATGAAGCTTGGAAGATTACGCAAGCAGAGACTGCAGAAAGAATACGAGAAATTGATCGTATTAATTTGGAGAAAACTCTGTGGTTGACAATGGGTTAACGATTCTGTCGACCAGGATATATTAATTGGACAGCATAGTGTCTTCTGCATAGACATCATGGAACAGGACTTGGTCATATTGCAACATGGTCAGTCGCAACTACGTTCTATCATGCTATTAGGCTGAATGTTGCAAAACCTTCGTTCAGGCTATATGCCTTGGCGTTTAATCAATACTATGTCTCGGTTTTCAGAATTTAATCTCACTGATAAACAGATCAAATTGGCACAAAGGGGGAAGACTATACGGTGCTGAGCATTGAAAAACTGGAAAGATTGCCATCTACAGTAGCAGAAAAAACTTCTATTGAATGGATAATATATGGAACAATCACTGCCCGTTAGAATTTTCCTTTTTCAGTATTGCCTAAAACATATACCAGAAGACACATATGAAAGGTTGGGTAAAGAATACATCAAGACATCCTGGGAAATACCATACACACAGATGTTGGAGTGGGGGACGTGAAGTGTTTATTAGTGGGAAAAACTGTGAAAACGCACTAAGCGGTTCTCTCCTTTGTCAGGGTATAAAGTCCCTGAAACACATGCTCAACCGAGTGGAGCAGTCCTTCATGATATAGATCCCCCCATGTGTGAATGTGGGGGCGTTTTCTGAAATCGTGAAACAGTGTTTCCTGGAGAAGGGGCATGTTCGGGTGATATGTAAGAGGCAGAGATGAAGAATAAAGCAGGGGCGATTGTAGAATGCGCCCTATGCGATGCCACGCCGCTACTGCGCATGTAATGGTGGTCGGCACTTTCTCCCTAGGGCTGATTGTAGTTTGGCTGCTTTACCCACAACCATGCATAATGTGCTTGTGCACTGACGTAGTATAATTTGAAGTTTGGTATGCCAAACCCTCCCATGGCATACGATCTGGTAAGGGTATTCCATTGCAACCTCGGTTGTTCCCCCCCCCCCACTCTCCAGGCAAGTCGTGTCATTTCTGATCTGAGTGTCATGAAAAAGAATTTTCCAGGGTCATAAGGGATATTCAAAATCAAATAAAGTAGTTGTGGGAGGATCACCATTTTAATCAATGAGGTCCGGCCCGCCATAGACAAGGCAATGCAATACAGCAGGTCACAGAGTCCGCTATTCGAGTCATTGCAGTGCCATCATTCAGACGCAGGAGTTCCTCTCTGTCCCTGGTCACTTGTATCCCTAAGTAACACAGGTCGTCCTCGCACCCCTCCAGGGGATAATCCAACAGGAACCGAACTGTGGATGCAGTCAGTGGGAAAATGCAAGACTTTCCCCAATTAATTTGTATTCCCAATAGTTTTCCAAAGACTATAAACTCCTGAAGGATCGGATTCAATCTTCCTGCGGATTCCAGATATATAGCGTGATATCGTCCGCATAGAGGGACACGAGAACCTGCCGCTTGTTACACCGCAGGGCCTTGTCATTGTGGCGCTGTCGTAGCCTCGCCGCTAGAGGCTCGACCGCTATTGCAAAGAGCAGGGGGGAAGAGGGCACCCCTGTTGAGTACCCCGAGTAATAGGGAATGTCTGAGACGTTCATCCATTAACGAACACTTTGGCCACTGGCATCTAATATAGCAACCTAATCCATGAAAGAAAGAGAGGGGGGGGAACCCCATTCTCAGCATCACCCCAAATATATAATCCCAATCAATGGAATCAAAAGCCTTAGTGGCATCTAGAAAAATAGCAGCCATGGGCAGGTCGGCCGAGACATTTTTAAGAGCTGTAAAAAGTGTCCTCAGGTTGTGGGATGTGGCTCTGCCAGGCACAAAGCCCGACTGATCAGGAAGGAGCAGGTTTTCCATCAGCAGGCTCAGCCGAGTAGCGACCAACTTAGCTGGTATCTTGGCATCGCAATTTAGAAGGGAGAGGGGTCTGTAGGAGTAGCAGTGTTGGGGCGGTTTACCCGGCTTCAATAATAAAATAATCAGAGCCTCCCTCATGGATGCAGGGAGGCAACCAACCTCAAGAGATTCCTCATACACCTCATGCAAAATGGGGGCCATGAGGTCAATATATGTTTTGTATAGTTCTATCGGGATTCTGTCCGTTCCCTGGGCCTTCTCTGATTGCATACTCATAATGGCTTCCCTGACCTCGTCCAGCTCAAATGGGGCACATAAGAATGTTCACTGCACATCACTGAGCAATCCCAGGGCCACATCCTCTAGGTAGCCTTCTAAATCTAATACATCCTCCCTTTTCGTTGTGTACAGGCATTGGTAGTGCTGTGTAAAGGCCTTTAGTATGTTAGCTGTGTCCCGGTATACCGTTCCCTCCAAGTTTTCTATCTCCATTATAAAGTTAGCATATCGAGGGTTCCTGACCATATGTGCCAACATTTTACCTGGCCGCTCTCCTTCCCCGTAGCATTGTGCCACCCAGTGTTTACATCGAATTCGCGTTTCCCTCTGGGCTGCGTCCATATATTCTGTGAGCGTCTCTCTAAACTTAACTTGGGAAGGTTTGGTCGGTACCATAGCCAGGTCAGATTCCAGGAACTTTAGTTCTGCCTCCAGCTTTCATATTTGGTTAGTGATGTCCTTAAGTACTCCTGACCGTTTTGCAATGCAAAAACCACAGTATTCCTTGAATGCCTCCCAAATGATTTCTACACTATTTACCGACCCCTTGTTGCATGCAAAGAAATCTTGTATTTCTTCCCGCAGTTCTTCATGAAATACAGTATCCAGCAAGCTAGGGGCATGCAGTCGCCAAGAACTGCGTGGCACACTAAAGTCTGAAGAGAACAGCGTGAGCTTAACCGGGGCATGGTACGAGTACATTCTGGCCAGATGTTGCACTTGATCTATTGCCGGTCCCAACCCACGGGATAGTAACCAATAGTCCAACCTTGCCCATGACGCAGCTTGTGCCGTGTAATGTGTACCTTCCTGCGTGTGGGGGTAGGTGTGTCGCCAGGCATCAATCAGTTGAAAGTCGGTAATTGTTGTATGCCCCAGGATCACATGTGCTTTAGTATAATGATGAGGGGCCAGGTGCGTCCTATCCAGTCCTGGGTTAAATGTTACATTAAAATCACCCCCCCCGAATAATATGATAGGAGCCAACTTCAAATATCCTGGCCCAAAGTGTAGTGTAGAAATGTGGGTCATCTATATTGGGTCTATAGCAGCAGACCAGAGTGACGGACACAAACCTCAGTCTCCCCCATGCCAGGCAGTAACGGCCCTGCGCGTCCCATGACGCCCCCGCTAAGTGAAATGGCACCTGCTTTTTTATGAGTATCGCGGTCCCCCACGCATAGGTGGAATAGGAGGAGAAAACTCTGTGCCCATCCCATTTTCTCGCAAAAGCATTGGTTCTTTGTGGGGTGAAGTGTGTTTCTTGCAGCATAGCTATGTGTGTCCCATGTCTCTCTAGATAAGCCAGAATATGTTGCTGTTTGCTCGCATCTCCCAAGCCTCTGACATTCCATGTCAGGATATTCAATTTCCCTACGTCTAAATCAGCCATACTCCTGAATGCCTGCCATCAATGCGTACACTATCCAACAAATGCAGGTTACTCCACCTACCCCAGTATCTGTTGCTTCTATGTCGCTCTTAGGATGCTCAACTACCAATTTGTTTATCATTCTTACTACACCAAAGAAGATAGCATGTTTCTGAAAACCTGGCACACAAAGAACAAAACATACCCTAGTACCAACATCTCCCCCACTGAAGCAACCCCAATTTGCCAGAAGTACGTACCCACCTACCCCTCCTCCATTCCCCCCAACAAGAGAACCATTACAGTCCCTGCAATCAACATGCAGTGGACAATCCCGGGGTCTTTTCCTTCGGGGGGCCAGCTCTAGGTGGCATCACAGCAGCCCTTCGCCCAGAGAGCACACCGCAGCCGGGGCCACCAGGCTCGTCTGGGCAGTGGGTGACCGGTAAGCTATTATTATAGCACAGTATGGGTCATCATTGAAGTAACAAACATTCTCCTGAGGCACTGCCTGCAATTAAATGACTCACATCTTTCAACACATAGTTAAGGTGTCCATAGTCCTCAAAGATAGTCTCATTGGGAGCCGCCATCCGCTCCAGCCAACAGGGACCGCTGAGAGTCCGCTATACCCTATCTGATCGATTCATCTTTTTCACCTGTTAGAGGTTCTTCACCAAAACACAGCAGGTGGAAGATTTCCTCAGTCTGCCCTGGTGTGTGACCCTCAGGCGAGCAGGATATAAAAGCACATAGTCAATTTGTGCCTTCCGTTATTTATTCTTGACGTCCAAAAATTTCCGCCGCTCCTCCTGGACTAAGGGCGTGAAGTCCGGGTAGATGGAGAATGAGTTCCCATCATATGTCAGGGTCTGCTTACTCCTTGCTGCTCACAGGGCGACATCACGGTCCCTATAATTCAAAAGTCTTGCTAGGATGGGCCTCGGAGTGTTACCAGGTTGAGGACGCGGCCCCAGCGATCTGTGGGCACGCTCAACAATAAATTGGTTAGAGAAGAATTCCGGACCTATTGCTATGAGCAACATTTTCTCCACGTAGTCTTCCATCCGTCCTGTATTGGTAGACTCCGGTACGCCTAAGATGCGTATAATATTGCGCCTGCTGCGCGCTCCTAAGTCCTCATTCTTTGCGGCAATGACCCTCAAAAGGTTATCCCTGCGGGCAAGTTGTGTTGTGTGACCAGCGGTCACGTCCTCAGAGTCAGAGATGCGTCTCTCCGTCTCTTTGATTCTGTCCTCATGGCCATCCAGTTTGTGCACTATGGCATCCATTCTTGACGACATTCAATCAACCTTGTATACTATGGTGGCAAATCCCTGCCGAACGTCTCGAAGGATATCCTGCACATCAGTAGACTGTCCTATGATCCCTTCCTGGGCTTCATTTCTCCCAGCCTGTTCCTGGTCATCCTGCGTGTCTGGTTAACTTTTTCCCCGCTGCTTCGAAGTTCAGCTTCGGCTGTCTGGTTTGCCCATATTGCCCCCAGGTCCGTTGTTTCAGGATCATGCATCTTCCAAGCCCTCACTTCGCTCCTCAGCGCAGGGCAGTAGTTTACTCGTTTCTGGTAGTGCTCTACCCGTAGTACTCACACTCAGTGATTCAGCAGCGCACAGTGAGTAGTTTTTATCTGGTCCTCTCGATAGAGATCCAACTTCGCTCTCAGTGAAGATCCGGCAGCGAGGTCCATACACTCCTGTCAAGCTGCTTCACCTCCAAACTCCCAGCGCATGTTCCATACAACACATCAGAGCCGGTGCACGTCTGTCCCCGTGTTCAAAGCCAGCCTGCTCAAACTGCTTTTTTCCCACCGCGGGGGGGGGGGGCAAATAGCCTATCCGGGGATCTCTGACCCGAACGGGGGACATCTCTCACAGCACATGTACATACTATTACTTTGCATCACAACAGAACAGATCCAGATTGGAAAAAAATGGTTAATCTGGCCCACAGACACAAACAACTGTCAAGATAGATTCCTGAACAAAACACAGGGTTTCACATTCACTAGGCCAGACCCAAGATATGTTCAAAGACAGCATCCAGGAATAGTAACAACATACAGTGTAGGGAAGCTCTCCCTTGATTGGCTACAAAGATCTACACTTAATGATGTAAAGCAACACTTATCTTTACTTAAAGATGGCGCTTATCTTAGGGAATTCTTGCTAGGACCAAGAACACAGAGTCATAAACATTTTATATATGCGGGTAACTATGCTGCTTATAATGAAGCTTGGAAGATTACGCAAGCAGAGACTGCAGAAAGAATACGAGAAATTGATCGTATTAATTTGGAGAAAACTCTGTGGTTGACAATGGGTTAACGACTCTGTCGTCCAGGATATATTCATTGGACAGCATAGTGTCTTCTGCCATAGACATCATGGAACAGGACTTGGTCATATTGCAACATGGTCAGTCGCAACTACGTTCTATCATGCTATTAGGCTGAATGTTGCAAAACCTTCGTTCAGGCTATATGCCTTGGCGTTTAATCAATACTATGTCTCGGTTTCAGAATTTAATCTCACTGATAAACAGATCAAATTGGCACAAAGGGGGAAGACTATACGGTGCTGAGCATTGAAAAACTGGAAAGATTGCCATCTACAGTAGCAGAAAAAACTTCTATTGAATGGATAATATATGGAACAATCACTGGCCGTTAGAATTTTCCTTTTTCAATATTGCCTAAAACATATACCAGAAGACACATATGAAAGGTTGGGTAAAGAATACATCAAGACATCCTGGGAAATACCATACACACAGATGTTGGAGTGGGGGACGTGAAGTGTTTATTAGTGGGAAAAACTGTGAAAACGCACTAAGCGGTTCTCTCCTTTGTCAGGGTATAAACTTAAACGGGGCCTGTGCTGGTTCCTCTAACAATTTATCCTGCCACCTGCAAGGTTCACCAGCTGCAGTGAATGATCCAATTTTTGGCCAGCTCTTGAATGGGAGTTACCTCGTGTTGAATGATCACGGCTGCTGTGGCAATTTGCCAGGCATACCATATATAGTAACTGTGTCAGCCAGGGTCACTTGCTGTATGCAAGTATTGTTTCCTAAAACCAAGACAGACAAGGAGTCGCCTTTATGGCCTTCACTGAACATCTCTTCTATACGAATTGATACTTTAAGCAGAATGAAAGCCATTCTTTTGCAAAAAACTGTGCCACAGACCTCAGCCAAACAAAACTATGATCTACAAGTCGCAAGGACTTCTGCCGAGATGCATGCCCTCTTAACTACAAACTGTCTGATACGAGCGGTATTGTACATGTATTTAAGACCGTATTTTCTAGTCTGTTAGCACCTTTTCAAGCAATCCTAGGAATATTTCCAAACTTCATGCACTCTGTGTTTGGCGGACTGCCTCTCATTTTGGGACTCGCTGTAGGGATACTATTTTTGTTCCTACTGCTGAGATATTGTAAGCCAATTCACCAGCGACACCCAGCTCTCCATGAAGACAACTCTACTGGTGATGAAGTGTTGTGAGCGCATTGTCCAAATTTTGGGACTACCTCGTCTACGAGAGTTAAATACCACATGGTTTCGGTCATTCAGACCAATTTGGCACGATTGCATCTTAGCTGTTCTACGTTGCCTGCTATACAAAGAAGAATGCGTGTTAGACTCATGTGTCACACTCCCATCAGTCATGCCAAAGGATGTTGATACTTTGCTTGAACCAGTAACAGCCCATACACTGTTGTCCCCAGCGGCTACCAATTCGGATGACGGCATTCATTGAAATCTCACAGACGCAAATTGCAACTGCTGAGGTATGAGAGGAAACAGGCACGCAGGTATTATCCATTATGAACATTGCTAATGCTGACGGCGATGCTTTACATCTATGTGCTGTTAATCTTCTAAACGAGGTAATCCAACTTTCACCTACATTGGTAGATTAATTTTTGTCAATAGACTTAGAAGATGCCATGTTTTCTCCAAGCCCTAACACTGACTTTTCATTTTGGCACGGTGTTCTGAGAGACTTTGAATTGGACCTTCATTTATTCAAAACAAAGTTCTAACTTTGGGACTTTTTTATTTTTTCTTCCAAATTTGTATTTTTCTTTTTTAGGCACAAGTAATCTGCTTAAAGTAGAACTATTCATAGAGAACAAGAATTCTCTGAAAACAACTTCCAGAGACAATATTTGACCTTGTCCACATACCAACAGATTTATATAATCTGACATGAAATGGTTTCGGCACCTTTTTCTTCTGTATTTACATGCCATTTCATAAATTTATATTTTCATGATTCATTCACTTAGCATTTCAAATGTCAACTATACGCTTAGAATGATACATCGCTTTGAATGCGTACAGCACCTATGCTCTTTAGTGTACAACCAGTGCCAATGCATTTGTATGCGTTTTGGATAGATATATTTTAGATATGTTTCAATATGTTTAGGATTTAGTAGAAGTCGTACATAAGAAAGTGGAGCGGGTGTTGTGTGGCAATTTAGATTCCGTATGCATTTTCCAGATTCATTTTCCCCCGATTCATGCCTTTATATAGGTACAATTCACATTGCCCTTTTATAGGAATAGAAATCCAGTCCTTATTTGGGCATAGCCCAAATACAGGCATGGCTACTTCCATCCGTTAATCTACGTCACAACGATTTCTTGGAAAACCAGAATCTTAAGCCGTTAGGGACTTCCCTTTGCTTGAATATTGATTTCTCAAAGAAACTCATTATTATGCATGAACAACTATTCCTTAGGGGTTCATTCATGATGTTCATATGCCCGACTTTACATCAAAGCTAGCATTCCTAAATACCTTCAAGGTATAAATATACCTTCACTTGCTATAGCAAAGCACGGTGTGGTTCGGTGCAGTTCGACTACCTACTTGCACAACGCAGCTCGCTACAGCAAGTGCCGAAGGAAGCAAACTCTCCAGCTGATCAGAAGCTGTCCTCTGCCGAGAATCCAGCTCGTGTTTCTGCCTCCCCTTGCGGGGTGTTGGGAAATCGAGTCTGTGAAAGAGATGCCAACCTCTCTCAATCGAAGGTATGGAGCTGATTAGAACCTAGAGAAACCTTTGGCAATTCTTGGCAAAAACTAAACCTATGCTAAAGACCACACTTACTTCTTCCCTCGTTCTAGACCTAGGTTTGGTACATCGGGGTAGGCGTATTTTAGAAGCACCAGTTGAGTATTTTAGCCTGTGTTATTTATGTAGTTTTTTTATATGTCATACACCAGACAATGCTATTACAGTATTTTTTTATACTACTGTTTACGCTGTACGCATTATACTTAGAATTCTGTCTATCGATTGTGGCAGTTCACCTCTCTTGCATGAGAAAGAAGACTGTTCAATAAACCCCTTTTAGCCAACTGCGTGATTCTAGAGAGAAGGGAGTATTGGATCATTTGGCGCATAAATGGGTTACTGACCCTACAAGATATGAGTTAGAGTCTGTTATGGATGTCTTCCGCCAATGGGAAGCACCGAAGCAGAGGTAAGTTTTTGACAGAATGTGTGATTTTCTTTATGAAGAATTGGAAGATGGTGATCGGGGACAAACTCCGCCTGAGTTGTGCCGTGTACGGTTCGAGTTTGCAAAAGGCACGATTGTGGGTCCCGACGTTGAAAGAGCGGTAGCGACGCTACTCTCGTTTAGGAACGAGTTTCCTTCTCAGTCCTTGTTTGAGCCTGATCCTTCTGTTAGGAGAAAAGTGCGACAATATCCAATGAGAGAGGTTCCTCCGGTATGGAAGGAAGAAGTACATGCTGGTGCAAATAATAACCCCCCAGCTGTGCCAGCACATTTTCAACGTGTTTGGGTCCATGTTCCCTGGAAGCGAGCTGAAGTTTTGGCTCTTAAGCAGACTTTGCCTGACCCCCGTAAAATTTCCGCAGGGTACTATAAAGAATTATCACAGACTGCAGACTCATGTGTCATGAATCTAGCTGATATAGACATGTTGTTTGGAAATGTGGTTCCACAACCTTTATGGGGTTTGATTCGGCACACGGACAATGCGCAGGAGTTAGGTGATACCTGGGCCAATATTAGTGCTGCGGATGCGCGACAAGTTGGTGGTGCTAAACCGGAGCCTGTAGTTGCAGAACTTCCTGGTAGGATCATTACTTACATGAAGACTTTAATGCCTGCTATGCGAGTAAACTGGGACAAATTGTCTGCATGTAAGCAAAAGAAAGATGAAACTGTGTCAGATTTCTTCACTAGGTTTGAAGAAACATTTATTGACCACAGTGGTCAAGACATGAGTACTGAAGGTGGTCAACGGTTGTTTGTTGATAAGTTGGTGCATAATTTGCTTCCCGAGTTATGTACCAAGTTGAACAGTTCGTGGGCTGTTTCCTCATCGGCACAGATATTGGCTACTGCACAATACTATGAAAATAGGGATAAGGATGAGAAGGATAGGGCAGACAAAAAGACTAAAGAGCTAAAGACGAAGGTTCTTTTACAGCAAGCGTATCCGCCCCGTAGTAACCAGCGTGACTATCAGCAGCCTCCGCAGTTTCAGAGAAACTCGCAAAGGTTCGAGCCTTCTCAGCCGCGTTTTCCTGTAGGCCCTAATCAGTGTGCATATTGCAAAGAGGGCCATTTTAAGAGTAGTTACCCTGTTTTGTCGCAGCGTATGAATGGTGTCACTAGCGTAAGAGGTCGGAATGTTCCACAAGCTCCTAGCGATAGAGGACGTGGAGGGTTCCCCCAGAATGCACGTCCCTTTCCTCCTCAAAATTCAATGAATAGTTTTGATCAGCAGAATCACACGTCTGGTAGGACGACTCAGTACTATGCTGACGACTATGTCGAAGGTGGGAATATGGAAGGTAATGATTGCTAGGACAGCCATAGATAAAGAGAGGGAGTCGTTTCAGTTCCAGTAGATCAGAGTGGATCTTATGTTGAGGTGATTACATCAGGTGTGTCAGAGCCTTTTCTGTTGGATACTGGTGCTACAAAGAGTTCTATTATGCACTCTAAACTCCCTGGCGCACCTTTGTCTGGCAAGATGAATGTTTCAGTAGGTTTTTCGGGCGCCCCGGTTAGGAACTCGATTTCTAGTCCTATATCTCTTTCTGTTGGACCTTGTGAAATCGAAGCACCCCTTATTCTGATGACCAGTTGTGGTGAGAACCTGTTGGGACTGGATCTGTTGAAAAGATTGTACGCGACATTGTATTGCTCTCCTTCGGGAGTACAACTTACATTAGGTAAGAAAGTGGTCTACCCGATGTATTTGTCAAAGGATAAACTTCTGACAGAATTGTCTTCTCTTCCTGATATTCTTTGGGCTACTGGTTCTAATGATGTGGGTCTGTGGAGATACCGCCATATGTTGTGACGTTGAAAGCAAATGTTAAAATGCCACGTATTCCCCAATACAAGATCTCTAGTGAAGGTGAAAGAGCGTTGCTAGCGATCATTCATGACCTGATTGAGAAAGATGTAATTGAAGAAACGAGAGGTAATGTGTGCAATAGTCCGGTTTTGCCTGTTCTAAAAAGAACTGATTCCTCACAACCACCTGTATATAGGTTTGTGATCGATCTTCGCGAGGTGAATAAGATTGTAGTTCCGCAATTTCCTTTTGTTCCAGACATTACTGCCTTACTGACCATGATTCCAGCTTCAGCCACTTGGTTTTTGGTGATTGATTTGAAGAATGCTTTCTTCAGCATCCCGATTGCCGAGGAGAGTAGGGATATCTTTGGCTTCTCTTTAGGAGGCCAAAGCTTCCGGTTTAAGAGAGCTCCTCAAGGCTATTGCGAGAGTCCTATCTATAGTCAGGCTTTAAAAACACAGCTTGATATGATTGCTTTACCTAATGGTGCTGCTCTTCTCCAGTACATTGACGATTTATTAGTCGCTGCCGATACTGAGGAGATTTGTAAGGAAGCTACCTTGCTGTTGCGTTATTTGTCTGATTTCCATCACAAAGTGTCTCTTTCGAAGTTGCAGTATTGTCGACAAGGAGTGACCTACTTAGGTCATCTCTTATCGAAGGAGGGAAGAAGACTGACTCCAGAACGAATGCAAGCAATTGCGAAAATGTGTGCCTACTACACAAAGAGAAGTGCGTGCTTTCTTGGGTATTACGTCATATTGCAGACAATGGATACCGAATTTTTCTTTGCTGGCCAAACCTCTGGTGGCATTGACTTGTTAAGATACACCGAATCCCCTCCCGTGGTCTGACGACTGTCAGAAAAGTTTTTCTGAATTACGCGATGCATTGTGTTCAGCTCCTGTGTTGGGTACTCCCGACTACAGTAAGCCTTTTAGGCTTTATGTCCACGAGAGAGAGGGATGCACGTTGTCAGTGTTGACACAGTCTTTTGGGGACAAGCAACGTCCATGCGCGTATTTCTAGTCGACCTTGGATCCGGTAGCTAGAGCGTTGCCGAGTTGTTTGAGAGCCACAGCGGCAGCAGCTGTTTCTATTCGACAGTCTGCTGGGTTAGTGATGAATAATATGTTGATTGTAATGGTTCCACATGCAGTGGATACCTTGTTAAATAAGACTAAGACACAGCACTTAACTAGTGCTCGATTGTCAGGTTATGAGTTGACACTCTTAGCGAGTCATGTACACATAAAGAGATGCAATATAGTTGAATCCAGCTACGTTGTTGCCGATTGTAGCAGAGACAGATGTTTCTGAACAGCATGATAGCTTTCTCAGGACAGAGGAGGGAACGAAAGGGAGAGTGGATCTTAGGGACACTCCTCTTGAGAAGTGTGATGGTACCTTATGGGTGGATGGTTCATGCTTCAAGCTTCCAAATGGTGATGCGACTGCGGCATATGCTGTCACGACTTTACAGACGATTGTTGAAGCTGCACGTATTCCACATAATTCAGCTCAAGCAGCCGAGTTGATTGCACTTACGAGAGCGTGTGTGTTATCGAAAGGAAAGAGTGACCATATATACCGACAGCCAGTATGCGTTTGGTGTGGCTCATAGCTTTGGACGCTTGTGGAAGGAACGTGGGTTCCTCACGTCTCATGGAACGAAGATTCAGAATGGTCAGTTGGTGAATGAGCTTCTTGAATCACTTACCTTGCAGTTGCAAGATTGTGAAATGCAGTGCACATAAGGTTACTGACTACGTTGGTCGCGGTAATGCGTTTGCTGACGAAGTTGTGAAAGAAACAGCGAGGGATGTGATGAGTTGAATGTATGTTGCGGGCCCTGCAAGATGGATTGGTGATGTTGGAATGTGTGAGGATCTGATAGAAAGTGTGAAGTCTATCCAAGCGGAAGCTACAGAGAAAGAGTTGAGCGTATGGAGAGAGAGAGTAAGGGTAAATTGGATACGAATGGTTGCTGGGTTGAGTTGTCAGAGCATCAGAGATGGTTGTTACCCGATGCGTACGTGCTTGCAGTGGTTAAAATGGCGCATGGAATGGCTCATATCAGTGTGAAAGGGATCTGTAAGTTGTTGGCTCCAGTATGGCAAAATACTGGAATTCCTAAGTGTGCAGAGAATGTGGTCAAGAATTGTATGGTTTGCCTGAAATACAATCCTGGTAAGGGAACTCCAACTCCAGCTGGTCATTTTGCGCCTCCGATGTATCCGTTCGAGGTTTTGCAGCTAGATTTCATCCACATGGAGAGATGCAAAAACCTAAAATACGTACTTGTGGTTGTTTGTGCCTTCTCAAGATGGGTAGAAGCATACCCCCTAAAAGATAATACTGCCTTGTCCACAGCTAAAGCACTTGTCAAGGAGTTTTTCCCTAGGTATGGTTTGCCGAGAATGGTCTGGAGTGATAATGGGAGTGAATTTGTGGGTCAAGTGATGAAGAGAGTGTGTGAAGGGTTAGGGATCCGCCAAAAATTCCACGCTGCAAATCACCCCCAATCAGCTGGTCTAGTGGAGTGCTATAATGGCACCCTCAAATTGAAGCTGGCCAAGATACAAGCGAGCTCTGGTCTTAGATGGCCTGATGCTTTGCCATTAGCACTCTTGTCGACTAGGATGACTGAGCATTCACGAGTGGGACTTAGTCCTTATGAAATGATTTTTGGTCGCCCGGCAAACATGGGGAGTACCGAGGCCGACGAAATTTAGCGAGATTGAACACCCTGTATTGCTTGACTATCTGCATGATTTGACGGCTAAATTGCGTGTCTTACACCAACAGGTTCATGATACACTGCCTCAGGCTTCTGAAGATCCAGGGCATGCAATCGATCCCGGATCGTGGGTGCTGACCAAGAACTTTCAACGGACAAAGAACGATCAGCCCCGCTGGACCGGTCCATACTTGGTGCTTTTATCTACGAGAACTGCAGTACGAGTGCAAGGGAAGAAAAACTGGATCCACGGCGTACATTGTAAGAGGGTTCCTCTGCCTCTACCGTACGACCGGTGGGTCCAGGAGGGCATTCCTGATTCTGAGACTGAAACTGTGCCTCGTTTTCTGCCTTTTAGCAATGCACGTTTACATGGGACAAGTTCTGAGCGTGAAAGTGACGATCTTTTGCAAGAAGCCGTGCCACAACCAGTGCAGCTGGACACCACCGAACCTGAACTCTTATTCTGCGACCACACAACGCCCGGCAAAAACAGTTATAATTTGCGACCAAGAGTCATGGGACTAATAAAATAAAAATCCTTTTCTTTACTATTTTTGAAAGATCAGCTCTCCCATCTGAGAAACTGTTTTGACCGATTTTTGTTTTTCGAAACGCCATCTGGGTTCAGCTGTAGGGTCGCGGCGCCAAGTCTTTGGAGTGCAAGCCGAAGACACAAGGTCAACGGTTCTGGTTGGTCCTAGGGCGTTCCGTGGACTGACAGACGCATTCCTTAGCACGGAACACCGTACCTCCGCGGGCAGCAAGGTTACAGGATGGAGTTTTTCGAGATGGAGAGACCTGTTGAAGAAACAAACTTTAGAGCCAAAATATGTGAAATGAGTAAAAAATGTTTAATATTTTGCGTTTTCATGTTGCTTAGCTTAATGATGTTTTTAATGGGATACGTTATATTCTCTTTTCAAGTGACGCTTGCATCCACTACACAACCCATACCTCCTTCTACTGTTTCTTCGCATTCTTTTCATCCTCTGCCTGAACATGAGACCGTTAGAAGATTGGAGTTTGTTAATAACTCTTTCGTTCAGCTTCTGCACCAACACCAATTAGTAGTGAACACGACTAACTGTTGGGTGTGTGGTCTTATGCCTCATACTACCGATAAAGGTATTCTTTATCTAGTCCTGCCATTTAGCTACAATGGTTCTGTATGGGCGTACCGAACGATGTTCATCTACGCTCGCGAAGTCCACCCCCTACGTTCTGTGAAGGATAATCCAAAGAATAGTGCTGTAGTTAAGGGAATAGTCGATATGATTAAAGGAGCTAGTTCCTATGAGACTATCCCGAGAGATGAGACACTAGCGTATATTGGATGGAACGTGACCGGATATAGAGCTATTCTGAGTAAGAACCAGCAAACGAAAAGATCCTCTCCGATTTGGATTGTACCCCATCAGGGTCATCTTTGTCTGCAAGGTAATGGCAAGAATCCGAGGGAGTAGTATCTGCACTGAGACTTATGTTTTTTTCGTCCCAGACTTCCCCATCGTTCTTAGCAGCTAAGGGTACCTATTTCATCTGTTATGATAGAGCATACACATGGCTGCCCCCTGATTTCTCAGGCACATGTTTTGTCTTGTTCCTGTTGCCTCCCACCTACACGTCCGCGGCAGATTACCACAAGACAAGAGTAGTCAGAGGTGTCTTCAGTGAGGAAGATACTGAAGGACAAGAATTGGGAGATTTCTTGAAGGGTTTTCTGCCGTTTTGGGGACCTATGGTGAACAGCAGGAACATACGACAACTGACGAGAGTGGTTGAGTCCACCGTAGTTGAAACTGCCGGTGCCCTTAGTAACTTGACTGCTGAGCTCCAGTCGGATCGTCTTAGGACTCTCCAGAACAGAGGTGCGTTAGATGTCATACTTGCAGATCGAGGTGGGGTATGTAAAGTGATCCAATCAAGTTGCTGTGTTTTCATTCCAGACAATGCTCCGACAGTGTACCAGGCCATTTCCAAACTGCATAAAATCTCCGAATCTATACACGTGGATAAAGGAGATTGGTTGTTGATGGGATGGTTCTGGGAACTGTTATCCACGTGGGGATGGAAGACTGATGGTAATTGGGGTGATCTTAGCCATCCTTTTCCTGCTCTGTCTTTGTGTACAGTGTACTCCCGCTATATGTGGTCTCTGTGCTACATCGTGTGCAAGGAAACCCCTATCAAGAGACGTGCTAAGTAATAGGATGATGCTACAGCAACATCTTGATGATCTGATGAGTATAGACCTGGACTCAGACTGACATGGGTTTAGGTTATTGCCTATGTAAGGGCAAAAGGAGGGTCTGAGGTATTGAAATTCTAAACCTTGTTATAAAAGTCGTCGTATCAGGACGATTTTGGTATCAGCAGACCGAATATGGCAAGTGCTAGATGTGTGAGTATTTTCGTCCTATTCGAGTGACGAGATCACCATGAAATCAGAGAGTTCGTTCTGAACCCTCGGGTTCCATCTTGCGTACGGCAGCCATTTTGTGGTTGCCCTCACATAGGCTGGTGACAGTGGCCGAACGAGTCTCCAAGCACACGTACACTTTAGCTGTCTTCTGAATGACCTGAACGAGCGACCCTCTTGCCTGAAGCCAAACTGGTTTAACCAGTCCCTTCCCCGGTAGCTGATCGAGATTACGGATCGAGACACAAAACACCATCAAACCTTTTATTGCGCATAACTATGTCTTATCTTGCTCACACCTGTCTCTACTCTTTTCTTTATGATCCGTTTACGATGGGGATGTGCCTGGTTTTATGGTGGGTTAGATCGACCTGTCTGATCAAGAATGTTGGGTTTGACCAGTAATTGATTATGGGCTGGACAAACTGAAAAATGGGCTTATCATGATCCTGCCTTTTCCCTTCTGTGAAAACATGTGAGTGGTCAACTGTATATTAGGGATATTTGCCTGAAGCATAATATTTGGTATAAAAAGGGATGACTGCTTTTTGTGAGGGAGCAGTCTCCTGAGAACATACACCATGTTGTACTTCTAGGAGCTCTGTTACAATCTGCAGCTAAGAAAATTGATCTTTGACGTCACCAAGAATCACCCGTGTCTCTGTATTCTAAGACAGGTTGACCCGGAGACTAGGGCGTTTCCCCTGGCGCCGCTGGGTCTTAAATAACCCGGTTCTTCAAGACATACTGACCTCAGACCTATGTCATATCTATAGGGTATATTATTGCAATGCGCAGAGCCTATTGGGAATATAGGAACTACACTACACTTCAAGGTGACTTATAAAGACAGAACATTCATGTTTGATGATCCAGCTGACCTTCAGAAGTTCATTCATGTTCACAAGGGAGAGGCTATGGAACTAAGCAAACCTTAAATGTTTTCCTGTTTGTTCTCTTTTTTGTATTTTACGTCTTCCTTGGAATGTTCCCGATGCAGTTGTTCTTATCCTTGTTCCCTCTATGTTTCGTCATACAGGACTCATTCCATTACACAGTTTCCTATTTGTCTGGTAAGATCCCTTCCATTTTGTTTCATAGATTTGCCATCTTGTCTTTTTTTTGTCATTTTCCCTTTTTGTTCTTATGGTAAACCTTTCCCTCCTCTGTGCCCTTGCCCCATTTATTGAGGTGGTTGTCTTGTTTCGTGCCCTTCCCCCCCTTATCCTTGTTCCCTCTATGTTTCGTCATACAGGACTCATTCCGTTACACAGTTTCCTCAATGTCTGGAAAGATCCCTTCCATTTTGTTTCATAGGTTTGCCATCTTGTCTTTCTTTTTGTCTTTTTCCCTTTTTGTTCTTATGGTAAACCTTTCCTTCCTCGATGCCCTTGCCCTTGCCCAATGTAGATTCGTGACTTTTTTTAGACCCTATCACTTGCACATTAAAAAATTGCACCTCATCTGCTGTTTAGCGGGATTCTAACCCCCTCGAGGCTCCCGAGTGATAACCAGCGCCATCTTGGGTGTGGGGTTGAGCTGTCCACTAGTGAGCGCCATTTGCTTTCGCGCTCTAGTGGCTGGCTGGCTGCTTTTGCCCGACTATTTAGGAAGGGGCTTTGCAGGCGCGCGGCGAACCAGACCTGAATTTGTGGACTTCACGCTGACCAGCGCTGCGGTAGGATCCTGATATTCGTGAAAACGGGCGAATTGTTCTTTTAATCAATTTTAATAAAGTCAATGTGGATTTGTGACTTTTTTCACTTGCACATTAAAAAATTGCACCTCACCTGCTGTTTAGCGGGATTCTAACCCCCTCGAGGCTCCCGAGTGATAACCAGCGCCATCTTGGGTTGAGCTGTCAACTAGTGAGCGCCATTTGCTTTCGCGCTCTAGTGGCTGGCTTGCTGCGTTTGCCCGACTATGTAGGACAAGGCTATGCAAGCGCGCAGCGCACGTGCCGATGGCGCACCAGAGACAAGCCTGTCTGCGCCCGTCCGCGCTCTGCACCAGCCACGCTGCCCGACACTATAGAGAACAAGGCCGGAAAACATACTCAAGGGAACAGTTACTGGAAATAGGTAATAGGGAAAGTTGGAGGCACAACCAGTGTCCACCTAAAGTTGGCCAGGCTAAAAAGCACCTGATTTGTGGGATGATTAATTGCAGATCCCTAGTAAAGCACCATTTGGAAGTGTGCTGTATGATAGAAGATATGGACCTAGATGCTCTCTTCTTAACAGAGACGTGGACCAGCCCTGATTCTCTGTAGGAATGGGACTCACCTGCCCCGGGGGATATAAAGTTTTTCATAAACATAGGCCCCCGGGGAGGGGAGGAGGGGTCGGGGTCATGTTTAAGGAGGATTGGAACTTTGCGCCGCTAGAGATAGACGAAGTAAAAGGAATTGAAATCCTGGGATTCTCAGTGCAAGAGCCAAAGGTAGGATGTTAGCTGGAATGATTTGTTATAGACCCCCTGGGCAAGATACGCATTTCCTAGCACTCTCGGATACCATTACAAACCTGCGTTTAACCCACTCTAGAATGGTTGTAATGGCCGATTTCAATCTATTGGACAATGGTAGTCTGGGTAGTCATCTGAGAGATTTGAAGGATTCTTGCCTGAACCTTAACCTACATCAACTGGTTCAGCAACCCACTCATCAAGGGGGGCATGTGCTGGATCTCCTGTTCGCCTTAGAGACCGAGGTGATAGAAGTACTGCCACAAATCTGGACTGATCACTATCTGGTCCATTTTAGGATTAAGGTCCCCAGTTCTAGGTATAATGAGGACTGCCCGGTGGCACATAGAAGGGGAAGAGAATGGGCCAAATTGGGAAGTAACAATCCACAACTTTTTACGAATGTAAATCTCTTTTCCCCCTCAGTCTCTGTAGAGGAAAACTATAAAACTTTTTGCAATCATATAGCCAGTACCCTGGACCCAATAATCCCTGTAAAAAGCCCAAAAAATAGGAAGAAAGCCTCAGCTCCATGGTATAGTGAGGAATTGAAATCACTACGCTCGACATGTAAGAAAGCCGAGAGAAAATGGAGGAAGTCCTATTCTGCACTAGATAAGAAAGCCCTGAAATCTGTGTCGGCTGCCTATAAAAAGGCCATTTTTCAGTCCAAATCAAACTTCTACGCTAATTCTATCTTACAAGCCTCAAACAGTACCAAAGCTCTGTTCCAAATGGTCAAGGAACTCTCCTGTCCAACTGGCACGAGCAAGAAGGTAGCTGCTTCACAAGAACTGTGCGAGGAGATTGCTGCCCATTTTAAAAATAAAATTGCTAAAATTGTTGGAGATCTTCATCCCAATAATATCAGTGATCTGGACAATTTTGCCAGGAGGCCGGATGAAGTGGCCCGGGCAAACACCTCCCTGGACAAATTCCCAGTTGTTACGGTCGACTCTCAACAACTTGGCTAATAGTGTGTCCTCTGGCTCCCCACTTGACCCCCTTCCACACAAAATCTGGAAAACTATTGGCCAAGAAACTTTTCCCTGGTTGAAACAGATCTGCAGCCAATCTTTGGAAGTCGGAATTGTTCGAGAGGCATGGAAATTAGCAGTAGTAACACCTCTGTTGAAAAAACCCTCGCTAGGTCCTAAGATACCAGTAAACTTTAGACCCATCTCCCTCCTGCCTTATCCAATCAAAATCTTGGAAAAAGTAGTCAGCAAAAGTCTCTCTGGCTATCTGGAAAACAACCATCTGCTGGACAGAGACCAATTTGGGTTTCGCCCAGGCCATGGCACAGAGACAGCTCTGGCGACCGTATTAGACAATCTGCGAATGCGGGCTGACAACGGGAGCGACACCATTTTGGTGTTACTCGATATGTCAGCCGCATTTGATACGGTGAGCCATGCAATACTGGTGGAAAGGCTAGAGAGTATAGGGGTGTCAGGGCAGGCCTTACAATGGCTACGGTCCTACCTATCCGGAAGACAACAGATGGTGACTGACACCTTTCACCTCCAGTAAGTCTCCAGTTCAATATGGGGTGCCGCAGGGCTCTGCGATCAGCCCTGTCCTTTTTAACATCCATCTACAGCCCTTGTTCCCCATTATTAAATCCTTTGGTATTGATCTGGTTAATTATGCCGACGACACTCAACTGGTGTTTTCTGTTGAGGGGAAACAAGCAGTTTCGATGGACATGTTCCAGGAGTTTATGCGGCAGACGGCTGGCTGGCTGGCTCAAGAGAAACTCCTTACAATTCAATGGAGAAAAGACAGAGGTGGTTTACTGCCCCACAGCTAGATTGTCCCATCATTTACCTCTGGAGTTTAGGCTTACGCCGGAGAAGGAGCCTTTGGCTCCAGCCAAAACGGTGCGTAATTTGGGAGTCTTGGTAGACAGTAGTCTTCAAATGGAGTCACAGGCAAACAAAACTGTGGCTGTATGCCTTTCCTTATTGCGTATGCTACGTCAGATTCTCCCGTTACTCCCTAAAGACACGCGCTCCCTTGTAGTGAGGAATATAGTGCTGAGTAGGCTGGACTACTGCAATTCCCTGTACCTGGGAGCACCGCAATACATCTTTCAGGGGCTGCAGAGAGTCCAGTCTATGGCAACGCAGATCCCCTACAATGTTAACTTTGAGAGATCTCCATTGGTTGCCTATTAAGGAAAGGGTACATTTTAAATCACTCTGCATTGTTTACAGTGCTGTGCACAATCTAGGTCCCGTCCCACTACAAGAAAAGTTTACTTGGTATAATCCCAAAAGGCAGCTTCGATCCTCCAGCACAGGCCTGCTGGTGGCCACCAGATTTAGGCGCTCTAGGATGGGGGAGGGCCTTTAGTGTGGCAGCCACCCATCTATGGAATGGGCTGCCTCAGAACATTAGACAAGCTAACTCCTTGATCGAGTTTAGAAAAAGCTTGGAAACTTGGCTCTTTCCCAGGACTGCTCCCTAAGCTTGCCCCTACTGGTGACCTGGTCTGTGTTTAGGTCGACCTATTTAAGTCTGATCGCCAGGATACCCGTAGGGTGGCAGTCGCGCTATATAAAAGCTTAATTCAATTCAATTATATATCTCCAATCTGTCTACTTCCCTGCCTGCTCTTTTCTCTTTATTACAAGAATATTCAATTGTGTCTGGCTATAGACTGAACATTGACAATTCTGAAGTTTTGCCTTAAACCCCTTCAGTGCTGATGACAAAGCCAGCTCGTCATGGGCGTTACCTGCGCTACGCGGATGACGAGCTGGCTTTGTCATAAACAAGCCATTTTTTTTTCAGTGCACAGCGGGAAAACGCGGTAGGGGTTAAACAAATTATGTCTCTCATATATGTTTCATGGTTCTGGTTTTGAATGGAATCCCATGAGTATCAAATATTTGGGCATTTTATATGCCAACACCATCAGGGAAACTATTAAAATTAACCTTACGGATATACTCAAAAAACGTTGTCCTTATTGAGAGCTGGTCCCCTCTTTTCTTATCCTGGTGGGGTAGATTGGCCACAATTAAAAATGATGCTCCTTCCAATTATACATTTTTATCTTTCAATGCTCCCGGTTTCTCTTCCGCTCACCTTTTTTAGCACCATCAGTTGCTCCCTAAGCACATTCCTTTGGAACAATTGTAAAGCCAGAATTTCACTCTTTTGTCTTCAACATCCCAAAGATTTAGGTGGAGTCAACTTTCCCAACCTCAGACGTTATCATTCTGCATTTACCTTGAAACACATTTGGACTCTTTTAACTGACTTCCCTCACACTCCTATAACAGCTTGTAGTGTGTTCGAACGAGCTCAATTCACACCTTTTACATTTCTTACAGCAACTCGTTTATCTCAACCTCCAAAGCGTTTTTCCACACCCATCTTTTCCCATTCCAAAGCTCTTGCATCTTCTCTTTTTCAAACTCATCCTTCCTCTGAGGATCAACTCTCTCACACTCCTTTTTGGTAAAATAAATTCTTGAAGATCAACAATAGAGAGTTATTCTGGAAGAAATGGATTGATAAAGGCATTATTACTCTAGACCATCTGTTGAAGGATAGGTCCCCAGAGGACTTTTTGGACATTTGTGAATCTTTTGGCATCTCTACCACACATGCTCCTCAGTATCCCCTACTGAAGGCTTCCCCGACTCATTTCCTTTCCCAGGATTTTTCCCCTAATACACCTGACCAGGTTTCCTCTTCCACACCTGACGTTTCTACCCCTCTTAAAGCAGCTGCTCTTTACAAAATGTGATCTTGTTCACTGGATATTAGAACAAAATCTAAATTAGCACTTCTTATGGGAGAAAGATTTTGCCCAAGATTTCTCATTTCACACTTGGAATTCTATCTGGTCAAAAATACACACGTCTTCACTCTCTGCTAGAACTACACAAACTTCATATATTTTTTTATAACAGACTGTTTCACTCCTTCTGAACTGCACACATTTAAGTTGTTAGATTCCAAAAGATGCTGGTCTTGCTCTTATGAGAACAGTGATTTCCTTCATATGTTTTTCCATTTCCCTTTAGTAAAGTCCTTTTGGTCTTGTATCTGGTTAAAACTTCATGAAAATGTATCTACAAATTTTGTTTTTGAAATTGTACATGTATTTGTGGGTAGTTCTTCACCTCTCTGGGATGTCTAAGGCAATGCCGGCAAATTTATAGACTTTTATTTAGCCATTTCCTTTCAGATCAACACTACCAACTGGAAAGACACTTCAAAAATGTCATATCAAGCCTGATGGAACCGGTTATGCCATCATCACCGGCTTGATAGTGACTATGCCACTTCTTTACCTCTATTAATCAAAAAAGAACTGTTGTGGTCACCATTAACCTCTTTTCTCTCTAGATTGGTTTCCTGATTTCACTCATTTTTATTGTACCATTGTTATCTTTATCACTTTATCATACTTAATTGTTCTATAGAATGATGTAATACTGTTTAAATTTGATGTTCTTCCCCTCCCTCTCTCTCTCCTCCCAACCTTCTTTTCTTCTCCTTTACCCCCTTCCTCCTTTATTCAAAATATAAAAATGTATTTTTCTTCTAAGTATACTTTTTCCCTCTTGAGGGTTTTGGTTTGTCATTTGCACTTTTTTTGCTATAACTTCCTTTTGCTAAATGACCTTTTACTGTGTTTATCTTAAAAAAGTATTCTAAACTATAAAAAAAAATAAAAAAAAATTGCAGTGCTGCCTTGCATGAGAAATTAGTAATTCGGCTCTAGTGTCCATGAATTTGTAAACCTGTGTAGTAGTCTGCAACCCATTGTGAAAACTTTTGTTTTTATTTTAAATATAAATTTCAGGTAGGAAATGGAGTCTGGAGTTTCCTTCATGGGCAATGAGTCATGGACCAGTCACTGTGCGCTCTTACACTTTTTTTAGTGCCCAGGTGTCCACTAATGGCAGTTGCAACAGAAATGTTTCTGCCACAATCACTCAGATAGTTCAAGAGTGCAGACTGAAGTTTGGGTCTTCATCCAACGTTGTTTTTAAATCTGCAAGAGATTTTTCTTTATGTGAACCAAACAAGGTGTATGAGTTCATGAACCCACGTAGAGGTCTACACACTCTGTGTGATCATCCGTTTTCTTTAAATATAAAATATCTAAGAGGGGAAAAGAGGTCTCTTTGGGACCCGGGGTCTAGGCTTTCGGGTAAGGGACTGGGCAACCTGCCCACTTTTATTTTTTTTATTTTCAGGATGCCGGAAATGATGCCCTGTGTGCTAGTATTTGTGGTCGCAACAGAAACTTTTCTGGCAAGACCAGCCAATCAAATTATTCAAGTTTGGACCCCGGAATGGAAGATAGGCGATAAAGCTCCTTCTTCCAATTACATTTCCTTATTGCTGGTTTCTCAAAGACTATGGAACACATTTGCACCAAACCTAGCAAAATCACACCTTTGTGTGACGTTCTTTTTGGCAATTTCAGTGTAATTCAGTTTAGTGTGACTTCTGAGGTGGAAAAAAAAGTTTACTTTACTCCAATGTATGCACTGGGTAGATCGGTAAAGTACATTACTCTCTTTTTTTACACTCTCCCCCATCCCCCACACCCCCTTCTTAATGGAGCTGCATGAAACTTGCTATGCTGAAGCCAAATAGGATTAACTTGGTTTTTGGGAAAATTCATGATGATTTGTTGAACGGTTCCAAAATTATTATGAGAATTAAACATTTCTTCACAACAAAATACTGACATACAAGCATAACTATTGCTGGGTTTGTAATGCACGTATTCACATATTATATATATTATGATGCAACTTTTGAGGTAATAGACCTAGAAAATGCTGCGATATTTCACTATTAAAAAATAAACAAGGAAAAGCTGAGAGCTCGTTTAATATCGGATTTGAGTACATTAGAGGTGGTCTTCCGGCGTTACATTAGTCAAAAGGCACATTTACCATGCTTTCATTACGTTATTTTAAAAGAAGAGTCACGAAAATGAGAACATCGAGTTAACACTCTAAATTAACAAACATTCATGTGAGGGTCATTTGCAAATATATTTCCAGTTTCCAGCAGAATACCAGGCCAGCAGTCAGTCGGTAGGAACAGAAACTTAAACACCAGTATGAGTTTATTGTTCCGTGGAACACATTTTATTTTCCAATTTTACATGTGAAAAGTTGCAATGTTTCAAATATCGACCTACAAGAAAAAATAACAAACAAAGCTATCTTACAAATGCATTCTTTTATTTCAGAGAGTAAAACAGAGTGGGGAAAACACAATCATAAGTCAATGGCAAGGACAGCGGAAAGACAAGACTGTGCAGTAGCACCACAGAGAGCAAGAGGGCGCATGCCACAGCCGTCAACACAGTGAGTACAGACAGAGAAAAGAACAGGCAAAAACACAACCTTGCAAAGTCACTCTTATTGTGTATCAAAAATTGCTGGTGTGTTAACGTGTGCCTTTTCTTCAACAATGGAAATCAAAACAGAGCTGAGCAGAAACCATCTTGGTTTGTGAACAGAGGGTTTTGTGCATAGAAACTCAAACAACATGACAAAATAAGTTGAGAACCTTAGCAGAAAGCAAAAAAATAAAATTATATTATATATATATTTATATGTAAATATCTCAAATGCACCACAGAGAATAAACCCCTACAAGCGTGTATCTCTACACCTCTGAGTTCCACCAAGCCACTAGGCCCAGAGGATTCATGGATGAATTTTTATTTTATGCGCAGTGGTTCAGCTAGTATCAATGAACCCCTGGCATTGCTTTACCAAATTACGGGCAAAAATTCTTGAATTGGTATTTAAGAGACAACACAGTAGTCTTAGAAATTGACAAAGTTGACAGAAGAAAGCCAGAATCTCAGCTCAGTGTTTTGTAACCACAGGTTTCCGTGGGTGGGTGTAACATGCCACTTGTTTCTTGATCTGTTGTACTATATCTATTAGAAACCAATATTAGTTTCTGAAGGTTATGCAGAACATATTCATTAGTTTTAGAACATACATTATATTACTTTAGGCAGCTCACCAATATCTAGTGCATTACTTGATTTGACCAAGTCAACTGGGAAAATAATTTGAAACCCAGTAGGATTTCAATTTCAAATGACAGGTGAAAGCAAGCGTCAGGAGCTTCTACCCAACAGTGTTAAGAGATGCTCATTCTCAATGTCACAGAATTCTGAAAGCATTTCGAAAAAATTGATGTAGGATTCTAGGTTTCCATATCTGCTCTTAATTAGTTTATTCCTAGCTGAAGCATGGTCAATCCTTTGTTAGAATTCTAAAGGAAGGTAGGATACATGCAACACAACCATTACCAAGAAATCAATATGTATTGTAAAATATGAAATTACATTATTTCAAACTCTGACCAAGTCTACCCACTTCTGTCTTGAATTGATGACCAACTGTCTATGGTTCACCAAGACTCGCACGAAGTCACAAAGAGTCCATAAGAGTAAAGGGGGCAGAACAACGGTTGGGGGAAATCAACCATATGAAATGCAGTTTAAACTAGAACACAGAGTCTATTTTGTAGGCACAGAATATTCGCCAGGTGTTCAGGTCAGAGGAAGGCCTTTAAATGTCCCAGGGGTGCTTACACATTTTAATAATTTCGCTCTCCTATTTACTTTTTCTTCAGATTGGGGTGATCAGCGTGCATGCTGAGTCGTGCAATGCTCGCCTCCGGACATAGAATTTACACCGCTTCTTGCATACCCTACCCAAGTTTTTTATGCGGGAAAACAAAACAAATACAGTACAAATGGCATGTAACTCATTTTTTGTTCCTTTTCTACCAATAACTTGTCTTCCTTTTTTATAGAATCAGACACCGCTGCTTCTTCCTGTGTTTCCTAACTTGTAAGGCTGCCCGGGTAGCCATTTCAAACACTTCTCGAACACCGTCCTTAGTCTTTGCCGAACACTCCAAGTAGCCAAAAGCATTGATTCTGTTAGCCATGTCTCGGCCTTCATCTGGTTTTACTGGCTCCTAAAATTCACAAAGGAAAGTATCAGCATTGCTACTCCGAAAAACCACAACAACATTTATGCAACTATATGGCAATTTAAGGCCGGGAAAAGCGTAATCAAGATGAAAATATTTCATCAGCTCCTTCAAGCATTTCAGACAAGATGGCCAGCCCTTAATTTGTAATTGGTCTGGGCACATTTGCCATTGTTGTATAATTGCAACAGACCTCTAAACTGTATGTATCCCTCTCGTGGCTTGTGAGGCCTGTGTTCACCACCTCCACCTGCTGCCCCTGCGACACCATGCATTTTACGTGTGCACTACTGCATGGAGGGTGAGGTGGGGCATTCAGCAGGGACAAACAGATGTCTAAACATACAAACATTCTTTTTTTTTTAAAGTAACAGCAACTTGGGCATTGCCATTTAAGATCAGAACAACTGCTCTGCAATGATAAAAATAAGAGAAGTGTCATTTTGATCAGCATAGGCCCTTTCCAACAGCATAAGAAACCATCGCGACCTGCAATGTAAATCTGGCATTTCCAATGTTGACATCTTAGTAGGCTGCCTAGTCTTACCTTACATTGCCGCTGACTGTTTCTAGAACTTTTCACTGAGAATCGGAGTAATGAAAACGCAGAGTGGATGGGAAGGTTAATTTACATTTTGGCATTGTAACAAATCATGGCAAATTAACAAATCACTCTTATTCCTCCTTTAGTTCTTAAAATATTGTTGAAAATGAATGTAACAATCTTTATTTGCCTAAAAACTGAAATAAATTGAAATATGAAATACCAGCATTCGTAAAGCGCACAGCTACCTCTGGAGAAGTGTCCCGGCTCTGGGGCCGTCGGGAAGATTAAGCAAGCGATTGCCCGGAGTCACATGGTGCTGAGCTAACCTGCCACCGGAGTCGGGGGTCATGAACAGGCTGCTTCACTGTAAACTCTTAAAATAGGGACGTTCTCATTGAAATATTCATCCAACACAATTGATTAAAATCTGGACACATCTAGAACTAACCTTTATTCCCCCAGAGTTTTATATAGTGCAAACTTTACCCAAATGTATTGGAGCGCTTTACATGAGCAACAGTTGCGTACCGACAAACACATTCATCCTAAACTAAACAATTATTGTTCTAAAATGTTAACCGAGACCTGAATTTTTGTTTGAAAAATATGTTATGTATGTATAAAATGTAATAGGAATACACTTCCACAGATCTCATTTAGGGGTGCCAGTTGCACCCCAATTCATTTTGATTTCATCAGTGTTGAAGGCTGTGGTTGTCACTTATTGTGAAGTCAAGAGTAATGAGGGAGTTAAAAGGGGTGTGAATTAATGTGTCAGAAAGCATGTATAAGCCCATCGATGGCAAAGGCAGGGCTGCTTAGCTGATTTACTGATCCATGATCGTGGATGCCCTTGGATCAGTAAATAAAATTAAAAAAAATGTTTTGTGAGAAAGCGCGTGTTTGCGGGTAACGGCGAAGCGGGAGTAGAGAGAAAGGGGAAAATCATCATGGAAGTCAGGGGAGGGGAGTTCGGGGGGGGGGGGGGGGGGGGGGGAGCACAAGAAGGCGAGAATACAACCAGTGGCGGTTTCCTTTCAAGGGCAGGGGAGCATCGCCCTCCTCCCGCTGCAAGCCACGCAGGAAATCTAAAATGGCAATAAAAAGATTTTATTTTTACCGGCGCTGAGCGCACTGCAGCAGCACGATCCCCAAGCCCAGAGACGGCAGCAGAGGAGGACTAATGCAGGGCTGACTGGACGCTCCAAAGCGTGCATGTCGCTTTGGCCGACTGTTTTGCGCCAGCCAAAGTGACACACGCACTTTGAAGCTCTCCACCCAGCTGTCTTAAAACTGCTTGGTGGATTCCAAGCACTTGTCTCCAGGACCTGAAGGAGCATCCAACCAGCCTACTACTTCCAATCCAAGCTCTTCTCTCATGCTGGTTAATAGCAAGAGTGCAGCATCTGGATTGGTTAGGGGAGTTCAAGTATCGGGGAAGAAAACTGAGAAGGTCGCGCAGCCCGTAAGTGCAGTTTTATTTTATTTAATGTGTAATCATGTAAGTGTAGTGGTTGTCCTTTTTTTTGTAGTTAGTGTTGTTTTTATTTGGGCTTTTGGAAGGAGGGGTATTTTACTTCGAGATTCTGGAGGGAGAAGTGGTTTACTTTGTGGTTTTGGAGGGAGGGTGTGGTTTTTTTTGGGGGGCGGGTGGAGTGGTGGAGCACTTCTCACGTCCCACCACTTTTAAAGGGTACTAGGTGCCCCTGAATATCACATACCACTGGGAGCGAGCAACATGGAGTGCAGGGTAGTAAGGAAAAAGCACACAGATGAGAGAGAGCACTGTGGGATGGGAGAGAAGCACACGGGCATGTGAGAGAAACATTCAGAGTGAGTGGGTGAGAGAAACATGAGTGCGGGAAACCAGTACTCAGACAGGTACTGGTCAGTCGCCACTCATCCTGAGCTACAAAATACACAGGGAAGAACACCCATAGGCCAGTACAACATCCGATATAGAGCACACAGACCCACAACGTGTCCTACCTGTTTCATCTTGATCAGTTCTCTTCTAGTGTGTTCATCATTCCTTAAATCTTTTTTGTTTCCAACAAGTATTATAGGCACATTTGGACAAAAGTGTTTCACTTCTGGAGTCCACTTCTCAGGAATGTTTTCTGTTAATGAAGACGGGAAAACAACAATGTTACGATGTAAAAACTGCAACAAGGTGAAATGGGTAAACATAGTGGTTGAAGCCTGCTTTCATTAAACAGATATTCCAGCCTTGAGTTGTTTTAAGTGGGATATAAAATAAAGCTTCTAGCATGTTCTCTATAGGAGTGGGTCATCACCTAAAATGCGCAACATCAAGGCAGGAGTATCTCCCCTGCAAATATTTATGATCTATATGCTACGACAGGCAGGCCTGTCTGTGTAGTTGAAGCCCCAGATCCAAGATAAAGAATACATCAAGAAAAATACAAACTCTGCTGCTTTAAAATGGAATCAAATATGTTTCCCTGGGGTATGCAAACAAGAGCACAGAATTAAAGTTTAGGGTAAGTATGGAATTAAGATTTCATTGGGTCAATCCCTTGACAATTCCAGATTTTAGATTTTAAAATGAAAGAATTAGAATGTGCCTTTCATCTCAATTTGCTTATTATTGGTAAAATGTACAATCAGTACCTAAAACATGACTTTATTCATATCATCATTTCAACTTGATTGATTGCGGGGGACTCCATGGAATGGGAGCACTGTTGGGAACAATAGCCATCTATGGGCCTGATTAAAACTAGCATGTTACACAGTGATCCCTGCACCAATGGAAATATAGGTGGTGCAACATTTATCACAACTGGCAATCACCGGGATCAATAAAGCTTGCAATCTGTATTAGATTTCGGCAGATTAAAACTGAAAATTTAACATGAGAAGAAAATTTGGTATTTACCAGGACATGTAGGTTTTGGTACAGTGCACACCAAAATCGAAATGATAATCACAAAAGAGTTGCAATAGGTGCAATTTATCGTACCCTATACATTCTGAAACCCAGGGTGTTATATTTTATTGGGTGAACAAAGCAAACACAAGGAGAATATGGACGGAGCGCTGAAACTTAAGACACTCACCCCCAGCCACAGATCTGGGTTAAATCCATCATCGTTCTTTAGCTCAATTTGCCACCTCAGTTCAGACCCTGCTATACACAAATCCGTCTTGACCCTGTGCCTCATGGGAACAGTCCAGCCCGAACCGGAAACAAGCATCCTGGGACCAGTTTCAGGGTAACACCCCTCATCAGCCAGGCTAGCTTGAATCAAGAGGCAAGGTGAGCAAGAGACCCACATCTGTGCATACCCTGCCAACTTAGGGCGAACAAAGCAAACACAAGGAGATGATGGACGGAGCGCTGAAACTTTTCAGACACTCACCCCCAGTCACAGATCTGGGTTGAACCTATAATCGTTTTTTAGCTCATGTCGTCACCTCAGTCCAGACCAGATTTTCTGTGAACCGGAAACGAGCATCCTGGGACCGGTTTCGGGGTAACACCCCTTATCAGCCAGGCTAATTTGAATCCATTGACAAAGTGAGCAGGGGACCCACGTCTGGGCATACCCTGCCAACTTAGGGCGAACAAAGCAAACACAATATTTTATTGAGTGCAATAATTCTGACCATTCCTCCATGGCACTAATAATCAAATCCTATGTACTCGGTAAAGCTTAGTACCATTTCTGTTCTAATAACTTCATGTTTTATAACTGACACCGTCCTTTCAAGTACTCAATTCACAGAGTCTCTATGCCGAAGAGGAATATTTGCCAGACAGGATTAATGGGAGACCGAATCACTGTAAAGGTCACCATGGTTTAGGTAAGAGGAGATTGTCCCAATAAGAAACCTAGCACTTTTTAGCCTATGCCTAGGAATACATTTATTTTCCAGGTGTGATCATGAATGATAGAAGTTGTTTGATGCCAAGTGAGGGTGTTATGTGCCTATTGAATGCAACAAATTCATATCATTGGCCCACAATTCATGACTGACATTACAGAGGTGGCAACACCTAAGAGGTGTGTCTTAAGATTGATTGGGGAAATGTAAAGAAAATAGATAAGCAAAGACATTAACTTTATAAAAGTTTTGGTTGCATTTCCAAGATTTATCTAGCCACCTTAATTACAAAGCGTGGATCAGCCAGTGTGCTAGAAAGTGTGGAAGTGAACAAATCTGTCCGGTTTTTCATGACGACACTAAAAGGGTCCACATCTGGGACATTGGAATGACTAAAGAAAAAATCAATCACATAGCACGTGCAGCACTCCACTGACTTTTGCCTGGATTTACGATATTTAAATACCATGTAGACACATACATACATACATGCCATGCTTGTTTAAAATTAGACTCTTTCTGAAAGCTACGACCGGAAGTAAAAATGTATTTCCTCTCATAGGTGTAGGAACCACCCGCCAGATTATGAGTTTTCTCCTGTCTGGCAGGCGGTTCTTTGGCATTCCCAGGGCAGTGACTATAAAATAGGCACTGCAATGGGAACATCAAAGGCAGCACCGGCACTGCATGGACTGCTCCAGTCCATGTAGTGCAGGTACTGTTGTGCATGCACACAGGGACATCCACCTGATAACATTGAGTTATCATTTTATTTTTCTGTGCTACGGCAGTTTGAGGGCGGGGATGGGTTGGGCTGGGGGAAGGAGAGGTGGCACTCTAAGTGCACATGACTGTTTGGCTGGCCAAACAATCATGCGTAGTTTGCATGTTCTCCACAAGCTGTATTGTTGAACCTGGGTGTAGAAGATGCCCAAGGTCCCTGTCGGAGCGCCGAACCACGGCGCTCAGACCAACCACAATGCAGCATTGCAGCTTTGTGATTGGCTTAGGGGAGCCTGGGTACTTATACTGAACGAAGAGGACACAAGAGGCAATAGCCGGCCCACCGGTTAGGGATTCAAAAATAAATAAATTAAAACTCCTCCTCCCCACTACTGCTTCCCGGGAATTAATTCACACATTGGAACGCAAAAAGACAGTGGATGGGATTCCACATTACCTCGAGTCTGCAAAACAGTGCAAATGTTTGGAACATCTGTCACATTATTTTGCAGCTTTTTTTTTTTTTTTACATTAGAGTTCCCACTAAATTGGATGACCCGATTGAAATATTGAAAGGCTGAGAAGCTATTTACCAGAAAATCTTTATTAAGAAGGTACTGGTCTCCCAAGTAACTTTCGATCAGCTGGGGTGAGCATGCTAATTATCCTTTACACCAGATCCCAGTTTAGGGTCATATAAACCCATGGACAGTTACAGGAGTCAAGTTTTCACTACACAGTAATAGATCACAAATGTATCAGTTTCTTAGAGGAGGTTGAACATGAAAACATGAGCCAGGGTGTCCACAAGCGTCTAATGTAACAAGATATTGAGCATGTTTTATCTACAAAAGACTATTTATGAAACTGAACATGTTGAATCTGTTCCAATATCCCAGGTTTCTCCAATGAGTAGCTCGCAAGCTACTGGTAGCTCTCCAGCAACGACTAAGAACCTCTCCTGTTTGCAGTTTAGCCTAGTAAATTAGAAGTGCTTGCCTGAAAGTATTAATATAAGTCTACCAAAATTAAAAAGTGTGTATTCAAGAAGAAAATGTGTGAATTTTCAGAACTTATAAGCCGATGTTTGGGGGAAACATAGTTAAAGTTCCAAAATATATTTAAAGCTGATATTTAAGTAATAAATCATGTAGGCTAGAGGACATTATTACTCACATTATTATTTTAGTGCAAGGGGCATTGCTGCTATGGCTGTTATGTATTACCTATGAAAAGGCATTCCAAATTTACAAAACATTTTTGACATTACTACTGGCAACCCTGCCTGTCACCCTGACATGATTATGGTGGGTAAATGTGTGCAGGGATGCAACTAATATACTCTTGTCCGACATGGTAAATATTACAACGCCAACAATATTGGTTGCTCAAGATGATTTTCAATTAACATGAGCAGCACTTATTACAGAAAATGTTGGACTCCCCTCTCCTTCAAATAATTGTTCATCCTCTTCATTATATAGTTTAAGTGTACTTCTTGCCACTTATTTCTCACTACGTGCATCCCAAGGTTAATTTAGTTTGTTAGCTACAGGTATCTCAAAGAAGGGGCAGGGTTCCCTTCTCTGAACCATACAATGGTTTTGCTTTTGAATGCTATAGAGCCAATGTGTAAGAGCAGAAATGCTGTAGATGTTGTCTCTGAAAGAAAATCTTGTCTATTTTGGGATGGGGTGGCAATGAAGATACATAACGGAAGCACCGATTCTCTACAGGTAAAAAGATGTTACTGCTCTCTCATGCACAGATCCTTTGTGTCCCAAAGACCAAAATCAAGAACCAAAACTCTGCAATACCATGTCTGATAAGAAAACCGGTTCCTGTTTGTTTAATAAATTCCCACATGGCCAACATACCTATATTTTGGCATGTTCATTTATCATAATCATTTTAGATAAGCCTCCCTGACCGGATTTAGAGAAACCCCATCTCTAGCAGTAACCAGTTGCCTATCAACTCTTATCTAGGTACAGGGGGAACAGAAGCTCCTTTATATGTGGGATAAAGTACCCCTTGCTGTACATTATAATGATATTTCAAATCATCGAGGAGTTCCAGGACTACATAGCAGAATGAAGCAGGAGCAGGAATTCCTTTATAAGGCTATGTAACTCAGAGGTGACTTGCAATATCCTTATGTACAGCAGGGGGTACGTTATTCATTAGAATACATCACACCATCACCTTTCCCACAAAACATTTAAATCCTTGGTGCAGTGCTCTTTCATATGAAAGGGAGATCATGTTTGCAAACATGAAGAATAAAAATAGAATCTCTAGTGCAAAATCAAACACATCGAAAAGCGGTTAGATAATTACTGTACAAATATATTAGAATCAGTTTAGTAGAAGTCAATTCTTTTAAAGGGGGGCAGTAGCTCGGATGTGTAGACACATGCAGAAAGATTCTAACTTTTACATTATTCCCAAAAGAGTGCATACATATTTTGCCATAACATCTCTTTTTTGCTTTCCACTGTAATCTACAAAAACAAAGCAGAAGAAAAAAATCGAACTTTTCTTTTTGTTCCTTAAACAGTTGCTTCAATTATACTCCGTGACCTGACCTGCCTTTCCCATTGGCTGCTGCCTATGGCAGCAGACACTGCTAGAGGAACTCAACTGCAAAAAATATTAGTTGAGTCCGGTCATCATTTCTTTATATTAGGCACCTGGGTGCATGACAAGTCACCTATTATAAATAAATTAGAGACAGGTTTTCATACAGAGAGTGCAGAATCCCATGCATTGAATCACATGTATTATAAAGTGTTATTCAGGTCATGAAATAGAGTGGTAGGCACCAACCTAAACTGTCTGGGCTATCAATGGAGAAGCACATAAGAATAACATCTGTGTCTGGGTAGGAAAGTGGCCGAAGTCTGTCGTAGTCTTCCTGCCCTGCTGTGTCCCAAAGAGCAAGCTCCACCTGAAACAGAAAAAGAGTTGGAACTGTAACGGTGTTCATGCTTTTATTAAAATAAGCACTTTAAGTATGAGAAATTTTGTATAGCTTGCTCACACTCAAACAGATATGTTATTGTTGGTTATGCAGACAGCAAATTAATAATTAAAGCAAATGCATTTTTGTCTCTAGCCAGTAAAACTACTGTTTCTTGCTTAACAAGTTTTGGGATGAGCTGTAAAAACATCAGTGAAATGAAATTTTTAAGCCCCGGAAGGTATTTTCAAATTATATGATCACATGTATTTTGAGTTTGGTTTGTAGAGAAAGAATAAACAACGTTTTCCTAACTATAGTAAAGGTTTTACTTTTTTTTCATTAGATAAACCAAAAACACAAAAGAAACCCCCTGGTTCTACAACGTACGGATGAGTGCCAACAGAGTGACCCTTTCAAAGGACGGTTTCCCTCACCCACCCAAAGGTGGAATACTTCATCATGGGGTAACCTCTTCACATTATGAACCTAGTCCTAATGCGGGCTACACCCCTCTCTCTGAGAGGGAGGAGCTCAGGAATGTTTTCTTTGGTAGAAAGAGGTATGCTAAATACCTTAGGTGAGCTGGGTGAGAGGAGGGGTGCAAAGCAAAAATTTGTGTGGAGTAAAACTAAATTTCAGGATGCCCAATAGACGTTACTAGTGCGCACCTGGACCAGGATTAAAAACTAAGGTATACCAGGAAGGGAATAAACCTGTCAGAGTGAAGGTTTAAGCCTTTGCTTCTTCCCCCAAGAATGTCTGTTTTTTTCTCTGGCAGAGTTCCCATCATGCAGTTTAGTGTTTTGTTAAACCGTTCCACCAAACCATTGGCTTGTGGGTATTATTTGCTCCAATAGCTCTCTCATATAGGAAGAGATTAAGTTGGTTCTCCAGTCAGACATTACCATCCCTGGAAGTCTGACCCAAGAAAAAATCCCTAGGAGAGCTCTTGCTATCCCCTTTGCAGTCATGCTCCTCAGAGGTACACCTTCAAAGGTAACTGGTGGCGTGATCCACCACAACCAAGATGAACCTGTAGCCCGACAGTGAGCAGGTGGTCAAATGGACCAACAATGTCTATTCCCACGTGCTCAAACGGAACACCTACAACTGGTACAGGCACTAACTGTGTCTTTGCCTTCTCTCCAGTCTTACCACTCATCTGGCAAGCTAGACAGGTTCTACAGAACTGCTCTGTGACTCTGCACATCACTGGCAAGTGGAACAGAGGTTCCAAGCTAACCTGGATTTTCTAAATATCTCTAAGTGTGCTGCTAATGGAACTTCGTGGGCCAGTGACAACAGGAAGTTCCTGCGCACTGATAGAATCACTAGCCGCTTGCTACTACCTGGCTCAGGATTTACCAGTTCACTGTTTAGTAGACCATCCTCCCATTCAATATGGTGTTTCCTGACTACTGCTTTTCGGACCTGATCCTGGGATTCCATTCTGAGGTCATACAGGCATAAGGCACTCTTCCTGTGCCTTGTGGAAATCTTCCCTGGTAGGCCCTACAGCAGCTAACAAACCCTGCAGCTCCGGAAGCGACCTAGACTCAAGCAAATGGCCAGCTTCGGGAGCCTTACCCCTCTTTCCCTCTGGAACAGAAGCGATGACCTACACGGTGACTGCCTTCCTGGAGCCTGCCCTTTCCTGCAAACTACCTTGTCCTGGTCCCTGCAAATCACAGATGATCCGACCCTCACCATGGGACTGCCATACAGACTGTGCTCTATTCAATACAGCTGTTGTTGTCCAAGCCATAAGGTCTTCTGGTCCTGGCACGAAGCCTGGGGCAATCAAATTCTAGCTAAAGAGACATCCAGCTCTTTATTTTTTCTCATCCAAACATTAATCATAGCCGCCTTGCCATTAAGCTCAATCTCAAACCTGAGAAGCGGATACTCCCTTCCCTCTTCACTTGCTACCAATCCTGTATCCTTGGCTCGAGGGAGTATCTTCTCAGGCTTAAGGTACTTCCCCTCAACCATAGAGTGGAAGGCTCCAGTGTCCATCAGGCAGACACTTATTTGATACTATCTTCCAACCCAAATCCATTGTATTAGGATGGATGTGCTTTAGAGCACCCGGGTCCCTCTCCCAATGTCCATAGCTACTAGGTTAAGCGCAAATGGTCCCTTTCGTGTACCTTCATTCATGTGTAAGATGATTGCTATCACAGGTGTTGATGTGTCAAGTTCTTTCTCTTGACAGTCTCTCTTATGTCACACCTAGTGGCATTACAAAAAGTCACTGTCTTGGGCTTGGAAGGGCATCCTTGCCTTCCCTTCTCATGATGCTCCATCTCTGATAAACCAATACCATTCCCATATTCCCTGGGCCCTCGAGTCCAACATGAATTGCCCTGGCCCCTACCCTCTGGTTTGGAATCAGTCTGTGGAGGGTTCCTCTCTCCCTATGGCTTAAAATCATGCTGTTTCAGCCCTTTGTGTGTCTTGTAAGCAACCGCATATCAGCTAACACTGCAAGTTTTGTTGCATCCCTTTCTGTCAGATCAGACAGGCATTGCCTAAGTGGGGTAGAGCACTCCTCTGTCACCATCAACTGGCTAGGGGACTGAAAATCCTTGGTCTCCATGCCTCTTACCCACTAATCCCAATCATGCAATACACCATGAATCCAAATCTCAAAGGGAACACCATCCACTCTCTTGCAGTCACTGAATCTCTGAATAAGGGCTTCCTGTATTCACTCACAGACCATCTAGTGTGTCACAGGCATCCTTCCAAGGACGGCTGTCCCTTCCAACGGCATGTACCCCATTAGACATCTCATTCAAGGCCTGCACTTTATAATAGACCACAAAGCTTACAAACCATTCCAAAATATCCTGACTTTCCATATAACATCTACACAAGATCTTTTGGAAACCTGGCCTGAACTGGAAGTAGCCTCACTTATCCCCGATAGAGTTGTCCTGGCTGCCATCCCAAGATTATCACTCAGGAGCGATCCTTTCCATTTCTAGCTCTTTTCTTTTCCTTCTGTTTCTCCTCCTCCTCTGTGTTTTTCCTCTCTTCCTTCCTTTCTCCCTTGCAATTTATCCTCCTGGGTTCATTCCTGCGGTTTCTTCTTCCTCCTCTGCCCTTGTTCCCTGTGAGCTAGTCTTCGCTTTTCCTTCTCGATCTCTCTGGCTTTCTTATTTTCCTCAGCTTTGACTCTCTGAAGTGCCAACTGCAAACTCAGTGTCTCTGCTAAACTCAACCCACCCAAGTGGTTTACTCCTGGCATTAGGGACAGTGGTACTCTAGAAATTCAAGATGGTATGCACACAGAAAATATTATAGAAACTAAAGGTGGTGATGAGTGTTTTGGTGAAACAATGGAAAATGCATTAGGGCACAGACTCAGTGTGTCTGGGATATACATGTGCTAAGGGGCTTTTAGAGCCCGAGTATACAGTGCTCTCTTACTTCCGTGGTTCCCCCCACTGAGGCAGCTACTGCCTCCTACCTTTCACCAGTATCGCAAACTGATCCTTAATTAAATCTAAAAGGACCCTTCTGTCCCTACTCCTGGGAATCCTTCACCCTCTGTCCCTACATAAATCCTTCATCTGCTCTAAGGACGTGGTGCTGAGATCAATTCCCAAACCGGTGTTCTCCATTAGTTACGAGGGTTGCCTTTGTGCATAGAACAAAAAAAGAAAAGTGGACTTCTTGCAGCACTGATGCAAATTGGAAATTGAAACGGCCACCTCTATCATTGGTTCAAACGTTAGGCGCCCCAGCGCCAATTGTCAGAGCCCTTTTCGGAGGGCCACGGGCACACAGGGGCTACTGGGTCCAACTGTGGTGGTTGAGGCCCTTTACTCCTGGTGTCCCAGGGCCCGACCTACTGTGGATCCTTCTCAACTGGGCCAAGTACCCCACCTGCACTTGACTCAGTGGTAGCTGTGGTCAAGCAGTCAAGGCTTCCTCTGGGGAAGGGAGGGTGTAGATATAGATCAGTGAACACGACTCATAACTCAAAGTGCAGACAGTGCGAACAATAAATCAATTCCCAGCCAAATATTTGCTTACTTAAGAAAAAGTAATATTTTATTTCTAATTTTACAAATGCAAAGGAATACAACATTCAGCTGCAACACAATCCCCCTTGAGATGGGGGTCTAGTAGTGGTCAGGCAAATCTCGGTCTCACCCTCCTTTGTGTAACGTGTTCAGGGTTACTCCCCATTTACCAGTGGCCACATCAGGGAATGGAAATTATTAGGCTGTACTCAAGAGTTTCCCTTTGACTCTTCAGGATGTCAGTCAAATGTGTCTATGTTGTTGCAGCACCTTCAGCAGTGAATCCCTCAGTGACCCAACTTCAATTTTACCAGCTCCAGCAGTGTTCAGCGGTGTAGCAAGTGGCCTCTCCTCGCGTGCTACCTAGTCTGGATCCGGTTCGGTGAAGTCTGGCTGCTTGTGATGGACATGGCATCACCCAGGGTTACAGCAAACAAATGATGGACAGAATGCTGACAATGCAAACATTCTCCCCCAGTCAAAAGATCGGGGTTAAATGCATCGTTCTTTTGCCCACTACGCCATCCCAGTTTGGACCCAGCCATATGCAAATCAGTCTTGACCCTGTGCCCATGGGAACAGTCCAGACTGAACTGCCAGGCCAGGTCCTCCCTGGACCGGAAACTAGCATCTTGGGACGGGTTTCAGGGTATGTCACCCTTCTTCAGCCAGGCTAGCTTGAATCCAGTGGCACAGTGAGCAAGGGACCCACGTCTGGGCATACCCATCCCACTTAGGGCGAAAAGTGTTACACCAAACAAATGATGGACGGAATGCCGACAATGCAACCATTCTCCTCCAGTCAAAATATCTGGGTTAAATCCATTGTTCTTTTGCCCACTACTCCACCCCAGTTTGGACCCAGCCATATGCAAATCAGTCTAGACCCTGTGCCCCATGGGAACAATCCAGACCGAACTGCCAGGCGTGGGTCCGGTGTTCCCTACGCTACTGGATTCAAGTTAGCCTGGCTGATGAAGGGTGATGCCCTGAAACTGGTCCCAGGATGCTTGTTTCCGGTCCAGAGAGGACCTGGCTTGGCTGTTCGGGCTGGACTGTTCCCACAAGGAACCGGATCAAGACTGGTTTGCATATGGCTGGGTCCAAACTGGGGTGGTGTGGTGAGCAAAAGAATGATGCATTTAAACCAGATCCTTGTGATTAAAGACAGCAACCTACCAAGCGTTTTAGCTCTCCCCCGCGTATGTGTATAGCTCCGGGCTGGCTGGTGCCTGAGCCACGACACTACTGGGGTTTGCCCGACTGTTGATCACCACGTTTAATACTACAAGAGCTTGAGGGGTCTTGAGGCATGATACCCTGCTCAAAATGTTGGTTTCCTTCAGCCTACTAGAAGTAGGTGGAATCCAGACGGTTTAAAGCTTGTGTAGTTTCCGCTCAGGTTGTCAACATATGCGAACGCCCTTTAAAAAAATGCAATTCAACAAGCGACATGAATAATGAGGGCTGATAAGGCAAACAAAGAAAGGCCAAAAGCCCCAATCAAATAAGCGGATAAGTAACTTAGGTTTTTCGTTTCAAATGCCGTTAGTGGGTCGAGCCAGGTGACCCTGTGATGCAGAATGTAAGCAGTGGACTGTCTTGAGACAACTACATTTGAACTGTATGCCATTTAACTAAGTAACGCAATGCAAATGTAATCCTTACATCCTAGGGATCAGGATTTGAGATAAATCATTATCTGGAAAGGTAGTCACGATGTACAAAAGATCAATCAAACTCTTTCAGTCCAACTGCTTTCCATTGTGACTAGCAAACAAAGAATGACAAGCTAGGCATTAGTGTAATTGATGCCCTCCATCTGGTCTTTCAAACTGAAAGGCTGGCACTACTGAAAATATTCCATCCATCCATCAAGAGCAGCACATTATGTCTCAAGGTCTTAGAGGGACAGCATGACGGGGCTAATTCAGATGAAATTTACAAATGCCAATGTTTACACACGCTTCTGGAATAATAAACAGAATAGTGCGGACAACTGACAATCAGCAAAAGTAGGAGTTTGGGCAGTTAAGGCAGATGAAGCAGAGAATCGCATGGACAATAATGTTTTTAATCAACCAAGAAAAGGACATTCAGAGCTTCCAGAAATGTCACAGTTGCCACAGTAGCAATGGCAGGGATTCAAGGGGAAGTCGTTTTTCTGGGAGCTGAGGACATGCCTGTTAAAGTCATTGTGCTGTGGTAGTGGCTTTACTTGGAGATAGGTGCTTTGAAAGTTACTTGGCTGTAGCAGAGGCTTTGTGTGGGACGATTCCTGCACATTCAATGCTTTAACCTATGAAAATCCCTCCAGCAGCATTTCATTCTTAAAAACGGAAATCCTGAGATTACTCACAGGGGTAAATGTTCACCTCTTTGCTGAACAATCACAGCAGCCTATCAGCACAGGCTGATGTCTCTTGTAGGTGTATCGATCTTCTGGATCAACTGAAGTCTAGAGGTTAAAACAAAGCGCATAGCACTCTACAGAAACTCAAAAATAAAATATATTCCTATAGACTTATCATGCTTTGTAGGGGGTAGGAAGGCAGTGTGCAAACAAGGAATCTCTACTGGATTAAAACAGTTCTCCCTGGAACTCATGAGCCAGGAATGCTGTACAGATTTCACGACAGATTTATTTGGTCGCAGATTAGTTCAATAGTAGTGGACACAGACTTCCGTTTTTCGATCTTGCACACAGTCCTGATGCTCCTCTAAATCATTTTTCAATTGCAACTAACAAGAGTCCTAGTCATGCCCGCCTTAATTTATGCAACATACTGTATTCTAGCAATATGTGCAATGGGATTAACAACTGGAAATTCACTTTCAAAACTTCACAACTGACTCCGGGCGGAAGCTAGAATCATGCTTGCCTACACTACCTTGTCTGTCTGTGGACATGTAACGTGTGTACTGTTGCTACAGATATACAACTGGATATCTAGCTAGCAAGACAGAGGAGAATAAGAGATGGACAACTAGACCGAAGGAGAGACTGTGGTGGACAAACAGGGATTGGTGTTGATAGAGATAGGTAGCATGATAGGCAGAGGGAGGGGCTGATAAATACAGATAAGGATAGTCACATAGCTGTATATAGACAAATATATATTGATAGCTAGAAAACTATATGGAAGGAAAGTGGACGGATTCAGTTCAATGTTCCAAGAAGAGATGAAAGAAGTCACCACCTGGATGAAGAACAGCTGCCTGCGACGACTCCTGGTGGCCCCCCACCCTGGCGGTCCATGCACGAAACCTCGCTGACAATGAACTACCAGATCAACTTCGTATGCTCAACCTGCTTCTACACACACCGCAAGCTTTCAAAGACTTTCAGATGGACCCCGCCAGAATCCAGAAAAACCATTACGCAGTTGCTCATCAGTAGCAGGCTAAACTACAACAACGTGCTCTATGCCGGTATCAATTAGAATCTACTTTGCAAACTCCAGACTGTACAGAACGCCACAGCCACACTGATCCTCAACATCCCCCGCTGCAGCCACATCACCCAACACCTCTGCGATCTCCACTGGCTCCCAGTCGAAAGAAGAATAACCTTCAAACTCCTCACCCATGCACACAAGGCCCCGCACAACAACGGACCGACACCAGAACAACTGCCTCTCCTTCCACGCACCCAAGACTTACCTCCGATCAGCCATCCTCTCGCTGGCCACGGTCCCTTGCATTGACAGGACCAGGACAGGAGGAAAGTCCTTCTCCTACTTCACAGTCAAGGCCTTGAACAACCTCCCCCTCCACCTCAGACAAGCACTCACACTATCCCAGTTCAGGAAGGACCTCTAGACTAGGCTCTTCTGCTGACCCCCCCAGTCCACCAAGGACCTCATGACCTGGCTCCATGGAGGACTCCTACACTTAACGAAGCCTCCCCCCCCCCCCCCACCCAGCACATTGATACCCTCTCAGGGGAGTAGTTGCGCTTCAACAACCCTGATTAATTGATTGAAGGTTGTCTCTGACCTCTCCCTTTCTATTTTTTCTCCTCTTGTTCCGTCTTTATCATACTCACTCACTTGGTTTCCTGGTCTTTGTCTTCTTTACTCTCTCTTGCCCCTCTCCATGTCTCCATTTCCCCATATCTCACTTCTTTTCTCTACCTATCTCTACCTATCTTTCCCGATCTTTCTCAGTCTCCGTCTCTTTTCATGTGTTTCTGCCCCCCTGTCTCTCTTAAGGTGTCTACATTTTTCTCTCTCCCTTCTCTTTCTCTGTCTCTATCTGTAGTTCTGTATCTCATCATTTCTGTCCATCTCTGCCTTTTCTATCCATCCCTAGCTTTCCCAGTCATCGTTTCTCTATTCTAATCTATCCCATGTCTATCGCTGTCTCTATTCTGTGTGCCTTTTTCCTTTCTTTGACTTGTATCACTCCTTCGTTCTCCCTCCCCATAGGGTCTCCCTATCTCTCCCCATCTTTATCTGTCTTCGTCAAAGACTCTCTCCCATTAACTTTCTCCCTCTCTTTTTCAATGTCTGTCCCTGTATATCTCTCTCTTTCCATGTCTCTCTACGCATCTATTTTTCTGTCTCTAGCCGTCCTTCTCCGTATACCTCTCAATCTCGCTTTCCCCATCTCTCTTGTCTGTGTTTGGCTGTTCCTCCTGGTAATTCACTGCCTCTCCCACTCAGCCTAAGAAACCGCTCCTTTAAGAATGAAAGCCGGGAGCCGTCTCCACCCCCACAAACTGCAGAAGGGGAACGAATAGTTTCTTACCCGTCGGTGTAGTTTTGCAGCTTGAAGATCTTTCTGGATTCACGATGCTGTGCATATTCCGCAATCTGGTGGTTGGGTCCGGAATCGTAGTCTTTTTTCTCTCTTTTTTTTTTGTCGTAGCCCAGGTGGGCGTCGACGTCCCACCATTTGGTGTACCTTTGGTGACGTCGGCGTGCTTCTGGCGGAAGCTACCACCCTCGGGCGCCATCTTCGGATTCTTTTTTCTGTCTTTTTTCTTTTCTGTGTTTGTAGTGAATCCATGGCTAGGTTTGTTAATTGTTTTTTTCAACGTAATTCTTTTCACGTATCTTTTCACGTATCTTGTAAGCTTCAACTTGCTTTCTTTTCTATGTGTTTCCACCTTCTTCTCCAGCCTCATCTTTCTGGTGGAGGCGGGTGGGTTCGCTAGTGAATCCAGAAAGATCTTCAAGCTGCAAAACTACACCGACAGGTAAGAAACTATTCGTTTTGCAGCGTGAATCTTTCTGGATTCACTATGCTGTGCATAGATTTTGTAGCGGTTTTCGTTACTTTTGTGGCGGTTGGGTGGAAGATGAGCGTTGGTTGTTGAATATATGTTGAAGCACCTTTTGTCCTACTTGTGCTTCTTTGTTCATTTGTACATCCACGCAATAGTGCTTCATGAACGTGTGCATTGAAGCCCATGTTGCCGCCAGGCATATGTCCTGAATTGGTGTATTGGCCAGAAAAGCAATTGTTGCTCTTTTCTTCCTGGTGGAGTGGGCCTGTGCCCCTCCTGTTAGCTCCTGGCCCGCTTGTTTGTGGCAGAATTGTATTGTCTGTGCGATCCATCGAGCTATGGTGTTTTTAGTCACTGGTTTGCCCATGTAACGGTTTGCGAAGGATACGAAGAACTGTTTTGTTTTCCTGTGTCCCTTCGTCCTTTCAATGTAGTGCATCACAGCCCTTCTTGCGTCTAAAGTGTGGAGCGACCTCTCAGAGCTTGTAGTGGGGTTTTGGAAGAAGCTAGGGATCTGAATACTCTGATTAATGTGGAACCTTGACACCACCTTTGGCATGAAGTGTGAGTCTGTTCTCATCACGACCCTGTCACTGTGTATCTGGATGTAGGGTTCCTGCAGTGTGAGTGCCTGCAGTTCGCTCACCCTTCGTAGCGAGGTGATTGCTACCAGAAAGGCCGTTTTCATTGTTAGCATTTGCAGTGATGCTTTGTGGATGGGTTCGAAAGGTGCTTTCATGAGCTCCGTCAGTACCACATTTAGGTTCCAGGCAGGTGGCGGCATTCTCTTTGGTGGCGCTATTCTTTTAGCCCCTTCCAGGAATCTTTTTACGACTTGGGATGTAAAGAAGCTTCTCCCTCTTTCTCCTCTTGTGTATGCCACAATCGCTGCCAGGTGCACCCTCAGCGAGGATGAGCTTAGCTTTAATTAGGTGCGTGAGGTACTAACTTAGCACAGTAGATTCCCTGGTCAGTTTTCTATGGAGTTTTTTCTTGCAACACCATTGAGTGAATCTTTTCCATTTTTCCCCATAGCACTTGCGTGTGCTGGGCCTTCTTGCCACTCGCAGCACCCGCAGGGTGCTCTCTGGTAGTTTTAGATGTGCGAACTCTAAGTCCTCAGGAGCCAGGCTGAGAGGTTGAGGCTCTCCGGCTCTGGGTCTAGAACTTCTCAGTTTTCCATGGAGAGTAGGTCTCTTCTTTTTGAGAACTTGTGTGGTGGGTGGGGGGGGGCCTGCGCCATCTCCATTATCTGAGAGTATCAGGTCTGCCTGGCCCATTGTGGTACCACCAGGATGAGCGTCATGTTGCTCGTCATGCATTTGTTGAGAACCCTGGGGATCAGTGGTATCGGGGGAAAAGCGTAGGCTAATGTTTTTGACCAGCTTATCCATAGGGCATTCCCCTGTGATAGTGCCTCTGGTTGCCTGGATGCAAAGTATTGGCATTTTGCATTCCGGCGTGTTGCAAACAGGTCTATTGTTGGTGTGCCCCATCTCCTGAATAGTCTCTGTTTCCTGAATATTGAGTTCCCACTCGTGGGACGCTGAAGTCTGCCTGCTGAGCCAATCCGCTTCCACATTGTCCTTCCCTGGCAGGTGTATGGCTAGCAGGTCTATTTTCAGTGGTATAGCCCATCTCCAGATTTCCTGTGCCAAGCTTGACAGAGGGAATGATTGAGATTCCCCCTGTTTGTTTATGTAAAACATCGTTGTGGTGTTGTCGGTTTGAATTAGCACCTTCTGGTTGTACAGGTGTTTCTGAAAGGCCTTGAGGGCTAGCAACACTGTTTTCAATTCCAGGTAATTGATGTGTCTGACTGCATCTGTAGGGCTCCACAGACCCCTCACTTTGAGCCTGTTCATGTGTGCGCCCCATCCCTTCTGGGATGCGTCTGTGGTGATGGTCACTGTTGGGTCCGGTGGTGTTAGAGGTTTCCCTACTGTTATTCTTTCCTTGGTCCACCACCTTATTTCTTCCTGCACCCTGTGCGTTACAACCACTAGATCCTCCCATCTTCCTGTAGCTTGTGACCATTGCTGTTGCAGCCACTCTTGGAGTGGTCTCATTTGTAGGCGTACATTGGGGACCAGGTGTATGCATGACGCCATCATCCCCAAGATCTTGCTCACAGTCCTCCCTGTCAGAGCTCGCCCCTTCTGGTAGTGACGTTTCTCCCTCAGTAGGCTGAGTGTTCTCTTTTCGCTGGGCAACACCCTGCATTGGACGGTGTCGATTTGAGCTCCCAGGAAGATTTTCACTTGCTCCGGTTCCATCGAGCATTTTCCCCAGTGTATGGAGAATCCCAGGCTTGCTAGCGTTCTTGTGACCTGTTCTGCATGATCTTTGCATGTCCTGTAAGAGCTTGCCTTCACAAAGCCAGTCGTCTAGGTAGGGGTACACGTGTATCCCCTTTCTTCTTAGATGTGCGGCCACTGCCGTGAGGCATTTGGTGAACACCCTTGGTGCGGACTTTAGGCCGAATGCCAGGGTCGTGAATTGGTAGTGATCCTTGTTCACTGTGAATCTTAGCATGTGCTTGTGCTGCCTGTTCATGGGGATGTGCAGGTACGCATCTTTGAGGTCTATGGTGGACAAGAAGTCCCCGGCCTTTATCTGCGGGATGACCTCTTGTAGGGACGTCATCTTGAATTTTTGAGTCTTTACGTATTTGTTTAGGAACAGTAGGTCCAGGATGGGTCTTAGACTTTCGTCCACTTTTGGCACCAGGAAGTAGTTTGTGTACACTCCCTTGTTCTGTTCTTTGAATGGGACCCGTTCGATGGCCGCTTTGAGGAGGAGTTCTTGAGCTTCCTCTTGGAGTAATCGCAGCTCTCTTCCAGAGTGCTCTCTTTTCTTTGGCTTTCTGTTTGGTGGTCTCTTTTCCAACTCTATGCAGTATCCGAACTGCATAATGTTGAGTATCCACTTGTCTGTTATTTTTCTCCACTCCTGGAGAAAAAATCTCAATCTTCCTCCTACTGGCGTCACATGTTCCTTTGTGTCTTGTCCGAGTAGCCCTCTCCTCTTTGTATTCCCGTGCTCCTCCCCCGGAGGGTTCGAGTGGGAGAGCACCTTTTTCCGTATGAAGCCACTTAGCGGGGGGTTGTTCACCGCCTCTCCTTCTCTGGCCCCGTCCATTTCCTCTTGATCGAAAGGACTGGCCCCTGCTCTGGTAGTTCCAGTTTTGCCTCTGCTGGCCCTGGTGACTTTGGTTGTCACTCTGTTGTCCCTGGTGGAATGCCTGGTGTGATTGCCCTTGCTGGTTTCCACCCCTGCCGTTTGGCCTCCGTGTAGGAGTGCCCCTTCTCATCCCGCTGAATTGCAGGGCCCCCATGGACCTTGCCGTCTCATAGTCCTTCAGTTGGGCGAGCTTCTCATCCACTGGGGCTCCGAACAGTGTTTCACCGTTGAAGGGTGTGTTCAGGATGTTGTTCTGAACCTCAGCCTTGAAGCCTGAGATCCTGAGCCAGGCTTGCCTTCTCTCTGTGATGCCTATAGCCATCAGTCTGCTGGATGTTTCTGCCCCATCCAAGGCTGTCTTCAGGCACGAGTTAGCGATGCTTTTCCCTTCTTCCACAAGGTGTGATGCCCTCTCACGGTATTGTTCCGGGAGGTGCTTGAGCAACTGGCCCATCTCATCCCAATGCTGGTATTGATGTCTATTCAGGAGGGCGTTGGAGTTCGCCATCCGCCAGTGCGTTGCGGCGTTCCTCTCTATTTTCCTGCCAGTTAGATCCATCCTTCTGCTTTCCTTGTCAGATGGAGGTCCAGATGTTGTTGGGACGTTTGCCCTTTTTCTGGCCGTTGCAGTGATTATTGAGTCTGCTGTGACGTATCCCTTGATGTAAGCTGGGTCCTGGGAGGAGAATTTGTATGTCTTCTCAGTCCTCGGCGTTACTGATCTGCATGTAGCCAGGTCCTTGAAGGCTTCCTTCCCCTGGTATGTGATACTCTTTAGCATGGGCAAGAACTGGCTTCTTGTCTGCGTGGGGAGCAATGTCTCCAGCAGGAAATCTGCTTTTGGCTTCTCCTCTTCCAGCTTAACTCCATAAGCTGCTGCCGCCTTCCTGACCACCTCATTATATGCCCCAATGTCATGCGGTGGCGAAGGCCTCAAGGGGTAGGTCTCCACAGCCTCCTCTGGGTTTTCAGCCTCGATGTCCTGCCATTCCTGGTGTTGGGCCATCGAGGAACCTGAGCCGTAGCTTGACTGCTGCTCCCCGTAATCCCCTTCTGTGTAGTAGAGGTCTTCTTCTTCGTGCTCCGAGGGGTCCGGAGTTTTCGGCGTCTCATCGACGTTGAACTCCTCGTGTTCCTGTACCTCAGCGACGGCCTATGCCGGCTTCGAGGGGATCCTATAACTTCTCATCTTTTCATCGAAGACCTTCTTTCTCTGAAGGATGTTCTCCATTTCGGCCTCAAGCCTGCTTTTCTTTCTCTGCATCTCTGCGGCCTGCTCGTTGTCGAGCGTTTCGGCTGCTCTTTTCGGCGTCATCGTCGAAACTTTCTTCGTCTCCTTTTCCTTCGAAGTCGAAGACCCTTTTTCAGGGGCTTGCTTCGATGACCTTTGCTTTTCGCTGGTCTTCGGCCTCCGGGAGTCCTTCTCGAAGGATCCGCTGGGCTCTTTTTCGGAGGATGCAGCTTCGGACGTCGAAGTTTTCGGCGCCGGTGCTCCTTTCGAGGCTCTGGGCTCTGACTTTCGAGAGTCTGCCTCTGGCTTTTGAGACCCTGTGGGGGTTTTCGGGGTCATAGACTCTCCTACCTTGTCAGGCGTTTTCGTATCGGTCTCTGCGACTGTGAAGTCATCTGGACCTCCGGCGATGTTGTCCTCGTCGTCGGTGGAGAGGCCCAGTTCGTAAAGCGTCGGGGTCTGGCCCTTGCCCTGCATCATGTGGCGAGCTGTCCTCTGTCTCTCTCGAACTCGGAGTGTCTTCGGCTTGAAGACGGAGCAGGCGTTGCATTCTCTGCTCTCGTGGTCGATTGGCAGGCAGAGGTTGCAGACCGGGTGCTGGTCCTTCTGCGCGAACTTGTGGTGGCAGTTTTTGCAGAATTTAAAGGGTGTCTTGTACATCCCTGGGCTCAGGGGCCCCCCTGTGTGCGCATTCCTCCAAGGACGTCGAAGATGTCGAAGTTCTTTCCTTTCTTCGTCGTCTCTTCTCTGATGGTCCTCTTCTCCCGATCTTCTCAGGTCTTTACCGTCGAAGAGTTGCTGTATTTCCTCCTTTTCTCCTCCAAAACTTCTGGAGCTTCACGCGACGATCCAGACCCAACGGCGGAAAAAAGAATCTGAAGATGGCGTCCGAGGGTGGTAGCTTCCGCCGGAAGCACGCCGACTTCACCGAAGGTACACCAAATGGTGGGACGTCGACGCCCACCTGGGCTACGACAAAATAAAAAAGAAAAAAAAAAGAGAGAGAAAAAAAGACTACGGTTCCGGACCCAACCACCAGATTGCGGAATATGCACAGCATAGTGAATCCAGAAAGATTCACGCTGCAAAAGAGGTGGTTCGAGGATCTCCTTTTCTCCTCCCCTCTGTCTGGATCGAAATCTAAAGGGGGTGGGGAGAACAGTAAGACATTAGTGCTCAGGGAGCCCCATGTAGATACCACGGTGAGGTACCGCTTAACCAGTGATCAAGCAGATGTCTCCTTCACTTATCCTGCCCATTCCCTCACTGTCGATCAGCGGAGGCAAAGGAATCCAGCTACCTCAGTACTTAGTTAAGGGAGGTAGATCAATGATAAAACAAAGCAGCAGCATGAACAGGGAGGTCAAAACAATACCCGGCCCCTCGTCCCTGCAGTGTCCACTGTAGTCTAACTCTATCACATGTAGATCTGTGCGCAACATCAGGCCCAGAAAGAGAATACAAAATAAACTATGCGTCCACGTTTTAAGGATAAGTAGGCAGTCTGCATTCAGGCAGCACAAAAACAGGATTAGACATTGGCAGGTCCCTGTCAAATGGGACCTGGTTGTTACAGGCGAAGTTGCTTCCAGTGAGGACCACTGGCTTTTGATTTTAGGTGGAGAGCGGGGTGCCTGTGAAAGGCACATACACACCTCCACTTTTAAGGACTGTGACAAGGAAAGGATAAGGAAGTAACAAAGATTATGTGAAGCTAATCAGGCCATAGGTGATGGGACATGGACGGGAATTTTCTCATTATGATAATGTTTCACAGTCCTAGAGGCAGGAGCGGCCGCTAGCGAAATGTAGTGATGGGGTGGAGCGAAAAATTAAGAAAAGCTCATTTACCTGCTGGTCACCGCTGGTCCTCCATCCTCTTCTGTAGCTCCAGTGAGCACACAGGCTCCCAGATTCCCCTAGCCAAACTCCAGCATGACAGCAGCATTGTGATTGGTCCGAGTGCCCTCCTTCGGCACTCAGACAGGCAGTGGGAGCCTGCGCATCTGTATCCAGTATTTTGTAAAGCGCAAACTAATCAACCCTAGGGGTCTGACGGCGCTAAGGGCTGACGGGGAGATTAGGTGAGCTATTTTCCAGAGTCACAGATTGCTGAGCTTAGCTGCTGCCGCCAGCACCGAGGATCAAACCGTGAGCCCCGTGCTCTGGAGTCAGCCGTTCTGGCCGCTGTACCACACATTTCCCTGCATGTTCTCAAACCGGCCTTGCAATACAGCTGGATGGAGAACATGCTAAGTGCGCAAAGCGGTTTGGCTGACCCAAAACGACCTGCCAAACCGTCATATGCACTTATGGTGCAGCAACCACTCTCCCCCCCCCCCCCTGTAAGGGCAGCCAAGCCCGCCCTAATCTGGCTCGGGGTCCGTACAAAAAATAAAATGATAATAATGTAACGTTATTAACGTTGCATTATCATCATTTTATTTTTCCTTTGAACTTAGTGGGGTGACACTCCTCAGCCTTAGCGAAGGAGCTGCCGCTGTCTAGAGAATTGGTAACGCTTCCCCCCACAACCCTCCCTAATGCGCGACGTAGAACCAGCCACTCACTGAACAAGTATGTAAAGGTTTCACTGTTCAGTTATGTAAAATGTAATTAAATAGAATTGTTCACGTCTCCCTAGAGTGAATCGCTAAAGTGTGCCACTCGTAATGAACAGACAGGCTTGGTATGAAAAATCTGCACTGAATTTCTAAGTGACACTTCAAATCCCCCAGCCAGATCTTCAGACCATGAATCTCTCATTCATACAGAAGTTTACAAGAAATTCGCTCTGCATCAAAGCTCCTTTGAACTTCGACAAACCACAGCTGCAGTAGCAGTGGCTTTCAATAAAACAGTTAGCTGAGAGACACTCCGCCGAAAAGAAGCTTAATCATACAATTAGCAAATGTTATATTCCATTACTATTATATAATTATTGCACCCCACATTACTGTATGCGCGAAATCACATACGTAATAAATAAAATGTCAATTCTTAGAGGTTCACCCATTATTTAGTCATTTCTCAGAGTCCCAATCCTAGCAGCGAAGGGAACAAAGTCAAACAGGAACTCCTGTGCCTCATTTTAAGATGGGAGAACAGCTGTTTTTCCTAAGGCAGTGCTTTAGATAGCTCTGATGCCGGATACAGAGCCAAGACTGGCCGGCCACTGGTACTGTGACGCAGACAGGGTGTGAGCCAGTCTGCTCCATTTAACCCCTTCAGTGCTGATGACAAAGCCAGCTCGTCATGGGCGTTACCTGCGCTACGCGGATGACTAGCTGGCTTTGTCATAAACAAGCCATTTTTTTTTCAGCGCACAGCGGGAAAACGCGGTAGCGCGGTAGGGGTTAAGGCAGGCTAATCAAGGCCTTGTGCAACAATCTTTCTACCAGCTCAACACTACCATGCAGGAACATTTTTTATACCTCAGAAACTAACTGTCCCTTTGGGGATTTTCACTTGAAAAACGAAAATATATTGTCACCTGCTATTCATGCCACTGTCGTGCGGGGGCTCGGCTTGCCATGATGTTCTTCCCCCAGGAGCCGTGGCACAGCTAGACCTTTGGCAGCCTATGGAGGTCCCCCCGCTTTTGCAGCCATATGTAAGAGCACCGGGGGAGTGCTGACAATTCCTGCGTTTGCCGCCCTGCAAACGCAAAAGAGCGGTGGGGGGATGCCGCCGACGCATAACTTGAACCGCCCGGGGAAGACCACACCCCACCTTTGCCACCTCCTTCGGTTACCAGAACCACATCCGATAAAAAAATGTTTGGCTGTAACCCTGGGGTGACTAGATATAGCAGCGGCCTGCAGCTAGGGAGGTAGTGCTCATGCTGACCCAGCCGCTTGGTGGCAGAACAGAACCGCTAAGGCTCAATTTGGATGTTTTGGGGAAGGTAGTAGTAGATATTGCTGTATTGTAAAGTCTTGCACTTGTGCATAAAAAGTGGTGCCAACACACCTTACAAAATCTGTTCTCTTTCTGTGTTAGCAAATAAGCCTATAATAATTTGAATCATAAAGTTTTGCACTAGGGGAGACCACAGCAAACTGATTTGCCCTATTACTGTATTGAAACAATAAAAAACAGAGGAAATGTATTTTCAATATGTGAGTTGGGCCCAGGTTTGATGCAAAATCAGTTTGCTCCTTTTCTGAGCAAACATTATTTAAGACGGCAAAATATTGTTAAGGATTCCTTTCCCAATGTAAAATTCGTCACACGCAAAAGATGCAAAATTTTTTGTGCAATGATTTCACAATCCATTCCCTTCTTTTCTGTTGCTATGCAGAAACAATTATTTAATATGACTGAGCATATTAACCAGGAATGTAACCTTTCTGGTACATACTGCATGAAGGGCGGGCCCAGGATTAACATTACTAGCAACCATTTCTGCAATATTTCCAACGTGGCCATAGTGTCTAGGGAATATCTGAAACTAATACGGTCTGTCGTTCATCACCGGAAAAACGCCTTTGGGAGCAAAAAGGTGCTGGAGAAGCCGCAAACACTTCCAGAAATCAACGGAGTTGCCTATTACAGGGACTCGTTCTAATAATTTCCAGAAATGTTTGTAATGCTACCAAAGGGGGAAAATGCAATAAACCGGATAATTAATCCTTTATGGAGCAATTCAGTATGCTCTGTATACGGTGGTTAGCCTCTTTCAGACCCTAATTTGCGAGCAGGAAACAACTTTGTCAAGTCGATTTCCTCTGCTTTTCGCCCAGCTGCAAACTTAGCATAAATGACGTCTATCTCCTGGGAATACCATCGAGTTCCATCACTCGACAAATACAACATGACTGATTTTGCTCTCTAAAAAATGAGTGAGTAGATAAAGGGGATTTTTCTGTAGCATCTGAACAGCGCTGAGCCGGCCTGGAACTCTAATATGCTGCTCGTTAGTTTGGTGAAGGAGAAACATGAACGTAGGAAGGATTCGCTAATAATCCAAAATGTCATTGAGCAACGAGTGTTTCTTGTGGTCAGACAGGTCATAATAATTGTCATCCCTCTCCAGTATGGAAGATGCGCGTGTTTAAGTAGAGCCCGAAGTATTAGGATACAATCTGTTCCGAGTGACTGATAGGGCCTGGAAGGCACGTTCGCGGAATTTAGCAGTCTCAGGCATCACAAGCATTTTCCGGAATCTGTAAATGTGGAATCAAGGGGATCATGGTGGTTCCGTCAGATAGCCGGTGTGGAACCAATTCCCATTTTTCAACCGGCGGATACTGCAATCTATCGCACCTCCACCATTTCAGTTAGCTTGTCGTGCGTGGGCAGGCTAGTGAGGCAAACTATAAAATAAACTAATTTCAGAAAACCAACGGCTCGACTGGACGGGGATATTCACTGCTAGAGCAGGATGGACCTCAAAAGCTGCAAATTGAGCGGTGAAGATCAGGGGAAACACCCAGGGCCACCATAGCTGAACTTTTGGTCAGAACTGGATGATTTTAAGAAGTGACTAGGAGAAGGTTGCGAGAGACCATTATTCACTTTGTGCAAACTAAAAGCTTGAACACACTTTTCATTATGCTTCACTCAGAACTGAACCTTCTAAAGAACCAATTTGAAATTAACCTTTTGGAAAGATCTTTGATGCAACAGGAAAGGGTCAGGGCTTAGGAGTCAAACTCCAGTACCTACCCCTGCTCAAAAACACACACACATCCACAACACACACATATACATACGCACACCCTCAGAGCTGGGGATAACATGCATGCCTATTTCTGTATTCTAAAGTTCATTTCTATTGAGAACTATGTAGAAAATGAAAGCACTGATCGCGTACGCCAGCGAACTCTTTTGTGGTCACCTTCATTAGATCAAGATATCACATTGGATGAGTTGGGAGGTTTGCGAGGAGGATATTCTTGTAGTGCTAGTTCACATGGCTTCCAAAGGCAGGCAATACCCTATTATGTAGAAGCGGGTGTTCTTTATCGTACTGATAACCAGAATTTTACAGTAATTTTTAATCAACACCACCCAGAGATACAGAGAATAGATTTTTTTTTCTACCATTCCTGATCAACAAGCCTGAGCCACCTAGCCAACATTGCCTTTCAGCTCAGGGTATTATTTTTACTTATTACTACAATATAATACGCTCTTGTGCACTTTGTGCTTTATCTTGCCATTTTGTGACACTGTTTACAGGTGTCATGGTTGCCCACCCCTTTCAATGACAACCACATTAGAAACTTGGGAAGGAGAATTGGGAGTGAAGGCATTATTTGAAGTCAGTACGCCGGAACAGTCTGCATACTCACAGCGTTGGTTCTCCTCTAAGCTCCAGATTGCAGGGCTTCACCCGAAATTAGGCCTTACTGAACAACTGTTTGTTGCAAACTTGCTTGCTTAAACCTAGACTACACGGCAACAATTTTTTTTAGTTGTCTACCTATTCAGAAACCAATTATATCTACTGATCCTCTGTTTCCTTTCGTGCCACGGTGGAGTGATGGATATTACCATCTATGAACCAGTACCAAATTTGGAAATTTAAAATAAGGAGCCCTGATGAAGTCGTGATTACGACGAAACACGTGTTGGCTACGGTTACTGTGCAGACTAATGTGAAAGAGCAATTGGAATCACAATAAACAACTTGTCAAGAATAAGACTGAAGAAACCACGTTTCAAGATTACATTATTAGAACTCTTACATACAAGTCTTTACATGTGCCAGATGAATGTATATTGACTTATTGGGAACCTATGACAGCGGTTTCTTATTTATGAATGTTGGGTGAACACTCATCCATCATGTGCACCATACATATCGGTTTTGTGCAATAATACTTTGGTGGTAATCCTGTGTGAGCACTGCAGTACCCTCCTTTTCACCCCCGTTTTGTCTTATTCGTAGTCAAGCCTGTGACATTCAAGCAAAGCAGATCTAACCGACAAGCTTTCACCTCAGTAAGTCCCACCGGCGGCGAGTCAAGGAACCTAGTGTTCCAGCTACAGGCATGTTTTAAACTTGGCACCCTTTGATAAGTGTAAGCCTGTTTCAGGAAATAAGTTATGTTTTTATCCCTTAACAAACACAAGTGGTGTTTTGCTATTTATTATGTATAAATGTTCACATGTACAAATGTGGGTCTTCCTTTATACGAGAACAGGTGCTCGCCCACCTACTCTTCACTGAAGATTATAGGAGATCAGAACGAGCAGAGATCACCTGCCTGACACAGGGTGCTCGGGTAAGCACTCAGCAGCAGTAGTAACCACCTCTGTATCTCAATGTATCTTTCAAAATAGATGTTTACTCATGAAGTCCTCAAGCCAACCCACATTTTTCCACTGCTATAAACAGTGTGTCCAAAGGCTAAAGAGAGACTACGGATCAGGGGGTTGAAATGAAAGGGTCTTTAACATGACACAGAAGGCCCTCATGTTACGGTTTTTGTATAAATGCTCAGACACACGGTTCCGCAATTTGGCTGCATGATACCTGCTCTAACGGTTATTATGTGCAGCTCTGTAATGTGGTGATCTCAAGGAAGGATGAGGTGGGACCAGCTTGACTGTCTTTTAGAGCAGGGTTGTCCAACAGAGGTACTACAGGGTTGGATGCAGGACAGATTTTGGGATGTAAACAAGATACATTGGAATACAGTTAAACTAAACGGAACTGATTTACATGGCAGTTACTCTGAAATGCTGATATAGAACCGGCCCTACTAGAACCAAGTTTAACATCCCACCGTATGTATACCAATTGGGGTGCCTCCAAGGACAGCTAGTTTTGTATCATGTGCAGCACACGCTGCTCATTTTGCTTTTCAGGGAACAAAGAATGACCCTTCTGATTAATAGCCATTTACCCAGTTCCACCATATCAAACATCATAGGGTGTTCAATTTTACAAGTCACAAAATACTGAGATTCTGACTAGGAATAGATGGATTCCAGAGCCCTCAAGAAAATTATTCCTCTGCATATGCAGAAAATTATGATTTATGCAACTATCCTCTCTCGTCTCGATTATAGCAACACATTTGTCTGCATACTACATCACTTTTATGTCTATAGCTCATTTACTTTCAGTTCAACACAAACACCAGGAAGTTACTGCTTTAACAATGTGTATTTAGACTATAAAAAATTCTATACCCTTTTCATGTCACTCAACTTGTTAGTTGTTGCAGAGAATAAAAACACGATCTTAGCATAACTTAAGCTCAGGTATTTTACTTTCTTCCTGTCCTGATCAATACTTTGAAAACCAGCACTGGCTAAGTGTACAGGTGAAGCATTGGCCACCAGTTTTTTTGGCTTTGTTAATGCTGGTTTGCTTTTGGCATGATTTTTGCAAAACGTCATTGTTGGGGAAGCAGCCATGCTGTCAATATAACAAAATAAAAACAAAAATTGATCGGCTATAAGTAGAAAATATGTTTTGGTCTCAAAAAGCACACATTGCCCGGGCCACAGATGGGTTCAAATATCTGGGGATTTACAGTATGGTCTACTCTCCCATTGTCCCTTTATGAGTGTTCGGACATTTTTAAGATGGTGTACTTGCCTCGGATTTTGTATCGTCTCCAAAATTTCCAATATCCTAACAGCCGCACCTGGTTTGCACAAGTGAATGCCATACAAAATAATTTCTTGGGGGGGCAGGGGGCAGTTCAGGTGGCGCTCCGCACCTGTTCCCAGTCTTCGTACTGTGGAGGGATTGCGGTGGCTGACATTTATTCCTATTAAGACGACCAAATTCTCAGACTAACTCCACCAAGACCCTACTCTGGCAACCAACACAGCCACCACTATGCTATCCTACACCCAGAGACTCACCCCCCTCAGGGCCAACACATCCGCTCAGGACCAATCCCAACATCCCAATGAATCTGAGACGGAGCAGAGACTCTCCCTGCTGGAAACCCAGATAACCATAACCCGGGGTTTAAGAGAAATAATAGCCAACCTCGCGGCCCACAAACATCCACGCACCCACTCCTACACCACCAGCTCACAACAGAGAGCTCCCATAGTCCCTCTCAGGGGTTACAATCCCCCTCCCCAAGATTTCTCAGAGGCCCAAAAGAACTAGCGAGCCTTTGTCCGATGGTGAGGCGGCGGTCCTCGCCTACCCTAACGACAAGCACAGGACTATCACCCTACAATCCAAAATACAGGTGATCACTGGGCTAGGAAGAGATCAAGACTCGCCAAAGTCACCTAGACAGCCGACCACCTGCATGATCATCCCTATGGCCCCCCTTAAAAAGACTCCCATAACAGAGACAACTCCCACAACAGAGAAGACTCCCACAAACTACTTGCTCATTAACAGCAGATCAGCCATCAAACATGCCACCAAACTAGCAGAATCCATCCTTGCCCATGACATTGACATGGCATTCATCGCTGAAACCTGGCTCAAGGACTCCTCCCTACCTCTCCTGGACACTCTTGTCCCCCCCCAGGCTTCGTAATCACTCGCAAAGACAGAAAAGACCAAAGAGGAGGAGGCATAGCAATCATCCACAGAGACAATATCTCCATGTTGGAGGCTGACTCCTTCAACTACAACAACTTTGAATGCCTAACTGTCACCATTGGTACAAGCAACAAAGAATCATTAACCCGTCACCTTATCTACCACCCCCCAGGCAACTCATCTGCTTTCACTTAACACCAGTCCGACCCGATTGCCCACCGCTCACTTCAAGATACGAACAACCTAATTCTAGGCGACCTCAACCTTCACTGGAATGACGTTAACAATCCGCTAGTACACAACCTGAATGAGCTACTTCTCAACAACAACCTCTTGCAACACTGCACAGAAGAGACCCATAACAAAGAATCAATCCTTGATGCCATTATCGCCAATCGAGACTTCGTGACGATAACTCACACCCTGCCCGTGGACTGGTCTGACAACCACTTAATCCTCTTCCAACTCACCCAGCCAGTTACCCTACAACCACCCATCCGCGAACAGCCCAAATGGGCCAGAAACCTCACCCAGGTCAACATGACTGACTTGAAGGAAAAAGTCAATGCACAACTCCGTATCCCCACGGATGGTCTAACCACGACAGAACTCACGGACCATTACAACACATCCATGTCATCCATTCTAGACCAGATGGCCCCCCTGAAACTAAAAAAAACAGAAACATCCCACCCAGATCCTGGTTCAATACGGACGTCAACAATGAAAGGAGACAACTTTGAGCCACAGAAAGACTCTGGAGAAAGAACCCCTCCACGTGCCTACTTGAACAACTCAAAGCAGCTAGAAGAAAAGACAAAAAACACATCCAAGGCGTACAATCCAACTTCTTCTGCTCCGCCCTGGACAATGCTAAAAACAGGTGCAACCAAATGTTCAAAATCATCAAGCAGCAAACCTCCAAGCCCCTTGTATCCTCTACCCAGGCCTCCAAGGAACTGTGTGAAAACTTTGCCACCTTCTTTGAAGACAAAATCTTCAAGATTGAGCGCTCACTAGACACCGACACCAATGCCAACTCCGCATGCGTTGGCCCGCCCCCAGTCGCAATGGAAAACAGTGGCCGGCTACACACTAATGCATGGAAATCCTTCAATCCCATCTCAGAAGCCGAGATTATCAAGCTAATCTCCACCACCAATCCCGCTTCTCACGCCCTCGACCCTACACCCTTCCAACTGACCAAAGAACTCAAACCCTCCATAGCCCCGTTCTGGTGCAGAATCATCAACAGCTCCTTGTGAACCGGAAGCACCCAGACTGCCTTAAAGTTGGCCAAGTAACTCCAATAATTAAGAAACCAGGCCTTGACTGCACAGACCTAAACAACTTGAGACCCGTCTCCAATCTCCCCCTCCTATCCAAAATCCTCGAAAAATGTGCACTCTCTCAAGTGACTCAGCAAATGGACAATATCAGCCTTCTTGATCCTCACCAATCAGGTTTCAGAAAAGGTTACAGCACTGAAACGGCGATCCTGAACATCACAGATGACATCCATAAGTCACGGGATACCTATCACTGCTGCCTACTCATTCTCCTAGACCGGTCGGCTGCCTTTAACACGGTTGATCACCAGCTTCTCATCAAGGCCCTACAGGAAAGGGTTGGCAGGGATGAGACGGTCCTCTGTTGGTTCACAGCCTTCCTACAAAATCGATCACAAAGGATACAAATCAAAGACTTTGCATCCGACCGTCGCACAGTCAGCAGGGGGGTACCCCAAGGTTCAGTGCTCTCTTCGACAATGTTTAACATATATATATATATACACAACCCATCACCACTATACTCAGAAACGGGAAGATCTCCTTCCACCTATATGCTGATGACACCCAGATCTATCCAGAACCACCTCCCCAGACAACATTTCCAGACTAAACACTATTAAAAAAATTCAACAATGGCTGTTCCAAAACCACCTCAAAGCCAATCAAGTCAAAACAGAGTTCCTCTTAATCTCCAACAAGGAAGAGAACCAACAAATTGCAGAATGGCTCAAGGATATGGATGCTCTAAGCAGCACTCCGACCATGGCTAACTCAGTAAAATCTCTGGGAATCACCCTTGACCCAAAACTGGAAATGACCCATCACATCAAAAACTCTGCAAAGACTGCCTTCCTTAACCTGAAACTTCTTCACAAAATTAAACCATTCATCCCTACCAAAGACCTCAAACAAGCTACACAAGCACTGGTGCTATCCAGAATAGACTATGATAACGTAACTCTAACCGGCACTGGTAAATCCCTCCTAGCTCCCCTCAAAACAACCCTCAATGCGGCAGCCAGAATGGTCACCGGAATCAGGAAATATGACCACATCTCCCAAGCCCTAAGAGAAATAAAATGGCTCCCTGTGGAACAGCGGGCCAACTTCAAAACTGCCTGCCTCAAGCACAAAGCCCTACACACAGGAAAACTGTACTACCTGGCTGCCAAACTAAAGAGGACTGGCCAAACAAGGAACTTCAGAAGCTCCAACTCCCTCCTTCTCATCCCCATGAAAGCACGCAAACAAAAAACCGCGGCCAGATTATTCGCCGGAAACGTGCCCAAAATCTGGAACTCCATCCCATATCAGGATCACCCGGTCCTTCACAAAATTCAAAACAACTCTTAAAAAACCTCCTCCTTAACCGCTCCCTGCCAAATTGATAGCTGCCACCTCCACGCTACCCCTGATTCAGTTGCTATGCATCGTACTGATCTACTAAAGTCCGCCACCTGACAAATAGGTCCAGAAAGCGAGGCTGCTGCTAAACTCTTGCACTACCTCAAGAATGAATTTAATGAAGCTACCTCAGGACCCATCTACTACCTCATGATTCCACAGCACTTGTTGCATCCAGAATCTCTATGTTTAAGACACCTCTACTATTGTAATTCTTGAATCTCACTGTTGTAAGGCGCTCCGATACACTCGCTCAGGTCAGCGCTATATAAAACTCCTAAAATAAAAATAAATAAAATAAATATATGTCGCACTCCACATTCTTGCAATCAATGAACTATGGTACAATTCTCCCACGGACCCGGCGTGCTATTGAACATGCCGCCATGGAGCATATCCCCCCTACTCCACTTATTATACAGCTATACGAGACTAGATCATCTACCGCTGGATAGCAGACAAGCTATACAGCTGTGGTGGGCTAAGACCAGGCAGATGGGATGTAAGGGGAGACTAACTCGACAAACCCCACTATGGCAGGGCACATGTCTCAAGACTGCAACCACACCACCGAGCGGATTTGGGGGTTGGGACCTGGTGGGGATTTCGACCGTAGGAGATGTAATGAGGGGTGTCACATTAAAATCATTTCAACAATTTCAAACAGAGTTCAGCCTTCATATGTCACAATTTTTTACAGTTCCGACACTCACTCTCCCCCCAGATCCTTAATATGGAAGCCCTCCCGGAGTTCCAGCCCTTGGAGGGCCGTCTATTATTGGGGGACCTCGGACTGCACAAAATCAGGCAAATGTATCAAACACTGACGACACCCCCCCCCCCTCCCCCACTACTTTGGACAAGACACGGCTAGCCTGGCAGGCTGACATCCCTGAACTGACGGATGACGACTGGGCTGAGGCGATTGCCAGCCCTAGGTGCATCCAGTTTAAATATCTGCACAGAGTTTACTACAGTAGGGTACGTCTGTGGCGAATGGGGGTCATTCAATCCCCAGTGTCCTTGAGGTGTGTCAACGAGGAGGGGTGGCCTGCACTGCCCTGCAACCCTTTTGGAAAAGGATTCGTTCATGCCTCAATGAGATATTGGGGTGGGTGCTTCCACTGGACCCACGGCTGTTTCTCTTACATTCCACAGAGGACATCGGGGGAAATCGCTATAAACATCTACTATTCCTTGCCCTCACCATTGCCAAAAGAGACATAGCACAGTGTTGGAAGGCATCATCTCCCCAGACTATAGATAAATGGAAGGCCGCACTGGACAAGTGTATGGGGCGGAGATTGCTGTTTTTGAAGCTTGACGCTGCCCCTGGAAACACCGTAAGATATGGACACGATGGGCGACATATCGGGGAATAGACTTGCCCCCTATGCCGGAGGATGACTCAAAGGGTGTCCCTCGACCCCCGCCCTGCAACACTCAACCATATTGTTTGATTATATCATTGTCTTATTGGAATGACTCTAGGGAACTTGCTGCATCCTGTACTGCATATGGGGATTTGACCACTGTCTGCATACTGTTCTTGTTTTTTGTTTAACTGCATGTTTGGCAGGGGCGGTTTATTTTAGTGGTATTGGTTATTGCCGCATAGGTCATCCAAATGCCCATATTATGCCACTGCGGGGCTTTGGCCCGATATATTGAAAAATGACCAAATAAAATATGTTGTTAAAAAAAAAAAGCACACATTGCCTCCAAGTTCCTGGCACTGAAAGGAATTATTTTGTGAGTGGATGTGCTCCTTGTGAAGGAGCATATGCCGTCACCGACAGTGAAGTTAGTGTATGACTGAAGTGGGCTGGCTCATAGCCCATGCTGTAAGCTACAGTGGGCGGAAGAAAAATGCGGATGATAAAGACAAACCAATGGATGAAGAGGGAAGGCTGAAAGCACCTTTTAGTGCACTATACTTATAATTTTAGTTAAATCAAAAGTTCTTGCCTAATGCCAAATCTTAGAAAACATTTGTGCGATTGCTTTTATTATTATTTTGTTATATTTGCCCCGTTCAGCACTAACCGAGAATAGTCAGCAAATCTGACCCACTTCAGGTGATTGTGGCGCGAATGCTTCTTCCAATGATCTTTTTTTCCCCAAAAGGGAGCCAAAGTATTCAAATGAAGCAAGATTTTCCCAACACATTGGCTACAAATCCAAAGGCTTTACCTGCAGTCATAAAAAGAACTCACAAAATATTCCAAAACTTCATTGTTAGGCAAGGAACCAAGGAGCAATATTTCTCCACCCCATGTACACCTCTAAAAGAAACTTTGTGTTGCTCCCCCAGGTCTGTTATCAAGCTTGGATGGTCTGAGCCTCTGTTACCCCTCATACATCGGAACATATCCTCTGTCCTCTACTAAGACGGATGAGGATCTCTTGTATGTCACTGGCACAGGGGTGATTTCAACCCACTGAATTGCAGATGTTTATGATGGGCCTGCACCTGGGTATTGAATGAAATCACTTGCAACTGGCAAGTTACAGATTTAGAAGTCAATTTAACGTTTGATTATTAACCAGATGAATAAGTTGGTACTAGAGAAGATTCCTTGTAGTTAAAGCAAAACTGATCTTTTGGTCTGTGGTTTCCTAAACTTCAAATGCTTACTGAGCTGCAAGGGCATGGACACTTATGTTACAGGCAGCTCCCTCTGTGTTGCTTAGAGGATTAAATGATCATCTTCACGCTGATGGTTAGAAGGTGTGCACCATCTTCCTGTAATAGTTTAAGGAAAAAGCATACCCATGAATAATTTGCTCCCCAAGTGTACTACAGAGATCTCTAAAACAGATCACCAATAACTCAGACCCCAAATGCCTCATTTAAATACGGGGATGATTAGTCATACCCTGGCAGAAGCAACAGAAAACAGACAAAGGTTAGAAACTCGGTTAACCTGTTTGACTGTTCCTCTTAGAGCCAAAAGTCTAGAAGGACCCCAGAAACTCCCTTTCACAAAGTGCTTGATTCTCTTGGAGGGGTTTCTGCTGTATACAAGCTTGCACAATGATATAAGGGAAAGAAAAGTCACGCCAAAGTACACAACGCCAGATCACAACGTTTAAAATGCATCTAATGAACTGTTATTATCTCAATCTTGCTTCAGAAATGTTCTTACAATTTTGGAGGCTGTTTGGTGAGTTATTGGACAAAAGCAATGGAAACTATTGCTGGTGCAGATAATTATAGTCATGGTCAACTAATTTCACTGTTGCATTATTGATATGTACCAAAAGAAGTTACCTGTTTCCCATCTACTTCAATGTCTGCGATGTAATTCTCAAAGACAGTCGGCACGTAGACTTCCGGAAACTGATCCTTACTGAACACAATGAGCAGGCATGTCTTCCCGCAAGCACCATCTCCTACAATAACCAGTTTCTTCCGAATGGCAGCCATGGCTGTTAAGGAAGCAAACCAATAGGTTTAATATTGAAACAGAAGAAACATTCAATATTACTGTTACAGGTCATTAACATTAGTATTATAGTTGTGGGGCATAGGGAAACAAAGGAGAAAGCCCAGCTAAATTCATAATCTGCTTTAGAAAATACATTATATGCGATTGTCCGCATGCAAACAATCCCAGAATAAAGATTAAGTGTTCCTTGCAAATTTACAAATATTAATAGAAAAAGATCTTTGTTTTTTTAAGGACACCTCCTATTTTGCATGCCAGGGATGTACTTGCGCGGTGTTAAGCAGAGACAATTGACACAAATTCAGGCTTGATGTTATGGCAGTAAATGGTTGCAATTACTCAAATAGGTCCCATCTGCTCAGAGCTTTCAATCTTCGGGGTCAATGTTTTTCTGTCATCTCCTGGGGATTTGAAAAGGCAATCCCCTAATCACTTTTCCCCTTCGATTCCTCCCCCCTCAACACCTAAGCTGCCCACCTTAGACCTTGAATGGATTGCTGCCTCTACTTATTGGAATTGCATTCAGCACTCTGCGAGATAGAAGGGGTACTTGCATAACAAAGATAACTTAATAAGTAAAGATGTGCATCTTTACAACAGAACCCGATGTAGAGCTGGAGTCGATAAATGACATAAGATAATAAAGCAGGGATTGTATCAGTAGAAAGGTCCAATAAGTAGTTTTGATGGCTGTGTAACAATGAGACTTGTGATGTTTTAAGGGCCTTACTACTTAAACTGTGTGAGCCGGCGCAAATCATGTTCGCTAACGGCACCTCATGTCCTTTATCTAGCAAAAAGGGGTTTTATACGAATAAGGAAAAAGTCAGTGCCACGCTGTGTAAAGATTAGGCAGCATTATACATGTGAAGCGCTCGGATATCCCTTGGGATCTTGTTTGCGTTATATAAAACTTTATAAATAAATACGCTAAAGCCACTGTGTGCTCGCTCTGTCAACCAAACTAAGTCACAAAATAAAACGGACTAAAGAATGAACACTTTATTTAGTTGTAAATAGTTGTTGTATAAAAATCATAAATACAACTTTAACTAAGCCAGCCTGGAAGAAACATTAATTCATTAAAAATAGTTTATTGCAGAATATGCTGGGCAATACTACATTCAGGAATGCACCTTTTGACGAGTGACCTCTAGGGACACAAGTTCTCTATACATCGATACACTGTTCTATTTCCATTGCCATCAGGGTACGCTGTGTATATTTACAGAAAATAGTGTCATTGTCTATATTTTGACACACCCTTCTCCCTTCGACTGCTCACTGGAAACAAACTCGTGCAAGTAGCCCACTGGAGGTGCCCCAGCAGCTCATCAAAGTAGCCGAGTCGATGCTGCGAACAGTGGAGGCCGCCAGCTCGAAGACAAACGGGGAAACGACGGTGACCGAGGGCGCCATTACTCACTGTGTGCTGACCCTCCCTGTCTTTAACCCAAGAGTTATCGACCAGGGATGTCCATGGAGACTTGGGGACGCAGGACACGTCCCACGGCATTACTTGGAGTGCTCCGGCAGTGACCTCTGCGGCGTGCCCCACGGAGAGGCAGGCGACGCTCAGCGAATACAAATGGCGCCGAGGGAAGCGGTAAACACGGCCTGCTCAGAGCGGCCCGAGGCCTTCTCTCCTAGCGCTCTCACTTTAAACACAGTAAAGGAGTGGACGCCAGGTACAACGTGTTATGGAAAGCGGCATCTAAGCAAAAGGTAAAGAGTGAAAGAACCAGCCAGTGCTGAATTTGAGCAGGTGGTTGCATGTGGGGACTATCATCAAACTTTTACCTACAGCAAGACAGGGGAAAGCACAAACGGGAGAGGGAAGAGAACGACAGAAAAACACTGACAAAGGGAGAAGGCAAACTCTCGTCACAAAATGGGCGAGCTCAAGTCATCAAGCTCATAGCAAAAATCTCTCTGTGTGGTGTGGATGGATGAGTCCATTATAGAGGACAGTGGCACCCTCAAGTTGCTAGAATTGCTGTTTCAACCTGATGACATACATAAGGGTTCAACTGTACGGACTTCGCATGTGCGAGGCACTGCTAGCCGTTAGACAAACCAGCTAAGTGATGAGCGCACGTCTCATTGTGTGCCAGCGTGGCCCTCCCTTAGGCAAAAGGAAGACACTACTAAAGAACAAGGAAGTGTGAAACACCCGCAGTGATTATTCCAAGGTCCCTGTCCCTTCGGGGTCTGGGATGGGTGGTCTCATTCCCAGGCTACGTGCGCTCTTAAAGTGGACTCGTGGAACCAGAGTGCTCCAACAGAGTCCCGTTCCCTCAACTAGAGCCACAAAGGAGTGAAGCGTAGCAGGGCTTCTGGAAAGTGAAAAGCGCTGCCATCCTTAGCTGCTGACTCAAGGCTGCAGTGACATTGTATCACCAACAGGTGCAGTGAAGGATACAGTACATCATTAAGAGCCATTTTAGCAGGGAAGCAATGTGCTCATCGGCATGTTCACTATATCCGACACACCCTTTGTTGTCAATGCACCCCCTCTAAGGGCACCTTGTTGGCCATTGTACTGGGGACTTACTTCTACCATCAGTGACTGAGGGGCAAATATGAAATGGTCCAAACTCAAGGGCAAGCACAAACATCACTGACAGGCAAGTTGCTCTGCTGGTACCACGAACTGTGACTGGCTGTACCCCAGCTGCATGTCAAGACTGTTACGCAGGCATATTTTGAAAATAGGTGGTAACCTATAAGAGATAAAGATGAGGCTCTCCTATGACATCAGTGTTCTACCTATGATGCTACTTGACCTCATCCTATCAGATGCGGACCACGCCAGAACAAAAATCATGCTGAACAATGCGGCTACAGTGATCCAGTCATTGGATCTGCTGTCTGACCCTCTTTCAAGAGCTGCCTTGCCCCCATGAAAGAAACAGACTCCATGATGAAAAGATGTCTTTTGACTCACTTGGAGGGTCAGAGCGCACAAACTGCTTTTGACTTTACCAAACACTGGCCAAGACAATGACTAGAATGCTGCACAGAAAGCTCTTGATGGACAATTCAGCACTCCATTAAATCTGGATTATTAGAGGTTCATTTTTCATCAAGCCCAAGCAAGGCCACAACAAACCCTTTGATACGTCTACGCTAAGCTAAGAGACCTTGCCAGCATGTGTCAACTAGACTACACAGGCAAGGAGATAAGAACTCAAATCCTACAGAGCTGCCATTCATCTCTAGTAACGTGGGAGATCCTCCACGAAGCAGAGATTACAATACCTACAATGCTTGCCCTCAGCAGTTCACATAAAGTCATGGAGGCACACGCTGCACACAATGGAAGCCTCCTCACTTTCCACCCCTTCTAAAGTGTACCCGTTGAGCCAGTGTCCGAAGTGAGGGGAGCAGTTTGCATGTCCCTCGAGAAGCTGCCATTTTGATGCTGCTTGCCCAGTTAAATGCAAGACATGTTCGGCCTGTGGAAAGGCCAATTATTTTACCAGTCTGCAGATTGCCAGGGATTAGCAAAGCACAACAAAAGCTCCGGCACCCTCTCAAGAAGGTGGTCAAACACCATAATTGAACTGGAGGAGGACTAATGTTCGGATTAGTTACACGTGCACATGATCTACACCCTAAAAGATGCAGCACAAGGAGGAAAATGCGTTCGAAACCACAGTCTCAACTTGACATTCAAAAGTCGCAGAAAACCGGTCTCATTAAAATTGGCATCACTGTTTGTGTAATGTTCTGGCAAGATTATGCAGGCCTCAAACCCTGCCTGAAGCTTAAGTCCACATAAACCAAAGTCTACGCCTATGGCAGCAACTCGCCACTTGCTTTCGCAGCCATGCTCTGCACTAGGGTGTAACACAAGGGGCGTTCAATTGTATCCAGTTTCTCGGTCATCTGTGCGGATGGTACCACCATGATCAGCTGTAAAGCTACATAATCATTATGCTTAATAGCTTTTACCTGAGGAGTGCAATACAGAAAGCATACTGATAGAATATTCTGATGCCTTTGAGGGCATTGGATGCCTTGGAGGGAAAACCATAAAATTGCATACAGAGGAGTACATCTAACCAGTAGCCCTTAGTGATCAATAGATTCCATTCTATGAGCTCGAGAAGGTTGTAAAAGAGCAGAATGCCCCAAAGGCATCGGGCATTTTTTTTTTAAAGTAGAGGGATCTACCCGTGGGTGTCACCAGTCGAGATGGCATGAAAGCCTAAGCAGCCTAGTAAAGTAAAGATCTGTGTGGATATGCAGACACCAAATAAAGAGGGGAAGTCATAGGGCAAGGCTAAACAGAGCAGGCGAATGGCCTTCGCCCCATCCAACTGCAATACTGACACTACTGTTGTCCATCCAACTCCTCTAAGCACCACTCTGTCAGCCTAGTGGGTGTGCGGCCTGGTGAATGAACTCAGCCTCTCCATAGCCCGCGACATGACATGAGCAGCGATGGCCGGGTAGCCTCGCAACCGACTCAAGATAGCAGTCAGAATCGCTGTCAGGCATCTGAATCTGCTGTAGTGATGCTCTCTGCTCAGACGTGATCACCAACCCACCTCTGCTAAGCTGGAGCTGGCCGTTGGATCCCTGTGACTCTGGAGATCCCAGCAGAGACCACCCACACCTGAACTGAGGAGTGGGGGTAAGACAGTGAGGCCTACTGGTTCCCTTGTGCCTGCGAGAGGCACTGCAGTGGTGTGGCTGCCGAGTGCAGAAGCCTAAGCAATCGGCGAGCATCCTACAGGTTGACAATAGCCCAATCGCCATCTTCCGGGACAATACACTAGCTGCCCAATGCAAAAAAGCCTAATTTGTAGAAGCAAAACTAGCACTCGGAACTGGGCCTTAAGTACATGTTGCTGTTTCCCGCACGGCTCACGCTCATCGTAGACTATTGCTTGCTCTTCTTCGACAAACTTGCAGATGTATGGGACTGGATGTAGCTCCCACTTGCCTCCCTCCCCAACCGTAGAGGTATAAATGACGACGCCATGGAGCACAATCTGCAGGGGCGTCCGACAAAGAGACATGTCACCTAAGTAGCTCGCCCTACATGACTTCGGGGACTGTCTGCCAGACACGTCCCATGCTGGCACTGACTCAGACCTGCCCTTTGGGGGCTTTGCCCGGGGCCCATACCCGACCCCATGGACGGCCGATAACCTTTGACTCAAGTCAAGTCATAAGCTTTTATTCGATTTGAAAAATACAAATCATACAAGCAAAACAACTAAAAACAATTCATTGCATGTATAGTAACAATTCTAAAAATGACTCAAAATGTACTCAGGGTTAACACATAAGGGAACCTATGTTGACATGCACTGGACAACAGTATATATTAACAAGCATTAGAAATGCAATAGGTCTCGGATTTTTTTGAGTTGGAGGTAATGGCATTGTAAATGGCAATGTCTTGTAGCCATGTGTTATGGAGTGTATGCATGTGGTGTGTAGTGGAAATATGTGTGTTGGATTGGACTAGTAGCAATGGTGCATGCTGCGCTTTAGATGAATATTTTTAAAAGTAAGTGCAGCATAGTGCGATTGCTACAATAGTTAATTGTAGATGCGTTAACAATTGATGTGTGCACTGATGGGTGGTGGTGTGTGTTCCTGTAGAAATTGTGCACTGATGGCTGGTGGTATGTGTGCTTGGTGGAAGCATGCAGTGCCGGGTGGAGGTGTGTGTGCCTGGTGGAAGCGTGCACTGACGGCTGGTAGTGTGTGTGCCTGTTAAGTGTACAGAGATAGTTGGTAATGTGTGTGCTTGGTGAAAGGGTGCACTGACGGCTGGTGGCAAGTGCGCCTAATGAAAGTGTGCACTGACAGCTGGTGTTGTGTGTGTGTGTTTGGTGAAAGCATGCACTGACATTTGGTGTTGTGTGCGTGGTGGAAGTATGCACTGACGCATGGTGTGGTTTGTGCTTGGTGAAAGCGTACATTGATGGCTGGTGGTGTTTGTGCTTGGTGAAAGCGTGCACTGATGGCGTGTGGTTGTGTGTGTAGTGGTGAGTCTGTGGGGGTGAGTGTGTGGTGGTGAGTGTGTGGTGGTGAGTGTGTGGTGGTGAGTGTGCGGTGGTGAGTGTGCGGTGGTGAGTGTGCGGTGGTGAGAGGCTGGTGTGTGTGAGTGTGGTATGTGTGTGTGGTGTATGTGTGTGGTGTGTGGTTTTTATGTGTGTGGTCCTATGTATGTGTGTGGTGAACTTAGTTTTAATGTTTGTCTCCTGCACACTCACACAGTGTCCCTACACACATACACTGCTCACTCTGCACATCCACACTGTTCATCCTGCATAGTCACACACTGTTCATCCTGGACACTCACACACTTTGCACCCTGCACACTTACACACTGTTCACCCTGCATACTCACATACTTACATACTGTTTACCTTGCAGACTCACAGACTGCAGTCACTGTCACTCTGCAGTCACTGTTACTCTGCAGTCACACTCACACTGCAGTCACTCGGCAGTCACTCTGCAGTCACACTCACGCTGCAGTCACTCTGCAGTCACACTCACTCTGCAGTCATTCTGCACTCGCACTCACTCTGCACTCACTCTGTACCTGCACTCACTCTGCACTCACTTTGCACCTCCACTCACTCTACACTCACTCTCCAATCACACTCACTCTGCAGTCACTATGCAGTCACACTCACTGCAGTCACTCTGCAGTCACACTCACTCTGCAGTCATTCTGCACTTGCACTCACTCTGCACTCACTCTGCACCTGCACTCACTCTACACACACTCTGCACCTGCACTCACTCTACACACACTCTGCACTCACACTTATTCTGCACTCACTCTGCACTCACATTCAGTCTGCACTCACTCTGCACCTGCACTCACTGTGCACTGACTCTGCATCTGCAATCACTCTGCACTCACTCTGCATTCACTCTGTACTCTGCACTCACTCTTTCTGCACTCACACTGCACTCACTCTGCACCTGCACCCACTGTGCACTGACTCTGCATCTGCACTCACTCTGTACTCTGCACTCACTCTTTCTGTACTCACTCTACACTTACTCACTCTGCACTCACTCTCACTCTGCACTCACTCTCACTGTACACTAATCCCACATACTGCTTACTCTGCACACTCACACACTATACGTAAAATATGTGTTTGTAACTTTGATTTACAGTCTGTGAAAAAAAACACTTTTTGCAAGTAAAAGTTGTTTATTGATATTCGAAAAGGAAAACGTTTTCATTGACACAGTTGTAGGTAAGATCAGACATTATTAAATGTATCTATTGAAATATTGCAACTGTATGACTGTGCACCTGCACTCACCCTGCACTCACTCTGCAACTGCACTCACTCTGCCCCTGCACTCACCCTGCACTCACTCTGCAACTGCACTCACTCTGCCCCTGCACTCACTCTGCACTCACTCTGCCCCTGCACTCACTCTGCACTCACTCTGCCCCTGCACTCACTCTGCACTCACTATGCACTCTGCACTCACTATGCACTCAGCACTCACTGTCACTCTGCACTCATTTTGCACTCTACTGCACTCTACTGCACTCTACTGCACTCTACTGCACTCTACTGCACTCTACTGCACGCTGCACTCTACTGCACGCTGCATGCTGCACTCTACTGCACTCTGCACTCTACTGCATGCCGCAATCTACTGCACGCCGCAATCTACTGCACGCCGCACTCTACTGCACGCCGCACTCTACTGCACGCCGCACTCTACTGCACGCCGCACTCTAATGCACGCTGCACTCTAATGCACGCTGCACTCTACTGCACGCTGCACTCTACTGCACTCTGCGATGGACAGCGGCAGGCGCGATACTTACATTAGATCTCCAGTGGGGGAGGAAAGGAGCTGCAGTCTGAAGAGGACTGGCAGGCTGGTAAGAATATCTAGGACTGGACCGCAGCATCGTGCTCACAAGCTTGGATTTCTGTACTTTAGAAAGTTACTGTGCTTCAGCCTTTGTGGCACTGAGCACCAGAGGCTCATAGTACTGGTGCTGCACACATGTGTTACAACAGTGAAATGTGCTGCGAAATCTAAGTTGGCCCTGTCTATATTCGAATATTACCCCTGCAGGTTACTCAGATCTCTGTAGCAGGCACTTGACCCACCGAGTTGTCCGACTTCTATTGTAGCATGCTGGTACCCTTTCCCAGGCTCCTGATAAACTCACAAAGCTCCACCTTGAGGGATGATTTAAATTGTGGGATTATGAAATGTCCTTACAAGAGCACTGAATGCAAATAGGAATGCAAAGACAGGGCCACCGCAGGCACGTACTTACATGTGGGTGGCACCGTGGCAGCGCACATCCTTCCCTGCCCTGAGACGTCAGCTAAGTGAGCCCGGGTTCCTACGGAATGAACTCCCAGGCCGAGACATGTAAAGTAGCCAATACTGGGCGCGGGAGACTTACATCTGGGATGGGGGAGCTGTGGGGGTGTTGGAGGGGGGCGCTAGCGGCAGCTGCCAACGTACCGACCCAGTTCCATATATGCTGCTTAACACGGGTATACGCTTGCTTCTAAGCGCTCCCACCTTTGCCAGAGATCGGGGACAAAGGAGGGGTGGGCGATGTGTCCAGGATCACACAGTTTGAACCCGTGATGATCAATACAAGCGTTTTGGGGCACAAGGCTATGGCGAGGTGTGAAGGGAGCACTGATACAAATGTTGCATGGTTGTACATACATCAACAAATGTACTATTGCCACCTGAGTTGAAAAGTGCTGTGCTGCTTACTCTCTCCGATAACACCCTCAAATAAGTATAGAATGTAGCTGACCTGATTAAAGCAGGACCAGGTGCTGACCATCCGATTTCATAATCATCTGTAAGAAATATGGTGCTCCTGTCATTTCCAAACTTACATCCACATTAGTGTGTGCCTTAAAAAAAACCGTGTCTTACTTGACATACCTTGTGATAGCGAAAAAAAAATAATCCAATGGTCTGGAAAATAAACAGTCCTTCACACGCTCGTGAGAAATCGTGCCTTTAAAAAAACAACAACATATATTCATGAATTGCCGTGAATAATTCGTAAGCCTGGACCATTAATTTTGCCAATACCTTATAAATGCCTCATGAACGTACCTCAGCGAATCTGTATTAAAGCGGTGATCGCATCTTGCAAAACAAGGAAGCTGCGCGCTGAGCGCTGCAGATTTGTGAACGCGCCCGGCCATCTGTATTCACTAACGGAGGCACCCTGACAGCTCCTAATTATAATTAATGTACTTCTTTGCGCGAGCACGCACGAAATATGCCTCAAAATGGCGGAACAAAACTACATTTACCCTATCACTTCAAGCCTATTAAAAAGAAAACACAAGGAAGACGAATCACTGACCAGATGACAGAAAACGCTAAGGAATGTCTGGAATTTCTCTCTCCAAGGCCCTCTTCTTCTTTTTTTTCTCCTTTAACATTAGTTCTCAAACTCCTCCCAGTTTCACTGGGAAGGAGTCCGAGCCCTAAAAATGTAAAACATAGCTAAAAAGTTTTTTAAAAAAGGGCATGTAAGTACAGACAGGAATAAATATATTCATCACACCGAGTGCTTTTCCTGGCAGCTGTACATTGAACCTAAATATCTAATATGGCTCGGGATGACACGGGTAAAATAGTTATATAAACGACCAGACTGTACATACTGAGGGCAAAATACAACAAAAACTGGAAGGTTGATGTACAGACAGGAATATGTAAAATTATAGCAACACAATGCTCTTCCGGGCAGCTGTACATTTCAGGATAAAGGTAGCAACAAAAAAACAAATATCCGCATTCTCTAGAGAAGATAATAGTACTAGAGCACTCTTTGTAGATCTGATATTATGTTTTAGGAAGATGGGTTTAAGATACTTTACCCTTAAAAAGTGATAAAATTTACAGAAAAGTAAAAAATGACAGCAGCTCTGACGTGAGGTGTTGTCGCACGGGCAGGGCATTTCTGATCTAATTTTCTGATTTGGAAAAGCAACAAGGTGGTGTACAATACCCAATCTAACTCGGGTTAACACGAATTGATGGGAAGGACGAGACACATTCGCAAGGTAGGTTTGAAGCCCCGGAGATAAGTTCAGTTCCTTATAAAACCTCACGGTGGCTAACTTTCCATTCACCTTATCTCGCTCATTCTTTTTGAAATTGATAAATGTTGGTTTGATTTCCTTTTTGGGGATTGCTACTGCCAGTTCAGGGTCTAAAAGAACATCAATTTCAAATAAGGTTTTATACCAGAAATGAATGTATTTCAACCACTGAATTCGTGATGAGTAATCCAAGCCTATACAATCAAGAATAATTTCTTGAGTGAATCGTGTCTCAGGCTTAGCCCAAATAGAACGCCACAATAAGAGTGGCCGAACGGCTGCTAAGTCAGAGATATACACGATCCCTACCTCATCATGGATTAGTTGTACACAGGCAGAAGGAGGGGCACATAACAGTCTCTTTAAAAACTTGTTTTAATCTTTTTGGAGCGAAGGGCCTTCAGTATGACCCCACACGCCCGCCCCATACAATGCTGAAGAAACACAGCGAATGTTATATATATTTATCATATCTGGGATACTTCTTGAACCAAGCTTGGATGCAAAACGGAATATGCTATTGGTGGTCCGCAGCATCTTCAGTCTGATATTATCAAACTCGGAAGACCATGACCCGTCATGGTTATATGTAATTCCCAAATAACAAAAAGATTTAACATGTGTCATTTTATTGCTATCCAAATAAAAGTTATGCTTCGATTTATTTACTGCCCGCATGACATTACATAAGTCTTGGACTTATGCACACGGAGCATCCTATTTTGAATGAACAGTAAAAAACTATCGACTCACTTCTTTCTGTTGCCTTTCAACTTTTCAATTTGCGAGAGGACAGAGCAGATTTGAGATTTAGCTGGACACTGATGCTGAGCCTACAGTGTGTCTTTTGACTGGGGGTGAATGTTTTGATTTGTTCTGCATTCCATCCATTACCTGGGTTTCTTTTGCTTTCTCGCCCCAAGTGTGCCAGGTATGCCCAGACATGGGTCCCGGGCTCACTGTCACTGGATTCAAGCTATCTCGGCTAAGGAGGGGTGAAACCCCGAAACCGGTCCTAGGATGCTTGTTTCCGGTCCAGGGAGGACCTGGCTTTCGGGCTGGACTGTTCCCATGAGGGACAGGGTCAAGACTGATTTGTATATGGCCAGGTCTAAACTGGGGTGGCATGGTGAGCAAAAGAATGATGGATTTTTAACCTAGATCTCTTGACTAGAGGTGAAAGTTTTGATTTGTTCTGCATTCCGTCCAACAATTGTGTGTCTTGAACCAATAGCGGATGGCACAAGGTGCTGTACAACACACTGTGTACTGGGATGGTGAGCAATTGGTGGCCTGCTCCCATTTGGGTACACAGTGATTGACCACCACCAACTGGAGCTCCTTAGAGCAGGGGTTCCCAAACATTTGACTCCCGAGGACCCCCATTGACTCACCACTGGAATCCGGGGACCCCCAGCAATTTGTATGATTTAAATTTCAAACATTAAAAGAGTAATTAAAAATAAATAAATACACATGTGCATTCAAAACACTCGAATTACTAAGGATTTTACTATTTTATATTGAAAGAGTTTGCAAACAACTGAAACATTTAATGGGACGATTGGTGCTGCATCTCCGTGATTAACTTTTAAATGGTTAGTTTCATTTTGCAGTACAAGGGTCCTGCTCCTGCCAAGACCAGAGTGGAAGCCCAAAGCATCACTGGCAAATGTTTTCAGACCAGTCCCCATACAGTGCACACCAAGTGCAGTGAGTGAGCCTGACCACTACAAAGGGGGCTTTGGGAGGCTCTCCCCTCAAGAAAATGTAGGATACAATAGTGCATTCTACAACACATTTATCATTATATATTGAATTATATAAGCTTTTAAAGAATAGTAAATGATAACCTTACTATGCACCAGGATACAACAATCTTTGTTGGGGTTCTTCAATGATTTCCTTATTAACACCCTTCAACAGTGCCTCTCAATTCTCCATAGCACGTGTCACATTTATTTTATTTGTTTTATAGCATCTCTCATACAATTGTAGGATGTCAGAGCACTTTACACCACACACACATATAGACAATGAATCATACGTGTAAATCAGTGTAGAGAAAATGTTACATAAGGCAAAGGGGACTACACAGTGTAGGATTCACATGTCATTCATACTGGTAGGCATTTTTAAAGAGTACTTGGTCTGGAAAAGCACAAATTTAGGATTTAGAACATAACAGTGGTTAGCATTGACTTTAACAATAAAAATCTATTTCCATCCAAATAAACCCCATTAGCAGCATCAGGATAATGAAAGACTGTGAAAAAACATGAGTTACTAACTTGTACCATGCAGTGTGTAAGCAGCTCTTTGATGATAGTTTATAGATCACTGTGCTAGATTATGATTGTCTCTTATGAGCTGCAGAGTAACACAAGAATATCTGTGACAAAAGCAGTAACCCACTGACCTGTGCACATAAAATTCTGTTTTTTAAAATGCATGGTACACGTTTTTTGCAGCAGGCATATTAACCCTCTGTGCTACCTCAGATAAGTCAAACCTGCCACTGGACAAATCTCATTAATCACTGGAGTTATCTTGACACTTTTATAGTTACTCGAAAACTGCTAATTCCACAAGGAACTTTGCAGTGCTTTTAAAACTGCTGCCTGAGGACCCCCTGGGAATGTGTCACGGACACCTGGGGGTCCACGGACCCCAGTTTGGGAAACATGCCTTAGAGTGTCTTTGCTGATGGAGCAGAGTTGTATCCAGGTTAATGGTTTGCTGCGTTTTGGGCACTTGAACGTGGTCAGTGCACCCTAGAAGGTGGGACTGTTTGATCAGAACATTCAGGTCATCATGTTTTAGAGCTACACTCCGAGTGTGGAAATTTCAGATGGCAATTTGTGAACCTGAGCTAGTGATGAGGTCTCACGCTTGGAGTTGGTGGGCATGTCCCAGCACCTGTCCTGGTACCTGCATGGCTTCTCTGACACCTAATTATACCATCCTCGCATGGAATGTCATGTATACTAGTATCTGAAAAGGAAAGGTGTTGACTTAGCCCTTCTCCAGGATACACATTTAACAGGACTCGAGATCTCTAGTCCTCAACAGAGATGGAAGCAACAAATTTGCCCTGCCAACTACTCTTCTTTTGCCAGGGAAACGCTTATTTGGATCGGGGCCAGGGTCTATTTCGGATACACCTCACAGAGCATAGACAAAGAGGGCAGATACACACCCAACCAGGGGGTTCTAGAAAGGACACCAATAGAGCTAAGCAGAATTTGTGTCCCTAATGTCAACCAGATTCCATTCCTAGAATCTTTACCGCCAGTATTAGATGACACCACACATAGGATCAGAACATTGGGGGGTGATTAGAATTGCGTGACACACATCTCACGAGACCGGTCCACCCCTCCACTACTCAGTTCTTCAATTAGAAGAGTGGCCAACTATTTCCTGGAGTTGGTGGAGCACTGGAACCAGGGCCGGACTGGAACAGAAACCGGACCTGGCAAACTGCTCAGCTGACCCCCCCATCCCCCCCCCCCCCCCCCCCCCCCTGGGATGAGGGGGATGCAGCCGAGCAGTTTGCAAGTGCCGGTTTAGGTCGATTGTGTTACAGGGGGGGAGATATTTGCCGACCCCCGGTAAAAAAACGGCACCCCAGGGGCCCAAAACTGGCCCCTACCCACCTACCCATGCGGCCTACCGTGGAAACTCCCGGTGCCCGCTATGGACAGTACGGCCCTGACTGGAACCTACTAGATCTCTGGAGACAGACATAAGCTAGCAAGGGAATACTTGTTGTACTCCCCAGTGCATGACTTGTATGTCAGATTGGTAAAATTATTGGTCTCTCCAGCAGCGGCAGGGATGTCCTCCCAGATAGAATACTTTGTTTGTACCTTCATCGACCACAGCTTACTCCTGATGTAGCTAGCTGGGGATAGAGGTTAGCCCCTACTCCAACATGGAGGTTTCGCCCGAGCTACTCCATGACACGAGCCAGTATTTAGAGATTCCTTAGGGGACACCATCAGAGTACTATCGGCACAACAAATCCTCTGCACACACATTCACAGTTTGTGATGCATTTAAAGTAGTGGTCAGGGAGCGCTAGGTAAACAGGTCTGAGTTTGCAATCCTTTAGAGGCACAGCTCACATGGCTGGAGGACACCCTGGGTGACCTGGAGGACTGCATGTTGTTGGTTCCTGCCTGGTGTCCAGATCCCTTAGTTGCGCAGCGACAAAGCTTTCAAGCAGAGTAGAGGTTAGGGCTCTTCTCTTACAAGGAATTTCATGGCCCCTCCCAACTCGAAGTACTTTTAGAGAACATCCACCAGAAGAGTCTTGTTTTTATAGAGTAGCTGGGATGGTAATACTGTTAGTTCTACTCCTAACTTTGTTTGTGGTTGCTCGGTTTCTTTCCTCAAGTACTTTCACAACACAAATGGGGTTAGCCTAAAAAATCCAATATATGAATGAGGATGAGACGGGAGGGGAACTCGCTTTTCTTAAAATCTCGCCTAAAAAAAAGGGCCAAGGGTGAAAAGAGCGGCTGCTAAACCAAGTTAGGGCGGCGTACGATGTAATAAAAATACAGTGAGGCGCGTCTGAGGTAAACTCAATGGATGACGATTTGTGGAGGTGGAAGGGGCAAGTTCTGACTGAAACTGGTATACACTGTTTAATGGGTTTACTTCCAAATAACATCTTTATAACACTTAACTCTAGAGCTGAAATACAAGCACGATAAAGACAGTGTTCATTGTATAAAACCACGAAATACTAAACACGGTTGAAACCAAAGTGGACGTGCCTCACAATTTAAACTTGCGCGGGACACCTCCCTACAGTGGGGAGAAGCGGTGTGCACACTTGTCATAAGTAGGTTTATTTACCCAAATTATTAATTCACAGCATAACGGGCTTGCGTTCCTCCGGTGACATTTCTATGCGACACTTGCAGAAATAGGAAAATATACTTCACTAAAGATTCCATAAATGTACACATATATAACAGGCCTTGGGCACTCCAGCACAGTTTATTTATAATGAGTCAGTAACTAATATTCTGCCCCTCCCTTCCTCAGTATCATGACAAATACAGACCCGTTCCACAATACCAGAGACTACATTCTGATGCAAATCTCACAATATTTTACCAAAGTACAAGGTTCGGAGGTCTTACAGCAGACCTCAATTCACAGAGGAAAACAAACAAAAAAAAGCATTATGGAGGTGTTAAATGAAAAAGGGGAGGCACACTACTTCTTTCTCATTTAAGTGTGGAATCCCACAGGGATCTTTGCAAAGCCCCACGCTTCTTAAAATGCACAACCAACAGCTGCTGTTATCCTTTGTAAGAAAGTTTTGGTTTAGAATAGGTTTGCAATCCATACACATGCCAACGATGCCCAAATCAATGTCCCCATTTGGAATAACTCATGAGGACACAAAAAAAAACTGCCGCATGTCTGTTGCCGAATGGATGAAATAGGTATTTGGATTGTGACCGCAAAACTGAGGCTTCCGCCCCTATACCCGCCAACCCAGGGGTTATCTTGGACAATTCTCTTGCTTTTGCGACAAGGCAATATGGTCACAGCATCTTACTTTTACCCACCGAGGTTACTATTTAAAAAAGTTCACTTACTCCACCAGGCATTCTAGTAAACGGTCATCCAGCCCCTTGTTACCCCATAGGTTAATTGCTAGCCTTCTCTTTAACTGGCAGCACCAGCTTACATCATGAATCGCATGCCAACTGTTCAAAAATCTGCAGGCAGATTCATTCTGGGGATACCCAAACCTGTGTTGGTTAAAGACCATCTCCACTCCTTGCACTGGCTGCTTGTACACAAGTAAGTAATATTTAAGGCTTTGTGTTTCGCTCACAAAACATTAAATAACATTGGACCTATTTATCTCAAGCAAAAAGTTTCTCGTTACATACCAAAATGTAATCTATGCTCTGCCACCCTTCATTTAGTGACCATCCCTCAAGTGCACCACACTAGATTAGGAGGAAAAACCTTTTCCTAACTAGCTTGCCAAGCTATGGAACTCTCTGCCTAAAGAATGAGAGCTCCTCTCAGACATGATCAATTCAGGAAAAAACTAAAAACATCACTATTTCAAATGCCACTGAGTCTTTAGCCTTTTGTTAAGGCTGAATATTCAGCACAAGGACAGGACACCCTTGGGTAGCAGTACGTTAAAAACTCTCAATTTTAATTCATTCTTAACCCCGCACCAGTTAATTCATGAAATATTCATTGTAGAATTTCATGATATATGTTTGGAATATGCCATTTAGAACTGCCAGCATGTACGAGCAAGCACCGGTAGAACAGAGAAAAGAAAAACTGCAAGGGGGGCGGGGGGAAGGGGTCTGGGAGTAACTCCGAATTTTGAGGGATCTGCGGAATTTCTTATGGTCTGTTTCCATACGGAGGTGTATAGGCATCGTGTTCCAAATTGTAGGGGCGATTTTGGAGAATGATATGCTGCCATTCCTGATGGTGCGGATCTTTGGTGTGGTTAGAAGCGGTTTGCTGGCCGATCGAAGGGTTCTTGTTGGCTGATATTTAATTAGTTTATGTGCTGGATAATGGGATCTCTCTCCGTTTAGAGTTTTGTGTATCAGCGTGGACAGGTCATTAAACATAGTTGTGGCCTAAATTTAGGCATTTGGTGGAAGGAATGCCAAGTGCTAATTGGCTGCCTTATCAAAAATAGATAGAAATTTGGCCAGGTAATTGAAAACTAAGCATATGATCTGCAATTGGATTCTTGCTCCAACTGGCAATTAAAGAAAGATTTTTGGTAATAGGTTTAACTAGTCTCCTTTTAGGTCTAGCTAAAGACAGTTTTAGTAGTCTTGCCAGCCTTATGTTTTCCAAAAGAAATCACAACATACATACATACATACATACATGCATACAGGAGGTTTGGGTCATGCCATCATCCAGGGTCAATCCCATTGTGTTTTACTCCCACCTCAGCACACAGCATGGGGCAACGGACCAGCCCACTTCACTCACTGGCTGTCCCGCACGAATATCACACAGATTTATGCAAAAATAAATAAAAAACTTGACATGTTTGATAATGCCAGACCGATTGGCTTCGTCAGTGCTTTTTTTTTATTTTTTTAAAAAGAGTGATGCGTTTGGTGCCCATATTCTGGGCTTTTTGGAGGCAGGTAGAATATGGCCGGTATGTATGAAGGAGGGCTTGGATATAGTCCACGTTGGTACTGATCAAGGTACTCACGAGAGGGGTAAAAGGACCGGTCTCGGATCTGGTAAGGAAGAGGGGCCTCCCTTTTGGTGCTGCCCTGGTGTAGTGTTGTTAAATGATGATCAGGTCACGTAGGTTTCTTGTAGAAAGATGTATTTATTAATTAAGTTAACATGAGGTGGTAGTTCAAGATAATAAGAGTAATTCCAAGGTAAATCCCCACCAGGAGCTGTAACCAGTCAGCTCAATCCTCAGCTCCCAACTGACTCTTCCCTCAGAACATAACATTCCAATCAGACATCGTGTGTGGTAACATTCTATTTGATGACATAGGTAAAACAACTAGAAAGCCAACATTACACCTGGCCTTGCACTCCGAGCCGGACTTTCGCTTGATGAAAACTATAAAAGGACCCAAACTGGCGCAGAGATGAAAAAGAAGATTCACGATTGTCTTCATGGACAGTGACTGTTTTCTCGCGCACCCGGAGATGCAATTTACCTTTTTTTGCTGCATCCCCGAATTATTTCCCTTTGGAATCGGTAGCTTCTTTCTGCTCGCCCAGGAGGGAGGCCAGCGTCTGCACCCCCAGCAGGGCACACCGCTACAGCTTCATCGGATATATTTTGTCCTGTGAAGTCATACATCATTTTCCAAAAGGCAGCCTTTTGCCGCTAGCCCGTCATTACCCCACCGGCTTGTTTCATGGGCTTTCCACCTCGATAATTCAACTTCCTACAACATCCCAGATCCGGCGACCTGCCTCAGAAGCGCGGAGGAGGACAGATGAACCTAGCAGGCAATCTCCTGCCCTGCTCTAGGACAGTCTTATCCTAACTGCGTTTTATGAGCTCAACAATGCCGTGGAAGAATACCACATTGAAAAATTGTTGTAGCAAACATAGTACGAAGCACCATGCAGTACCGCCACAAGCAGAGTACTTTACGTCCTCATTTAATGTTATCAAGGATTTATTTTACTATCGATTTAAATGTTATGCGTTTGTAGTAGTAAACACATATATATATATATATATATTTTTTTTTTAAAGAGTGGTTACATTCACATTTCAGGTTCTTTACAAATACGATTGCAGAGAAAGAAACATAAAACTATTCTGAAAACCTTGTGAAAAGGGCACGTTTTTTCCCCGGGTTTAAATTGCACAACAGACCTGAATTTTAAGCACAGGCTGAGAAACTATTACTAAAGATGACCATAATTCATACTATCCTTTGGTGGGGTTTACACACTCGGATGCATGAACGCCAGTGAGATCACTCTGGCAGATCATTTAGGGGGGACATTATGAACCACAGTTGTTGCTTGCACTTCTAGGATTTAGTTCTTGGTCTTGAACTTCGGATGGCTTTAGGTTTGCAGTGTCAGCAGCTGCGTTTGCTCCCTTGAGCCTTCCTTCCGTTTTAACTAGCTGCATCCTAAACCTTTCAAGAGTGATTACTTGGGAACAAAGTTAGGTCATCAGCCTCTGTACATCACGTCTACCATGGTACGGCCTAGTGGTCCTCTCTGCCATGTGAAGATGCCTTTCTGCAAGGTGCAGCACTTTAGCACTGACCAGAGCCAGGGCAGTCCAATATCTTTGCCTTTGGTCTCTTTATATTATGTTGGGCGTTTTTTTGGGTACCCTTGAATTTTTTATCTCCCCCTCTGAGAGGTAGGTACCAGAAGGGTAGGCTGGTGGTAAGAGGCGGGATTTATTTATTTATTTTTAAAGTTTTATATAGCGCGGACAAGATCTTTGCAGATATCAGAGCGCTTTACAGAAACAGGAGGTAGGGTAGACCAACTCTTGAAAACCGTATAATATTTGGTAGTATCCCGGTAGTAAATTTGGGATAATCCCAGTTAGCATGGAGAATAAGATGGTATACCGGAGGCACTAGGTGTGATAATTCTAGTGAACAATAACCACTTTGTCCTTCTATACTGTATTGTTTTATTGGTGTATTCATAAAGGCATTACTTGTCAATTTAATTTTGTCCACCACATCTATAAAACAGCTCAGTGTATTTATTGCCTACTTCGTATTGTGAGCATCTTTCTACAATGATGTTGAACTTTAAGTGGTTATGTAATTATGTTTTACCTTATGAATACATTCTTTTTAGACTTGGTTAGACCTATGAACTCTGCACTTCAAACAAGGTACAGTGTGCAGACTACCTGAACAACAGAATTTTGCTAATTTATTTTAAATTAAGTACCTTGCAAATTCGGTGCATCATGTTGGTTTTTCTTTTAAATTGTTATGGTTTTAATCAACTATACAATAAACATATTACTAATTATTCTGTGTAGTGCTTTCACTTGGTTCACATTGCGGGTCTATTGTTTGGGTATCAGTTAGAGGGCATTAGGGCATTTCAATTTCTAATGTGACCCAAAGGTGAATTGTTGTCCATTGCCTAGAGCAGTGGTTCCCAAACTTTTGACTCCTGAGGACCCCTATTGAGTCACTATTGGAAGCCAAGGACCCCCAAACAATGTGTACGATGTAAATTTCAAACATTAAAACAGTAGTTTGAAAAAAGTAAACACACTTGTGAACACCAACAAAATGCTTGAATCACTAAAGATTGTAATATTTTGTATAGAAAGAATTAGCAAAATCGAAATCTTTTAATGGAATGGTTAGTGCTGCATCTCGGCAACTAACTTTTCAATATTTTGTTCTATTTTACAGTATGAGGCTCCTGCCAGGGCCCGATTGGAAACCCAAAGCCGCCCTGGCAAATATTGTCAGACCAGTTCCAGTACTAAGTGCAGTGAGTGAGCATGGCCACTGCAAAGCAAACTTTGGGGGGCTCTCCCACCAAGGAAATTTGGGGGAAAATGGTGCATTCTGCAACACATTTGTCATTAGATATTGAATTGAATTTGCTTTTAAAGCATAGTAAATGATGACCTTACTAGTGCACCAATACAACAATCTTTTTGGGGCTCTTTAATGAATCCCTCACTATCACTCTCCTACAGTGCCACTCTTCTCTCAATAGCCCCTCTGTCACATGTATTTCATTTGTTTTATACAGCATACTAGTGGAGGGTGTCAGAGCACTTTACATCACACACATACAGAGACAATGAATCGTACGTGTGTAAATCGGTGTATTGGTAATGTTATGTTATATAAGAGGACTTCAAGGTGTAGGAGTCACATGTCATCCATACTGGTGAGCATTTTTTTAAGAGTGATTGGTCTGGAGAAGCACAACATCTTGACACAGAATGTAACATAGGGGTTAGCTTTGACTTTAATTATAACAGTTTAGTTCTACCCAAACAAACCTTTTTTGGCAAAATGAGAATTATGAAAGACTGGGGAAAAAAGATAGTATGCTAACTTGTACCATGCAGTTAGCATGCAGCTGTTTGATGGCAGGTCATAGCTTCAGGTGCTAGATTATGATTGTAAGTCATACACTGCACAATAACAAAAGAAACTGACAAAAGCAGTAACCCACTGAGCTATGCACATAAACTACTGTTTTTCTTTTTTAAATGCATGGTACACATTCTTTGCAGCAGGCATATTAACCCTCTGTGCTACCTTTGACGAGTCAAACCTGCTAATGACCAAAACAGGAATCCCTCTCCAGCAGGGACATTAATCACTGGATGTTATCTTGACACTTTTATAGTTGCCCGAAAACTACAGATTATTCCCAAGGAACTTTGAAGTGCTTTTAAAACCGTTGCTTGCGGACCCCCTGGGAATGTGTCACGGACCCCTGGGGGTCCGCGGACCACAGTTTGGGAAACACTGGCCTAGAGTGTTGTGCTGCAGTGTGCGAGTGCATAGGACACTGTGGTATGTTCTGGTTTTAAACTATAAACATGGACTCTACATAAAACTCTGCCAGGTGTGGGTGGCCTCATCCCAAAGCCCACTATATGATTAACTGGTGCAGAGTTGTGTGCTTTATAGTGTGGTGTATTGACATTTTCTGTGGCAACTGTGAGCAATGGTAAGCATGTGGAGTGAACTGTACTGTTGCCAACTTTATGCTTTGATGTTGTGTACGCGAGGATATGGGATGGGCTGGTATCTAGTTCTGTGCAGAGCTTAATTTGAACCAGTGGTTTCCGGTGCTCAGCACGGACACTTAATTGTCAACACAGATGCTTGTGACAGTCTGCCACAAGGTGCCACTGTTTGGCTAATTTAGAGAGCACCTCAACCACAGTTAGTTTTTAATTCAATATGGATTAAAAATCACTAATACCTGCTGCCAAGGCATTTATATTGCTTTTCGGGCTTGAAATAGTCCAAATTGTTATACTTGTGATGGTTAGTAATTGTTTTGTTACTATCATTGGCAGCATAGCAGCTGCTATGTGTGATGTAAACTGCAGTGGCCTCCTGACGAGAGCCCTGGCATTTTCTTTTTTTTACGAACTAAGCACTGGTTCGTGCCTCATGGAAATGATGATTGTGTGAAAGGAGCTGGACTTGCATTACCAAACACTGCTTTGCCCAATGGATGGCTTTAGCACAGTGGTGTACCTCTTAGGTTTTTATGCATAAGACTGTACAATCAGTACTTTTCTGGTGGAGATGCAAGTCTTTGCTACATTTCTACATTATGCAACCGGGCATGGAAACAAGTACTTACAGAATAGAAACAAGGCTCCCAGTAATCACAGCCATGTGACATTTGATAAAATCTGCATTATAGCGAATGCCAAAACGTCTAAGTTCCATTTTTCAACCTATGCTAGGTTCAAGGTGTTCTGTAAAACTCAAGGGGCCAACTGAGTGGCTCAGCTCCTTATTCCTGGCAGAACCCAAAGAATCATACTCTCACCCTTCCTCTCCGAACCCACAGAGATCAACTGCGGAGTGCACCAAGGATCATTGCTCAGCCCTACGCTCTTCAACATCTACATGGCCCCCCTCGCCGCCATTGTCAGACAGCACAGACTCAGCACTGTATCCTATACCGATGACAACCAGCTCATCCTCTCCCTCACCAAGGAACCCCTCACCAAGGAACCCCTCACCACCAGGCTCAACTTCCAGGAAAGAATGAAGGATGTGGAGGTTCTTGTCCTTGGACCCTCCACCTCTGCATGGGACAACACCTGGTGGCCCACTGCCTTCGGCAGCCCACTCCCACTGAGCACGCCCGAAACCCCAGCATTGTACTAGACACTTCCCTTTCCATGACCAGACAGGAAAATGCTGTTACCTCCACCTGCTTCAACACCCTCCGCATCCTCCGTAAGATCTTCAAATGGATTCCCCCCCCCCCCCGAATCAAGAAAGACCATCACTAACTCATAACCAGCCGACTGGAATACGGAAACGCCCTGGACGCCGGGATTAACAAGTCTCTGCTCCATAAACTCCAGACCATACAGAACACTGCAGCCAGACTCGTCCTCTGCATCCCTCGACACAAACACATATCCCAACACCTGTGCAGCCTCCACTGGCTCCTCTTTCGGAAAGAGAGTAACTTTCAAAATACTCACTCACGCCTACAAATGTCTACACAACACCGGACCCCAATATCTGAACGACAGACAGGCCCGGTTCTAGAGGGTGGGCCGGGTGGGCCAGGCCCACCCAAACATGAGCCTGGCCCACCCAAACATGAGCCTTGGCCCTCGCAGTGACGTCAGGCTGACCCCTTCAGCTGTTTATCAGATCAGGCTGTGGCACAGAGTTTGAACAGAGCAGGTAAGAGAATATGTGGCTAATGCTTCGTTTTTTTTAAATCTGAGAAGGCCCAGCTAGATATATACTTTGTGTATGCTTCGAGGATGTGTGTATATTAGTTAATATTCTAAAAGTCTGTGAGGGCCCAGCAAAGACACATACTTCGTGTATGCTGCGTGTATTTAATTTATATTGTTGTATCGTTATCATGACGGATGCAAGACACAACTACTAAAACGCAATATTTTGTCTGTTCATAATTTTTAAATGCAGATAAACTGTATTTTATGTGGATAGCTCAATGGGTTACTTGCAGTACAGAAGTTACAATCCTAAAATAGGACAGTGATCTATAAACTGACATCAAAGAGCTGCATACAAACCTGAATGGTATACTTACTTTTTTTGTGTGTTTTAATATAATTAAAATTCCCCTCCTCTTTCATGACTCGAATGTTGCTATCAAGAGTTTGTTTTGGCAGATGTACATTTTAATCAGTAAAGCCAACCCCACAAACACTGGGGTATGCTTTCAATCCTGCATTTGTGCTTCTCCAGACCAAACCCTCTTAAGACATACTGCCCATCAGTATGGATGACATGAGATTCCTACACCTTGTAATCCTCATTGGCTTATGTGACATTCCCTATAGGCTGATTTACATACTTGTATGATTAATTGTCTGTGCATGATATAAAGTACTATGACACCCTACACTATGAGTAGCGCTATACAACAAATTAAATTGAATATGAGAGAGGGGCTACGGAGAGATGACACTGTTGGAGGGTGACAATTAGGGAATCCGAGGGGGAGGTCATCAGGGGGAGAGGCTATGGAGCGATTAGGGGCACTGTTAGAGGGTGGCAGTGACGGAATCCAAGGAGGAGGCCATGGGGGGGGGGGGCCTTTGGGGAGAGGAGGGGCACTGGTGGGGGGAGGGAATTCAAGGAGGTCGTCATGGGGAGGAGGGCCTTTGGAGAGATGAGGGGCGCTGTTGGAAGGTGATAGGGAGGGAATCTGAGGAGGAGGTCATGGGGAGGAGGGCCTTTGGAGAGATGAGGGGCGCTGTTGGAAGGTGATAGGGAGGGAATCCAAGGAGGAGGTAATGGGGGGTGTGGGCTACGGAGCGATGAGGGGCACTGGTGGAGGGTGGCAATGAGGGAATCCAAAAAGGAAGTCATGGGGAGGAGGGCCTGTGGAGAGACGAGGGGCGCTGTTGGAAGGTGGTAGTGAGGGAATCAGAGGATGAGATCATGAGGGAGAGGGGCTATGGAGTGATGAAGGGCACATTTGGAGGGTGGCAGTGAGGGAATCCGAGGAGGTGGTCATGGGGGGAGGGTGGGACATACAGAGAGATGAGGGGCACTGGTGGAGGGGCTACAAAGAGATGGAGTGCACTGTTGGAGGGTTGTAGTAAAGGTATCTACAAAGGTCAGTGGTGGGACACCAATAAATAACTCTCCACATGTTCTGTAAACACACAGAAGCAATCCTATCATAGTGACTGTTGGCAAGTAGAAATGATGTAATCTATGGCTTGTAGACTACCTCCAGAAGCAATAAATTGGGATGGTAGTGGCCCACCCGAATGTACCCTTGGCCCACCCAAATAAAAATTCCTGGAGCCGGGCCTGCAGACAGAATCTCCTTCCACGTACTTAAGAGGAACCTACGATCCACTAACCTCTCCCTCGCTGAAACCCCGCACACTCGCAGTGCAAGAATGGGGGGGGGGGGGGGAGGAGGATTCTTCTCCTACATTGCAGCCAAGACCTGGAACAAGCTCCCGGTAGACATTAGACGCAGCCCCACCCTGCACATCTTCAGGAAGACCCTCCAGACCTGGCTCTTCAACTGAACGGCTCTTGGACTGACCAGAGATGACACCCTCCCCCCAGCGCCTTGAGACCTTCACAGTGAGTAGCGCGATTAAAACCCCCCCGATTGTCAATGTAAAAGTAGTCGCTGGTTTTCATAACACTTCATGATTAAACAGTGCTATATTACCCCAGAGCCTGCAGATGATGGAAATGAGTACAGGAAAGAACATTCAGTAGGGTAAATGTCTCGGACACCTGACCCCTCACAGGTTGGAGAAAATGCAGATATTTAATCAAATGTGTACCAGCCTATGAGGTAGGGTCCAAGTTCCTTTTTGAAGTATTCGAAAAACACCACATTTCTTTCCGTAGCGCTAAAGAATGACCTTTGGTGAAGTTCTGAGAGCTTCAGAGACCCAGAACTTTCTTTTAGGCGGGACTTCACGAGTCCAAGCTGTGATAAATCACAAATACCTAGCATGTACATAGACTCTTCTTGGTCGGTCCCGGCGACGTCACAAATACTTACCGGGCATAATACGTCACTGCCTTTACACAAACGAATCTGATACACTGAAGCGAAAGTAAGTATAGGATCTTGCCACGAGGCAATCAAGCAAGTGCAGGGGCACATGTTTGTAATTGCATAAAAAGTAAAGTGGTAAGACACAGGACAGAACCTCATAATATTAAAAAAACGGTGCAAAGCTGCCAGGTTCAGTGGAGGTCTGGGTTCTGCAGGCAGTGACACGTTTGTTGCACAGTTTCCCATCAGTGTCTGCACTTGCAATCACAGAAAGCGAGCAGTCCCAGTCAGTATGCAAGGACTAGTGCATCAATTTGTCAATGAGCCATCCCTCCCTGTGCGGTTAGATTGGGGTTGAAGTGCAGGAGTGCCGCAAACCATCACAGGCTGCATGGGGAGAAGCACACTGGAATACCTTAGTAAATGGAGGCAGCAATGTGTTTGCTCAGATCCTCTATAACCTGTACTCCGCTCCTTGCCAATGAATTTTTCCATCAAAAATGCCTAGAATGTGATATATTTGATGAGAAGTCACACTGCACACGTTTATGTTATTTACCTCTGAATTCATAAGCACCTCAGTGAGCATACCTCAGTAAATGTGTTTTGCTGCCTCAGTCATTGTCCACCCCCCAACTCTTACTTTGCCCTCTTGGATCGACTTATTATCTTCACGCAAAACACCAAACATAATTTGTTGGTTGAAAATCCTGTCCACGTGCAGACGATCCATCACCCTTCCCAATAGCCAGAGGTGCCAGAGCACCTCATGCACTTGTTACAATTACCCCTACACTGCTAATCATCCAGGGCAGAGCTGTAAGTGAGGACACTAAAGGCAGAAGATATCCAGGCATAGGAATCAGGAAATTGAGAACACAATGTACATCTCAGTACCAGCCCTGAAGCAAATCGGACACAAGTGATTGAACACAACTTACTTTATGTGCATAATAAAGTAAATGACTGCCATGTAAGCACAAGCCTCTAACTAGGAGAAGGCCAGGATGGCATGGTTACCAGGGGTACCTTTCGAGCCGCCCGTATCCTAACGCAGAACAGACAGAGCCTGCCACAGAGCAGTGCACACTGTAAGGGTAGCAGGAAGATGATATGCATCATGTTTAGCTATACTTTCCCTCTAATGGGATAAGCAGTTCTTTCTTTGGCTAGAATGAACAACAATTCTAAGCATCCAAGCCTCAAAACCTTATTCTAGTCCCACCTGGTTTAAGATCATCTCCCGTAACTGCCCTCTGATGCTCGGGCAAGTATAACTGGCATGCTTGACATGATCCACACCCCTGGAACATTTTTCTCAGCGTGGGTCCACAAAGATTTAGCCAAAGGAATGAAATATGCACTGCTAGCCTCAAAACCAGCTCTGGAATTTTAGTCCATTCATTTAACGAAAATTTTAACATTGCCGCGTTTATCAACTACAAAATATCTTGGAACTTTTACCATAAATAAGCTTACAAATTAATCCAGGTCCACAGGTTAACCAGAAAGCAAAAACAAAATAATCAGAGCTAGCAATCTCAAGTTTATGAATGGCTAGGCAGTTTCTACTGTATTTCTTTCAGCGAAATGTAACTTTACTACCGATTTTCTTTGGTCAGCCCAATGAAGGCATTTCAGGAGAATCTTGTGAAAATCTCCCTGTAGGGTTTTCGACCAGCAATGGCTAAAGATTACATACAATTAGATGGTTGGTGGACAACGATTTCATCCATTTAAAGAGAAACAAGGTCAACCATACTATTTAGGATTTGAACTAGTTACCAAAAGTGTATGTTTTTATACAAAGTTTGTTCGGAACAGAGGTGTATTGTATTTTACAGATAGTAATCCTCAACTTGTAATAAATATTTGAATCACATTTATCATTATTCTTTGTGTACCATTCCCAAACCAATGTCTGTCTCATCATTAACAGGTAAATGTGATTCAAATATACATTACATATGTGGTAGGAACTGAATGTTGAGTGGATCAAGGAAAAGCAGCTCCACAACATATATGACTAACCATGTGGGGATTCATAGCACTACGTTTCTACTGAAAATAAAGTGTGTATCGGATTTGAACGCAGGAACTCAATTACTAAGGACAGTACAGGGCAGTGCAGATAATCTGTTGCCTGAAAACCTATTGAACATGTGTGTATCATGTAGCTAACCCTTTTGTAATTGCAAAGACCAGTATTTCTCACTAGTGGTCTTTAAAACGCAACGTATATTGCAAAACACATGTTATTTATGAACAATATTGTTTTGTTCTCATTAAAATTTATACACATCATGGTATGCAAAGAAGAATGATGAATGTGATTCAAATATTTACTACATGTTGATTACACAAGCATTTTTTTTCCATTAGAGCAATTGATATAGTGTAACTACTATAATGAATTTTGAGAATATGAAATTGCATTCTTGATTTTTGCGGAGCATCTTGCAGGATTTTATAACAAGTTACCCTATTATCATTGCAAATGCACCTATCTAGAGACCACCTACTATGGACATAAGCTCATTGCCCCGTTTTGATATCTTAACTGAAATCAAAGGAACATGATCTCCATATTTTCAGGGAAAGCACTAAAAGCCTCCTCTTCTAGGCACCAAATGTTTACCACAAATAGACACTGATCAAACACAAAAAGGACAATGGCTTTGGATACGCCAGTGCTTTGGCTACATAGAATATTCTTTTATATGTAGCACCTCCGGGAGTAGTAAGTGTCATTATTATCAAACGTAACAGTACTCATTTTAGAAATATTTGAAGTGACTTTAACCTTTTACAAATCAAACTCGCTGCCTGCAGGTGTGCGGAGATATCAGCAGTGCGCATTTAGCGGACTGAGTCAATAAACCCTATAAATAGATAAGCACTGGCAAAACCAATAGGTCTAGAGTTGTTTGTCAGCCTTTTGTCGATTCTGGTTTTGTCATGACTTGTGCAAAACTCCATTGTTTGGAAAGCTGCTGGGCATTTTGTCATGTAAACAAAACACATTGACTAAAGGCAAACAGCATTCTGATCTATAAAAAGCGCAGAGTACCATAGTACTCCCTGGCACTAAAGGGAACTTCTTGATGTGTGATCGAGATCCATGTGAAAGTGCAGCGTGCCATAACTCACAGTGAAGTTAGCTAAAGGCTGAAGTGGGGTGACAGGTTGCCCCTTGACCCTCGAGAAGGTTGAAAAAATGTGAATGACGTAGCCACAGACAAAGGGATGAAGTACGGCTGAAAACCATATGAATAACTAGGTCATACACATAATTTTAGTAAAATGAAAAGGATTAGGCTAACACACCTAAAAAAGCCAATTGTGCCATTGCCTGTCAGCCTCTTGCCTTTGAGAAAGAAAGCAGGAATGACGGAACGAAAGAAGGAATGAAGGGAAGAAAGAAAAAGGCAAGAAATAAGGAAGGAAAGGAAGAAGGAATGGAAGGCAAGAAAGCAGGAACGAAGGCAGGAAAGAATTAAGGGATGAAAGAACAAACCATAGAAAGGCAAACAGAATGAAGGAACAAGCATTTACAATGCAATAGGTTTCGCACTGACATTATTTTGAGCTATTGACATTGTACATGTCATTGTTTTTTTTTTGGTGGGAAACAAATAAAAAGTATTGTAGTTTTAAATGGCAATAGCTAAAATTATTTTACATGCAAAACCTATTGCATTGCATTTACACTAGTGTGAGCTATTGGCATTGTAAATGGTACTGGCTTTTATTAATGTGATTGTTTTTAACAACCTAAATATAATGCATTTCCAATGCAAATAGCATATACTAATGTTAATGTGAAACTTACTTGATATCAAGATGGTGAAAACTGTTTTTATTGTAATTACAATGCTTTTAATTTATGTGTTTTTAAAACCCTCAAGGTGTGCATTAATATGCAGACCTTGATATACTGGCAGTGAAGCCGAGAAACATTGATAATGCTTATATTTGTAATGGTAGTTTTGACAATTATCAGCCCCACTTTGTAGTGTAATTTGGATGGGCACTTTTTCATATTCTTAACACAGTTTATGGTTTAGATTCCTTACGTTTTTTTGCTTCACATGAATTAATTAGATGAACTACTGACAACTACAATGAAGTATTTCCTGGAAATTTAAGGAGTTGATTGTTGTCTGTAATAATGTGCAGTATAGTGATCAACTGAAGTCTACAACATTTATAGAAGGTGACATCAAAGGGTTCAATATCATCAGTTCAGCGCCGAAAAGCACGACTAGTAGCGCAAGGTTAACTGCTGCAGTGCAGTGGTGTCATCCTGAAAGAGTTCAATATCAGCTGTGCATCCCAGAGAAGTACGACTGGTAGCACACGGTTAACCACTAAAGCACTACAGTGCAGTGCAGCAATATGACTGTGCAATCAAGAAAAGTTTAAATATAGTAGTGCAGTAAAGTGTACTAATACGTAATGGCATACAAGTGTAGTGCCGTCTTATGCTGCGGCGTATATTGGTAAATAATCACACAATAAGAGAGTTCGTAGAAGTCCAGTGTAGCGCAACGACTCAGACACACGTAATTACCTACAGACGAAGCCTCACGAAGTTGCCGAATCGGAACAAGCTGTTTCCAAACCATTGCGCGAATGAACAAAAAAAAGTGCTCACCAAGGAATTAAAAGACCCCGTCTACATCGTGAGCATTGTGTTTGCAGTGCCAATCTGCTGCACGCTCTGCACAGGTTAATCGTGGTTCCAAAGGTTTGTCCAAAAGTATCTACATCACTTCACAAACACTGGAATCTGGTGTTTCTCACACTCCTCGTGCAACCAAAGGCAAGTTGCGCTGGTTACCGCGGTAACGTGACACAGCACAGCAGTGCGTGAGACGTGTGTAAGATTATTGGAAAAGCCCAGGGCCACGTGAAATTACTGTTTTCAAAAAAGGAGTTGGTTAACCCAAGAAGTAGCATCAAGATAAATCAAGCCACATTTAATAACAACTTTCTGGCTAGACTGATGTATTGGCACTCAAGACACCACAGGGCCTTTCCAAGCGCTCTGTTCCTCCACCCGTCAGCGCGTGACAGCAGGAGCTCCCAGGCTCAAAGTTCTCTACAAAACCTCCTGCTAGTTTTAAAAGTTGCTAAACGAGATCGATTTTAACAAAGAGAAGCACTTAACAATATGGTGAAACAAGTCAGGTCCCGGGCCGGCCAGCCAATCACAGCGCGGCCCGGGGAATGACGTCACGGGGGTGACCCGGGCCGCCAACCAAATACAGCGCGGCCCAGGACAAAGGGGCGGGACTTAAAAAAAGACCGAGAAACGCCCCCGAATCGCGTTTCAGGGGAAAGCGTGATTGACAGCCTCCGTCTCCCAATGGCTAGCCTCCATTTATGGAGCTAGCCAATGGGAGACAGAGGCGGAACCAAAGCCCCATATCTAGGATCATGAGATTTCGCCGTGGGCGGAGCAACTGCTATGCAGTTGCAACGCCCAGGTCGAAACCTGAAAAAGAAAGTATAGAAAGGCAAAGCAGGAACGCGTGAAAGAGAAGGCAAAAGAGAAAACGAAGGAAGGAAGAAATTACAGAAGAAAAAGAAAGCCAGGAAGGAAGAAATGAAAATAAAAAGGAAATCAATAAAGAAGAAAGGGAATGAAAGAAACAGCAAATCAAAAAAGGGGAGAAATGAAAGAAAAAACAACAAAAGGAATGAAAAAGGAAAGCAATAAAGGAACGGAAGAATGAAAAAGAAAAGGAAAGAAGGGATAAAAAAGAAAAAGATAGATGTATGAAAAATGGAAGAAAGAAGGAGATAAAAAAAGGAATGAAGGAAAGTGTTGCAAGGGATGCAAATTAATCACGATAAATGTAGGTTTTCTTCCTGGGTAAAGTTAATAAACAAGCATTGGAGAAATTGAGCCCAATAAACGTGTTCTGAAGAATTGTCCGCTTATGAATTTGCATGTATAATATTGAAGCTTTAGACAATTTAATACACAAGAGTTTCAAAAGAATGCAATTTGTTATGCTGTAAAATACCAGCAGTCAGACGAAGGCCCCTCCAAAAGGAATTTGCAACAGCATCGGCCAGAGACTGGGACTCAAAGTGTGGAATGTGACCGATGCTATCACCTGGCTCACTGGTATATAATGCGGTCACATCAGACTTTAATCACAAAAGGAACACCAACGTGATACATTAGAAAGAAATACATTAGAACAGATGGGAACTAGCTAGTGTGCTTATGTGTTCCTAGTGAAAGAGCAAAATACAGTCTCTCAAAGTGAAGCTATCCAGTGGCTGGCTGTAGTGGGTAGAAGAAAAATGTGAATGAAACACAAACAGACCAATGGATGATTATATGATATATAGAGATATATATATATATATATATATATATATAGATATATAGATATATATATAGATATATATATATAGATATATATAGATATAGATATATATAGATATATATATATATATATATATATATATATAATTCACTGAAAAAACCATAGGTTATAGACCATATATAGTTAGGAATTAGCATTTAAAAAACCTTATTTTACTCACACAAAACCATTGAAATTCCATATATAGTTAGTTGCACTAACTATATATCGCGCACCCGCAATCCACTGCTGATGATGTCACATATTACATCATTCATGACATGGTCAGTGACATCACTGATGACATCACTGATGACATCTCAAATGACATCACTGATGACATCATCCAGTGACTGTGTTTCTGTAAAGTTTAAATATGTTTTACATATTGAAGAATGAGTAGATGTAGAAGTGTCTGGATGAAGGATTTAGTAGGTGCGTGACTGACTGTATGAGTGAGTGATTAAATGTGTCTCACTGAGTGCATGGGTTAGTGACTAAACTGTCTTAATTTGTGCATCATTATGTCTGTTGTTCTGTAAACTGCTGCATGTGTTGGTCAGTAGCTATATGAGTAACTATATGGGTTATTGATTGATTGCCCAAGTATTTGTATGGGAGACTGAGTGTGTGTGTGGCTGGCTGGGAGGTGTGTGACTGTGCAGATCAATGTGTACTTGTATCAATGATTGTATAAGAGAGTAAGTATGTGTTAGTATATGTTTCAAAATGTAAGGTGCTCTATGTTTAACTGTATAGATTAGAAAATGGAAGTGTGATTGATTATTTACAGGACTGACTAGGTGTGTGAGTAACTCCATGGATGAGTGACAGAGTGTGAGAGTCTGTATAGGTGTATGAGTGCATATGATAGTGTTGTAAAGATGAGTGATTGTATGTATGAATGATTGTATGGGTAAATGAGTGAATGTGTGTGTAAACATAGGAATCACTGAGTGCGTATGTAGTAACTAGTATTGGTGTGTCAATGGTTTCAAAAATTATACTCTGTATTTAACACTGGGTGTAACAGAGGTTATATTAAAGTGTGAGGAGATGCATTGTATTGTCACATGAATGATATCATCAGTGATGTGGTCATTGATGTCAAATGAGATGTCATCAGTGATGTCATCAGTGATGTCATTTGAGATGTCATCAGTGATGTCATTTGAGATGTTATCAGTGATGTCATTTGAGATGTCATCAGTGATGTCATCAGTGATGTCATTTGAGATGTCATCAGTGATGTCATCAGTGATGTCACTGACCATGTCATGAATGATGTAATATGTGACATCATCAGCAGTGGATTGCGGGTGCGCGATATATAGTTAGTGCAACTAACTATATATGGAATTTCAATGGTTTTGTGTGAGTAAAATAAGGTTTTTTAAATGCTAATTCCTAACTATATATGGTCTATAACCTATGGTTTTTCCAGTGAATTTTCAAGGTTTTGTAAATGCTAATTCCTAACTATATATGATCTATAACCTATGGTTTTTTCAGTGAATTTCAATGGTTTTTTAATAGCAAATATCATAAGCTGTCGAATGTCAAGTACGTGGTAAGTGAAAACATTTTCGTGTTTATGCACACTGATCTGCTTTGAATGGTGCCCCCCCCCTCATTTCTATTAGGAGTACTCTCTCTTTGCACATAGTGAAGGGTAGTTAACGCAGGCCTTTGCCCCCGTTGTAATACGTCGTGCCTGCTTCTCTCTCCATTTGATTGATTGTTATCCAAGTATTTACTGTTTTAGAATTGGTTCTCTTTGGTTCATTCTCTATTTACAAACAAACACAGAGTCGCAATACTCTGTTTAGTCTTTGCAGATAACGAAAAATCGTGTAAAAAAAAAAAAAAGAAAAGGAATCGAGCAAAATCAGTAGGCCACTAACGGGATCTCTTTTTGACCTCGCTAAAATAGAAACATTAGGAACAACCCCTCATGACAAATACAAAACTAGTGAAATGAACTGAACTCCACACAATGATGGCTGCAAAACAGCTCGGCTCCGCCACCCACCCCGCCCAAAATAACGATAAAGAGCGGCTGCCATGATTGGTTGCGGAATGGCCACGACGGAGCTACGAAATGGTACTGCTCTCATGCTAACCCCAGCTTCAGTCTGAAACATCCAGAAACACTGTAGACTACCAATTCGATCAGTTCCGGTAGCGCCCCAATGTAACCCGGTAGAGAAGAACTAGCCCTCCCCTCTTTGACTGACGGTTCTTGTTGCCTGTCCCTTCTGTTGTCATTTAACAGAACTATTTAGCCTGCTGAAAGGGGTTGTGTTCCGACCGCTGGTTGGTGGAGACATTTTGACTATATTCTGGACCTGCTTGGTCGCGTAATGCGTCATATGACGCGCCGCGTTAGCGCATCCGGAAGTCATCCGGGGCGCGCAGCGCGTAACGTAAGCATAACAAGTCATGTGACTTGTTAATAAAACTTTTCATTGGTTCATTTTACTTTTCTTATTCTAATGATGAAAGGCTTGGTCATATGACCTAAAAATTACGCTTTTTATTACTTCCGAACATTATTTTTTCTTAAATATATGTTATAATGTTCCAGGCTAATGTACTTTCCCGGAAAATTTACAACTGTCCTGCAAGTAAAATATATTCTTTTTTCGAAAAAAAGAGCGTTTCTTCGTCCCATGACGGAGCCGTTGAGCAAAAGAGGGTCGACCTGCTGTCTTAGTCGCCGATACGCCTGAATATGAGATTCTTATCGATCACTTTATGTTGCAGGAATAGAAAACACAACAGCCCTTGACCATTTATCTTTACTGCGTTCCTTCGTATTATACCTTTTACCCTTCATGTAATTGGTCTGCTTTATTTCACTTGCCTTTTAATGATTCTAAAACAGTGACTATTATTAAAAACTTTACCAACGTATATACTACTACCATGTTTTCTTTTAAAAACCTTTATTGTGAAAATTTCATTATACAAATACGAGCCTATAACCACGTGGGCCTGCCACGGAGCAAACTGTAATCGTATATGATGAGTAGACATTTACACTGTAGAGGAACGTAACGGGCGGGCCATTAGGTTGCAAGAACTAAGGTGTCTAACAGTTACGGAATCGGTGGACGTACATTTTATAATTAAAATACGACAGGGCCAGTTACAATAAAATTATCTAGATATACATTTGCGGGCAAGTACCATGGGTGACGTTAATTCGAACTTTCAATAGTACAGTAATCAATAACACATCAGAACTTAATATCAATAGGGATGTCGAAATATTCAATCAATTCTCGTCCCCGCCCGCCATGTGCTTCAAAACTGCATACGTATCTCGTGATTTCAAGGTTCTGCAACCAGTACACAACAAGGAGTTACGAGTCCCATTTATTCCGGCGCCATTTTGGGCGAGGACGGGCAGGTCCAGGATATAGTCAAAATGTCTCTACCAACCATCGACTATGATGATGTTCATATGCTGTATTTATTAGAGTAACACTCATCTGTCCACATGAAATTAATTTGCCACAATCTAAACATGTCATTTTAATCTTTCCAAAGTTCTTCTAAATATTTGGGACCGTTTCCCTTGCCTCTGATGCTGTCAGTGCCAATTCTTTGATGAATGTACTAGCAGGTCAGGGGTTCTCCTCCAAATCTCTTTTATGCAGCACTATAATTAATTGGTGCCACCTCTCCATATGACGATGCATGGTATAGTTACCATAACTATATTTTTTTTCGGTTCCTCTGGAGAGTTCATCGTGGCAGATGAAGCGTGTAACGTACCGGGCATTTACCTTTTTTTGCATGTACAGGAAAGGAAAAAAAAAATCGAGCGTCCGAGTTCTAAGGTGTCCCAGGGCCATTTTAGTGGACCAGGCCCAAATCCAAAGAACAGGCCGCCATTTTGAGAGTCCTGCAGCCGCCTGTCGCTGTAGCATCAAGAGCAGCCGAAACTCAGCTGAATGGCAACTGAAACGGTAAAGGGGCGCCCCACTACAGCAGACGAGCCTCCACCTAGGAAGGCCCGTTCACGCCGCCTCCCCCCCCCCCCCTTCAGGCACCCCACGCCGTTATTCGGAGCAGTATTGTAGGATGGCCACACCAGTGCGGCAACTTGCTAGACATCACCTCGGTGGTAACCGAATCTCAACGCCTTGTGGTGTCTTCTATTCAGAAAACATTGTTATGCTGCCTTCGACCTATTCGCCGCAAGTGCGCACACAACTCAACTGCATAGCTTGCTAGACACCACCTCGATGCCATCCGGATCTTGGAATCTCAGCGCCTTTTGGAAAATATTGTTGCGCTGCCTTTGGCCCCATTCGCACATCGGTCCGCTACTGACGCCATCTCACAGGCTAATGGGGCGCCCCACGCCGACTTTCAGCATTGTAGGATGACCACACCAGTACAGCAACTTGCTAGACATCACCTCGGTGCCATCCGGATCTCGGCGCCCCACTGCAGATGAAGTGCCTCTCAACTATGAAACCACCACGGTGACATCCGGATCTTGGCGCGTTGTGCTGCCTTCGGCCTATTCGCACATCGGTCCGCTACTGACGCCATCTCACAGGCTAATGGGGCGCCCCACGCAGAGTTTCAGCATTGTAGGATGACCACACCAGTACAGCAACTTGCTAGACATCACCTCGGTGCCATCCGGATCTTGGCATCTCAGCGCCTTGTGGTGTCTTCTATTCAGAAAATATTCTTGCGCTACCTTTGCCCCATTCACACATCGGTCCGCTACTGACGCCATCTCACAGGCTAATAGGGCGCCCCACGCCGAGTTTCAGCATTGTAGGATGGCCACACCAGTGCCACAACTTGCTAGACACCACCTCGGTGCCATCCGGATCTTGGCATCTCAGCGCCTTGTGGTGTCTTCTATTCCGAAAATATTGTTGCGCTGCCTTTGGCCCCATTCGCACATCGGTCGCTACTGCCGCCATCTCACAGGCCAACGGGGCGCCCCACGCCGACTTTCAACATTGTAGGATGGCCACACCAGTGCGGCAACTTACTAGACACCACCTCGGTGCCATCCGGATCTTGGCGCGTTGTGCTGCCTTCGGCCTATTCGCACATCGGTCCGCTACTGACGCAAACTCACAGGCCAACGTATTTTCTCCGCATTTTATACCCTATGCCGCATAACAGGTCATGTGACTTGTTTATAAAACTTTTCATTGGTTCATTTTACTTTTGGTTTCCTAATGATGGAAGGCTTGATCATATGACCTAAAAACAACACTTTTCATTGGATGAAAACTTTTTTTTTTTCCCAAACGATGAAAGCCCCACCTTGTTTCTGGATGTTTCAGACTGAAGCTGGCGTCAGCATGAGAGCACCACCATCTCGTAGCTCCGTCGTGGTCATTCCGCGAGCAATCATGGCAACCGTTCCCCACCAGAAGCCTACAGGAGTCGGGGCCCCCAAAACTTTTGATGAATCCTCAAGGCGGAGGGGACGCTTTCGAGAATGGGGTCCAAGACCTAGCAGACAAGCGTCCGATTTCCAAGGTGTCCCAGGGCCATTTCAGTGGACCAGGCCCAAAAAGGAAAGAGCCTGCCGCCATTTTGAGAGTCCTGTGACAGCCGCCTATCGCTGCACCGCAAGAGTGGGCGCAACTCAGCTGAATTGCGGCTTTTGACACAGTGGACCAAAAACGGACGGAATGGCAACTGAAACGGTAAAGGGGCGCCCCACTACAACAGATGACACTCCACCTGGAGAGGCCCGTTCACGCCGCCTCCCCCGGGGCACCCCACGCCGTTATTCGGAGCAGCATTGTAGGATACCAAAACCAGTGCGGCAACTTACTGGACATCACCTTGGTGCCATCGTTCTGCTGCCTTGGAACTATTCGCACAACAGTTTGCTACTGATGACCCACCCCCCGCGACGCCCCACGCCGGAAATCTGGACGTTGTGCTGCGTTGGGACTATTCGCACAGCCGACCGCTACTTCGTTGTTTTTCCCTAAAAATGCTTATATGTTATTACTATTTTTGTTTTCTTGTATATATTTATAAGTTATTAAAGTTTTATAATCTTACTACTTTGTCGGAGTGCTATATATTTTTAATGTGACACATAATTGTAAAAACTTTGATGTACAAAGAGTCATCCCTGGAATCTTCCGCTTCAGGCTCGGTCCCCTCCCCAATCACAATACAGGATGGTTTTCAGATAATAGGAACGCGTCTGCTGTGACGGATCTCATCGAGTGTGGGCCTTGATCTACTATAACTCCTTTGAAGAGGGGTGATTCTTTACAGCTGGGGCCATAAACTACATCTGCAGGGCTAGCTGTTACCCTAGGACCAGCCTGGACAATCGGACACAGAGGAAAAGGAGTGTCAGAGGGTGCGGTAGTGAATAGGGCGAAAGGGAGGTGTCGGGCATGCACAGGGTGTGATTCTCAGGGAAGAGCAGCGCAGATGGGGGGAGGTTTATTACCCATGCATAAGACAGAGAGCGGGGGTGACCACTGCCTGGGGAGATGCTTGCGAGGGTGGGGAGCCATGCTAAGGATCGACAGCGTGCACAGAGTGGGTCTGGTCAAGGCATCTAAAATGGCTGCCGTGCACGACAAAAGTGTGGCATTTGAAAAAAGACAAGATGGCGCAGACAATGTTTTTCAACACTTCCTGATTTCCTTCGAATCGAACGTTAACAGACGTTGGGGCATATTACCAAAGTTAAGCGATATTTATCCCTAACGATGCTTAGCAACGATTTTTTTACCGCTAAGCATCGTCAGAAATTATCGCAGATAAACCTTGCTATTATCAAGGTTTATCGCAAATACGATAATAAACGACCGCAATGCATGAATATCGCTGAAAAGTCAGCGATATTCATGCATTACCGAGCTAATGCTCTTAGCCATGTTATCCACCTCCCATTGGATAACATGGCTAAGAACTGCTCAGGGCAGGTGCTAGCTTTTGGAGATATTCGCGCTTATCTCGAATATTTCCAAAAGTTGATAATAGGAGATAGCGATGTTAGCGACTGTTTCCAGTCGCTAACATCTTGGCATGCCCACTTTGCATGTGAGTGATATTTATCACTAATGACATGCAAAGTGGGGCCCAAGATGGTCGCTATCTCCTACTAGCCGTCGCTAACTGGTGTTAGCAACAGCTAGGTAATACAGATATAATTTTATCTCCGCGAAGCGGAGCGCTGTTACAGATATATATCTTGTTTTTGAACGTTAATTTCTCAAAATCCACTGAAGCACATATATTGAGACCTAGCAAAGGCACATCGAGCTACCAGTCCCTACAATTTTGCCAAGTTTCGTGCAAATCCATTCAGCCGTTCGATTATTATTATTATCATTTTTTTGCCCCGCGGGGCCCTTTTAAAACCTCCACATCAAACCTAAGAGGTCAAGGAGGATCTACTATGCCCCCTTATGGTCATTTGCCCCTTCGCTTTGGCCTCCTCTTGTCTCTCGATCCTACCGAGAGACAAGATGGCGGCCGCTACGGACTGTTTGCAATGTTTACAGACGCCGGAGAACCAATCAGCTTCGCAAACCTCCGTTACGCGAAGCGGAGCGCTGTTACAGATATATATCTTTTTTTGAACGTTCATTTCTCAAAATCCACTGGAGCACATATATTGAGACCTAGCAAAGGCACATCGGGCTACCAGTCCCTAATATTTTACCAAGTTTCGTGCAAATCCATTCAGCCGTTCGATTATTATTATTATTATTTTTTTTTGCCCCGCGGGACCCTTTTAAAACCTCCACATCAAACCTAGGGGGTCAGCGAGGATCTACTATGCCCCCTTATGGTCATTTGCCCCTTCGCTTTGGCCTCCTCTTGTCTCTCGATCCTACCGAGAGACAAGATGGCGGCCGCTACGGACTGTTTGGAATGTTCACAGACGCCGGAGAGCCAATCAGCTTCGCTACGCGAAGTTCCGTTATGCGTAAAGTCCGCGAACCGGAGCGCTGCCCGGTCCGCTGTTACAGATATATATCTTTTTTTGAACGTTAATTTCTCAAAATCCACTGGAGCACATATATTGAGACCTAGCAAAGGCACATCGGGCTACCAGTCCCTACAATTTTGCCAAGTTTCGTGCAAATCCATTCAGCCGTTCGGGCTAAAAGTGAGGCCAACCGCCCTATGGAAAACTCAATGTTAAAAACACGTTTTGGGACCCCCCTTTTTTCTCGGCCCCCCCTTGACGAACCCCCCCCAAATTTTCAAGGGCTGCTCAGAAACAAAATGTGCAATTTTCCTGAAAATTTCAGCCAATTCCGTCCACAAACGCCAAAGTTATTAGACATAGAATTTTCAAAAATCCCATAGAGAAAAAATCCTAACTATATATACCTACTGGCGACCGCCAGTAGGATATAGATATAGATATAGATATAGATATAGATATAGATATAGATATATTCACTGAAAAAACCATAGGTTATAGACCATATATAGTTAGGAATTAGCATTTACAAAACCTTGAAAATTCACTGAAAAAACCATAGGTTATAGACCATATATAGTTAGGAATTAGCATTTAAAAAACCTTATTTTACTCACACAAAACCATTGAAATTCCATATATAGTTAGTTGCACTAACTATATATTGCGCACCCGCAATCCACTGCTGATCATGTCACATATTACATCATTCATGACATGGTCAGTGACATCACTGATGACATCTCAAATGACATCACTGATGACATCACTGATGACATCATCCAGTGACTGTTTCTGTAAAGTTTAAATATGTTTTAGATATTGAAGAATGAGTAGATGTATAACTGTCTGGACGAAGGATTTAGTAGGTGCATGACTGAATGTATGAGTGAGTGATTAAATGTGTCTCACTGAGTGCATGGGTTAGTGACTAAACTGTCTTAATTTGTGCATCATTATGTCTGTTCTGTAAACTACTGCATGTGTTGATCAGTAGCTATATGAGTAACTATATGGGTTATTGATTGATTGTCCAAGTATTTGTATGGGAGACTGAGTGTGTGTGTGGCTGGCTGGGAGGTGTGTGACTCTGTGCAGATCAATGTGTACTTGTATCAATGATTGTATAAGAAAGTATGTGTTACTATATGTTTGAAAATGTAAGGTGCTCTATGTTTAACTGTATAGACAAGAAAATGGAAGTGTGATTGATTCTTTACAGGACTGACTAGGTGTGTGAGTAACTCCATGGATGAGTGGCAGAGTGTGAGTGTCTGTATAGGTGTATGAGTGCATATGATAGTGTTGTAAAGATGAGTGATTGTATGTATGAATGATTGTATGGGTGAATGAGTGAATGTGTGTGTAGACGTAGGAATCAGTGAGTACGTATGTAGTAACTAGTATTGGTGTGTCAATGGTTTCAAAAATTATACTCTGTATTTAACACTGGGTGAAACAGAGGTTATATTAAAATGTGAGGAGATGCATTGTATTGTCACATGAATGATATCATCAGTGATGTGGTCATTGATGTCAAATGAGATGTCATCAGTGATGTCATCAGTGATGTCATCAGTGATGTCACTGACCATGTCATGAATGATGTAATATGTGACATGATCAGCAGTGGATTGCGGGTGCGCAATATATAGTTAGTGCAACTAACTATATATGGAATTTCAATGGTTTTGTGTGAGTAAAATAAGGTTTTTTAAATGCTAATTCCTAACTATATATGGTCTATAACCTATGGTTTTTTCAGTGATTTTTCAAGGTTTTGTAAATGCTAATTCCTAACTATATATGGTCTATAACCTATGGTTTTTTCAGTGAATTTCAATGGTTTTTTAATAGCAAATATCATAAGCTGTCGAATGTCAAGTACGTGGTAAGTGAAAACATTTTCGTGTTTATGCACACTGATCTGCTTTGAATGGTGCCCCCCCCCCTCATTTCTATTAGGAGTACTCTCTCTTTGCAGATAGTGAAAGGTAGTTAACGCAGGCCTTTGCCCCCGTTGTAATCCGTCGTGCCTGCTTCTCTCTCCATTTGATTGATTGTTATCCAAGTATTTACTGTTTTAGAATTAGTTCTTTGGTTCATTCTGTATTTACAAACAAACACAGAGTCGCAATACTCCGTTTAGTCTTTGCAGATAACGAAAAATCGTGTAAAAAAAAAAAAAGAAAAGGAATCGAGCAAAATCAGTAGGCCACTAATGGGATCTCTTTTTGACCTCGCTAAAATAGAAACATTAGGAACAACCCCTCATGACAAATACAAAACTAGTGAGATGAACTGAACTCCACACAATGATGGCTGCAAAACAGCTCGGCTCCGCCACTCACCCCGCCCAAAATAACGATAAAGAGCGGCTGCCATGATTGGTTGCGGAATGGCCACAACGGAGCTACGAAATGGTGCTGCTCTCATGCTAACCCCCGCTTCGGTCTGAAACATCCAGAAACACTGTAGACTACCAATTCGATCAGTTCCGGTAGCGCCCCAATGTAACCCGGTAGAGAAGAACTAGCCCTCCCCTCTTTGACTGATGGTTCTTGTTGCCTGTCCCTTCTGTTGTCATTTAACAGAACTATTTAGCCTGCTGAAAGGGGTTGTGTTTCGACCGCTGGTTGGTGGAGACATTTTGACTATATTCTGGACCTGCGTTGTCGCGTAATGCGTCATATGACGCGCCGCGTTAGCGCATCCGGAAGTCATCCGGGGCGCGCAGCGCGTAACGTAAGCATAACAAGTCATGTGACTTGTTAATAAAACTTTTCATTGGTTCATTTTACTTTTCTTATTCTAATGATGAAAGCCTTGGTCATATCACCTAAAAATTACGCTTTTAATTACTTCCGAACATTATTTTCTCTTAAATATATGTTATAATGTTCCAGGCTAATGTACTTTCCCGGAAATTTTACAACTGTCCTGCAAGTAAAATATATTCTTATTTCGAGAAAAAGAGCGTTTCTTCGTCCCATGACGGAGCCGTTGAGCAAAAGAGGGTCGACCTGCTGTCTTAGTCGCCGATACGCCTGAATATGAGATTCTTATCGATCACTTTATGTTGCAGGAATAGAAAACACAACAGCCCTTGACCATTTATCTTTACTGCGTTCCTTCGTATTATACCTTTTACCCTTCATGTAATTGGTCTGCTTTATTTCACTTGCCTTTTAATGATTCTAAAACAGTGACTATTATTAAAAACTTTACCAATGTATACACTACTACCATGTTTTCTTTTAAAAACCTTTATTGTGAAAATTTCATTATACAAATACGAGCCTATAACCACGTGGGCCTGCCACGGAGCAAACTGTAATCGTATATGATGAATAGACATTTACACTGTAGAGGAACGTAACGGGCGGGCCATTAGGTTGCAAAAACTAAGGTGTCTAACAGTTATGGAATCGGTGGACGTACATTTTATAATTAAAATACGACAGGGCCAGTTACAATAAAATTATCTAGATATACATTTGCGGGCAAGTACCATGGGTGACGTTAATTCGAATTTTCAACAGTACAGTAATCAATAACACATCAGAACTTAATATCAATAGGGATGTCGAAATATTCAATCAATTCTCGTCCCCGCCCGCCATGTGCTTCAAAACTGCATACGTATCTCGTGATTTCAAGGTTCTGCAACCAGTACACAACAAGGAGTTACGAGTCCCATTTATTCCGGCGCCATTTTGGGCGAGGACGGGCAGGTCCAGGATATAGTCAAAATGTCTCTACCAACCATCGACTATGATGATGTTCATATGCTGTATTTATTAGAGTAACACTCATCTGCCCACATGAAATTAATTTACCACAATCTAAACATGTCATTTTAATCTTTCCAAAGTTCTTCTAAATATTTGGGACCGTTTCCCTTGCCTCTGAAGCTCTGTGCCACTTCTTTGATGAATGTACTAGCAGGTCAGGGGTTCTCCTCCAAATCTCTCTTTTATGCAGCACTATAATTAATTGGTGCCACCTCTCCATATGACTATGCATGGTATAGTTACCACAACTATATTTTTTTTCGGTTCCTCTGGAGAGTTCATCGTGGCAGATGAAGCGTGTAACATACCGGGCATTTACCTTTTTTTGCATGTACAGGAAAGGAAAAAAAAAATCGAGCGTCCGAGTTCTAAGGTGTCCCAGGGCCATTTTAGTGGACCAGGCCCAAATCCAAAGAACAGCCATCTCACAGGCTAATGAGGCGACCCACGCCGAGTTTCAGCATTGTAGGATGACCACACAAGTACAGCAACTTGCTAGACATCACCTCGGTGCCATCCGGATCTCGGCGCCCCACTGCAGATGAAGTGCCTCTCAACTATGAAACCACCACGGTGACATCCGGATCTTGGCGCGTTGTGCTGCCTTCGGCCTATTCGCACATCGGTCCGCTACTGACGCCATCTCACAGGCTAATGGGGTGACCCACGCCGAGTTTCAGCATTGTAGGATGACCACACCAACTTGCTAGACATCACCTCGGTGCCATCCGAATCTTGGCATCTCAACGCCTATTGGTATCTTCCATACAGAAATTATTGTTACGCTGCCTTTGGCCCCATTCGCACATCAGTCCGCTACTGACACCATCTCACAGGCCAATAGGGCGCCCCACGCCGACTTTTACCATTGTACGATGGCCACACCAGTGGCACAACTTGCTAGACATCACCTCGGTGCCATCCGAATCTTGGCATCTCAACGCCTAGTGGTATCTTCCATACAGAAAATCTTGTTACGCTACCTTTGGCCCCATTCGCACATCGGTCCGCAACTTAGACATCACCTCGGTGCCATCCGGATCTTGGCATCTCAGCGCCTTGTGGTGTATTCTCTTCAGAAAATATTGTTGAGCTGCCTTTGGCCCCATTCGCACATCGGTCCGCAACTTACACATCACCTCGGTGCCATCCGGATCTTGGCATCTCAGCGCCTTGTGGTGTCTTCTACTCCGAAAATATAGTAGAAAATATTGTTGCGCTGCCTTTGGCCCCATTCACACATCAGTCCGCTACTGACACCATCTCACAGGCCAACAGGGCGCCCCACGCCGACTTTTACCATTGTACGATGGCCACACCAGTGCCACAACTTGCTAGACACCACCTCGGTACCATCCGGATCTTGGCATCTCAGCGCCTTGTGGTGTCTTCAAATCAGAAAATATTGTTGCGCTGCCTTTGGCCCCATTCGCACATCGGTCCGCTACTGACGCCATCTCACAGGCCAACGGGGCACCCCACGCCGACTTTCAGCATTGTAGGATGGCCACACCAGTGCGGCAACTTACTAGACACCACCTCGGTGCCATCCGGATCTTGGCGCGTTGTGCTGCCTTCGGCCTATTCGCACATCGGTCCGCTACTGACGCAAACTCACAGGCCAACGGGGCGCCCCACGCCGACTTTCAGCATTGTTGGATGGCCACACCAGTGCGGCAACTTACTAGACACCACCTCGGTGCCATCCGGATCTTGGCGCGTTGTGCTGCCTTCGGCCTATTCGCACATCGGTCCGCTACTGACGCAAACTCACAGGCCAACGGGGCGCCCCACGCCGACTTTCAGCATTGTTGGATAGCCACACCAGTGCGGCAACTTACTAGACACCACCTCGGTGCCATCCGGATCTTGGCGCGTTGTGCTGCCTTCGGCCTATTCGCACATCGGTCCGCTACTGACGCAAACTCACAGGCCAACGGGGCGCCCCACGCCGACTTTCAGCATTGTAGGATGGCCACACCAGTGCTGCAACTTGCTGGACACCACCTCGGTGCCATCCGGATCTTGGCGCGTTGTGTTGCCTTCGGCCTATTCGCACATCGGTCCGCTACTGACGCCGCCTCACGTGCCAACGTATTTTCTCCGCATTTTACACCCTATGCCGCATAACAGGTCATGTGACTTGTTTATAAAACTTTTCATTGGTTCCCTAATGATGGAAGGCATGATCATGTGACCTAAAAACAACACTTTTCATAGGATGAAAACTTTTTTTTTTTCCCAAACGATGAAAGCCCCACCTTGTTTCTGGATGTTTCAGACTGAAGCTGGCGTCAGCATGAAAGCACCACCATCTCGTAGCTCAGTCGTGGTCATTTCGCGAGCAATCATGGCAGCCGCTCCCCACCAGAAGCCTGCAGGAGTCGGAGCCCCCAAAACTTTTGATGAATTCTCAAGGCGGAGGGGACGCTTTCGAGAATGGGGTCCAAGACCTAGCAGACAAGCGTCCGATTTCCAAGGTGTCCCAGGGCCATTTCAGTGGACCAGGCCCAAAAAGGAAACAGCCTGCCGCCATTTTGAGAGTCCTGTGACAGCCGCCTATCGCTGCACCGCAAGAGTGGGCGCAACTCAGCTGAATTGCGGCTTTTGACACAGTGGACCAAAAACGGACGGAATGGCAACTGAAACGGTAAAGGGGCGCCCCACTACAACAGATGACACTCCACCTGGAGAGGCCCGTTCACGCCGCCTCCCCCGGGGCGCTCCACGCCGTTATTCGGAGCAGCATTGTAGGATACCAAAACCAGTGCGGCAACTTACTGGACATCACCTTGGTGCCATCGTTCTGCTGCCTTGGAACTATTCGCGCAACAGTTTGCTACTGATGACCCACCCCCCGCGACGCCCCATGCCGTTATTTGCTGGGTGGCAACTTACTAGACATCACTTTCGTGTCATCTAGATTTCGGCGCGTTCTGCTGCCTTGGAACTATTCGCACAACAGTTTGCTACTGATGACCCACCCCCCGCGACGCCCCACGCCGGAAATCTGGACGTTGTGCTGCGTTGGGACTATTCGCACAGCCGACCGCTACTTCGTTGTTTTTCCCTAAAAATGTTTATATGTTATTACTATTTTTGTTTTCTTGTATATATTTATAAATTATTAAAGTTTTATAATCTTACTACTTTGTCGGAGTGCTATATATTTTTAATGTGACACATAATTGTAAAAACTTTGATGTACAAACCGTCATCCCTGGAATCTTCCGCTTCAGGCTCGGTCCCCTCCCCAATCACAATACAGGATGGTTTTCAGATAATAGCAACGCTTCTGCTGTGACGGATCTCATCGAGTGTGGGCCTTGATCTACTATAACTCCTTTGAAGAGGGGTGATTCTTTACAGCTGTGGCCATAAACTACAGCTGCAGGGCTAGCTGATACCCTAGGACCAGCCTGGACAATCGGACACAGAGGAAAAGGAGTGTCAGAGGGTGCGGTAGTGAATAGGGCGAAAGGGAGGTGTCGGGCGGGCACAGGGTGTGATTCTCAGGGAACAGCAGCGCAGATGGGGGAGGTTTATTACCCATGCATAAGACAGAGAGCGGGGGTGACCACTGCCTGGGGGAGATGCTTGCGAGGGTGGGGAGCCATGCTAAGGATCGACAGCGTGCACAGAGTGGGTCTGGTCAAGGCATCTAAAATGGCTGCCGTGCACGACAAAAGTGTGGCATTTGAAAAAAGACAAGATGGTGCAGACAATGTTTTTCAACACTTCCTGATTTCCTTCGAATCGAACGTTAACAGACGTTGGGGCATATTACCAAAGTTAAGCGATATTTATCCCTAACGATGCTTAGCAACGATTTTTTTACCGTCAGAAATTATCGCAGATAAACCTTGCTATTATCAAGGTTTATCGGAAATACGATAAAAAACGACCGCAATGCATTAATATCGCTGAAAACTCAGCGATATTCATGCATTACCGAGCTAATGCTCTTAGCCATGTTATCCACCTCCCATTGGATAACATGGCTAAGAACTGCTCAGGGCAGGTGGTAGCTTTTGGAGATATTCGCCCTTATCTCGAATATTTCCAAAAGTTGATAATAGGAGATAGCGATGTTAGCGACTGTTTCCAGTCGCTAACATCTTGGCATGCCCACTTTGCATGTCATTAGTGATAAATATCACTCACATGCAAAGTGGGGCCCAAGATGGTCGCTATCTTCTACTAGCCGTCGCTAACTGGTGTTAGCAACAGCTAGGTAATACACATATAATTTTATCTCCGCGAAGCGGAGCGCTGTTACAGATATATATCTTGTTTCTGAACGTTAATTTCTCAAAATGCACTGAAGCACATATATTGAGACCTAGCAAAGGCACATCGGGCTACCAGTCCCTACAATTTTGCCAAGTTTCGTGCAAATCCATTCAGCTGTTCGATCCTACCGAGAGACAAGATGGCGGCCGCTACGGACTGTTTGGAATGTTTACAGACACCGGAGAGCCAATCAGCTTCGCAAAGCTCCGTAACGCGAAAAGTACGCGAAGCGGTGCGCTGTTACAGATATATACCTTTTTTTGAACGTTAATTTCTCAAAATCCACTGGAGCACATATATTGAGATCTAGCAAAGGCACATCGGGCTACCAGTCCCTACAATTTTGCCAAGTTTTGTGCAAATCCATTCAGCTGTTCGATTATTATTATTTTTATTTTTTTTTGCCCCGCGGGGCCCTTTTAAAACCTCCACATCAAACCTAGGGGGTGAGCGACAATGTACTATGCCCCCTTATGGTCATTTGCCCCTTCGCTTTGGCCTCCTCTTGTCTCTCGATCCTACCGAGAGACAAGATGGCGGCCGCTACGGACTGTTTGGAATGTTGACAGACGCCGGAGAACCAATCAGCTTCGCTTCACAAAGCTCCGTTGCGCGAAAAGTACGCGTAGCGGAGCGCTGCCCAGTCCGCTGTTACAGATATATATCTTTTTTTGAACATTAATTTCTCAAAATCCACTGAAGCACATATATTGAGACCTACAAAAGGCACATCGGGCTACCAGTCCCTACAATTTTGCCAAGTTTCGTGCAAATCCATTCAGCCGTTCGGGCTAAAAGTGAGGCCAACCGCCCTATGGAAATTAACATGGGAAAAACGCGTTTTGGGACCCCCCTTTTTTCTCGGCCCCCCCTTGACGAACCCCCCCAAAATTTTCAGGGGCTGCTCAGAAACAAAATGTGCCATTTTCCTGAAAATTTCAGCCAATTCCGTCCACAAACGCCAAAGTTATTAGACATAGAATTTTCAAAAAACCCATAGAGAAAAAATCCTAACTATATATACCTACTGGCGACCGCCAGTAGGTAATATATTTTAATCTAAAGATCTTGTTTAGTGCCAGACCTAAAAACTGTAGATACTAGGCAAATGCCAAGGCAACCAGAAAAACACAAGTGTGTATAAATAACAAAGCCAATTATTAATTCTCACTTTAAAATAAATACACTAAACACGGTTTCCAGAAATACATTGTAAACAGTTATCAAACTGGCCTACTCTTATGGTTTTCAATGCCACTCTAATTCACATACTTTTCTAATGTATCTATTCTAATTGGCCAATCCACCTTTGCATTGTCAGTGCAGTTGTATCCCAATTCAAGTAAACCTGAATCCTAGGCTTGAGGGTCATTCTGTAATTTGGTTAGTCTTTTTCTGCATCTGTACACAAGTTCCAGATTTTGGGATCTCAAATCATCAGAATTACAAATCTCTCCTGCCCACCATGTCCATGACCTCTAGTTTCATATTTGCTCTTGCACCATATAATGGTTACCCACTCTTAGTTCTATAGTCACTTTATTCTCTGCTGAAGGTTATTCATTTTTAAATTATATGTATAAGCCTCCTCTGGATCTACAGATCAATATCAGCTCGACTTTGGGAGACCAACGCTAGACCGTCTCTGAGCTAGCCTCATCCTTACTGGACTATGTTCTTTCAGAGTGAAGAAGAAACATGTGGACAATAAACTGCCGACTGCTGCCTCAACCGCATCCAAGGCAACTCGATTAAGACAAACTACACAAACACCAGGAAAAATAGCTATCCAATACAATCTTGCCATTCGTCGGAATGGTCAGTTCAATCACTAGTTAAGAGTAGGCAGACACATTGGGCCCCGACCAGCAGGAGCATGTGAGATTGGCTTGTGCTTCATTGCAAGGCCATTAAAGAGCCCTGCGCATAGACCAGTAACAACCTTTGCCCATTCCCTCCACCCAAATGAGGCAAACCTGCTACGATAGCTTAAAAAAAGAGAAAGATTGGTCCATGGTAGAGCCTACCCAGAAACACCCCAACGATATCAGCAATCAAAAGGAATCCCAATCAAATCTACAGCAATTAAGACAGTAAAGCCCAATGTGCTGCCAGACAATTAGGAAGAACCCCCGGATAATAACCCTACCTCTTAAAGGCAAGAAGGGCTAGAGAGAGCCAGCCAGGGTCACGAGGTCTGCTACCGACTGCTCCAGCCCTACAAACTACTCAGATGCCTTAACTGATAATGAAATATTGGTGATTTCATATCAGCCAGCCCACATCTGTAACCTCACTTCTAATGACTCAAAGCAGAAATGACAACACAAAAAAAATCAGATTAGCCCTGGAACTTAATTAGCTGTCAGCAACGAAGAAAATTACTTAAAATAACATCTCCATTAACGAGATGACATTTGCAAGGCAAGCCCATAGAACAATCTAATTTGCATATTTAACAGGGCATTTTGAAGATTTACTACAGCAATATACACAGTGTGTCACATGGTTCCATCCCCTGTCCAAATCCCCTAAATTGCAAGCAATGAAGCACCATACACATAAACCCATACCCACCTAGTGCCTACCTGATAAGAGCTAAATCAGGAATAACAAGTAGGGTGTAATCCAGAGGAAAGCCATTACATATCTGAAAACAACAAACTAGGTGCTAAGGAAGACTTTAACAACTAAAAGAACAAGCAATTGCAATGCAATCGGTCTCGCCTTTGGGACCTTATATGTATTGAGCTATGCAGCACAGGAGCCTGGTTGCTGAAACATCTATTGTTCTTTAACATGGAGGGAAAGTAAGCACCAAACTGCATGACACACCAGGCATGGGAACACAGGGAGACAAATATTGCCTTTTAGCTGGAAATGGTATTGTCCAAAGCTCTGGTTTTTTATATAAAATTAAGTCCTTCGGTGGTCATATAACTGAAAATACAAATTTTGAAAAAATATCGTCTATGGGTGCTCGTGGACGACAATTTCTATAGACTGGAATCGAGAGAATGCTTAAGTGATTCTGGTATTTTACTGACCTCTGCTGGTCGTTTTCTATCAAGAAAGTTAAATAGAGGCAGTTGCCAGAAAAATAACAAAAAGAAAGTCCCTCAGCAGAAAGCAATTCTGGTATTTTACTGACCTCTACTGGTCGTTTTCTATCAAGACAGTTAAATAGAGGTAGTTGAACAGAAAAAAAGTCCCTAAGCGGAAGCAGACAAGTCCTAGGGATGATATCCAGAGCCCACAAAGTACATACACATATAAGTATATACTAAAGTATATACCCAAGAGGTCTTGAATGCTCGACCTAAAAGGCTGGTATCCTGCACCATAGGATTGGACTAATGCAGGATAGGGTGCGGCACCTTCATTTACAGCTTAATAGCAGATGCCCGCGTTTTGTGGTTTGGGACAGGTTTGCAACGATAAAAGGAGCTTGAAGAAATTGCCCAAGAGAAACATGAGAAAAGGGAAAAGGACTCAGGGATGCGAGAGAAAGAAATACAGAGCAGAGCATAAAAAAGAGCAAATGACCAAGAGGGAGTGGAAGACAATGAGAAAACAGGTGATGAGAAGGGTGGAGTAAATGGAAGACAGGGGATAAAAGAGAAAACAAAAAGGTGGAAATGAAGGCAAACTAATCTTTAGCTCAGGGAGCTACACTCAAGTCTGACATGTTTTGACCCCAACTTAAACATGCACAGCGCTCTACGTAGAAATATGTTTTACCACACTGATGGGAACTTACTAGTGGCTTGAGGTGCTACCAGGCACCAGCTCATACTTTGCATCATACACTGTCTTTAGTGATGCAAGGCTAGGTTCTCAATACAGGGCAGTTTTTTTTTTCCAGCCAATGTCCAACTGACCATGATCACATCCAAAAAAGCAGAAAGTGGGTGAATCTTAAAAGAAGTGGCTAGGAAATACACTCCCCAATCAATTATCAGTACAAATGAAAAGCTTAATAGGCTCAACCGGGACAGTAGGAGAATGTAAAATGGTTCCCATGCGGCCCGTTTGGACTTTCCACGCTGTGTTCAGATGCCACCTGCTGGGAATCAACACCAAGTCAGCGTTCTTGAGCAGCATGCTAGGCGCTTGCTACAGCGCCATATACACACAACGGCACAGATAGTGTTTATAGAAGGGAGGCGACCAACCGAGGGCAGAACGCATGATTCCATTTAATGGACCTCTGCACTGGAAACTATGTCCCAGCAGAATTACAGCCTATATCTCAACATTCCTCCTTGAAGAGAGGTCTCGAGACTCTCCTAGTGGTATACACCAATTGCAATAAACAAACACACCTCACTTTCAGCTCCGCTCTGCATTTGGCCAGTAAATAAGTATATGCTGCACAACTGTTCTGTGTCGTCAGGTCCGCATTAAACACTCACCACCCATCAAATCCCCAACTCCCTCTATATGCTTCCACCCTCACTAATTCCTGCTTGTGCACAGCACTTCATATCAAAATGTTTTTGCTGCTACTTTTCTAAACAATTTAAAGAGGGCTTTGACTGCGCCATCGTTGCTTCTTCTACCCCAGTAAATTGACTAATATGATAAATTACTTTAAAAGCCCTCTTTCACTGCGGGGCCACCTGGACTATGGGCAGTGTATTGTTTGTAACAGGGTGCACAGTCCCGGTTAACTAATACAGTAATACGTTCCCCATAGTCCAAAGAGAGGAGACTGCGATAGACAGGAAAGACGTAAACTGGATCTGGTCAGTATACACCCAATCTCACCATAGACATTGCTATCCATCTTCTGGCATGCAGATCTGCTATTATCCGTTATGCTACCGCTAGCTTTTCAAAATACTGAAAAACGGGGATGTAGTGATAATTATAAGTAAGGTCGTTCTGTATTAAACATATTACCAAGAAAACTCAAAGCAAGCACAGAATAAATGTCACTTGGAAAGAACAACCAACGATTAAATGTTAAGATAGCGGGTTGTACTGGTCCATTATAAATCAGTGCTTAATTTGAGCCGGTGGTTTCAGGTGGGGCCCACTGACACTCAATGTTTGCCACCACCACTTATTTTTCTGTATTGGAATTTGACCCAGAACAAGAGAGAAACACAAAAGGAGAAAAGAAGTAGGAGGAGTTAAATGAATAAAGTGGATGAAAAAAAGAATGTGTAGGAGTGAGATAGAGGGCCAGGGAGCGATTGGTGAAGGATTAAAGATTCATGAGGCTTACTAAGGATTGTGGAGTGTGGTATGTAGCACCCCGACCTTCTGCAGCGGCAGCTTCGGGGCAAAGGTTTGGGGACAGGCACGTATTATTTTACAAACTAAGCACTGCTACGGAGATGTTATGGTAAAAAAATGACATAGGAGTGGAAAGTTTGGCTGTGGGCTAATTAAGTGAGGGTCGATTTATAGGTAGCCAAGCAGCAGGTGGTAATCAGAGGAGTTCACTGTGTTGAAGGAGATTATTTGTAGTGTGAAGGCACTTCGACGAGGAGCAAGAATTTCGACCCCTACAACCCTGAGGACAGCTTTGCAATCTTTGTAATTTAAGCAAAATGACTGCTTTTAAAGCCTGCATTCTCTTTGAATGTGTGCCCAGTAACAATCACTGATTAGTAACACAATGCACCCTGCAGATTTCAACAAAGAGCAGTTACCATCCAAAGTATGGGCGTGTCATGGGATGCCAGTGAGGAGAGGTCATCCAATTCAAATGGCCTTGGACGTCATTGTTACCACCCCAGTGAAATTAAATGAAGTGACTAAAAGTTTGGGTCAGTACGAGGACTCATCCCTTGCAAAGTCATTCAATAGTGTAGAATACTGTTTTCGCGAGCCTAATATTGCTTATGCTGTATGGAACCTTTTATTCTCCTCCCTCCCTGTAATTCAACAACGCCAGGGTACCTGCGAGGTGGCAGATGCGCTTTATAAATTATATAAATTAATGTCTTAATAATTGACGTTGCAAAGGGATTAAACAAAAATATAAGATTCTGAATTATGCCACAGAGGGAATCTCTAATTTAGGAAGCACATAAGGAAAAAACATTTTGAGAGATCCAGCAAGCAAGATTCAAGGCAGTCAAAAGAGAAGTCATGTATTCGGGTACATAATTCATGACTGCAAATATGTGGGTAGGTTCATTCAACAAGACACTGATCTTGGGGCTCTGCCATGCAACAACCATTATGCAACAGAATAGACGGAGGATTACCCTGCTGTTAGACAGAAGCTATATCTGTCCAATGCAGCTCGTTAGTGATGGAGTGGGTCACCTTGAGAGTTCCATCCAGTCTGGAGAAGATCCCTCTAAAGGATTAAAAGAGATTGGACAGAATCCAGAAGAAATCTACCAATATGTTGCAAAGTCTACACCACATTCTGTGAATGGGGTACAAAGAATCAAATCTGTGCCATCTGGAGGGGGCCCCTGGAGAGGAGAGCCAATTAAAGATCTCACATGAATGAAAACATAGAACAGCAAGTTGAATAATATGGGATTATGCAACACAACTAGTTATTGGGAGGGTCAATAATGAAGTTATTCGAGTAAAATGTAGGAAACCCAAGAAACTGTTTTATGGTACGAGAATTAGAGCTTAAAACCCAATTCTAAAATGTTTAAAGTATTTACAAACAAAGGGGGATACAACCAGAAAAGGAAAGCACCCAAAAAATCATGCAAACAGATATTAATTGGCAGATAGAACAATCAAATAACCTGGAGTGTCAGTAAGTTTTGTCTGCATAATGAGGTTTGGTTCGTATAACTAATGCGTAAATTGAAAGTAAGGGAAAAAAACCTCTGTAGGGTGCCTGTGCTTAATTTGAAGAGCTCCACATTATTTTTAATGTGGGACACATTTTAGCAGCAGCTGGTCGTTGGTCACCATTTTGTACATGCGGCGAGGAGGCGAGCAGATAACAATTGGCTGTTGTTCAATGGTTCCATTCTCCATGCAGGTGATCGCCCACAATACTGGGCTGAGCTCAGATTTTGAGATACGCTGCCTGGGGGAAACAAAGCATTATTCACAGGGGCTTTGTGCTACACACCCACCCTTTTCATTCATGTGAACAGCAGCCGAATGACCCCGCTGTCGCGCTCGAAGGCTGCCACTCATTACAATCTCAAGGCAAATGGGCTTGCTTAGTAAGGTTGGATAGATTTAAACTCAAAAAACGAAAAGATTTGACCAACTGGATCTAGGATTGGTGAAGGTGCATAGTTCCCCTGGGCTGCATGCACCGGGGAAAACGTGGCCCTCGTTTGCAAAAATTGCACATAAGTAAATAAAGTATAAAAATTATGTAAATCAAAGAAAGCCCCAATGGAGGAAGATTGGATTTAATTTTCCATGTGAAGTTTGAAAAGTTATGTACTCTAAAATGAAGATTCAGGACAATTATGATAGTATGTAAATTCTGATTAAATGACGTTCGTAAAATTGTTGCTTTGTGATGTGTGTATTTGAATTATTTCCTGGACTCTAAGCCAGTTTTCTTACTTGCATAATTTCATATAAAATTACAATGGTAGTAATAGAATCAATGTGGTAAAATATAGGCTATACATTATTTTTCACCTTTTGTCACCAAATGCAATTTTATTTGGTTACATTTACGTTCCTACGTGATTGGGCAGTCTGCAAACTATTTTTCAAATATGTTTTGTTTTTAAGTACAATCAATGCAAAATAACACTGACAACTTAGAAATTCTACTTGGCTGCAACATTTGAAAAGGAGAGTAACTGCACACCATTCAAACGTGTTCAGCTTACAAAAAACTGGAGATCAGCAGAAATTAGGCAGAGGGAGAGCCAGTAAGAGGAGTTCTATGTGGAGCCTTGTAAAATATCCATCTATTTTTAAGGATACCTGGTAATCTAGGGTGATGGTAAGGGACTTTTTGAAGCCAACCACAAAATGTTTGTGGAACAGGAAACACAGGCTATAGGGAGCGCAAGGATGTGTTTATTTCTATGCACTCCGAAGGTAAACACCTGCTTAGGTTACTGAACACCTGATGGAGACCTAACAGAGATAGAACATACCTTCCTTGTAGAAAGACCCAAATTACCAGGTTCCAAGCAGCCGATTATCTTGAAAAGCAAATCTTTCTTAAATGAAACTGCTTTGCTACCGAAAACAGGCCAAATTCCGTGAGAAATTGCTGCCCTGCTGAAGTCCGGGAATACTTGGTTCTACGATATATAATACAGAAATTTCTAAAGCGCGAACAGCTACCTCGCAAGGAGGTGTCCCGGCGCTATGTGAGCAGCTCAAAGTAGACAATAAGTAAAGCCGGTGGATCAGATCTTTTAAGTGAAAAGCCAAGTTTTTAAATGTTTCCTGAAACCAATCTCTGATGTTGCCGACTGAATGGCAGGCGGTAGGGCGTTCCACAGCTTCACCGTGTTTGCTGAAAAGGTCCTGCCTCCCAAACGCGCCTTTCTGACTCGTGGGACGTGTAACTGGCGTAGAGAGTTTGACCGTAAGAGTCTCGCCTGTTCATACCCAGGGAGTCTTGCTTTAAGATAGCTAGGACAGGTGCCACGGAAAGCTCTGAAAGCCAGTGTTAGCGCCTTAAATTTAATTCTGCTTGCCACCGGAAGCCAGTGCAGCTCGCGCAAATGCGGAGAGACATGCTGTTTAAAAGGGATGTGTTTTAACAGCCTCGCAACCGCATTCTGCACGGTCTGCAGACGTTGAATCAAATATTTGGGTAGGCCCAAATATAAGCCATTTGCATAGTCCAGCTTCGAGGTGACCGTCGCATGGACTACCATTTTTCGGCAGTCTTCTGGAAGCAACACAAGAAACTTGCGCAAATTCCTCAGCTTGCTTAAGCACCCTGTTGTCACTTGCTGAATGTGGGCAGAGAAGTCCAAGCTCTCATCCCACCTTACCCCCAAGTTTTTAGCCTTTGTGCTGGGGGAAGGCGCAGGGCCCATCTCAGATGGCCACCACAGATCCGGGGAAGGGCGAAGGCCTTTCCCAAAAAAGATCACCTCCGTCTTGCCAGCATTCAACTTTAATTTATTGGTGTTCATCCAGCTGGCTACATCGCGGAGGCACCCCTTAAATTTACCGAAGGCTGCCTCCGACACTTCTGAGTAGGGGAAGACGAGCTGGGTATCGTCTGCGTATGAGATTGCCGTGACCCCCCCATTTGGCAATCATAGTAAAAGGTGGTGCCAGATAAATATTAAAGAGTAGCGGGCTAAGTGCCGATCCCTGAGGGACCCCACACCCCAGTCGCTTAGGTTTAGAGGAGAAAGAGCCCAACGCCTCCTTCTGTGACCGATATCTAGGTCTTTGCTCTGCAGACCTGGCAACTCACATAGTGCCACTGTGTGTCACACAATTTTGTCTCTTCGCATGGTCACCTGGTGAGGAGGCATAATGAAGCAGGGAAGTCGGGCTGGAAACTCCACAAAGTGGCTTTCCAACTTGTCTTTGTCTCAGTCAAATCCATTAACGGGTGTGAAAATACCCCAGGACATCGGCGATAGCCTCAGCGACCCTGGTTTAATTTTTTATTTTGTTGGAGGGATTATTGTGGGCAGAGTGCCTCATAGATCGCCATACAAGGCCCTGACCCTAATACGGTGAAAAATAATTATAAATTGGCAGGTGTGGCTTTGGTTTCCCATATCGTAGTAGCAGAACCCTTGGTGGTGCACTTTTGACTTGTGTGTCACAAGGTGACGAAGAGATGTGGCATAATGGCCAGAGGTTCCACCTTCTGACTTTGAAAATGGAGAACCATGTTCGAGTCCCACTGTCAGTTTAACATCCTGTGATTCTGAGCACATCACATAATCGCTTCATGCCAAAAATATATATTCAAAAGAATTCTCACCCTGTGCAATATAATCAGATGCTCATGTAAAGAGGTTTAATGCCCTTGATCCAAGTAGGTGCTATATAAAACGGCAAAAAAAGAGTTAGGAATGGCATTGGGAGGGAACCTGCTCAACCTGTTCAGGTCACATGTGGAGGTCTTCAGTGTCCTGTTCTCTTAATGCTAGATGTTTTAGAAGCACTCGGTTGACCTCCAAGTCCCAGCATGGTCACAACGCTGCTAAAATGGCTGCTGGGTGTAACACAAATCACGAGACTTGCACGCGGGCTTGCGGCACAGGTCAATAGTTCAACAAAAGAAAGGGAAGCATAATTTGTAAAGGTAGGCTGGTAAAGTGAGGTATAATTTTCAGCCTGAACATTTCCCACACAACAAAAACTCACAAGTTCTAGAATTTAAATATGACCTTGAGAGGCAGTTCAGAAACATACAAAGTTTGATTTTTGACAGCAGATGATAGCAAAGCCAGCCAAGCCTTTCCTGTGCAAGTACTGCACAGCCTACGTGGTCATCTAATTTTGACATGGATTCACGACAACTTAGAGCATTTAATTATTTTCTACGCAGCAGAACATTCAGGACTTAAACTGACCTATAGGCTGAATAACTGCTGCGCCCTGATTCATCGCTGTGCCTATGATGAAGCGTGCGATGCGTGTCCGCGCTGTATAAAAACGCATAAATAAATTTTAAAATGTGCGCCTTTGAAAAAAGGTGATCTTAAAATACCCTTTAACAAACAAGACGTCAAAAAAAAAAATTATGAGAGAAAAAACGCAGGTTAAGTCACACTGCATTTCTGCTGAAACCACAAATGGACACTGCAGTTAATGTCGGATGTTCTAGTTCTGCTGCGATGCTATCAATGCAATTTGTGTTGAGAGAAACTGGACCGTACAAATGCAGGGGCGATGGAAGTCCACATTCCAGGCCACATTCTTGTAACTTGGCCAGATTAGATACACGCCTCCGAGGAATGCGTGTCCCCTGACATGAGGGCTGCTACTGAACACAAGGGAAGCGTAGGACACGAATCTGTAAGCTGCGTATGTTAGAAAGAGTGGCGATGTCTGCGTGAAGAACTAAAGTGCTGAACCGAAGAGTCAGATGGTCGGACTTAGACGTCCCCAGGGCAAAAGTCCTATAAAAAGAAGTGGGGGGGGACCAGGGGCGGCCTTAGGCATGTGCAAGCGGTGCACCTGCACAGGGCCAAACGCCAGGGGCCACCACACCAATATATATCCTTAATATAATAATCCTCTGAGGCTGGATACATATTTGCGTGGCGGCCTCTGGCAGGGATTTGGCGGCGTCTGGCAGGGATTTGGCGGCGTCTGGCAGGGATTTGGCGGCCTCCGGCTCTGTTCCAATTCCAAACACCCTGACCCCCCCCTTTTCACTGGCCTCTGCGCTCTGCCCCCCCCCCGGACCCCATCTTACGGGCCCCCTACCTACGCTCCCTGCCCAGGGCCGCAATGAGCCTAGATCCGCCCCTGGGGGGACTGACCAAGTCAGACACAATGCAAGTGACATCATGACACATGCCATGACGGCACAACGTGGTGCTATAAAAGAAATAAAATAATGCGGTTTAAATTATTTTGGTAAATACTGGGACAGACCACCCCATCTGACAGTCTTGCAGTGTCTGCACTTATATAGAGGAACCGAACAAAGGTAAAGCATGCCTCCTTTAAGTACCTGTGAAGAGATAGCAAGCTGTGTGCCTTTGTTTCCCCTACAGTGCATTTACATTTAAGTTTGAGGTTCCAGGACGCCCCCAGTCAGGATATTCAAATAAAAGGAGGCCTGATGGTCCCTTAACTTCAGCCCAGCTGAAGGTGAAAAAAAAGCACCACCTCACTGCCTGCACGTTGCTGCTGGAAATGGAAAGCAGACAACGTGCAGGCGCTGCTGAACCTGTCCAGGTGTCTTGCACTGAGACAAGTTCAACATATTTCTGTGAGGCCCAACATCCTGGCAGAAACACGGCGTCCACCCACTATTTTCACAGGGTGGACGCCGTCCCCCCTGTGAAAATAGTGGGTGGACGCCGTGTAACCCCGACTCGTGCCCTGGACATCCCCGTGTAGTAGCGTGGGGTGGAAGGTCCCCGCTGCACACACCAGTATTTATTTTTATTTTGTTTATTTGTTTATAACGTTTTATATAGCACTAGCTAGACCCCGGGGTATCAGAGCGCTTTACATACACAAAGGAAAAGAAAAAGTTGCACTACATCGCAGGACATGAGGATGCATAAAATATATAAGCAAAGACATCAGACTTAAGTATACATTGAAGGAGTGAAAAACACAGGTGGTTGAAACTAAGATAACCCCAGAGTGAGAGGAAAGACCATTAGTCTATGGATGCCTGGGTTGGTTGACTTGGTTAGAGAAGTATTGGTTGAGGAGCAGTAGTTTCAGGTTCTTTTTGAAGCAAGGGAAGGACGGGTTGCATCTGAGGTCAGTAGGAAGTGTGTTCCTATTCTGTTCTGTAGGAGTGTAGCAGCAGCAGTGGCGGCGGACTGTGGTAGTAGTGACGGCCATGCGCACACGGATGTACGTGTTAACACTTTCCGTTCCACAGTTGTATATCACAGTTTTAGTTAAGTGTCCCACTGAAGCGTGTCGCGGTGGGGAAGGCCTGCTACTCCTGGGTAAGCCGTGCTAGGGCTCTCTGTACTACAGCTGTCCTACTGCTGTAGCCTGCGGTAGAAAGGACCCCACTGCACACTGACATACAGCATCAGGCCTCTCTTATGTACAGCTGTACTACTGCAGCAGTATGAGGCAGTGAGGAATCCAATGCAGAGAGATATGCAGTGCTAATCCTCTTTGCTCTACTGGTGTACTACAGCAGGGCTATGAAGCAGTGAGGGCTCACTGCACACAGATGTAGGGTTAGTGTGCTGTTCTACAGTTGTGCTAATGCATCAACATGTGATAGTGAGGGCCACGCTGCAAACAAATACACAGCATTAGCCCCAGGGTTGAGCATTAGCCCCAGGGTTGGATTGGGATTAGAAATCTGCCCGGGCACGCTAAAAAAAGTGGCCCACATTTGCATATTGCCTTTCTGCAAAACACTGCTTCGGCGAAGTTTTATAAACACCTGAAAACAGGTGAGGTCACTTCTGCTCAGGCCCCCTGCCCCCGCTCAGTATGCACACATTAATTGGCCAGCCCAGCGAGAGAAATGGAGTGACACCTCTGTCCGTTGATGAAAGGGAGGTAATGGAGGCCCATCTGCCTCCAGAATGGCCACTCAGGGCCCCTCTGGGCCGCTGGCGACATGTGAACACACCAGACACAGCCCAAATCCGCCCCCAGCCTGCCAAAAAAGCAGCCCACAGCTGAATCTCGATACAGGCCCCATGGCCATTGTACGAGTGCCCGCCTTACCAATCCGACCCTGATTAGCACTTTCCATTTTTCAACTAGAGTACTACAGCAGTATGAGGCAGAGAAGATTACACTACACAAATATTACAGTGTGAGTTTTCGCTCTTTTCTACAGTGGTAGCGTTGCAGAGGTATGGAGAGTGGTCTCTGCTCTACAGTGGCGCAACGGCAGCAACAGGAGGCAGTTTGGGCTCCACTGCATGCAGATCACAGTGTTAGCGCTCTCCATGCTGCAGTTGGGCTACTTGTAGGAAAGTGGGTTTCTGTTGCAGTACACTCCCCATTTGTCAGGTTTTTGATGCACTTTAACCTGATGTGTCCTGGGTCCCTGCCAAATTAGGGCTCCAGGGCCTGTGCTCTTTCCCAAAACTGTACCTCTATACCCACAATTGGCACATCTCTGGCCACAGGTAAGCCCCTAGTAAAAGGTACCAAGGATACCAAGGGCACTGTGACCAGGGAGGGCCTCCAAGGACTGCCACTATTGTGCCACCCTTAGGGGCCCTGCACCCTAATACCCAACCACTGCCATTGCACGCTGCGTGTTTTGGTGCAGAGGAAAGTGAAAGGTCGACATGTCTGTATCCCACTACCTGGGACCTACATAAGTCACCCCTCTAGCAGGGTGCACTAGACCACAGGTGATGGTACAGTTGCATGAGCACTGTACTCCTACAGTGTCTAAGTTCATTCTTAGACATTGTAAGTGTAGTAAAATCATAAAGAGTATATGATCTGGGAGTTGGTCATTACAAACTCCATAGCTCTATAATGGCTTTATTGAAACCTGGGAAGTTTGGTAGCAAACTTCTCAGCACATTAAACCCACTCTGATGCCGGTGTGGGATTTAATGTAAAATGCACTCAGAGGGCATCTTAAAGATACCCTCTGAAAAACGACCAGCCCTGGTGTTGTTCCTGAATGGCTACACAGCATTTGACACCACCAGACAGGTTTCTGAACCCCTAGGTAGAGGGCCGCCACTCTCTGTGTCCAGAAACAATGCACATCCTGTGCAGAGTCATCATGCCTCCTCCCCCCCGGGATGGGCTGGATCCACGAAGGGGGAGCTTCAAAGGACAGCGCCTTTGTTAGCAGACCCTGCCTTTGCGGCCCAAGCAACTGGCTCCCACTGGTTCTGACCCCCACCTTTGGTGGGAGAATTGGCGGGAAAACAAAGTCAGGAAGCGAGGTGTGCCTACCTTTGGCAACCCCACCTCTCAGGTGGGGGAGGCGAGGTGTAGCACACATCTCAGTTCCCTCCTTCCTGAAGAGTAGGGGACCCAGCCAATTAGGGAGAGGCCCATGCCCCTTTCCAATGGAGGGTGGCCAAATAGGGGGTGTACTCACCCCAAGGAAGGGACCTATTGGCCCTGACTTGCACACCCGTGTGACACCCCTCAATTTAATATTTAGGGGAGATTGCAGATTCCTGCAAACTATTAAGAAGAAGGACGAAGTCGCTCCACAGCACAGGAGACTGTATTGAAGAATTGACTTGGTCCCAGCCCTACTGGCTCGTCTGAAGTTTCCAGAGATCCAGCGCCAAACTGACTTTTCCTGCAACTAGAGACCTCCAGAATCCCTAGAAGGACAGACTGCCTTCAACAAAGACCAAATCTCATGCGAACAGTAGGTCTGTTCCAAAGAAACTCCAAAGAAGGACTCGGAGCATGCTGAGGGACAAAGAAACACCTGGAACCACCACTGCACTAGTCGCCTACGGCCCGAGTCCATGTGGCCCACCGGTCTCAGTGAGGACCCCCAGTGCTCCAGAGTCAGAGTTCACCATGAGTTGACCGCCCCAGGACTCCCCAATATCACCTGCAGACTGTGCATGGAGAGCGCCCCAACTGCGAGTGGCTCACTAAGGTGAAATCTGACCTCTAAAGACATCACTGCATCCGGCCGCCCTGCACCCAGGAGAAGAGGACCTGAGGTGCACCTACATTCAGAGCCCTCCAACTAACCTGCCCAGCTGTTGGTTCCTTCCGGAACACTTCTTGGACCAAGCCTGGAGCCAAACATCGGCAACTTCCATAGGACTGCATTGGGCTCAAGACACTTCCTAAGCACCCTGTACCTGCTCGCTCCAGCGCTACTGGTGGTGGTGTGGACTTGGTGCTGACCTGGGACCCTCTTTGCCTTGACCGTAACCCTCGGAGCTTGGCTCCTAAGACTGAGTGGCCTGCCCTTGAGCATCCCCCACCAGAGGTGCCCCTAGCCCCATTGGCACCCTGCACTTTGTACCCGGCTGCAACATTGCGGCTCATGGTGCACTTCGAGTGCCAACTTGAACCTTGGAGAACCTTAGTTATAACCCCCAAAAGTGATTCTTGGAGGTCGTTTGCTTACCTGCAAAACGATAACCTTCTTTTCTTCCATAGGAACCAGTGTTATGGTTTTTGTTCCCAAAAATATCTCTTGAACTGACTTTTTGTATGAAAACCAGAGTAACTTTCTTTAAATCAAAAACTGTCATACTTACCTGTATTATTTAAGGCCCAGTATGTGCTATTTCAGCATATCACCCCATGTAGTCAAAGTAACTTAACAGTAATCAAAAGTAATTTCTATGTATTCTAAACAGTTTTAAAAGCAAATACAAACCTGTAACAATTCCAAGTCCATTCACAATTGCATGTTATTGTAAAATTTAGCATTTGAAAGAATATTCTACTTACCGGTGCCAAGTCCTGCTTGGTTCTAGTAATAAAACAAGTATACCTTTTATATACTTACCTTATTGGTCTGGATTCAGCCTCTGAGTGTGTGCCATCACTTCTTGTCTGAGTAAAAACAAATAAATGCTTAACACACCCTTCTGATAAGCCTAAATGCTTGACCACATTACCACAAAGAGTGGTTAGCTAATTTAGCCTCTTCTATACCTCTGGGGAACCCCTGTACTATGTGCACACCATACCATACTTTGGTATAGTATATAGAGAGCCAGCTGCTTACACTACTGCAGTAGCTTTTGGTAGTTAGGGCTCCACTGCTCACTTACATACAGTGTGAGTCATGTAAGTTCTACAGTTGTACTAATGCAGGCAGCAAGTTCGTCCTCCGTTCTACAGTGGCGATGATGTCTAAACTGTTCACAGATGTACAGTGTTAGTCTTCTCTTGTCAACAGTTGTACTACTGCAGATTGCAGCAGTGAGGGCTCCACTGCACAAGAATGTACAGAGTCAGTCTTCTCTTGTCAACAGTTGTACTACTGCAACAGCTTGTGGTCGTAAGGGCTTCACTGCACACAGAAGCAGGGACTGTAGTGCTCGCTATTCCACAGTTGGTCTGTCTTTCTCCTCGAACTGCAAAGGTCTCTGCATAAAAATCAGACAAAAGTTGAGCATTGACGTGAGATCTCCCAACATCTTATCCTATACGGCAAAAAAAATTCATTAATTTTAAGAAAAATCTTTTTTTCCCACCACTTCTCAAGCACATTTCTTCTCCAAAGATTGGCAATGCTGGCTTCAAAGTTAACGAAGTCCGGAGAAAAAAAAAAAAAAAAAAGTGAAATGTTCATGTCAACTCTTCAAACACCCCCAAGGATGACGAACAACTGGGGTAGCTTCTTCAAAAGGCAAATCAGGAAGCAAGAGAAGCAAGGTTATTGGGCACTCAAGCTGCAAATGACAAACCGCGATGACCCTTGATCAAGCATTTCACTATTCCAACAAAGTTGTTAGTGCATCCCAAAGTCTTTTTGCTCACAGTGAGCGGTGGGGGTATGTTTTTGCGTTTGTTTCACCCCTGCAGAAACGTGGAAGAGATTTTGAAGCGCTTGGAGAGCAGCCCTATAGCTCTGAAATCTGTGATCGTCTAGAACCCCACCTACCATGGGTTTGCATGACTAATATAACTCTATGCGCCCCTCTTAGACATAGTACTCTGGGAGACAGGGACTCGTTATGTCCCAGCAAATAATGTAGTTCAATCGTGCATGCATTTACTTTTTTCTGGTGTCCTGGTGAGGTTATGTGATTCTTAAAACTATATCAAAACGAACAGTTAAGATCACTGAAAGAGGTATTATTTTTCAAGGAAATTGAGTAGATTTAGATACAGATTAGAATTGTGTAGAAGACAGAATTTCTGCGCACAATGTTGTCCTTGCATGGCATGGGCTTTGGACAAATGCAATGGCCCATATACAACCAAGGCAGACTAAAAGTGTAAGTACAATGGGAGGAGAAAGGGATGCTGGCTGTAAAAATCATATCTCAAGAACAGCACCTCATTTTTTTAATTCTGATATTCCTGATCAGTCTTGTGTGTAGGACACTCATGTCAAAAGTCCCTGCTACATGAAGTTGTATGTTGCTAACCACAAAAATGCTAGGAACTGTTGGATAACAGATATCTATCCAAAGTGATACTCCTATTAACATGGGTAACTATCCCAATTACTATACAACCATAAAAGTTGGTGGAATAAGATTTGTAGCCATGGTGACCAGGCTTTTTCATTGGCATCCCAGTAGGGAGAATGCCTAATGACTCGAGAAGTGCTCATTACAGAAGAAGGGATGGACGTCTGGTGGTTGGGGTCCCCTTGTGTGCATGTCGCCCATAAGGTTATACAATGTACAGCTGTATTCCATGTTCCCTAGCTCTCTTCCTTCACACCCTCCTTGCAGAAACCATTATAAAGCCAAGTGTATATGTCCAGTTATGAAAGTATAGGTACTTCATGAAGCAAGAAAACCCTTTTGTGTTCCTCTCCTCTGAACCAAGCCAGTTCCAGGAGGTCAACTGTGGTCCTGAAAAGAGCAGCACTAAAACAAAGACCGCAGCCAAGGGCAACAGCAAAGATGCACACCCCAAGTAAAGAGATAGACTACCTTCCTTTCCTCAATCCCTTCACCCTTGTTGTGCCAGGAAAACCACAAGCCTGAAACAGCATCTCATTGGTTTCCCGTCTTCAACCCAAGACTTTGTTTCCCTGGTAGCCGATGGGCATGGAGCTGGGACAAAACCAAATGAAACGGTCATGGCTGGCTTCCTGTGAAACTTTAGGTTCCATTATGATTCCGAGGGGCCCGTGGCTAGAGGTCAACTGTCAGAGCAGGGACTATAAGCGGTCCTATTTGGTCATACCAGCTTCACCTTCTATTTGAAGATGCTCTGCTCACCTAAGCAGAGGAAGACTGGAAACAAAAAACCGTCATCAGTCTCCCTTTGGGATGAAGGGAGTATACAGTAGGATGAGGAACAAACCTGCTCTTCTGCACCCGGAAGGAAAGAGGAAGGAGACTATTGGGCATGTTGAGACCCTGCCTCATTTCAGACCACAGTCGCGTCCACTGACCCGGTCTCCTTCAGTGAAGATCTTTGAAGGATCAAGACTGCGAGACCGTGGTCTCATCTGGAGCTGAGTGAGGTTCAGTGTGCCTTCAGACCTGCTGCATCTAGACCTGCCCGAGAGTGACATCAACCCTCACAGGAGGGCATCATCTCCTACGCGAGGACCCGGAGGTCTCAACCTTCTTCGCAGCACTTGAACCACCTACCTCCAATTGCAGTTGGTGCAGTCCTTATGAACTGCTGCTAAGTCGCACGTGTCCAATAGCCAAGCCATGGGGAAGAGGAGCACAACGCTGCCGGGACAGACGGTGCCCAGGCAGCACGGTCTCCCTGCTGATGCAGGACTGTATACTAGAGCTAGGTAAGGTATCTGACTGTGCGACAATGCCTGCACGAACTGACACCGCACCTTGCCTGTAGATGTCGTACTATCTGCACTGACACCACACCTTGCCTGTAGATGCCGTACTATCTGCACTAACTGACACCGCACCTTGTATGTAGATACTGTACTACCTGCATAATCTGGCAATGCGCCTTGACACCGTACCATCTGTTGCGACTAACTCTACTCTGAATGTGTGAAGGCCCATAAAAGACAATAACGGCTGCAGATGAACTACACGATTTATATTCAATGCTCTAAAATGAGTGAGGACAGCAACTGCTGCTTTATGGAAACCTAAAACAAATAATGGCGATGTATACCATATGCCTTCCTGAAGTTACTAGGCGAATTTCCTTAATATGACTAAAGGCTTATTTCTTTTCCTAAAGAGATTAGCACTGCTTCGACCACATTTATTGCACGCTCTATTTTTGACAGCTGACCGAGGCATTCTACCACGAGCCAAAAATAAGTCTTGGAAAACCGTGAGCATCAAAGCCCGAAGAAGAGGTCCTTAGCCACAGGCTGCGCGCGCAGTATTCCCTGGCAACTCTGGATCCAAGGAAATGACAACATTTCACACAAGCGTTGTTGTCTAATGCCCTGGAGGCTACAGGCTCTGGGGAACGGGCATGACGCCGAGCCAGAGGTGCGACTGTACTAACTGCATTTGCCACAGAATTACAATCGTGTTTTTTAGCCTTCGTTCACTAGACCTGTATGGAGAAAAAAACATACATCCTTGAAAAAGGTCAGTTCCACATTGCATTGGGCATGTTCTTTTATTTTTTTTACGGGGAGAAGTACTACATTTTACTTCAGGGTCTACCACAGTACAGACGAGCGTGACAGAAGCAAACTCGATCCGTACTACAGCAGCACTCTGGGAAATGTCTCTACAGCTGTGCAGACTAGGAGCGGTTCAGCTTCCGGGTCACAGACATCCACAGGCTGCTTGTGGGATGCGACTGTGGTTCCCAGAGGACTACAGGCAACCAGGGACAGCCAGCGCCAGCCCCAAGCTCCCCTCGCCAATAACTGCAGCCTGGCACTCTACTTTGACATGTTGAAGCGAACACGGTAGGGCTTCCAAAATTCACGAGTTTGTGAAGAATAGCCCGGGAATGGAACAAGATATCTTTGGTGAGGTGCCCCCCTAAGTGTACGAGGCCTCATCGAGAAGAGACAGGATATCCTTATCAATGACGCTAACAATAGAAAGGGTTTGAGGCAAACATGTAATAGCTGATGGGGGTTTCCTCCTCGCCAGCCATGCAGTATCAATGTGAGGATGCAGACATGCAGTTTGCTCTGCGTGGCGTCTCCTAAAGGATCTTCCCGCACTAAACTGCTCATAGATTTCAGTTGTTCAGATTCATTCACCTAACAGAACATGTGTATTTGTAAATTTATTTATTTATTTATGCATTTTTATATAGCGCGGACTTTACCCGAAGGCGTCAGAGCGCTTCACATTAGGAACAGACATGAAACATAATGAGAAACATTACAAAAGAACAGATTGCAAAAACATACGTTACTTACATAAGGTAATAGTGAGCAAACAAAATACATTAGGTAGTAAAGGTAATAGTGACAATCGTGAGCAAGCAAAATACTTGAGTAAAAATTGTGAGCAACCAAAATACATGAGGTAGTAAAGGTAAAAGTGACAATCGTGAGCAAACAAAATACTTGAGTAAAAATTGTAAGCAATCAAAATACATGAGGTAGTCAAAAGTGCACAAGAGGAAAAGAAAGTGACAAGTGTGCAGTTATAAGAGAAAACAGAGTATAATTAGAGGTATAGTCCTGCAATAGGTGCTAGACACTCAGGAACAAGCGTTACGTGGGCCAGGTGGCACTTGTGCAAGTATCAAGGGTAAAGACATGTGAGAGGTAGCAGCCGTGTGTTGCAAGGGCAGAGTGGTGTGTGTGCATGTTACAAAAGGGCACCGAACACCAGTACATGGAAAATACTGCAAAAAGGCAGACCCTCCAATCACAGGCATACACTGGGAAGGCACTTACATGGTCATGGAAAGTAGAAATTATCAGTAGTGGGAAGTCTTCCTCACAAATAGCAAGAGGACGTGAGTTACTTATGGAGGTGTCTCTGGAGGAGGAGAACTTTGAGGTCCCTTTTGAAGGCCTGGGAGGAGGCGGTGGTCTGGAGCTGAGGTGGAAAGGAGTTCCAGATTCTCACTGCGTTGCCTGAAAAGGATTGGGCCATTGTTCTTTCCTTATTGAAAGTGGGAGGTTCAAGCAGTAGATTCTCCGCATTGCGTGAACGTCTAGAGCCACCAGAGAGTTTCAGTTTATTTGCCAGGTAGCTGGGAGATGAGGAGTGCAAGGCTTTGTGGGTAATGCAGGCAGTCTTGTAGATAGCTCTAGCCTCGAAGGGAAGCCAGCGGAGGGTGGATAACATCGGCGTGATGTGATCGCTTCTTTTGGCCCCATAAATGAAACGAGCTGCTGAATGGAAGACAGACTTAAGTGGGGACAGGTGAGATTTGGGGAGGCCAGTAAGTAGAGAATTGCAGTAGTCTAGTCTAGAGAGGACCAGCGATTGCACCAGGGTTATAAGGTCCTGCTCCGGGAAGAAGCGACTGATTACCCAAAGAAGGCGCAGTTGGTAGCGAGCAGATTTTGCAATAGAGTTGATGTGGGGAGTTAGATTGAGTTTTTTATCTAGAATGACACCAAGGGATTTTGCACTGTCGACAATGATGGGTTTATTGTTTAGTAGATTCATCTGATCCATCCATGATTGAACCGGGGGAGGAGAGAGTGAGGAGGAGAAGAGGAGGAATTCAGTTTTGGAGGGATTCAGAATCAATTGATGAGTAGACATCCAGTTTTGAATGGAGTCAAGAGTAGATCTTAGGATGGAGAGATCATGAGTGGAGGCAACCTTGAGGTAGAGTTGAGTGTCGTCTGCATAGAGATGATAGTGAATCCCAGATTTGCTTAGGAGGTTTCCCAGTGGTTCTAAGTAGAGATTGAACAATGTTGGTGCTAGTATTGATCCTTGGGGAACACCTTGACCCACCGCCACAGGAGGAGAGACTGTTGGCTATTTTGATCATTTGAGATCTGTCAGAGAGGAAGGATGCAAACCACTTAAGCACAGAGCCCTCCATGCCCATTCTCTGTTGAAGAATATTGAGGAGGGTGTTGTGATTAACAGTGTCGAAGGCTGCGGAAAGGTCAAGGAGAATTAGCAGACAGGACCCCCCTGAGTCGAGTATCCTCAGCGCATCATCAACCACTTGCAGAAGGGCTGTTTCAGTGCTGCAGTTTTGGATGAAGCCGGACTGACAATGGTCAAGAAGATCATTGTCCTTGATATGACGAGAGAGTTGTTTTGCTACACATCTTTCTGTGATCTTCGCAAGAAAGGGAAGGTTAGTGATGGGGCGGAAGTTGTTGAGGTCATTCGCATCAGCAGTGGGCTTTTTAAGCAGAGGGGTGACCTGCCCAGTTTTGAAGGAGACAGGAAGGGAGCCTTGCCAGAGGGAGAGGTTGATCAGGGTAGTCCAATAGGAAAGGGAATGGGTATAGAAGTCCAAGGCAATGGCACTGGGGATAGGGTCAAGAGAATGGTTGGAGGGCTTTGTTTCCCGTATGCACTTGAGAAGGGCATCTTCAGATATGGGGTCAAAGCTCTGCCAGATGGCTAAGGATTTGCGCTCCTCTGGAGGTGTAGGATGAGCAACCTGATCCACAAGTGCTTTCACTTTTCCATCGAAGAAAACAGCGAAATCCGCTGCTCTCTGAGGAATCCTCCGCCTTGGAGGTTGGGGGAGAGCAGCTCGGAGTCTTGATGAGATCGAATAGTTTTTTGGGTCTATTTTTGGCGGAGTCAAGGAGGGTTTTGAAGTGCGTCGCTTTCTCAAGGAAGATGTGTTTGTGGTACTTGCATCTTGCTGTGCGAAGCAAGGCTAAATTGTCATTGGAGGGCAATTGTCTCCATTGCTTCTCCAGGAATCTTAGCTGCTTCCTTTCATCATAAAGGGATTTGTTGAACCAAGGTGCTGAGGGAGTGGGCCTTATCCTTTTGCTTTTGAGTGGAGCGACGTTATTAATTTCAGCTGCAAGAACTGTGAGGCATTGGGAGGTGAGATCGTCAACAGCTATGTTCGGGTCTAGTCTTGGAAGGGATAGCAAGGCTGATTCACAGAGGGGACCGATATCAATGTTTTTGGCATCACGGAACCAGGAGATGGCCCTCTTGGGTTGGCCAAGAGTTATAGAGTGTGAAAGTTGAAGGGAGAATGGGATGAGGTGGTGGTCAGACCAGTCTACATGAATTGGGGTATTAGTAGAAAGCATGCCTGCTTTAGAAATAACAAGGTCTAGGATTGCGCCTTTGGAGTGGGTTGACTCGGTGCAGTGTTGGATAAGATCATTTGCAGAGAGGAAGGTGGCCAGTGAGTTCGCAGAGGAGTCATGCGGTGCGCCCCAGTGGAGATTGATGTCACCCACGATGGTCTGATTGTCACTTTGAGAGTATTGGTCGCTGATGAAGTCTTTGAGATCTTCTATAAATGAAGAGCCACTACGAGGCGGGTGGTAAATGATATGGAATCTGAGCGGTGAACGGTGTTGCAATTGAAGTTCAAGAGAAAGGCATGCAAAGGTGTGGGGGGAGCCGATAGGAGACGCCTTAAGTTGGAGGGCGTTTCTGAAGATGACTGCAACACCTCCCCCCGTGTTTTCAGTTCTGTCATTCCTAAATATGGAGTAACCTGTGGGTAATAGGAGATCAAAAATAGCGTGAGAGGTATCTTTGAACCAGGTCTCTGTCAGGAAGAGCATGTCAAGATTGTGAAGGGTGATGGTGTCGGAGATTTCAAGTTTGTGTTTTACTGCAGATCTGCAGTTGTGAAGCATACAGCGCAGCTCTGTCAAGACTGTTTTGGTGACGGGGGCACTTGGGCTCTGAAGAGTGATCGGGATATTGTACATTTGTGGGGGTGCTCGGGAGGGTTTAGGTGGACGCTTTGTTCTGACAGAGGTGATGGTCGGAATAGTGGACAGTGGGGTTGCTAGGGTATGCCTGTTGAAGAAGGGTGGCGTTCAAGGGCTTGTGCGAGTTAACGACGTTTGCAGACGAAAGGTTGAGCTTGGCTGTGTTGGGGTGAGGGGGCGAGGTGCAACTCCGGGGAAGTTGGGAGGGAGTAGAGGTGCATGGAGGGGTGGAGATCTTAGAGCATAGAAGTGAAATGGCAACTGTAAGCTGGGAGATGGAGGTGATCAGGGAGCCTAGCGTATTTTCCAGTGAGAAAGAGGTAGAACATGGAAGGTTGGGTGGCTCGACTGAAATAAGGGGGGGGGTGGAATTGGTGGTGGAAGGCAGGGAGAGGTGGGGGGACAGGAGGTGTGTCGGGGGGCGGTGTTCACAGGTGAGGAAAGGTGGAGGTTGGGAGCGGAAGTAAGTGAATTGGGTGTTAAGGGAGAGTTGTCATTGTTGGTGTTGCATAAGGGGGAGGAATTAAGGACAAATTTAGAGGGAGAAAGGTGCGGAACACGTCGGTAGGGAGGTAGGAGGGGGAGGCCTGTGTGGCGACATGGGAATGTAGGAGGTTTGGGAGGAAAAGGGGTGCAGTGGTTGCGGAGGTCCTGTCAGTTAGGAGAGGTAGCGTTGAGGGAACGGTCATCTGGCAGAGTGAGGGGGGGTTGAGAGAGAGGGAAGTTGAGGAGGGGAAGTGTTTCTGCTGGGCCAGAGGGAGGGAGATGGAAGGTGTTACTAGGAGGGGAAAGGGGGTAGTGCGGCAGTACTGGAGGAGTAGGAGGGAGGAGAGAGATGCAGTGGGAATGTGGCAAAGACGGGGTGTATGACGAGGGGATGAAGGGTTGGAGAGGAGGGATGGAAGGAGGGCTAAGGGGAGCATAGGGAAAGTTAATTGGGGGAGAGTGTTGGAGGAAAGGAGGACTAAAGAGGGGGGTGATGGGAAGAAGTATGGGGGAGGAGAAGAAGGGGGTGATGGGAAGAAGTATGGGGGAGGAAAAGAGATTGGAGTATCGTGATAGTGCAGATGGGACGAGGAGCATGTTAGCTAGTGGTAAGGCTGAAGTAATGTGGGAGGGGACATACTGTGGGGGGGAGGAATAGGAGATGAGGTGAGTTGTGGGGGGGGAAGGAAGAGGGCCGGCCTGAGCTTCTCGAGAGTGCAGCCAATTGGAGTGAGGTGGGGTCGGCGGAGGAGAAAGGGAGTAATGGGTGGAGCTGGAAGGAGAGTCAAGGGGAAACCCGGTTGCAGAGGAGGGGAGTAAGGAGGGGAAGAGGTGGTCAAAGAGCGAGAGGCAGGAGTCTTTGCCTTGGATCATAACAGTACCGTTGTTATAGAGTGAGATAGTGAGGTAGCCATTGAAGCACCCAGAGGGGGAAATTTTTAGTAGTTTCCCATAAGGGATAGAGGAGGAGGAGGTGACGTTAAGGGAATTGTAAAAACTGTTGGACCAAGAGGGGGTGTCGCGAGTGAAGAAGATTAAATCGTTTTTGAGCCTCCCAAGACGACCATTGTAAAATTGATCCACAAAAAGGGAGTCCGGGAAACGTTCAATAGTGTTATGCTTCAGTCGTTTTAGTGTAGCTTTAGGCTGGTCGGGAGGATAAATGATTTTGTAGCAATTGGCTCCAGTCTGAACTCGAGAGGTGGCCATGGTGGGAAGATGAGGCGAAGGAGGGTGGGGGAGAGATGAGAGGGGTGTTACTGGGAGAGCAGTAGTGAGGAGAAATAAGAGGGCAAAAAGGGGGCGCATAATCTGGGTTAATGTGCCGTCAGGCTGTAAAAGGCCTAAACGATGCAGCTGGCACTACTTGCTGCGCAGCTGTAAAAGGCCTAAACGGTGCAGCTGGCACTACTTGCTGCGCAGCTGTAAAAGGCCTAAACGGTGCAGCTGGCACTACTTGCTGCGCAGCTGTAAAAGGCCTAAACGGTGCAGCTGGCACTACTTGCTGCGCAGCTGTAGAAGGCCTAAACGGTGCAGCTGGCACTATTTGCTGCGCAGCTGTAAAAGTGTTTAAAATAAATACCACACAATTAAAGAGTTAAGCGGATGGCGATTTTGACGGAGGAATGCATTCCGAGGGCTGTCCGATTGCTGCAGGAAGCACTGGCCGTGAAGATGAAACATCTGGAAGACAGGCTGTGGACTTACTTAATACAGCTCGGTAAATAGGCGTGCAGGTGCGCGCGGCGTCGAGGTCTCCAATTCCGCCATTTTCTGGTCAGGTGGCATGGGCTGGTCGTGAAACAGCAGTACTGAGCCAAAATGGCGACCGTTAGAGGCTGTATGTGTAAGATTGAGCTAAAACAGGCAGTTTCAGGCAGTTTCAGCAGTGCTGTGATTGGAGTCGGGTGGCGCCATTTTGGAGCACCTTTCTAGTGCGACTCTGGCTCGAGAGCACTACAGCGCTTTGCAAGAGACACCAGACACCTTCCAGGCACGGGGAAGAGTGGTTTTCTCAGGTGCTGCCTTGGATGCTCTTCAGATCTCCTCAAGGTGCCCTGGGCCTAAGTCAATGTAAGGCCCCCTACTGCCTGCAGTGGAGAACTTGTAGGGTCCTCACTTTTACAAAAGGCGCCTGCCCTGTCCCGGGCGCCGCCATCTTAATGACAGGCAGCCATGGCAAGGGTAGTCTGTGATCTGGCCCCCAAGCTAGGGTGACCAGGCGTCCCCTTTTTTGCCCGGACGGTCCCTGTTTTTCCCCATCTGTCCCAGCAAATTTCAAGAACTTTAGCTCATGTCCCAGATCTTAGAGAGGCTTGACTGAAAACGGTGGGAGATGTTTTCCATGCTTTACAAAGCAGGGATAGTTAGCAGCCGCTCCAAGAAAGCAATTTAACTAACAGGCAAGCCACTGGGCTCAAAAATTGCATTTTATGTATGTTCTTACTTCCTGTTCTGTAATTCTCTGCTGAGGAGCTCTCTCATCGCTTGAAGTAAAATGATAGTCCTTCTTCTACTTTTATTAAATGTCCCGGTTTTTGGCTTTAAAATTCGGGTCACCCTACCCCAAGCGTCCCAGCCAGACAGGGGGGGTGGGGGGCTTTTCCAGGAGCAGTGGGGGGCAATGTCACGCGCTGCTCACCTTTTGAAGCACCGTGCTCTAAGTCTAAGCGCACGTTCACCTTGGTGCTGAATAACAGATGTTTGTTACCCAACTCAATGGTACTCATTTTATCGATGGCTGAGTAGACCCGCCAGGATTTGAACCGGTGCCCATGAGGTCGGAGACAGGCCCCTGCATTAGTCCACTGAGCCACCAGACCCGGCCTCTTCAATGGGACGCCTAGAAACAGAGGGCAAGGAAAGTATTGCGATACTGCTCCCACTGCGTGGTCTCCAGCGGTTTTTCGCATCTGCTGGACTCAAAGGGTCTTTGAAATGCTAGAATTTATAGTTCGAGTTTAGACTCCTTATCGCTCCTGAGGGGGGAGGGGAGGGGGACAGTTCTAGGCGCCCATCACACTTCCTTGTACAAAAATACTTCCTTCCGTTTTTTGAGATGCTGGCCCTTTTAATATCACATTATGGCAATATGGCCAGTGCCTGCTGGACTTCTGTTTCATCCCAAGCAAACACTTCCAAAGAATATAACAAGCATTTACAATGCAACGGTCTCGCCTTTGCAAAAGTTAGCGCTTTTGGCATTGTAAATGACAAATGTTTTATTTATGTGTTGGTTTTGGAAACAGATAAATAAATGGCATTGTCATGAGCAGTAGAGAGTGAGTAGTAGAGAGTGAGTAGTAGAGAGAGTAGTAGAGAGTAATAGTGAGTAGTAGAGAGAGTAGTAGTGAGTAGTAGAGAGTGAGTAGAGAGTAGTAAGTGAGTAGTAGAGTGTGTAGTAGAGAGTAGTGAGTGTGTAGTAGAGAGTAGTGAGTGTGTAGTAGAGAGTAGTGAGTGTGTAGTAGAGAGTAGTGAGTGTGTAGTAGAGAGTAGTGAGTGTGTAGTAGAGACTAGTGAGTGTGTAGTAGAGAGTGTGTAGTAGAGAGTGTGTAGTAGAGAGTGTGTAGTAGAGAGTGTGTAGTAGAGAGTGTGTAGTAGAGAGTGTGTAGTAGAGAGTGTGTAGTAGAGAGTGTGTAGTAGAGAGTGTGTAGTAGAGAGTGTGTAGTAGAGAGTGTGTAGTAGAGAGTGTGTAGTAGAGAGTGTGTAGTAGAGAGTGTGTAGTAGAGAGTGTGTAGTAGAGAGTGTGTAGTAGAGAGTGTGTAGTAGAGAGTGTGTAGTAGAGAGTGTGTAGTAGAGAGTGTGTAGTAGAGAGTGTGTAGTAGAGAGTGTGTAGTAGAGAGTGTGTAGTAGAGAGTGTGTAGTAGAGAGTGTGTAGTAGAGAGTGTGTAGTAGAGAGTGAGCAGTAGAGACTAGTGAGTGTGTAGTAGAGTGGTGAGTGTGTAGTAGAGTGGTGAGTGTGTAGTAGAGTGTGTAGTAGAGTGTGTAGGAGAATGTGTAGTAGGGAGTGTAGTAGAGTGTGTAGTAGAGAGTGTGTAGTAGAGAGTAGTGAGTGTGTAGTAGAGAGTGTGTAATACAGAATGTGAAGTAGAGAGATTGAAGTAGAGAGATTGAAGTAGAGAGATTGAAGTAGAGAGATTGAAGTAGAGAGATTGAGGTAGAGAGATTGAGGTAGAGAGATTGAGGTAGAGAGATTGAAGTAGAGAGTGTGGAGTAGAGAGTGTGGAGTAGAGAGTGTGGAGTAGAGAGTGTGGAGTAGAGAGTGGAGAGTAGTAGAAAGTAGTGAGTGTGTAGTAGAGTAGTAGAGAATGTGTAGTAGAGTAGTAGAGAGTAGTAGAGGGTGTGTAGTAGAGTGTGTAGTAGAGCGTGTGTGTAGCAGAGTGTGTAGTAGAGTGTAGTAGAGTGTGTAGTGTAGAGTGTGTAGTAGAGAGTGTGTAATGTAGAGTGTGTAATGTAGAGTGTGTAATGTAGAGTGTGTAATGTAGAGTGTGTAATGTAGAGTGTGTAATGTAGAGTGTGTAATGTAGAGTGTGTAATGTAGAGTGTGTAATGTAGAGTGTGTAATGTAGAGTGTGTAATGTAGAGTGTGTAATGTAGAGTGTGTAATGTAGAGTGTGTAATGTAGAGTGTGTAATGTAGAGTGTGTAATGTAGAGTGTGTAATGTAGAGTGTGTAGCAGAGTGTGTAGCAGAGTGTGTAGCAGAGTGTGTAGCAGAGTGTGTAGCAGAGTGTGTAGCAGAGTGTGTAGCAGAGTGTGTAGCAGAGTGTGTAGCAGAGTGTGTAGCAGAGTGTGTAGTGTAGAGTGTAGTAGAGTGTGTAATGTAGAGTGTGTAGTAGAGAGTGTAATGTAGAGTATGTAATGTAGAGTGTGTAATGTAGAGTGTGTAATGTAGAGTGTGTAGTAGAGTGTGTAGTAGAGTGTGTAGTAGTGTGTGTAGTAGAGTGTGTAGTAGAGAGTGTAGTAAGTAGTGACTGTAGTAGATAGTGTGTAGTAGAGAGTGTCTAGTATAGAGTGTGTCGAAGAGAGTAGTGGCTGTAGTAGTGAGTGTGTAGTGAGTGTGTAGTAGAGAGTAGTGACTGTAGTAGAGAGTGTGTAGTAGTGTGTAGTAGAGAGTAGTGACTGTAGTAGAGTGTGTAGTACAGTGTGTAGTAGAGAGTTGTGACTGTAGTAGATAGTGTGTAGTAGAGAGTGTCTAGTATAGAGTGTGTCGAAGAGAGTAGTGGCTGTAGTAGTGAGTGTGTAGTGAGTGTGTAGTAGAGAGTAGTGACTGTAGTAGAGAGTGGGTAGTAGTGTGTAGTAGAGAGTAGTGACTGTAGTAGAGTGTGTAGTACAGTGTGTAGTAGAGAGTAGCGACTGTAGTAGAGAGTGTGTAGTAGAGTGTGTAGTAGAGAGTGTGTAGTAGAGTGTGTAGTAGAGAGTAGAGTGCGTAGCAGAGAGTAGTGACTGTAGTAGAGAGTGTGTAGTAGAGTGTGTAGTAGAGAGTGTGTAGTAGAGTGTAGTAGAGAGTAGAGTGCGTAGCAGAGAGTAGTGACTGTAGTAGAGAGTGTGTAGCAGAATGTGTAGTAGAGAGTAGTGACTGTAGTAGGGAGTGTGTAGTAGAGAGTAGTGACTGTAGTAGAGAGTGTGTAGTAGAGAGTGTGTAGTAGAGAGTGTGCAGTGATTTGAGTTTTACATCAAATTAAAAACGGGAACGGAACAAACTCATCCTATACATTATTGTGGTAGGTGCCCACGCATATAGGGTTAAATGATGCGTTAGATGCCACAGGTCCCACCAACACGCTTCCTTTATGATAGGAGAATGCCCAACATCGCGGAGATTTGCTCTCTGCTCTTCCCGGATATTTGTATTTTCAAATGTATAATGTTATCCTGCTAAACGAAGACGATGCTCAAACTATAAAAGAAGAGGGTTTCACAGATATGTTAGTCCTTCCGGGCAAACGAAATGACCCAAAGAAAGATCAAGTGACAGTTTAGAGCTCCAAGTGAGTCTTAATAAAATCAGTGTCTGGAACGCATAGCATCAAAAAACGAGCGGGGCATCAAACTGCAGTGTCATTCAATCAAAGCTTCAAGGCTTCTGAGCGCTAGCCGAGAATTATTTTTTGTGAAGCACTAATCACTGTGGAAGGTGCCCCTGCTATCCCAGATGTGAGAAGTCAGTCTGATATGAAAATAAGCAGTATTTGGAATGAATGTATTTGGCAGGGGGAAGGTGGGGCGGCGCAAGACCGTACTGACGAGTGAACAGGAGCCATTTTGTACCGAGTGATTCTGCCTGTGTGCATGTAGACAAACCAGGCAGCAGCATGAGCATGTGATTCGGTAAAATAACAAGCATTTACAATGCAATGGTTTTGCCTTTGTTAAAGTTAGAGCTATTGGCATTGCTCTTGACACTCTGAAGCTCCACTCTGAAGCTCCACTCTCCACTCTGAAGCTCCACTCTGAAGCTCCACTCTGAAGCTCCACTCTGAAGCTCCACTCGGAAGCTCCACTCGGAAGCTCCACTCGGAAGCTCCACTCGGAAGCTCCACTCGGAAGCTCCACTCGGAAGCTCCACTCGGAAGCTCCACTCGGAAGCTCCACTCGGAAGGGGCAAAGATCGGAGCATCACGGAACTAAAACAAATATAAACAAGGCAGTGAGTGCAGCACCGCCTTAGCAGTGGGATAGCAGCCTTGATAACATCGGAGCAGCCCCTGCGCCCGGCCTCAAAACAATAAAGGCAACTCTAGAATGCAGATTTACCTGTATCCCGCAAGTGATGTACGCAGATGGGAAAGAAACAAATAGCAACCTTGGAGAGCTGGCGGGGCAGGCAAACACAGCATCGGGAGACGCAATATAAATAAAATAACAGCTAGTATCAAATTATACAAAAGCCCAACGTAACGAATTGCTCAAAAAAGTCAAACATCATGTGTACATGAAGACGCAATATAAATAAAAAAAAAAAAAACAGCCACCAACAGATTAAAGAAAAGCCCCTCCATAGCGGATCGGTAAATAAACTCCAAACGCATCTGTTTATGCAGCATCACACAACCCACATGCCCGTAATATTAAACAAACAAGTGATAGCCGCAAACCTTATCATTTAAATTAGTTAAAAAGCCGTTGTCCGAGCACCCGTGAATTGCCTGAGAGCTGGGGTACAAGCCTTCGCCAATGCAGAACGGGCACAGAGAGGCAGCCTGCTGTGGCGGAGCGCAAAATGATGCCCCCCCTGCAGAATGCGAAGAGGCCCCGAGGCTCTTGAGTATAAAGCATGCCTCGCAGATATGTAATGAGCTTGGGCTGAATAGGATCCCCCCGAAAGGCTGCAGGGTTTCTGCATGTTAGCCCCTAAAGAGCGGTAACATTATTAAAGCCGGTTTATGAGGTAATGGACAAAGTAAATGACTTCAACTAAAAAGGGTGTAAAAAAGGGCCGTGTCTTGATTTCGAGTGCTCGATCGGTTTATGAATTATGTGATGACTCGGTTCAGATATGGGGTCCAGGATCAGTACATATCCAAACGCCTTACGCTATCGGCTTGGATAGAAAGTATTGTAACCAAACTCGAGGGGACTTCAGAAGTACAGTGCCATAAAATTCAGCCATCAATGTTTAAAACTAAATAAAAAGGTAGCGTCCCAAAAAAATAAATAAATAAATAGCGCCTTCGGGTAAAGTCCGCGCTATATAAAAATGCATAAATAACTAACTAAATACATACCGCAAATCACTGCCGTCACTCTGCCGGCCTGCGACCAGGAAGTCAGGCAGGCCGGCGCGTCAACAGGAAACAGGAAGTAGGAGGGCGGGAGCCTACCCCGCCTCCCACGGAAGAGCCGCGATTGGACGGAGCCGCCGTGTTTGGAGCACCGGAGCAGGCAGGAGCCTACCCTGCGCCCCGGTGCAGAAGGAGGTAAGAAGAGTCCTGCTGCCAGGCCCTGCAGCTGAGGAGAGCCGCCGCACGAAGGAAGCCGGTGAGTGCGTTGCTGAGCGGGGAAGGGGGAGGCGGGGGGCGCGGGGAAGGGGGGGGCGCGGGGAAAGCATGTGCGGGCGGGCGGGCTTTGTATGTATGTGTGCGTGCGTGTGACTGTGGGGGAGGGGGGTGTGTGTGTGTGAGCGAGTGTCTGTGTGCCTGTATGTGTGTGCCTGTGTGTGCATGCGCTCGCCTGTGTGTGCGTGCGTGCGTGCGTGCATGCAGAGGGGTGGGGGCTGCCTGCCTGCGTCTGTAAAAGCAAGGGCTGTGAGTTACTCTGCGCATGCGCGGGGGCAAGCCTGTTCATTCCAAGCCAGCCTCAGCCAGCCTCGGGAAAAACGAAAGTAATAAAAAAGCGAAACTGACACTGCCACTGCAGACAATGCTGCGCGCTCCCGAGGTGAAATCCGGCACTGAAAACGCTCGTAACACTTTGGTGTCCACTCTCCTAAAAACGGATCACATTAGTTGTCGAGCTGACAGCATTCATGCTTCGCATGAATGCTAACGTCAGCTCGACCTAAAAACGAAGGGCAATTGCGAGTGTTTGCCTAAAACCCTACCTTCCACTGCAAACGTTTGCAAGTCTGTCCCTCATCATAGGGGGTGACCACATTTCAAAAGCAGGACATTTCTTAAACTTAGAAAGACTACAATTGTACAACTGAGGAGCACATCATGACTTACAGGACAGCGATTATTAACATAGAAACAAAATCAAAGCGGCACGAAGGGATTAAAATACATGCACCTTTTCCAGCCCGTATCATGAGAGTTCAACAGCTTTCCGTGTAGAGCTGCTAACTAACCTTGCCTTTGAACACATAAAAACTTTACTATTTAAAGTCAACCCTCTCTGAAGGCTGGGACCTGTGCTAAATTTACTGAAGTCTGCTGAGACAGCTGGTGAAAAAGACTGTCCCAGCACGCCTGGCCACCCTACCATCAAAGGCTGCATGGGGTAGGCCAGCCACCATTTTCTTGTCAAATCCTGCCAGTTGTACTTTCTCCTTTAGCTGCCAAAGAGCTCAGCAAGGCACACTCCACACTTTCGAGGCGGCAGAGGACACTGCACCGATGGCGCGCAGAACGGACCGACTGAAGATGTTAAGAGTGGCCGCCTCAAAAGACTGCTCCCTGGCGACAGGAGATCTCTACTACTATGCAGGCCGCAGGTGAAGTAAGGTCGCAGACCAGTCTTCCCCTGAGGAATTCACGCATAGACCGGAAGGACAAGGTGTGGGGGTGGGATTAGAGGGGCAAGGGGAAGGGGTGGGATCTGGGAGGGCTTAAAAAGGTGTTAGGAGAGGAGAATTAGCCTCTTCTGAACACCTAAGCACCACCGAGGGGGGACTTAAGAAAACTTTGTCCACCCACCCTACAGGTCTTAAGCGATGGGCTTGGGGGTGGTTTTCGGGTCTGAGCGCGCCAGTTTAGGGCAGATTGCAGGGCAGAGGCGTGGCGATACTTTGGCGGGGTGCTGAGTCACATACGGGCAATCCTTCCCTTGAGGGGGAGAACTGTACACGGGTGACTGATAGTGGGGCGTGGGAGGCAATGAAGGAATTTCAACAGAGGATGCTCGGAGGGCAAGTGAAGGTGAAAATGGGGAGAGGAAGGAGGTCACCGAGTGAAAAGGGGAAGAGTCAAACAGTTGAGATGGTTTTGAGAAGGAGAAATGGGAGAATGAGTCGGTATGTGGTGGGGAAAGTACATTTATTGCATTTATGTACTATGTAATAAAGTCTATTGGAGTGCAACCTTGTCCTAATAAAATGGCCTTTTACGCTTCAAGTAACAGCGTGGAGTCTGGTTCTTGCGCGAGTAATTACATAAACTAAGACCCAGAAGCACTGTATCTGGGCTTCTCACTGGAAGGACTGCGCCAGCTCACAGTGGGGGTCACGCTGTGGCTCTTGGTGGGGAGCACGAGCATTACTTGTAATGAGGTCAGCTGTAAGTGGGGAGGGGGCCCTGACCTGCATGCCATGGCTTCCGCTCAAGCAGTAGAAGTCCTTTAAGTGGCCAGATCGAAGAGCTGCTACACAGCACTAATAAAAGTCTGACACCGACTACTGAAAGAGGACACTGCTGACCCATGCTCGCTGGCAGTAGCAGTGCTGCAGCCCTCCCAAAATAACCATGCTGGAGTTCAGGTGAATGAGTAATTAGGATGCCTTTCATTTTTGTTCACATCTTCTAATATCTGCTGAGCGTTCTAAGACAGAGGTCATAAGTCAGGCGGTCTTCTGTCGCATTGCTGCGTTTTTAAATTGTAAAACTGCGTGTTTGTGTAAATGTAGTGGCCATTAAGAAACTATGATGCTTGTAAATGACTGTGCGGTACCGCATCCTGCGTTAGTTATATAGGGAGGTCATTGTGCTACAAAGTGCGTCCACATACCACACCCTTACACTCTCATGATGAGTGGGCGTGGCTCACCTGCTACACTTGTTCTGATATTGGTGCTTGAATTCAGTCACATTGATGGCAGCGCCCCCACTGTGAAAATTGTCCCAGCACCACAGACAGAGATAAAAACATCTTTCAAAATATGACCATAAAGCCGGGGAGTGTCTGTAATTGGGATTGGTTGTGGTGCCGCTCAACAGTCTTCGGCGCATACGGCTGGTCGGTTAGTAATCCCTCTACCACGCGGAAGCAGCTCAGATGATGTACTAACTGCACTCTGCAGTCCTGGAGCTGGTTCAGCCATGGCAAGCTCTAAACCTTCTAGACAGCTGACTACAAAGCATCGGTGGAAGGTACCCAGATCGCCACTAAAAGCCACACAAGTTTACTGCGTTCTAGGGGCAGAATACCACAACTTGCCATTCTGCCGACGGCTTAAACATCCTTTGACGGTTTCTGCTGATACTCCTGTATGCTGTGGGTCTTCAACCTGGCAGCCATGTCACAAGCCATCAGCTGCACTTTTATCTTGTTTGGACTCTTGAGCTAACACTTTGCATGCTGGGTCTTACTGGACGGTAAGAAGGTTGGAAGGTACCAGCATGCCAAGTGATGCGAGGGAAAAAAAAAAAGACCAGGACTTCATAATGGTGCTAGCGTGGCAAGGGGGCCAGTTGGAAAGTCTGAGTCTAACCAGATCACAGATAGCACAGCCTACCCTGACCCCGAAGAAGTCAGGAGGATCCTATGTGTGCGCTTGGAGGTCGTTGGTTGGCAGAAAGAAGCACAAGACAATGTCAGAATTACCGTCGCTAGACATGAGATTGAGCAGAGTGCTGAGATAACTTGACTGTCCCTCAGAGATTCACCTATAGGATTGGGAATATAACCCAAAATAATGGGGTGAGTTCCAAGAGAGCAGAAGAAATAAGTAAGAACGCTCTGTGTGCCAAGATGCCACGCTGTATTTAGGAAGCCACTGTTCTGTGGCAGAAGCACCCGCCTCTGAAGTAAACTGATGGAGCACCCACAAATCAAGAATAGATTAATGAGGGCTTAGATTCAGAACTGGAGCAAAGTCTATAGAAGCTTCAGGGCATTGGTGTTCCAGCTTGATGCCAGTTGTTACGCTCGGACACCATGCCTAATTTGAAGCAATCACTCCGCATCTCCGGCTCACCTCACTTCACACTCTCCTTTAGACTTTTTCAAACATTTGACTGTCTTAGGATGAGAGGTTTCCCTGAAAAGTTTACTGCAAATAGGGACGCCCTGCATTTCAATAACCCATTTCACCATGGGGAGCAGCATGTTTGCGTTTCTCACAAGTAGACGTTTGTGATGTATATGGAGACAGAAATGCATACACACGTTCTACCACAAGATTCTAAGTGTACACATAAAACATACGAAGTAGGAATGAGGTCGAGATTCCCTTTACATAAACGTGGTGAAAAACCACCACCAACACACAATTTTCATGTTCCTTTTGTTGGAACATGGAACTGTAACCACAGCTAGCTGGAAATTCTTCTGATATTTGGCGGGCGTGATCTCCTGAGCGGTCATCTAAGCTGTCAAACACTTCTAACAGTTTCTGCACAACAGACAGAGGCCCGGCTTGGCTACCGAAAGCTTGTGCTTGAGACCTGCAACACCGGTCTGGTATACTATTGACCCAGAGTGGACCAAGAATCATGGCCTCACTAGGCAAACAGCAAAAAGACTTCTAACAATTAACAAAGTTAGTGCCATGCCCCCTAAAATAATTTTTTTAAAGTGCATTTGTTTTTATAATAAAAAAAATATTTATTTTGCAGACACCTAAAATTAGCATTGACAAAGCCAATATCTATGCCTTTGACGATAGACATTAAGTTGCCTCATGTCATGCGCGACCCTTTGAGCCATTCCTTGGTTTAAGCTACTGTACTTGGTGAGATTTGCAAGCCCATGCTTACAATGATAAAAACTAAAGCCTCAGAATTCAACAGTCCACTGCCTAAACTGCAAGGAGAAGTAGTAACTAAGCAGCCCAGTGTTAACACTGCACTATTTGCGCCATGATCTCAGACCAGACAGACGCAGGAAGTTAGGAAACTGCAACTCTTGTTATATGAAATGCTGCTTTTTTGACTTTTTATCATTCGACCTAGAACATTTTCTTGGATAACCGTTCCTGTTACCATACCATTGAACTGTCTTAAGAAGGGCACATTCTCTTAGACACACCTACAAAATAGATAAAACACACCCTGAAAATAATAACACGAAAGATTAAAAGATTAGGCAAATGCTACATTTACGAGAACGCACTGAAATTGGCAAGGATTTGCATTCAGGCAGGAGATTTTGTACTACCTGTGTTTGCTAGAACAGTATTTATCAGCCAATGAAGGTGCAGCCTGCAGCAGGGTGCCACCCACTGCCACACCTGCACTCCGCTGCTCGCGCAGCCATGTATGTGCGCATAAACAGTGGTGCCACTGAGAATTCTTTAATTGCGATGAAGCAGAAAGCAGGTGGCCTGGCTATCAATTAAAACAACCTGCTAAGTAACAATGTCTTTTCTGCTGATTTGTTTGTTGGACAAAGAACACCCGCAAGTCTGGCTTTATTCCAGGGAAGCTATAAAGCACAAATGCATGCTGTCGGGGGTTCCACGCTGCCACGCCCTATTGGACACTTCAATTCAGAAGACTAGAGCGCGCCAACTCTCTTGGGCAGGTCATACACAATAGATAAACACAAAAGACTCCATACTGCCGAAAACGTCTACAAAGGCACAATTCAGACGCGAGGAGAGAGTAGAGAATTTAGTGATGACAAGGTGTTAATGAGATCTCCAACGCAGAAAACTCAATAAACGTAATCATTTTTAATAGAAAAAAAACATCTCCTTGGTTTGGCAATGCAGTTAATTCAGAGCCTTTTACATGCACCAGAAACCAGACATTTTTTCGTCCTAGAATTAAGGTGTAAGCTACAGTTGTGGGCGTACACATCTTCACAGGGAAATCCTAGGAGTTATGTGTCTGGAATTAACTTAAAAGTATCCAAGTGCTTTTCTGGGCTGTGAATTGAAGTGCAGTCTAGTGCGTTCATTGTCAGCACTGAGGTGCTGTTAAAGGCACTGATGAAGCGGGCAGGCCAGTTTGGGCTATGATGCCATGGAGTGTGTGCCATGGCTTGAACCCTGTGACTTATTCTCCTGTCTGCAATAATGGTTTCCTGGAAGGCAGTTTCGTCAACCCTCGAAAATTGACTTAAAGGAAGTAAGCCTGACCAGAAGTTGGACTTGTGGGGCGAATGAAGAGGTCTTTCTCCCTCTAGTGCACAATGGTTACTCCCAGCTGAATGTTACAACCTCCTTAGGAGAAAAAAAAGTGGCTTTACAGGTGAAAGGTGGAGAATAGCAGAATCGCAAGACGGGTGAGATAATTTGTAAAAAATAATTAAAAAAAATAATTAACCACTCCCTCCTGTCAAACAGACCTAGTTCTTTGGTGCCTCCGGAACAACAGATGAAAACAGCGCTACAGCAAAAGATAAAGAGTTGACCAACAGCAAGAAAAGAGGGGGCGGACCTCCAAACGGCATCTTTATATAAAACGAGAAATAATCATTTTGATGCAGATGGAAGTTGGTTAGACTATAATTAGTTGACAAGGAAATAAACTGAAATAAAATCTGTACTGTTGGACGAGTATACAAAATTGGGTTCATATAGAACTGATTATCACAAACACAATAACAAATTTACGTATTACAAACCTCCAACCTATTTTAAATTGTAGAAAAACCACCATGGCCACATAGTTTCAAAGTGTTTGCAGTCAAAGAATTTGAAGCATGCTCCCCAGCATGGGAGCACTACATGTATGCCGGGTCTGGCGGAGGGCCACTGTACTGCCTTGGGGTACCGGGTATAGGCCAAAGGTACGGGTCTGTACTACGAGCAAGAACTACTTGTAGGCTATGTATTCGGGCTGGACGTCACCTGGTGATTATCAATGTGCAGGTGCTATGACAGAGGTTTAACGCCAAACACACAGAGCCATCCTTGCGCTTTGCGATTAACAACCGGCCCACAGATTTCCGTGGAAGCTGGGTGACGTCTTACAGCAAGTTTTCATATATGTGAGAAAAGTTGCAGGAATTTTGAATTCAAACACATTTTCCAGGCTTTAAACAAATCCCAATATTACAAAAATAGAGAGAAGGTTTGGCAATTTTTTTTTGCACTGTATAAATATTGACAAAAACGTTTGTGCACAATGTTGCAAAAGACTAAGAATACAGATACCTCATGATATGATTGTGAATATATAATTCCCTTTTGTAGTTTGCAACAATGCATTGAAGTTTTCTGTACGGCATAAAAAATCGGATGTAAATCAGAAATTGTACATGGTTTGGAGGGGATGAAGGAGATATTTTTGTAATATCTCTTGTTCTGAAGAACACAGGAACCACTTTTCTGCCGTGGATGGTACTCAGAGGTAGGGGGTGTCAACTGTGGGGGACCACGCAGAGCTACCTAGTTATTTCCATTTCTCTATCCTGATCCTTTTTTACAGACACCAGTAATATGGCGCTTATATCAACCCCCAATAATTAAATCTCAATGGCTGAGTCTTATTACCTAACCCCTTTGCGGACAATCAGGTGAGACTGCATGTCATATTCTTGAACCCTTTCAGCCTCGTTGGAACAGTGCTTTCAGTGCTGGAAATGATGAAGGGGCCGACATAAGGTCCTCAGTAGATTTTTAAGGACTTCCTCTGTGAGGCAGTACATTGTCAAGGGGAGGTCCACACAAACTTCAGTTTACTCTACGATTCTCTGCACACTGCAGCTTAAAATTCAAGTTTCCATTTAAGTACATTCTTTCTGACCTATCAGCGCGCTGGTTCGGTGAAACGAGAAATGCGCTGACATTATTCCACTGCACTATAAAAGTGATTTCACTCGTTTACAGTGCAACTTTCGAAGGCATTCTGGGCGAGTGTATGCTGCCACCACAAAGCACTTTCCTTCAAGTTACCACATAGCCATAGTCACAAGTAAAATAATGTTGCGGCTAAGAAAAGGCTGAATCCATAGCCATTTTATTTCTAACTAAAATAACAAATGATCAAGATTCCAGAACAATCAATTTCTAGTAAAAACAAACTTCTGCTAATAACCCAAAAATACTGCTGGATTACCGGACTTACTGATCAAAATTGAATTCTCTGTCTCTTTAATTACATTTCAGACCTTGTTGGTATGAGACAGCCTTGTCTGAGGGCGCGAGATAAAGCGCTTGTTAATGACTAACGCGTTAGCACTTTGGGAAAAACGAGCTCTCGAAAGTACTATTGCACCATCCTTGATTCTGTGCAACAATGCTAGAGCCCCAGAACCGGTCAAACCAGTGTTGAGTCTCCAATAACAGAATCTGGAAGCGGCTAGTTCTCTCGAGCAGCACCCTCACCAGACTCCACGGCATGCTCCGAGCAATTCTTAAAAGAGACGTAGGCAGTCTCAAGGCCATCTCAGCTTGGAGATTTGCATGACACCTAGAGATGGGACATTAATGTCCAAGACAAGGCCATCTCAATTGCAGTTTTCATCTCACCTGCCATTCGTCACATACGGTTTATGTAGCTTTATTAATTATTTATCTTTTGATTATACCCACCGAGTTTGGAACTTGAGATTGAACATCAACACAGCTGCAAACAGAAAAACAAGTATTTTGTTACCCAGTTAATTTCCTGGTTGATGCAATGGCCAAAACATCTGGGACTTTTAAAGGAACCATCTGTTGTTTTATAGCTGACAGATATAGCCATGTACGCCTTTCGTATTTCCTTAATACTACACTGATTTGTAAATATATGCCTCTATAATAAAAAGGTTTCTATAGAAAAAAAGTTGCAACTTTCTTGTGACCAATTGCAAATTACAGGAATGCCAAGAGGTCTATTGTGGGAATTGTGAAATGAAAGCTTAGAGAAGAGAAGTTCGGATAATGATCACCCCCTGTGAGCCAAAAGGTAGAAAGCAAGGATATTTCTGATGATCTTGAAGAATACTTAGAACATTTGATCTGTGCCTTGGGTCACTTCGGTGTAAATTATATCTAACTACTATTTCAGGCTGAATCAACAGCCGGGGTAACGCAAGATGGGCAGCCACCACCATGACTGGGCAGTGTTTTGGTGGAGGAAATAAATCCTGTTGTGGATGATGAGAAAGAAGCAGGGATAAGATGGCTGCCAATGCTCGTCACGGACAGCAGGTGATCCCTACTCAAACAAAAAAAGAAACGCACTGCTACCACACAGCAATTAGTTAGGATTTTTTCCATTGTTTTTATTTGTTTGATTAATTAAAATCTTACTAAACAGCTAAAACTTTTACAAATATAAAATACTATTTGGCTTACTGCTATACTGTGCTGGTTTTCAAAATCATAAAATATACTCGGAAATGAAGGACACACATCCACTCCTCCAAATAGACACCACTCAGGTCATACTTTTTCTTGTTCAAATTCTTGGTCTCATTTTACTACTACTACTGATCTGCAAGAAGTTGGCGTCATGCTAAGTTTAATTAAATTGGGGTTCCCTGATGCCATTTGCGCGTTATGCCTCCTCCACTCTTCCTCTCAAGGCCGGGACCACCACTGAGACATCAATCTGATCCCATCCTCTTTCAAAGTTCCCCCTGAGTGGAAGGCAGGAGTAGTAACTCCCCGCCTTAAAAAAACATAACCTGATGGAGCCTCTCTTCTTGCTCTACTAAGACTGACAGAGTGCACTGTAGTCGGGAAATCTACTACCTGTAAGAAACCAACGGTCTCGGGCCCTAGCATCGTGGATTCTGCCCAGGACGGGGTACTGAATCAGCCTGCCCTTTTGTGTGCTAGACATTCTAGGGGGCAAGAGGGTGGTCTGTGGGTGAAATGGTCAGTGTCACGGGTGTACTGTGCCCTTTAGATGGCGAGTGGCAATACTGCAATGTGCCCTTGACTTGCTAATTGACAAGGGTGCACAGTGCCTTCAGGTGGTGGGTGGCAATACTGCACAGTGCCTTTGATCCGCTAAGTGATCAGGGTGCACTGTGCCTTCAGGTGGTGGGTGACATGACTGAACTGTGCCCTTGACTCACTAACAGACATGGGTGCACTATGCCTTGACCGTTGACCCACTAAGTGACAAGGGTCACATGCTTGCGTTTGCACAACAGGGCGTTGAGCGCAGAGAGAAATCTAGCCTTCGGTGCTAAAGTGCATCCCTCATCTGCAGTTGCACCCACAATGAGATTCCGTAAGTTTGTGAGAGCAGCGCCTGGGCCATCGGTGTGGCCTCAGGTGAAAAGTCAGCCGTGCCCCTTTCGTAAGAAGAGGGTATTTGCTTAAAACAGGTAGGGTACTCCCACGAATTATGTTTTGTTGGGGTGTGCGTGGCTCTAAATTAATTTCACAGGCACTGCCACTGTAAAGCAGGCTGCAGTACTGCCACATCCACATTTCACAGCATCAAAGCCAATTCCCCAGCAACAACGAAAGAATCCAAACAAAGTCGCAATGACTCACTTCGGTTTGCTGTTGTGACAAATTTGTTCGAGCTCCAATTAGATCTCAGATGGAACCTGCCTCGTGTAGCAGGTCACGCGGAGCGCAGGAGCTGTGTGAGGACAGGCATGACGGCAGCCGACGTCACACCTTGTTGGGATGGGCCCACTTGGGCACTAGTCGGATCAGGGCGCACACTCACTTGGCCCTTCTGTGAAACTCAGGGCACGAAGGGAATGGCCCCGGGCTCTTTAATAGCTACTAACTCACCGAGACATCGTATCTATTATTTACAGCGCTGGAAGGTGCAAGGCCGAGGCAGTAAGCACTATATAAACACATTGCTGTTATTTGCAATGCACTGTACATCACTGTAAAGACCGTGCCAAACAGAAACGAAGCGCAGCAGGAAGGTATCCAATGGACTGCTTTATCGAATGCCCTTAAGAGAGATTGCGACAATTTACGATTGCCCTCACGTTAATCTCCTGCAGGGGTAAAACCTCCACAAGGCCGAGTTTCCCTACCAAGGGTCCTTTTCCACATGCTACCTTGCCTGCTAGCCCCTTCGGGCGGCGAGGGACCGCTCCACCTGCACGGATCAACTACTGACACAAACTCCCGGTCCCTCCTGCACAAGCCCAGCTGGGCAGGACAGACAACACGGATAAAAGTATGAGAAGTGAGACCCACGCGCTATATTAACTCTGCCTTTAAGTATTTGGAATACACGTCCATTTAAAGGGACGGAACATTTTAAACTAATGGACTGTTGGCCCCATGGTCAGTAAAATAAATAACCCAGTTTGTCCGCACCTGGGACAAACACACTGGGATATTCTCAAACGGATATTCTGAGTGAGCAAAATTGATCTGTCACTGAGGATTTCTGACATTATCCACCCAATAGTCATAACTCACAGCAGGTTATGCTACGGTTAATGGGCCTAGAAGAGCCTAGATACGTCTTTGAGTGTTCAGCATCTTTGAGAAGGGCCACAATTTGGCCCTCGAAGTCAAGTTTAACAGTTTCTAGATGCTGGCAATAAAGCATGCTAAAATTTGGGCTGTTGGTGATGGTTTGCAAAGCTGCAGGCTCAACTGGTTTCTCGAGTCATGGGTGGAATCCCTGCACGCAGCGTTACTGGTGGACTTGGGCTGTCGTAACAGCATTATAGGCCCCCGCCCACAAAGAAGAGCACTGGGCCCTGCCTACACAACCACACTGTGGAGGAGCCGCCCGCCCCTGGTTAAATACTGCTTTCTGCATAGATTAGAATGAGGACCCAATGTTTGTGGGGCCTCTGGGAAACTGCCCAGGGTGCCCATGCGTGTACACTGGGCGGACTGCAGGAGTGCTGCATTACACGTGGAACGAGTGGTCTGCGGGAGCGCTGTGAACTGGGAGGCCGATCTGGAAGACCATTGCTGTGGAGACCTTCTGGAGGTATCTTGTCTAAGGGACCACAATATTCCCTCACAGTGTTGGAAGTACTGCTTAGAGGACAGGGGGATGTGGATGTGCATTGTGGGAGGGAGCAGCAACAAAGGCAGCTGTGCTGCTGCTGCACAAACAATGAGCGAGGCTTCAGATGGAGCGAAGGCCTTATTTCTGGCGGTCACAGCGGTAGAAGTACAGTGGAGACCGGCAAAGGATATGCTTCGAGGCAGACTAAGATACACACTAGAAATGGTCTTTAATGTGATTAAAGGAAATAACTTGGCATGGTGGGGCGGAAATTAAGGGTTGAGACCGGATCAAAATCGTACATAGCTTCGGAAAATAAAGTAAAAGAAAAGCTACCAAACCCCAGCACAAGTATGTAGAACAAAGGGGCATGAGAGAAGACAAAAGGAGAGGGTGGGCTGAGAAGGACTTGGGTAAGATGATCACAGAAGCCTCTTCCAGCAAAGGGGGGGGGGAATTGAGGGGCAATAATGGTTAACAGAACAACACAAATACAGACAAAATATGGTAATTTAAAAAAAGAACGAGCAAATACGAACTGAAGCCTAGGCAAAGTCCTCAGTGCGGGGCCACTAGAATGATAAGGTTTTGAGGAAGTGGCATTTTACACATAATTATGGATGTGCTACATTATCCATCATTTCCCTCATAGTCTGCATGTTCTTTGACAAAAAAAAAAAATACAGTTTCAAGCTCTAATGGATCTAAAGTTCCTAATAACGCAGCAACATGTGTTGCAGTGCCGTGGTGAAAATTGCAAAAAACAGTTGGACAGAATGTAGAACAATGTCATACATTCACCCCAGTACAAGGATCTGGGCCTAAATTCATCGTGGAAGGCGCTTCGCAAAAGGTAGACTGCTCAGATTTCTGTTGCTTATTGCTGTATCTGAGTATTAAACTGCTACTAATGAGTTGAAACCTATGCCCAGACAGTGTTCAGAAGTGTAAAAATGGCAAAATAATAAAGTAATATCATCACAAAATGTGCAGCTCACTCTGCTTAACTTATCTTTTCTTGCTGCACAATTTAGCCTACCAAGACGCATAGTTTGGTCCTCCACAGCCACAAAATTCTAGTGGCCGTGCCTTTTGTTTCTCTTACTTTAGAGTGGACTCAAATCCAGCTCAGACTCTGGGAATCTATCCAAACTTCAAAGATACACAAAACAAGTACAGATCTATGCCAGATATAGTTTGATTGTGTCCTCGTCACAAACATGGAATATAAATAGGATATTTGTATAAACGTTTTTCTTCAAATGGGTAGGTAGAGGAAAGCTTCAACTACCAGCGATTGTATGACGTTACAACGAATTCCGTTGCAACGCATGCCTTTACCACGCATGCGTTACAACGGAATTCGTTTTCCACGCATAACCTTTACCTCAAATATTCCTTTACCACGCATACATTTAAAACGTTTTTCGTTGTAAATGTATGCATGGTGAGGGCATACTCTTGATAAAGGTTATAAATCTCCCCTTACATGCCCCCAGCCTCCACTCCTTATATTTACCCCTGCCCTTAACCCTTAATATATATATATTTATTTTACTAAAATGCCCCTTACCTTTTACCTCGCCTTCTCTCCATCTTCTTTGTTTACGTCGGTCGTACGTCGTTAAGAGGAAGCGGAAGTTACTTTCCGTTTCCTCTCTAACGACGTTGATTGCTTCAGCTTCGGCTTCGGCTTCGGCTCTTCAGGTTAGTTTTGATTTTTTTTGGGGGGGAGACCCCCCCAGCCCCCCTTTTTATCCCAACACTTTATTTATTTTTATGGGGGAGACCCCCCAAACCCCCCTTTTTTTTTTTTCATTTACCACACATGCCTTTACTACGTATTTCGTAGTAAAGATATGCGTGGTGAAACCTCTCGTTGTAACCACGCATGCGTTGTAATGCATGCGTGGTAAAGGATTTCGTGGAAACGGCTTCGTTGTAGAGGCCGTTTCCCCTACCAGCACTCTACATCAGAGTCTCTCGGATTTCAGTGACAGAGCAGCTGCCCCGCTCACCTCGCTCGCCCTGTACACCTATAATGTACTGTACCTACACTTCTCTGAGCGAAGCGTGTGCCTCACGTTTAGCCTTTTTCAGTTGTTCCGTCAGGTTATGTGCAGGACAGCAAAACCAGCTGCCTCGGTCACCTCCATTTACTTTCAATTCAGACCAAGCACTGATCAAGTCTTGACCTATTGGCTTTGCCATTGCTTTTTGTCGATTTTGAGCAATTCCAAAATAGAAGGGAGAATCTCCGATCACTAAGGACCTGGGGTATAATTAAAGTAAGATGAACCAATGGTCCCTAATAGACAAAAGAATGTCATCAGTCCTTTAAAATAACCTGCTTCTTCCCCGATAGCCAGTGTAAATGGCTGCAGTAGTGAGATAGTGAAGTGGATTTAGGCAGTTTAAACAGGAGATGAATAGCCAAATTCTGTTTGTTTTGTATCAGGTAGTCCGGTATACCAAGGTACAAATAGTTTGCATAGTCAAGTCAAGAGATAATCATGGCTTGTGCCACAGTTTTCTGGTATTACCAGGGCAGAACATTTAAGAATTCTTTCCCATCCTGGGAATCCAGCATGCAGTTTTGGATATGACCACGATCTGTAGCTTGAGGGATAGTTTGGAGTCTATAAGGACTCCAAAATTCCTGCCATTATCGATCGGGGGGGGGAGGGGGGGGTATCAGTCGACTCGCCAGGTTGAAGACCATCTGTATAGGGCATCATTCCCAAACAGCAGGATCTCCATCTTGTCAGGGTTGCATTGAAGAGCATTAGACCAAAGCCAGTCCATCATAGCGGTCACGCATACAGCGAATTTGGAGGATTTTTCTGGCTCACCGTTGCCATAAGTCAATACTAATTGCATGTCGTCTGCATAGGAGACGACACAAATGCCGAAGGAGTCTATAAGAGATGCTAGTGGAGTCATATAGATATTAAAAAGTGCGGTGTTCAGGGCTGAGCCCTGAGGCACTCCAAAAATAACTTTCTTGGATTGAGAATAGTAGGGTTTAAGCCAAACTGTTTGATCTCGATCTTCCTAAAAGGACTTTAAACAGGACCAAGCCTTGCCCTCTAATCCAATCTGGAGGAGACGGTATATCAAGGTCTTGTGCAAGATTGTGTAAAAGCCGCAGAAAGGTCTAATAGAATCAATGGGGCGTTCGGACTAGCATCGAGAGAAAATTTGACGGAGTTGGTAATTTCCATCAAAGCTGACTGTGTTGCAACAGGCCCTAAAGCCAGATTGTGAGGAGTGTAGGAGGTTACTTCAGGTTTAGGAAATGAGTCAATTGGATATCCACTGCTTTTTCAATTATTTCTCTGCTTCCGGGGGCAGTTAAATAAGTTGGAAATTCGCTAGGTTATTGCATTTGTTTTTTTCAAAAGGGGGATCAAGTTTGCCTTTTTTCATATAGAGGGAACAAACCCCGATTGTACAGAAGCAGTGAATAGAGCATGACATAGGTCCTAGGCAGTCCCCTAGGAGACCGATAACTTGAGGAGGAAGGAGATCACGGGGTGAGTCAGATTTACTTTTAGCAATAAAGCCTTCTTATTTCTTACCGATTCAGAAAAGGGGGTGGTGATGAACAGAGTGCCTGAATTAAGCAGACCACTCTTACCCAGTCCAAAGATCAGGGCTTGATCCATCACCGTTTTTTAGCTCACTGCACCATCCCAGCTCAGAACTTGGCTATATGCAAATTAGTCTGTTCCTGTCCCAGTGCATGATGGGAACAGGGCAAACCAAACTACCAAGCCAATTCTTATACTGGGAAGGAAACAAGCTTCCGGGGACCGGTTTCTGCCATTTCAGGCGTCGTCGGCCCAGCTTGCTTGAATCCTTATTTCTTACCAGCAAACTGTAATGGGTCTTGGCTCTCACTCAGCAAGGCTGAGCCAATACTATAATAGAACAACACAGTTGCCAATGCTGAGACTGACTAAACCACTATTTGTGGTCATTTCATGAAAGAAAACATGAAATGCTGCTTTACAGATTGCAACTTAGTCAAACGCTCATTATTCAATATTCATTTAATTGTTCAAAATATTTTTGTCAGAGAACATAGTATAGATGTGCATTTCTATACATAAACAGACAACACATTAAAGAACGAAATAGTGAGGACACATTGAAGCTATTTCAACACCATTCATTTGGCCAATTCCACATTCATATCACATTCATCCAAGCATAAATCTTAAAAAATAAAAAGGAAAGAAAAAATGGAAAAAATAAATAAAGAAGCGATCCCTTCAACACAACTCAGTGTGTAATTGAACATCTAATGCCTCGTATGTCACGAATTTCAAATCAATCAGAACTGTAACAATGGAACTATTTCCTTATATGCACAGAAAAACTTTGTGTTCAGGGACCAGGTTGGTCGACGCGTTTCGAACCCCAGCTGGTTGTTGGGTTCTCCTCAGGACCAATAACTATCTACAAAAAACAGAATAACACAAGTTTAGACTGACTAGGCTTGACATGACCACTCTCCTTAGGTCACAACTGCGTACCCCTAGACGCTTCCATACCTTGAGATCTCCAGCTTGTGATTATCATCCAGTTATGCCAGGCAACCTGGTCCCTGAACACAAAAAGTTTTTCTGTGCATATAAGGAAATAGTTCCATTGTTACAGTTCTGATTGATTTGAAATTCGTGACATACGAGGCATTAGATGTTCAATTACACACTGAGTTGTGTTGAAGGGATCGCTTCTTTATTTATTTTTTCCATTTTTTCTTTCCTTTTTATTTTTTAAGATGTATGCTTGGATGAATGTAATATGAATGTGGAATTGGCCAAATGAATGGTGTTGAAATAGCTTCATGTGTCCTCACTATTTCGTTCTTTAATGTGTTGTCTGTTTATGTATAGAAATGCACATCTATACTATGTTGTTCTTTGACAAAAATATTTTGAACAATTAAATGAACATTGAATAATGAGCGTTTGACTAAGTTGCAATCTGTAAAGCAGCATTTCATGTTTTCTTTCATGAAATGATCACAAATAGTGGTTTAGTCAGTCTCAGCATTGGCAACTGTGTTGTTCTATTATTCTTATTTCTTACAGCATCTCTGCTTTTCACCCACCTCATTGTGATGGCCATGCTTAGAAGGAGCTGCCAGACACCCCTGCAGCTAATAAAGGCTGCTGCTGCGCTCAAAAGGATAAAAAAAAAAAAAACACTCATGACCTTAAAATAATTCTAACATTGTTTCCACCTATAAACAATAAGCAAGCCTCAATTGGGGTAAATAATATTTACAACGCATTCCATTACTACGCTTGCCTTTACCACGCATGCCTTTAGAACGATTTTCATTGTAAAGGCTGTAATAGCTCTAGATTCAGAGTGAATGGGCGGGGGTGGAACGTATTTGAGGATTGGAGGAACTGCCTCCAATGAAATCCTGAGAATGGAAGGATCGGGACGCGGCTTGTTGAGGAGGGCTGGTGGCTGGGTTTTAGTCCAGTTTTTAGGGCGGGGTAGTTTTTTTGCTGAGGGCGGAGGGGGCTGTGGTGTTTTTAGGGGTGGGGTCTGGGTTTCATGACTCAGGGCAGGTAGTTGGGGTAATTTCTAGGGCTGGGGGCCGGTTTCAGGGCTAAGGACAATGGCTGGGTGTCTTTAGGGCTAGGGGTCAGTTTCAGGGCTGAGGGCCAAGGTGTAACTTTACCACGCATATGCCATAACTAGTCTTGCCTTTACAATGAAATTTGTTATAAAGGCATGCCTGGTAAAGGCATGTCTGGTCAAGACGCGGGTGTGGGAAAACCGCGCTGTTAAGGCATGCGATATAATCACATGCGTGGTTCCATCATACAACCCTCAATTGGACCGAAAACAATTATACAGTTAGAACTCAAACTGGAGTGGAAATATTTGACATCTATTCTGGGTGGTGCTTCAAGGGACGTGTGCACTGCCAAATATGAAAAAAAAAGGCCGAAGCTAAATGAAGAAAACATGACTTCATTGCTTGTCAGCGCATGAACATGTATTCTATTTTGTTTTTGCTGAAGTGGAAAGCCACAAACTAAGCTGGACTCTGAACATCTGTTGATTAGGATTATAGTACTAGGCAAACAAAAGCAGAAGTAAAGAAAAGGAAAAAAAAAAAAAAATCACGAGGAAATGCCATTTCATCAAGTTCCTGGCTTAAAAAACAAATTAAACAAGTAGGAGAATAAACGTTTGCTCTCATCTGTACAGGTCTAACTGAAAACTTCAGACCTTGAACCACTTTGGTGGACAGCGCACGCTGGTGGACACACACTCAAGAGTTCGGTGCGAACGGAAGAACATTACATTTCAGGAGGAAGCCCTACGTGTGCGGAGTATAGCACCCGCCTGAATTTACTCCATCACAGAGTGAGTACTGTTGAGGACGTTCAGCTGGTTGATTGTACTCTGGTACCATCGAAATCTAAATAAGGGCTCTAGTGGCCCCAGCAGCAGCATTAGAGTAGACCATCAGCCTGGCTTCCACAAAGGCCAGTGAACCAAGGAGAAGCTGTGGTCTTATGGCTGCATTGTCAGCTGGGAAACCAGGGTACCCACATTTTAAAGTCGGTTTCTCTTCACCTGATAAAGTTGGCAGAGCTTAGAAAGCGGTTTGCCCTATATTACGCACTGTGTACAAAACACGTGTTACACAAAAATGTACATTTTATGAGTTAGTTGCACAACTCCAATGGGTACAATAGAAAAATGAGGTTCACCTTAGCATAACCTGGCATCTCCATAGAGATGCAGCATTAAGCCTCTCAGACAGTTGGGAGCAAAATCGAAATTGTGTGTAAATGTTTTTTGCTCACACTTCCCATCCATTACAGAATGTGTACAAACAGTGAGACCTCCAGTGCCTTTCACAGGCAATTTCATTTTGTCCCACTTGGAGGATATTAGGCTGGCAAATCAGTGCAATGGGCAGATACTGGGTGCAAAAAACAAATGCACCTTTCCGTGTATTAAGCACGGTGTGCTGCAAAAGTCGTAACTGGGTGCAATGCCATGTGCCAACAGCATTCCACCAGGGATTTTCTTGTATCTGACATATCTGGGTAACTTGCAAGGAGGCCGAACAAAACCATCTATCACACAGTTTGTTTTAATAAGAAAGAAGGATGCTACATATTTCCATGGACTAACACATTTGAAGTATTTTTTTAAGGTAATGAAAGTGATTTCAATTAATCAATGTATGAAATCTGACATTCATCAGTCAGCAAGGGTTGGTTCCCGTAATCTGCAAGCACTCTGTGAACCTAGAACAACTGTAGCTCAAGACACCGGCTCTTGGGCAAGAACCTCTTCCGAGACTCGCCTCTTCCATTCATCTCTGGTTGAGTGGTCACTGGCCATACTTGCGCAGGTAGAGTGTCCCCAGTAACCATGCCCTGGCAAGGTGAGATCAGGTCAAAGGCAACTAACTTCTCCTACTCGTGAACACCTGCCCAGGAACGGTCGAAGGGCAGCACTGTATGCATCTAAAATTTTGCACAAACCAGGAACCAGGAGTGCTTGGGCAATCAGCACTGGCCATTCAAGGCCACTTCTTTAAACTACCCATTCCAAACACCACTAAGTTAATTCAAGGGGTCGCCACAAAGTAGGGAGTTGCGGCATGTAACTGCTTAGACCAGCAAAAACACATCTTAGGAACCAGCCACCAAATCTGGGCCCACCTGGTAAATATACAGAGGATAAAAGTCTCAGGTTTGTGCAGGACATGGGCTTCAGCTGACAGGGCAGGGTGCTTATTCTGGGACACAACAGCGAGGTAAACGGGTATATCCTGCATTGTGTATTGCAATAGCTCTCCGGTACAAGCCACCCTGAGTGTGAAGGGGCAGGAGTTTGATGTGGAGAGTGGATGTGGATACCAGTTGACAAGGCTTTAGAGGGTTTATGAGAGGATATTCACAGAGAAAGGTGCTTACAAAAGTAACAGATGAAGTTCTCAACGGCTTTCAAAGGTACTATGGACTATGTTTGATGAGGCGTCCGCCAGGGATAATCAATGAGTTGTGTCAATTTACCTACTGACTGAATGAAGGCTGCAGAGATATCAAGCAAGATCAGGAGGTACAATCAATTTTGTCACTGATGAGGAGCACATGATGGATTATGAAGGTACCAGGCTGGTATAGGAATCGAATAAGAGGTTAGTCCTCTCGACCTATTCAAGTAAGTTAGCACAGGCTGCTTTCTCAATGATATTTTCAATGAAGGGTGGCTGGGTGATGCGGTTGTTTTCAGATCGTCTGGTTCAGAGTAGGGTTTTTTTCCCCCCAGGGGGTAGAGTATGCTTCCGGTTTTGTGGTAACCGAAGTAAATTTCTTAGCCAAGAAAGGAGTTGTCAATGTTGAGGAGAGGTGTGCAGGCATCTCTATGGATGATTTTATGATCGATGGTTGTAGGGTGTCATCTTTGTTGACAGTGTCCTTGAAGGATTTCAGAATGGTGGAGAGTTCTACCTGTAAGAGGATATCAAAGGTTGTCCTCTTGTGAGTTGTGTAACGGGAGCAGAGGAAGTATGGACACCTGTTAAGGGTTGTTGATCGGGACCCAATATTGTCAATCCTTTGGTGGGGATGCAGATTGACGTCATTTGAGTGATTATTAGAAGGTCTTGGAGGGTTAACACACTGCTTTGCTTACACTGTGCTTCAGTCAAGTGTGCTTGGCTGTAGTGATAAAATATCTCCAAGTCAAGTGAAGTGCTTTAATTTGGGCAAGATCAGAAATGGTATTTCCTTTCTTATCTACTGATTTTCTGAGGGTTCTTCAGTATTCTGAGGTTTAGGTTTCGAGGTCTGCGTTCTCTCTCTTGGAGGAAGTCTAAGGCAGAAATCCTCATCAATTCCAGCTCCCCCACCCCCAAATTCATGACACTTCATCCTCTCTGGGGTTATCACCCCAGAGAAGACGACCCCGTGATCGTCTCCAGTCGCCTAATAGGCCACAGAAAGCCCTCAACTACTCCATTAATTACTGTTGAAGTTTATGCTTCAGCAAATGCCAGTCTGGTCAGTGACACCGAGTGTAACAGAAAATACCATATGAAGAATATATCGATCAAACATGTGAAAGCCAATGTTAGTCCCCAAAACATGTACATCATTTTGTTTGCAAAGAAGCAAACATACAATGTAGGAAGCCATGGAGGCTTTTATTAACTGGGAAACTAACAACTGAACGAGATTTGTACAGATTTTTATAGCACCTATTAAAAAGATCACTGTGGTGTATAGTATAGTATTTGGGTGTTCAGAATCTGTTAAACCATGTGTATAACATTTTTTAATTTGGACAGTGCCAGCACTTTTTGGTGGCAATCAGATACATTCGCACAGTGAAAACAGTACTTTTCACACTCGGAATTAAGAAATGGCCACGTCTTGCATTACACTAAAGTTAATTCGCTAAAAGGCGTGCACTAGGCTATGTTGAGATATCACTGCTGTGCTAGCTATCTTTCGATGTGGACGCACAGATTATTTAGTGTCAAGCTTTGAAAAGCAAAATTAAGCCAGGAGCTGAATGTTTTGTCAGCACATGGCTCGATCAGATTAACAATGAGCTTTGAAAAGGCCGATGAGAGACTGATGTAGAAAGACATGCTACAGACAGCAGGGAAATGCAATTGTGGCAACTGCTGAGGACAAACAGATCAGGGCGGACGAGATAACAAACCACTTTATTATAGGTAATGGCAACCTTTTAAAAAGTATGGAGTGAGGCGATCTGATTGGCGTGGACTTTCCTTGCTATAGGACGCGATAGACGGCACTGCGGCATGCACAGGTAATTTTACTGTCTCCTAAATGAGGTATGTCCAAGATGTCAACAAGAAGAACATGCTGTCCTTAGATTATCTGAAGGTATCTAAATAAAATCTTCCAAAAGGCATTGGTTGGTTGTCAACATACCTGCCCTAAAATATGTTCCAATAACACCGGATGGGATTTACAGTAATGCAAGAACGGAAGAGCAGAGCTTATAGGAAGACTGCAAAAAACGTAGGCGCGAGCTGATTTTTCAGATGTGTTTCGAAACTACAGTGACCTGGAATTCCAAACTATAGGATGATAAACAAGGTCGATTCCTGGGACAGCATGTATTTTTTTGGAGTGGTGTATATACCCCGTGGAGTTATTACTTCTTCAAAATTGGGTTTTCAGAATAGGCTATTACAAGGACCTCATTCAGAGTTGAGCAAAGCGGTGACCGGTGGGAGAGATGATCCTCTCACAAACACCAAGCGCGAGAACATACCAGGTAAAACCCAATTGTTTCCGTATGTTTCTATTATTCGTAATAGGAGCACAATGTGTGTGGAACCATCAGGAGCAGAATGTGCTTTAGGCACTGGTTAGTTCAGGTTCAGCATGCTACTCCTCATTCAAGGCCTTAAAAATTCAGAATTAATGATTACCCGGGATGAGCTGCTAGCTGCAATTGGCGTTGCTGTGCTAGAAATTGGTAACCAACTCAAAACCGAGGCCTACGTTTTCTTTGCCATCCAGATTATTTGTGTCATGCTCTTGTCAATTCTCTTGGTCCATCCTCACATCTGCATCAACTTGCAGTATTGTTAGAAAACATCTGTGAAACAACCCACACATTATATGGTAAGGACAATCAAGAATAGAACAAAGTGATTAAAGTGAGATAGATGCAGGAGCGCTTTAGGATTGTAAGCTTTTTAGAACTAGTCTTAGAAAATGGAGCAGGCTACCCTTTATCCGCTTTGTAACGAAGGGCCTGATTTAGAACTTGGTGAACACTTACTCCTTCACAACGGTGACGGCTATCCAGTCAGCTGAAATATACATCCCATTATATGCTATGAAATTTAGATTTTGCAGATGGGATACCCATCACTGTTATGAAGGAGTAACCCGCCCACCAAGATCTACATCAGGCCATACATGTGTTATTAAATGGTACATAGTGTGCGAATATACAGTATAGTATGTGCTATTACATGGTAACGGAAAGAAATGAGGTTACTACTTGAGGGGGTAAGCACCCACCTCAAGTATGATCATAACCCTTGTCCGGGTGATCCCTTAAAGACACAAAATTAAGACGTGAGCTTCAACCTCTGGTAGTTAAGGCAGAGAGCAGATATACTTAACTTAGAGGCAATGTGTGAAGCATTTATGGAGTAATCAAACAGTAATTAAGTCAAAATTTAAATAAAATATCCCAACACATTAATTTGAAAAATACACAAAAATGACAAAATTCCAATAAGGAGAACCTAAGTTATGGATTTTTAAAGTTCTAAGCAGAAATAGTGCCAAGAAGCACAACATGCCAATGATAGCCAATGGTTGCAGTAGAACAGGACCTAGGCGCAATTTGGCGCTGACCACGATGGAGCACAGGTTGGATGGGCTAACCAGGTTCATCCTGGTCAAATTACCTTCTGATTTTAGTGCTTAAGCCCCAATTTACCAAAGCTTACACTTTTTTAACGACGCTCAGGACCTCAGGCGACGCAGTTTGAGACTCCCAGGGTGGCAGGCAAACGCCCATGGGAAGTTCCAGTCTAGGTTCATTTGCCACATATCAACTGGATTGTTGCAGGAAAGGACTCTTGTGGCTTTCTGTGACCCTGTAGAATAGGGGGTCAGCCTTGCGACCCTTGGAGCCCACTTGTTTTTCCTGGGTACAAGAGGGAGAGTGGGTCCGGTCTTCTAGAGGATTCTCAGGTCTTTGACAGCAGGTTCAGTCCTCTTCTGATCTTCCACAAGTGTTCTGAAGAGGATGCCTGGGGATACCACATTTAAGTCTGGCACAAGCTAGTGGGTGGGAATGACCCCTCGGAATACCCTAGTTGATGGCATAAAGGTTCCCAGAGCTAACCCTACCCACTTTGGGCATTTTCAAGATGGCTGAAGTCTACCAAGGTTTGGTGGGATGGGAGTGTGCGTTGAGGGTGTACTATGGGAATCCCAGTGTTTCAGCAACCAGAGTGGATACAAACAAATTGTTTTGGCATTCTGTTTGCCTACTTCAAAGTGCTACCCAAATGTTACGTATAAATGTAGCAGACCGGTCAAACGAGCTTTGACACTGGTATATCAAAAGTGGCCCATTGTGACTAGGTCAGCCTGACTAGCTGGGAAGACAACAGAAGGGCCCTGCCAAAGTGTCAGCTAACATTTGCTTGTGATCGGGGAGGCCTCTTTGAAGTGCACCCCAAGTGTCATATGAAAAGCTCCAGAAGACCATTCGAGCAGGATGTGACATTCAAACAGGACTTGGCACTTTAAAGCCAAAAAATACCCTACCAGCCCCTCCGGCATACACTGTTGGGTTCAGAGGTGTCATCTCTGCCCATTCAAGTCAGCCTGTTGCTTTGCTCCTGGGAACAAGTTCATACCTTATTCACATCTATTTAAATGCCAATTACGTATTGGCCAAAGTGAAAACACAAAACACAGATTTAGTTTCTAGGGACCTCAGGCAGGGCAAAGTTAACTTTTTAATAGTTACCTCTCCATAATATTTAGAACAAATACAGCTTCACAATTGATTTGGATTTTTACCAACTATTAAAAATGGTTGTTTTTTTTCTAGCCATTTTATTTCAGAGATAGAGTATTAGTAGGTAATATTGCATCCCAGTGCTTTCCTGTGGAACAGCCAACCCTGCTGCAGTGAAAGTAGCTTTGCAGTGCTAGTCAGTGTAAGGAAATGTTTAACATAAATGTTTACCTGTTCTACTTTTTAAACACCATGAACCCTGCCTTAATGAGTAGTGTGGCTTACTTAGGGGTGACTTGTAGGGAGGGTTTAGGCCTATCAAAGGGCTATTTTGACAGGTGGAATTTGCAATTCAACCTTGTACAGCCAGGCTACTGGTGGCAGGCCTGCCATCAGGTTTGTACTGCCACTGCAGTGGGTGGCACAATACTTGCTGCAGCCCACTGGTGACATTTAACTTATCTGCACTGGGTACAGTTTGGTACCACATACTAGGGACTTATAGGCAAGATAAACAGGTCAATTATGATTATACCAATTTTACCATGTTGAAAGTGTGGGCACACGCTTTTACCAGAGGTTAGCAGGGATAAAGTGCACAGAGTTCTATAGCCAGCAAAAAAGGGTTCCGCAAAAACGTAAAAAAAGAAATACATCATGGTGACCCTACAGAAAGGAAACATTTCGAACACTAACCCTTAAGAATCCAAATACAAGTGACAAATCTTCCATGGCACTGGTGCATTGCAGCTCAGTTCAACAAATAAAGCCTGCCTGAATTTCAAGGTTTGGGGGCACTGTCAAGGCATCATTACACTGGAGTCACAGCAGCGGCTGGAGAGTGCAAGGAAAGAAAACATTGCCAGACTATGTATTCACCATGAAGACTGCCAGATCTGGGTCAGAATAATTTAATTCACAGATAAAGCAGCCGCAGGAGGTTTGTCTCCAAGTAAGGATGATTGAATTCACTTACTATAAGAAAGAGGCAGCTGAAGACACCATCTGTGTTGATTTCAATACACGTTTTGGCTCCACGGAGGAAACTCACTTATTAAAGCTGATGTACAAAGCCAAAAGTATATTGTTATCCAAGCGGAAGTTTAAAAGGTTTATTGCACCCCTGGGCCTCCAACTAGTTTCACAAAGGCACAGATGTTCTCCAACCGAAGACAATCGTGACTGGCAGCAAGAGCAGTGGCGGCCGGCACAGGTAAAAGCAGAGAGGCGAGGGAAGGCGACAGATAACTGAATAGGTCAAATTAAATCAAAATAATAATAAAACAACTTACCTTGCGCTCGCCACATTGCCTACTCAGCAATGTGGCAAATGCATGGCAAGTGGTTTTATTTATTTAATTTTTACCTATCTCGCCGTCTGCCGACTTCCTCCACCCCACCATTCTTACCTCTGCCGGACGCCACTGAGCAACAGCCACAAAGAAAACCGTGCACATTCTTCAATGCCATATTGCTTAGGATTGTGTGTGCTTTGCAAGTTGCCACTAGAGGTGTGGATTGTAGGGGTGGATTTTTGGGACGTTTATAGGCCAGGTCCACGCTAGAGTGGATTTGAGTCTGGAATGCTGAAGCCCCTCAGTGGCGTAAAGGAACTGGGTACAGTGCACAACCTCACACTAGCACGAGAAAGCGCCATGTTCTCGAAGTTGGTGAAGGACTAAAGAACCCCACCATATTAATGGGCGGCCTAGTGAGAGTTTATAACTCAACAGTTGATCTCAATGGAGCAAAGACTATACTTAGTCTCTGGTGCAACCGTCTAGGCCACAGGAAATGAACAGCAGATCCCGAATAGCAGCGCTTTCAGGCTCCGTGCTCACGGAAACTCTGCCTCTGGAAGTGGAAAATGATAAGGGAGAAAAAATAAATCATAGACTAAGAACATAAATATTTCACCGACCCCTCTTCAAATATTTAATAGCTGGAAGAGCGAGATGGAAATTGGCCAATAACAGGAAAAAATTAGGTGTCTGAAAAATAATTTGTAATAAAATTGAACTGCAAAAGCAGCAGTCAAATGAAATTCGGTCTAAAACAGAAGACTATAATAAATATATTTTCTAAGAGAACATTTTGGTAAAGCTCATAGTATAGAGGTCAAGTTATCCATAACAAACTACAATGGCTAGTTTTACAATAATAAGGAAAGCATCACCCCCACCCTCCCCCTACCACGCCAAAAATAAAAAAAACACACAAATGTGAAAATATCCTCAAAGCCCTAAATATTAACAATGCCATTTTAGAGCCGAGACCTACTGGCATCCAAAAACAAGCACCCTTGCATGTGGTCAAAGCAGCTCTGGGTGAAAGGGTGACTGCAAGCGTTTGGGGGGCAGGGGGGGTGTCCTAAAGTAACACAGACTAGTTCGAACTGATCGGTGTCTTCCCTTAGTGAGCACAGCATGCTTACTTTAATGTTTTCCTGCAGGGAATTTGGCAGCACCCCAAAAATGTACCCACATCCGTAAGAGAAAGTTCCTTTTGCCCTCTAGAAAAAGCGATGGGCACAGTTAAAATTGGCACATGACAGGATTGCTCAAGGGCACAAGAGAGTTACCTGTACACCTGTTTTGAAGAAAACCCAGGCAGCCCTAGTCTGACCTGCTCAATCCTTCACTCAACCTGAGCATGTGAAGTGAGTTGCATGTTTTGTACACGGGCTTGTGTGGTTTGGTCCACGGATTTTTGCCTCAGCCTGGTCTGACTGGTACCCTCTGTGAGAGCAATGCATGCCGCACAAATTGCATGTCTGCTGCCCTGGGTAAGGCCATTACGTATTCCTCGCCCCATAAGCATCGCCTTGAGCGGCACCTTAGAATTTCCCACAGCAGTTTATGATTCTGATGGTAACAGGTCTTAAGCCTGGAGCCCGGTCAGAAGCAACCAAACTGAAGAAAAACATTATTTGCTCCTGATCTTGCTGAGGGTGCCTGTTTGTTGTGCACTGGGAAGACCATTCTGGATAGCAAACACACACCTGGAGAAGTCAGCAATTCGTTTTCCATTTCCATTTCCAGTGTAGGGGTAACATGTAACCCATGCTTCAACATTTGAACCCCAAGGAAGCGTTTAGTCTTGAGTCATACACCTGTTGGCTGCGGAACATTCATGCCTGGATACTCACAGTACCAGCCACTGCGAACTCTCAATAAAGCAACACTGCACTTTATAGCCGTCTGAACTCGACATTCTGTCACACTTCCTGTTGAGGTGATTCACCTTCTAGCTTTGCCCCTTCTGGCTATGCTCTGGCACACCCCCATCTGATGGCTTGAGATTATGCCTCCCTCATACAATGCCTCCCTCATACAATCCTCCATTTGGAGCCTCAATTCCCGCCACCACCCTCTTTCAATGCCCCAGGTCAGGTACGACATGCCCTGGTCTATACATGATTTACTGTTTTAGGAACCTTAACCAAAGCCTCATCTCGTAGGCGCACCGGAATCATCCGCTGGTCAAAGGACACTCTCCAATTAAGGCCATGCCCAGTTTACTGACTCAACACCGCCTTGTCCAAGGATTGCACCATCTCTGGACGCAAGGCCTTTCCCAGGGTCTCTCTACATGCGCTGTCCCAATGAATACTACATCTGACCCGGAGACTCTGTACACTCCACTGGATCTAGAACTGCAGTTCTCCTTTCATAGAGGAACCTGCACATGATATCCCAGCGTGGGAGCCATTACAAGGAGTTCTCCGCCCCTGGTTTGCGCAGCAAGCTCTGTGCTGGACGCCACATATAACCTTGGGTGGAACCCTACCAAAGAGGTGTGTCCACAGCCACTCCCCAGGAGTCACATCTGACATCGATTTGTGGTATGAGTGTAGTGAGGGGTTTGCCATTTGCTAGTTACCCAAGGATTGGTGTTCTAATAGTCAGGTGCATTATGGGATACTCAGCTGCTGTCCTGTTGATGTTTGGTTAACCATCACTGGTTTTGGATCCCGAGCAGGAGGATTATTTTTGTGAACTGAGCTCCACAATTCCTTTGCTTGGCTTTCCCTTGAACGTCACAGCATATCTGCTGTGCGAAGAGACACCTTACCCCCCTGCATTAGAACAAAGTGTCACTTTTAAAACGATTTGGTGATAAAGCGGTTGAAACAACTAATGGAAACAGAGCAGCAATAAAATCAGCAGGTGTAACGGAGCAAACTACTGAGTCGTGTAATCGGCCAAGTCAAGGACACAATCTCTTTCCTTGAGCTAAGGACCCTGAAACGACCGGATGTACCATCTCTTTACTAATAATACCTCATCGCACTGTATGCACCAGCCATTTCTTGCATGAACGAATGCTTCCCAGATTTTAGGTCTCGCCTGTCGATGCGCATGCGCATCGAGCAAGCGAGACTATAGGGGCTCATCTACTCTTTATCTACACTGCAAGGAATCGTGGCGATTCCTTGCAGTGCCCGTGACTTTTAAGGTCAATGCGCATGCGCATTGAGCTTATGCGCATGCGCATTGACCTTAAAAGCGCGTGCGCGTGCACGTCCGTCTTTGTTTACCCGCTCCGCCCCCTCCCGCCGTGTCGCATTTCTCCTCCCCCTCCCCTCTCTTCCTTCCGTCTAACGCCGTCTAACTTCCTTCCGCGTAACACCGCCGCAACGGTCACATCCTGCCGTGTCGCACCTCTCCCCTCTCCGCCCCCTCCCCTGCCCGCCCCCTCCCCTGCCCGCCGTGTTATGGTGAAAGGCTTGTTTTTGGTTTGTATAATTTAACCCGCTCCGCCCCCTCCCCTTTCCTCCGTGTCGCATTTCTCCTCCCCCCTCCCCTCTCTTCCGTCCGTCCGTCTTGTTAACTTTACTACATTCTGCTTTTGTAATGGCTATTGTAATGTTCCTGTGTTTATCATTTTCCACGATTCAATAAAATCGTCATTTTATTGTATGTCTGTAAATTTGGCTTTAAAGTCAGTTTCGCAGTTCGGTTGCGATGCATGCATTGTAAACATTTAAGCAAACCGCTCTCATTGGCGGCAAACCTAGTGGGTTTCTGTAATGCGTTGCAGGATGTTACAGACACCATCTGAATGCTATTACGTCACCTTATGTTTCTCTAACATCTTTTGAGCAGTATGAATTTCATGATTGGACACGAGATTCATTTATCCAAAGGATTTAAAGTGTTAGCGTCCTATAAAATATAGATTTGTTGAGTTTAACATCGACTACAACTTCAGGCAGTTTGCCACGATGAACTTTACATAACCTCCCGATACCAACCCAAGGAATTAGCTGTAGAGTTTCCCAATCGGCCGCCTGCTTTCATGTGCGGCCAGTGATAACACTGTCCAAGATGAAGTACTAAAAAATCACTTTTTTCGAAATTAAGCCCTCGGATCAGCTTTAGCCTTCTCGAGGGAATGCGGTAATGATTAATAGAGCCCCTTAAATGACGGAATATGCACCAGGAAGTTTTCACTAAATGAAATATTGTTTCAGCCCGTCATGAGGAGAAACCCAGCTGGAAAAACTACAGCCGAGATCCCAGAGCTCTGATTCCCCTCTTCCAGCATTAATCACATTGAATGCGGCACCATTTTTATTTATCACTCCTCAACACTTGCGCGCGCAATTTTCAACTCCAAACTCGTGTGTCGCGGATATCTTTTTGTCCGAACCCCAGACAGCGTTGCTTTTCTTAGGAAGAGCAGGACAAGGATATTCGCATAGAGAGTGCGCATTTACGATTAGTATTGTTTTAATTACTGCTCGGCCTGTAATTGAATCAGCCGGAGCACGTGGCCTTCCTCCATTTGTAATTTATTTAATTCGCTTTCGGGTTCCGGCCGTTAGAAACATAAGTTAAAGTATCTGTGTCATTTCTTGTGAAGTGTTTAATGTGATTACCCTGTCATGGTTTATTATTGTTATAGTGCTGCTTTTTTGAGGAAGAGATAGGCCGCTCCATTCAGAAGTGCACGGTCACCGCTCTCGAATTGATTGCTACTGTGTCTAATTCTTAGGTTTTGCAGACTGTCTCCATCTGAGAACATCCTATTATGTGAAGACTAATTACAGAGTGAGTAGAATATACATTTTTTGGTTGTGACCCTTGGCATTCAGTCATGGGGTCATTAGCCTTGTACTTTGTGAGCACAATTCGTTGACAGTCTCTATAAGGGAATTTGGTGCATTGTGATGTCTGGAGTTATCCGAATAGTTGGTTGTTGATGGTCACTCACTGCTCATCCAGTTTTATACAACTGCCAGTAGACTGTAAACCCTGCTGCCAGTCAAGTGTCAACAGTTTATTTTACTTTCCGTACCCCGCTCTTGCAAGCTTACGTTTCAGCAGTTGCCCGCGCCACAGTAACAGAGCGCCTCTTAGGCGAACACTGCTTCTTACGTTTCAGCCCACTTACTTACTCCAGTGACTTCCGAATTTCATTTTCATAACGCCTGTCAGTCAAATGAAAGAAGGACGCCACCGGCTTCAGGAAGGCTGGAGCCATGAAAATTTGAACTCCTAAAAGGCCTTTTTTTTCTTCAAAGCAGCGAGTATGAACGCAGCAGAATGTTCTGGTTAGAAAACAGATTTTAGATTCAGCTCTGCGATCCTGTTTTCGTAGGTGGAATGTTAGAAGGCTGAAGCAAGTCTTGGGCGGCATATGCCGCCTCTCTTGTCCAAAACCACCCACATTTTTCTTGAGATGTTTCTCGTGCCATGGAGTAGAATGTTGAAAACCCCTCACCCTCACTCACCCTCAACCCCTCACCCTCAAACCCTCACTCACCCTCAACCCCTCACCCTCACTCACCCTCAACCCCTCACCCTCACTCACTCACCCTCAACCCCTCACCCCCTCACTCACCCTCACTCTCACTCACCCTCACTCAGCCTCAACTACTCCCCCTCACTCACCCAAAACCCCTCACCCTCACTCACCCTCACCCTCAACACCACTCACCCTCACCCTCACCCACCCTCACCCTCACTCACCCTCAACACCTCACCTCAACCTCAACCCCTCACCCTCACTCACCCTCACTCCCCCTCACTCACCCTCACTCACCCTCACTCACCCTCACTCTCACTCACCCTCAACCCCTCACCCTCACTCACCCTCACCCTCACTCACCCTCACACAGTGCAATAGTTCTCAGACCATTTCAGTTAGAGCTTTTAGAAATGTTTATGGCTTTTTTTATTTGTAATACTTTAGCATTGGCTACAGGAAACAAAAATGCTAAACATTGACAAAAAAACCCCATAAACAATTCTAAAAGCACTAACTCTAATGGTGCGAGACCTATTGCATTTCCAATGCTTGTTTTAAATGTTATTTTATGGTACATTCGGAGTAGACGTGGTGTAGGGGCTAAGCTGCTTATTTTGAAGCTTGGGTTTTTGAATCCTGACCTCAGCACTTCACTGAAAATGATGCGATTCTGGGTTTTTAGTACCCTAGCATGGAACAGAAGGGACTAGGATAGAGGAAGAAATGAGCTAGTTTTTGCGCCTGCTGGTAACAACAACGTGCCTTTGCACGCCGCCTAGTTAGAAAGGCTATACATATAAACAAACCCTTATGCTGTAAGCAGTATGGACGCTTAATATGTAGGCAAACCAATATCCAGGGAGAGCCACAATAACTGCCTGAACCACTCACTGTGTGGTCTTCGTTTTGCTAGTGAAAAACACTTGACCTGCCCAAAACTACCCCAACCAGTCTGAGCCGGCGCTAGGCCTGGGCAGTGTGGGCAGCTGCCCAGGGCCTGGCACTCAGCCCACCAGCATGGGACCCGCACCAGTTCAACACACCACCGATCTTTTGTACCCCTGCCGATCCAACTGAAAGGAAGGTGTCTCCTTGCAATTAGGCCAATGGGGGTAGGGGGTCTCCCTGGGCCTCTAAGGGATGGTGTGGGGAGGCCAATGGGAGGGAGAAATGTCCACGTCCCATTTGGAAGGAGACACATTTTTAAGGTTTGCTCTGCAATTAGGCCTTCTGTCCGGCTGCTAATTCAGATACACTGCGGGATGACCTTTGTCCAGCACATTAGCAGAACCACAGTTTTAACTTTCAGCCCACAAACATGTTCACACCTTCAGCCAGATAGGGGCTGTAAAAAGGGGTGCTTGTAGGTGGCTGAGAGGAGACGCAGTGGCCCAGGAGGAGTCTGAACAAAGCAGCTTTAGGAGTCCTGAATGTGTCACGTATTGAAATTAGAGGGGGTCTCGCACATTCCCTTTCTGCCCGGGCCCCAAAAATCCTAGAACCGGCCCTGAAACCAGCGAGTAATCGGTTTGTGGGCCTTTTTGCTTCCACTGCAGGCAGTAGTGAATTTTGTTGTAATTCACTACTACATGGCAAAGAGTTTTTTTAAATGCAGAGCGCAAATTAGGGGCATCCAGACCACGAAGACCTGTAGTGTGTTCCACTGAACTTTGCCCACCACTTCATGTGAAGGTGAAAGAGCAGGAATCAGTGGATAATAAAGTTATCCTGGGTCCTTACTCAAGGCAAGAACGCTACAGGTTCTTAAGAGAGCTGCCAAGGATCAGACTCTCTTAGTGCAGTGACGAGGCTCCCGCGTGAGCATCTACTCACTCTGTTCCATGCTCATGGTCTCTTGACATTCCCTCAAAGATCTTCCCTCCATGCGTACAGAGCTGATCACACTGCCTCTCCACACGAGTGTTACTCTATTTGTGCCTCAAGCTACGCACATTGAGCCCAATTCGCAAAGGCATTCTTTTTTTATTTTTTTTATTATTAAAGAGTTTTATTTAGGCACATAGCAGGGTTAACACATATAAAACAATATTCATCCTCATCTGTATACACATATAGATCAGGGAATAGCAAAGTAATGTTACATAACATATCCGGCCATCTCTAATTCAGACCCGCACCCATAACCCAGCCCTTCCCGCCCCCAATACCACAAGAGGTTCATCACAAGGCAGAAGCGTCTGCATCAAGTTCTGGTGGTTCGCAAATGTCTCCCCTGAACTTGTTCCAGGCCCACCAGACTTTTTCCCACATTTGCGAGCATCCACGGTGTATAAAGACCACCCTTTCTGCCACCGTTGCCTCGTCCATATCTTTACACCACTTGCGAAGCGTAGGCAACGTTCCCGATCCCCACAACATAGCAATATTTCGTTTCGCCATCATCATGCCGAGCATAGCCCAATCTTGTTCTTGATGGTTAAGGTCATTTGCTTCCCATACATTCAAAAGGCAGCGCCTCGGCTCCGGGAGGATCGAGATTTCTAGTGCTGGAGATACAGTGCGCATTATTTTGACCCAATAAGTCGCAATGCGGGGACAGTTCCAAATAGTGTGATAAAATGTACCCACAGCTACGCAAACAGTATTTATGTGCTGCTGCCCTTAGTCCTGGTGTAGTATGTGCGGTGTAGTACTTTGAGTTGGACCAACCGGAGCCTGGACGGGATCGCCGTCTCACAGGGCCTCCTGCCACTCCTAATCGTCAAAGTCACCTACCTCCTGGGACCAGGCCTGTCTCAGCTTGGACGTGGGATCTGGCAAATTATTGATCAGTTTACGGTACGTTAGGGAGGTCGCCTTTTCTGTCATGTGCTCCGTCAGGAGCCTATCTTCCAGTGGATTGGATTCCTGTAGTGCAGTGCCCGGGGGTATGGCTGCCTGTAGCGCATGACGGATTTGCAAATACCGGAATTTCTCAGTCTGCGCCATGCCAAATTTTGTGTGAAGATGTTGGAAGTCGACCACCGCTCCCTTTTTCCAAAGGTCTCCCACTACCGAGAGGCCAATATTGTCCCAGTTTTGGAAGCCCTTACTCCTGCGGAGGATACCCAACTGCTGGGAGTCCCATAGCAGCGTCATCTGCGTGATTGATCCCGCACATTTCAGTCGTATATGCGCCTGGTACCGGGGCCAATCAGCCCCGGAGGTTTTCGGCGCCGGTAGAGATTAGCCATCAGGCCTCTTTCTTCCAGATTTTGCCTGTCTGCCTGATATGCCGGCTCATCCTGTGGGTCGTGTAGCCAAGTATTTATTAATTTAAGGTGTGCCACCCAATAGTACAGCTGCAAGTTTGGAAGTGCTATTCCTCCATCATACCAGCTACGCACGAGCTTGTCCTGCGCAATCCGTGCTGGTTTGTTGCCCCACAGTAAGCTGGTCCGCTGCTATAGTCTTAAAATAGGCTTGCGGGACCATGAACGGAGTGTTTGAGGACAGAGGAAGCGTGGCAGTGCCATCATTTTGTAGAGCGCTGCCCTCCCTAGCAGCGTTAGGGGGAGGTTACGCCATACCGCCACATCACGTTTGAAGCGGTCCAATTGAGGCTTTAGATTTCTGTGATAGAACTCAGAGGGATCAGGCGTTGCATAAATACCCAGATATTTAAAAGCATCAGTAGTGACGCGCAGTGGGAAATCCGCCGGTAGCCGTGGGAGGGGGAAGAGGCAACCAGAACGTAGAGGACTGACTTGGAACAGTTTATTCTGTAGCCGGACACCCTACCAAACTTGTCACAAACATTCAGTAATTCCAGGATGGATTTCCTAGGGGAGGTGAGATATAAAAGTATGTCGTCAGCATACAGGGATATGCGGTCTTCCCAGGCGTCAGTCCACTGAAGGCCTCTGATAGAGGGCTCCCATCTGAGCCATGCTGCGAGCGGTTCTAGTATCAGCGCAAACAGCAAGGGGGACAACGGGCATCCCTGCCACGTGCCTCGTGCCAACAGGAAGTCCCTGGATATATGCCCATTGGCCGCTACATGCGCCAACGGATTATTGTAAAGTAAGCGGATGCAGGCACAGAACTTGGGTCCAAATGCCAAGTGTTGTAACGCAGCAAACAGGAACGGCCACTCCACCATTGTCGACCGCCATACTGGCGTCGAGGGATAGGATAACCGCAGGCTCATGAATAAAAGACCGGCGAGCCAGCACCGCGTGGAGTCGCCTTAAATTAAGAGCCGTACTGCGGTGGGGCATGAATCCTGACTGGTCGGGACCTATTAGGGACGCAAGATGTGGAGTCAGTCGCATCGCCAGTAGTTTAGCTAGAACCTTCGGTTCAGCGTTAATTAGGGAAATCGGACGGTAGGAGTCACACTCCGTGGGTGGTTTGCCCGGTTTGTGGATTGCCACAATTGTGGCTAACCGTTGGTCACGCGGTAGTACTCCCACCTGATGACGATCATGGAACATGCCCACTAGGAAGGGAGCAGTTACCTGGGCAGTACGTTTATATAGTTCGACTGGGAAGCCGTTGGGGCCCACAGCCTTGCCGGACCGGACGCCAGGGAGCCAATGGCCAGTTCGACTTCCTCGAGCGTGATGTCAGCTTCCAGTAGCAACGCTGCCTCCGGCGTAAGCCGTGGCATATCGAGATCCTTTATATAGCCGCGCGCTTCCTCAACTGAACGTAGTACAGGAGGCATATACCGTCTCGAAATGGTCGCCAGCTTATCCACTATATCCCCAGGGGCCGTTAGCAGGGAGCCATCGGAGGTACGCAGTTGCGCAATAACCCTTCCCGCTTTCTCCTTTTTGTCCAGCCAGGCTAGCATTTTCTCGGCCTTATCTCCTTTTGGTATGCCACATATTCCGCCTGTTTAAGCTGCACTTGCTGTGCAGTGAGCGGGGTCGGGCTGGCTGCATGTAGAGCCGTTTCTTCCGTCAAGTCCGCTTCTGCTTGATAGAGTGCAGCCCTCCTGTTCAGTTTATGGCCAGTAATTAACGCTATAGCTTGACCGCGAGCCACCACTTTGTAGGCTTCCCAAAGGGTAGTAGGGGAATCTACAGATCCTACGTTTTCTTGGAAGAAGTTCGTAGTAGCGCTTAAGATACCCTTCGAGACCTCCGGTACTAGTAAATAACTAGGGTGGATGGGGAAGACCCGGCGTCGAAGTGTCAAATGGCGTGTATAAGTGAGTAATATTGGCGAGTGATCAGATATACCCCTGGGACGGATATCTACCTTATCTATGCCGTTCAGTCCGTCCGCTGTTACCAGAAAGTAATCTATGCGTGTGAGACAGTCATGTACTGCAGAGTGAAATGTGTATTGCCTGGTAGTGGGGTGTTTGCATCTCCATGCGTCTGCAAGCCCTAAGGCGAATCCCGTCATACGACGGTGGTGTGGTGTTGAAAGCTTTATGGGGTGCCTATCCAGCGTACTATCATAGAAGTCGCCCACCAGCACCATCACTGCCACCGGTAGTGTAAGTAGGAACGCCGTAAGCGCCGAGGCATGCAAGGACGGGGGGATGTACACCGAGACAAAATTAAACAATGTCCCCTCCCATTGACAAGTAGCGGCTGCGAAGCGGCCCTGGTCATCAATCCGTGTCTGATGTATTATAAGTGGAAAGTTCTTTTTAATTAAGACACCCACCCCCCTGGACCCAGAGGAGAATTCTGCATGGGCCACCATCTTGTAGCCCCATCTGTCCATGGTCTTGCAAGTAGATCCCACCAGGTGCGTTTCCTGCAGAAGGGCGACTGCCGGTGCGCAGTGTTTTAAATATTGCAGCACCAAGCTTCTTTTCACTTTATCTCCCAGTCCACGTACATTCCAGGTCAACATAATCAATGGGGTCCCCGGGGTCAGGTGGTTCATAGTGCGGTTAGTGTCCTGTGTAGGGTGTGTGGACATGGATAACAAAAACAAAGCGCAGCATCTCTACCAGCATCCAAACATATGGCTGTAGACGACACGCTGCTATCAGTACAGTCATGCAAGCCCTGAAGATCCACACGAGCCAGACAGACAAAGATAAAGAAGCAGACATCAATACTAACAAATTCCCCTGTAAGCTTATAAGTCAATTGCCGTCCTTTCCTACCAGTAGTGCCTTTAAACAGTGCAAACAAATCAAAGGAATGAAGAACTTTACCCTCCCCAAATCCCCCCACCCTCCCTGCTTAGCGGTTCCAGAACTGCCCGCCACCCCAACTCAGCAGAGTGCTTTTCCCCACCTAAACCCAAAGTACTTGCTTGTCAGGGGCAAGAGGTCTAGTGGAGCCCCCAGCCCTTCTCACCCTCCAGAGAAGACCAGAGAATTGGACGTACCCGTGGCTGCTCGTAATAGGGAGAAAGATCATCCGAAGCTTCCTCAACCCACTACCCGTTATCCTGAGTCGGGGGTGAGCTCAACAAAATAAAGAACAGCACGGGGAAGGGATTTTCCTTTTCATTTTAAGGGTCCCCATTCAAACAATTGGCTAAGATAATGGTCTGAAGTCCCCATATCCGGAGGGCAAACCACGAGACGTAAGGGCAAGTGAACACCCCCTTCGACTCTACGTAATCTTCTATGATAGATCGAGTCTTAAGTCCAGTTGAACGAGGAAACGGCTATAACCCAACAAAAAAGATTTAGATCCTCTAACCTAAGGAAGGATCCCTGTCTTTAACCCCAAACGATTCCAAATTGTCCTGAGGAAGGTGTGCCAACATCCAAGGGCAGTTACACCGAAACGCGTCGACGCTTTTTTGTCTTGTAGAATTCAAGCCCAGGAAATCCTTGATATCTTGCACATCGTAACATGGGATTAATGTCTAAAGTACTGTAAGGGCGTTTTGAATCTCAAAATCTGTAACAATAGATGTTGTCTTTGAATAGGGGTTTTGCTTTCTTTTTATTTTACTATAGAAAGTACGTGTATGTTTTAAATAATGTTTATTAATTTTGATAGGACTATGTTGACACCTTAGAATATGTATTCTTTTCCCTGTTTAATCTCTGTATAACAACGTATATGTTTTAATATTGTTTTTATTGACTGCACAATATAATGATTTTGTCTGTATGTATTATGAATTTGATTTTGTAATGAATTCCTTCTCTTTTATCCATACATTTTTAATAAAAAGACTGAGAACGGTATAAATTAGTTTGTGACCAGTGATTCAAATTTTACCTGTAGTATGAAGTGAGTGAAACAGCTATTCGCTAAATCACCCTTTCCAGGGATCTCTTTATTTGACTTGTCTGCAGTACCCTGTTCCCTGGAACTTGTGGGTCTTCTCCCTTATTGTTGACTGTCCTTTTTCATTACACCACTCTTTTGTTGTTCCCTGTCCCACTGCGTCCCTTTTTTCTTTAATTAAATGTGTTTCTCAAAATGTTTAGGAGGCTGTGTCAGTAGTATTTTGCAATTGGGCAACTTCTTTCTGTACAATATCTTTCAAACACCTTTATATACATTATTTTTTACCATTCCAAGATCAATGTCTTTCATTTTAGAACTGTAAATTAAAAAAACAAAATATGCTGTTGCATCATTATATAAGCACATGCATTCATGGTTGATGAATCAGTGCATATTTGCCTCGCACGTAGTGTCATGATGCATATGTGTTCATGTGCATAATCACACTGTGGATTTTTTGTTTTGCCCATGCCGTTCACCATCTGCTTCAACTATTTTCTTTTTTTACCTGATGCGGAGGAACATCTTTAAAAAGAATTGGCAAAGCCAAAAGATAAGATTGATTGGCTTTGCCAATGCTTTTTTAGGCTGGCATGGACTGCTAAACTTGGGTGAAAAGACGCACAGGATTTAAGCAATAAAAGAACAACTGACCTCATTGGATGTGCTAGATAAGTGGTAAATATGGTTTCGTGAAATGATTTAAGACTGACCATTTACATCAATGTGTCTGTACCGTATATATATATATATATATATATATATATATATATATATACACACTTGGTCATTAACGCCATTGAAAGGGTCGAATGGTAGTTTTTGTAAGCGCGTGTCCTTCAACCCGGTATCTGATCTCATCAGGGCCGGCTTTAGCTCTGGTGGCGCCAGGTAAGAGTCTTTTTTAGCCCCTCCCCTCCCTCCCCCATGACCGTGTCCTCATTCCCTCCCTACCACCCTGCAAAAGTGACCCTCATTTCTCCACACACCCTCTCTCGCATACATTTAATTTGTTTTAAAGCGTTGGTGAAGGCTGCTGGCATTACTAATCGACTCCGCTATCCGCTGCCTGAAAGCTAGATGCACATGGAACTCTGCAGCATGTGCCTTTAGATTATATTTTATTGTTAAACATAGCGCCCCAACCTGAGGTGAGCACCCCCTTTCCAGGTCAGCGTCCAGTGTGGCTGCACCAGTCGCACTGCCCTGGTTCTCTCCGTACTCTGCTGTTCCTCTCTCGCCTTGAACCGAAGGCCCGGCACTCCCCTCTGTCACTTCACTTAAACTACACAAACGTTCCTTTCAACTAGCCGCCCTTCTCTTGTAAAGATGCCAGGCGCACATTGGGGCCCATCGGGAGACGGGGAGGGGAAGAACCGACCGGACACAGGTGTAAGGTGTGATAAAGGCCGCTTTTATTGGGAAACAGGTGCATCCTGAAAACATACCCCAACCTTGGCCTTTGCCGTACAAAACTAGGCCTAACTAAATATACATATACCTGACCAATCCCCCACCCCTAAACAGTTCCCCGACAACATCATAAAATCCTTCTCAGTTACCCAAACGCCTGCCTCAACTGTTTTTAACATCTGCCATATGTACACTCCCTCCCCTTCAACCAGTAAAGCTCGTTCCTCCTATCCTACCCCCCCCCATTATAACTAGGGAAAAGCGCCATCCAACATAAAATCTCCAGCACCTGTACCCAGCGACAACACTTTGCAACCCTAACACAGAACGCACCTGCCACCCACAAAAAAGGCCTACTTAATTTTCCCAACCTTGGATAGAAGAAACCGGAAAAAACCTCCTCCCCCCCCCATCCCAAGGGAGGGCGGGTGAGACAAAATTCTCCTAGCCCCCCGGCTGCTGGGTCACTGTCCCATGAAATGGTGACCAGTGACCCAAAATGGCCGATTATAAACCCTCCCAGCCCAAAAACCGCCGCCCAGCCCAACCAGCCCAAAAGGCCCTTCCTGTGTCCTGTTATTTTTCCTCCCCTCCCCTTCCTCCCGGCGCCCCAAACTCCCCGGGGGGGGCGAGCCTCCCTCCGGTCGGCCACCCCCCGCAAAGCCCCATTGGGGCCCATCGGGAGACGGGGAGGGGAAGAACCGACCGGACACAGGTGTAAGGTGTGATAAAGGCCGCTTTTATTGGGAAACAGGTGCATCCTGAAAACATACCCCAACCTTGGCCTTTGCCGTACAAAACTAGGCCTAACTAAATATACATATACCTGACCAATCCCCCACCCCCACCCCTAAACAGTTCCCCGACAACATCATAAAATCCTTCTCAGTTACCCAAACGCCTGCCTCAACTGTTTTTAACATCTGCCATATGTACACTCCCTCCCCTACAACCAGTAAAGCTCGTTCCTCCTATCCTACCCCCCCCCATTATAACTAGGGAAAAGCGCCACTCGAAAGCCCCCCTACCGCTTTCGACCCCCCCCTTAGGACCCTTGCACCTTCGGATACCTTTTTACCCCTATTGCCCGATCCAATGCCTCCTTCAATTGTACAATATAGAGCTCCATCCCGTACCTTGACAAATGTACCCCATCCTCCAGAAAAAAGTAGACCGCCCCATACTTCAGTTCCGGATGCTCCATCCTACCTACCCCTTCCTTCTCGCAAAAAGCCCTCATCTCCCTGTTAATCTTCCTCCTAGTCCTATCAATAGCCCCTGGTCGCTCCGCTCCCTTCCAACATCTCCTAGGTATAAACTCCGACTAGGTATAAACTCCGACCAGATGACGTAACACCCTGCCCACTGCCGCTTGATCTCCAGTAAATCCCTCCTCATCTGCTTTACCAGTGCCAGTCCCTTACACTGAACCAGGTAGTTTTCCCCCAGATGCACCACCAAAACATCCGGGCACACCCCTCCCCGCACAACATTATTCAACACCGGCACCAACTCGTGCCAATGCATGCCCCCTTTACCCTTCCAATGACACCTAAACAACTGCGCATCCAATTCCAGGTTAAGGTTCCTGTATTTGTCCCACTCCGCTTTCTCCGCCCTCTTTACAAAAGAATGGCCCACCACGTATATAGACACTGCTGCCGCTGTAGGCCCCGCCACCGCACCTGAAAAGAAACATATCAGCAGCAAGTCCAAAATCCAGCTTAATCCACCACTACCCCTCGCAACCTGACATACGTTTTATAACAGTCCGATTTCCAGCGTCCCAAACGTTTGATTTCCTCCTTCCCCCAACCTTTCCGCGCCGCCTCCGTCGCCGCCCCGATGCGAAACGAATGCGTCCCGAAGTCTTTTGGGTCCTCACCCATACTCCGCAGGGCATGCCGCAGGACCCATAACAACTGCGCCGCCGTCACTCGTCCCGCCTCCTTCCTGCCAAACACCTCCGCCCCCACCTGCACCACCCCGTCCGCCAGCCGTCTCCCCCACACCACCGGACACACCGCCTCCGTTCCCCCAGGCCCCAACAACACCCAGGTACCCCTGCCTCGCTGATCAGTTTTGGAACGTTGAAGCCGCACTGCGACCTCCCTGCCTAGGAACTCCACTTCCCCCCAAGTCACCCCCGCCCGCCCCTTCAAGCCCACCAACTCCGACACCCTAAAGGCCCCGAAATACATCCACGACATCAGTGTGGAAAACCGCACCGTCTCATCCTGATCTCTGCACTCTGCACACTGCCGGTAAACAACCCAACAATCTTTCCAATATCGTCTCTGTAATTGGCCGTCTCTTCCGCACCTGAGCCCCTCTCTCCCTCTCCCAACCCTCCAACAGACACCCTCCCAATTCCCCCGCCGAAGGAGCATAGCCCCACCAGAGCTTGCCCATGAACGCCAAACCCGCCAGTTTACCCGCAATGGTCACTCTCGCCAAACCTTTGTCCATTAACCCCAGCATGAATTGCACCACCTGTCCCGCTGCCTTACCGCTCCAAAACGCAGAAACTCCAGCCAGGCCTGTTCGTAACTCCTCCACGTGGACACTGCCATGGACGACCTCACCAATTGAACGACCCGCGCTCTCCCACCAACCACATCTCCTCCGGCACCTCCGTCTTGACCGCCGCCGCCTCCGTGGCTAGCCCATGGAACCTCTGCCACTGTTGACGAGACAAAGCATCCGCAATGTCATTGTCCACTCCCGGCACATGCTGTGCCCGAAACAAGATATTGTGTTCCAGGCACCTCAACACGAACACGCGCATCAGCTTCAGCACCTGTGGCTCCCTTGCAGACTGCCGGTTCACCACTTGCACCACCGACATATTGTCCACCTTGAACAACACGCGCCTGTGCGCCAACTCACGCGCCCACACTGTCACAGCCACCACCAGCGGAAACAATTCCAGGAAAGCAATGCTTCTCCCCCCCGCCTGCCACTGCTCCGGCCATTGTTCTGCGCACCACCTGCCCGCCCAGTAGAGTCCGAAACCTCCGACTCCCGCTGCATCCGATGACATCGTCACGTCCCACTCCCACTCTTCCGGAGGCGCCATGGGAACACCGTTGAATCGCCCCAAAAAAGTCAACCACATGCACAGATCTTCTCTCGCGCCCGCCGATAGCCGAACGTGGTGATGAGGCAGCAACAAACCAGACAAGGCCAATCCCAACCGTCGACAAAAAGTCCGCCCCGCTCGCACCATGCGGCACGCGAAATTCAAGTGCCCCAGCAACACCTGCACCTCTCGCACCAACACCTTCCGCTTGGCCAACATGCCCTTCACCAACTTCACCATCGCCGACCGCTTGTCTTCCGGTAGGCGTGCTTCCATGGCCGCTGAGTCGAGCTCTATCCCGAGGAACGACAGCACCGTGCTGGGCCCCTGTGTCTTCTCTGGCGCCAAAGGCACCCCCAGGTAATGCATCAGGTCCGTAAAACTGCTCAGCTGCTGCTGGCAGTCCGTTGAACCGGGGCTGCCCACCAGGAAGAAGTCGTCCAGGTATTGCGTAATCGCCTTAGAGCCTGTGCGCCAGGAAAAAGCCCACTGCAAGAAAGAACTGAATCGCTCGAACAAGGCACACGACACGGAGCACCCCATTGGAAGCGCTCGGTCAACAAAGATTTGCCCATCAAGCTGTATCCCCAGCAACTGATGATCATCTGGGTGAACCGGCAGCAACCGGAATGCTGATTTTACATCGCATTTTGCCATGAGTGCCCCCCGCCCCGCCGTCGTCACCAACTTCCTTGCGACGTCCACGGACGAGTACGACACCGACGCCAATTCTGCTGAGATGAAGTCGTTCACCGACGCGCCCTCCGGCCATGAGAGATGTTGAATGAGGCGGAATTGACCCTGCTCTTTCTTCGGGACCACCCCAATGGGTGAAATGATCAGATCTTTCAACGGCGCTACCTCAAAAGGTCCCACCATCCTCCCCTCTTTCACTTCCTTGAAGAGCTTCTCCCGGACGATACCCTTGTGTGCGTTCACGGACTTCAGGTTCTCCGCCCATCGAGCGATCCGCGGACCCTCGTACCCCAACCGGAAACCCTCCCTGAAACCCCGACGCAGCACCGTCGCATCGTCCGCCCGCGGATACACCTCCAAGAAAGGTTCCAGCCGATCCAGCCTAACCGGTGTACGGGCCTTTTCCCAGGGTACTCGCTCCCCCTCTCCCCCCCTCCTCCCCCTGCCAGGCACGGGAGCCGGGTATTGACCCTGCGTGGGGCCTCCCCAAAGTCCCCAGCATCGAGCCTCTGGGTGGCGTTTTCCACAAAAGGAGCACTCATGCCTAAATTTGCACGTCTGCCGGAGACAGGAACCCCTGTTAAAATCCCAGCAGGCCCCCCCGCTTTGGTTGCTCCCGGCACCCCCCGGTCCCACCCCCCCACGGGTGGGGCGGGCCGAAAAGGGGGGGGGCCAATGGCAAACCACTGGCCGTGTAGATGGTGCGGCCAAATTTTGCTCCACTCATCGTCTGTTGATACAGATCCGCGTCCAACTCCCCCCACTTAGCCTCTGGGTCCGACGCCATGCGCGCCCGGAACTCCTCGTCGTAGTGCGACCAAGCATTGCCCCCGTAAGTCACTTGCGCCCGCCGCACCACGTCCATGTATTTGAACAGCGCGACTGCCCTGTCAGGGTACTTTTCACAGTACACGCTCGCATATATCAAGAAAGCCGCCGACCAATTCTCAATAGTAACCGGCACTTTCGGCCGCCTCGCCAATTCCTGCTCTTCTTCTTTCGACCCCTCCTTGGCCATCAATTCCCGGTGCAGCAACTTCAAAATTTCCACATACTCCCCTTTCCAAATTCCCTCTGCTGGGCGGAATTATATCCTCAGACTCCCCCCCCCCCCCCGCTCGCTCTCCCCCCCCCGCCCCTCCACCTCCCCCCGAATCCTCAATCAACGGGGAGTCCCCCCCCTCACCCATCCCTTCTTGCCCCTCCCCCTCGAGTACCCCCCCAGCCCCCACACCATGCACCTCTCCCCCCTCCCCGTCCAGACCCCCCCCACCACTTCGTCCACCGGACCCTGCCCCCCTTCCCCTCCACCTGCGAGTCCCCCTCCCACCCCTCCACGCACGTCACCTTGTTGCGTCATAACCGCCTCCCCTTCCATACATGCACCTCCTGCGCCGATCCCCGCCGCCACCCCGCCACCCCCTACCCCCCCAGACCCTCATCTCCAACTACAAACACCAAGGGTGCCTTCCCTCGTCCACCGCGCTTCCTCCCTGGCCCCCCTCCCCGCTTTGCCGCCCCAGCCACACGCTGTCCGCCACTGCGCGCCGCTCGCTTCACCGCTCCCGCCCCCTCCCCCTTACGCGCACGCGATCTGGGCGGTTCACAAGCCGCCACTGCCGCCGCGGCGCCATCAGCAGCGCGCCGCGGAGGCCTTACCCGCAGGTCGCTGCGAAGTAGATCTGTCCTGCCTGCCTCGCCGAGCAGGCGCACCGCTTCACGCACACGAGGATCAGCCAACGCGTCCGCCGCCATCTCAGGTACTTCGCGCCAACCGCCGCCTCCTCGCACCTCAGCCTGTCACTTCGCCCGTAGCCCACCGGAAACCGCGCGCACCGCTCCAACCTCCGCCGCTGCCCTGTAAAGCCTACTAAAGCACACGATCGCCCTCTACACTACCCTAATTAAACTAACACCACAAAATTCAACAAAATTCTCCTAGCCCCCCGGCTGCTGGGTCACTGTCCCATGAAATGGTGACCAGTGACCCAAAATGGCCGATTATAAACCCTCCCAGCCCAAAAGGAGCCCAAAAACCGCCGCCCAGCCCAACCAGCCCAAAAGGCCCTTCCTGTGTCCTGTTATTTTTCCTCCCCTCCCCTTCCTCCCGGCGCCCCAAACTCCCCGGGGGGGGGGCGAGCCTCCCTCCGGTCGGCCACCCCCCGCAAAGCCCCATTCTACATACAGGAGGCTGCTTCCACTTCCTCGGTACTGGCAATACGAAGACTGCAATGTATGATACATGTGTAAAAGGTACATATAACCATAATGTGGTTACAAAACCAAAAAGACAGAAGACTAAATAATAATGAAAAACATTATAACACTAGCACTACGCATGCTGGCGATGAGAAAAATACGAAATCCATTCTCAGGCAAATTAGATTAAAAAAGTTGAAGGATTTGGTCACTCAGTGCAACGATAATGCGTTGAATCAGCAGCAGAATGCGCACAGATTGTCTTTTAAACAGGGCACCAATATAGCTGTATACATTACAAACATATTTGTTAAATATGGTTTGAATTACACCTTAGTTTGGCACCAGGAAAAAAGCAGTTATTAAGTATTGTCAATAGTGTTTAGAGTACAAATTCTGCTCACAAAATTATTCTAGTTCAAAAGAAGGAAGTTAACCAGGTAGGTCTGGCTCTCTGGACTATTGACTGAAGTGTTGCCCTAAAACAGAAGTTTAATATCTGCATTATCTTTGAAAAGCATCATGAAAGGTAGAGAGAATAGAAAAGTACATTCACGGACTTATTGCAGAAATGGCTCTTAAAGTACAAGTTATATTTGTCTTTATTTCTTTTAAACTTTTTTTTAATGAGCATGTATTCCGATTAATGTTAATGTCCATTTCGCACTTTTAGTACGACAAAATGCACTTTACACACCAACTCTGACCGTAAACTAGCGCTTAACCTACTTCTCATCATGAATTAAAAATAAAACTTGATTTAAATCAGGATACTTTCTGCACTGGCCGCCTGCCATTCCTAGGAACTTGATGATAAACGAGGAGTTCAACTCTGCAAACTCCATATCAGTAAAAAAAAAATATACGTTTAACTCACTCCAGAAATGGAATGGAAAATAATCTATTTGTTGCATAGATTTGGAGATCTCAAATGAGATTAATGTCAAGATATCATAAAAGTACAAGAGCATTCGAGGGCACCGTTTTTCCAAAATAACTTTTCCATGGATGTGGAGTTCAACCACTGAAGTGTTTTTCTTTTTAAAACCGTTGGGTAACAGTTCACAGAAATGAACTTTGCCCGGCGAGCCTTAGTCCAGCTATGAAGACTTACGGGGATTGGTTTAACAGCTGTCACACAAAAGAGGCAGAGCAAACATTCAATGAAAGGTTCAGTAGGGTCTGTCTGTCGAGTGCTATGTCCTAATATCCAGTAGGTCACCCTTCCAGGCTCAATAAATGATTACCATTGAGTGGAGTAATAGAGCTTGTATGTTTTTTATTAGGGTTCTGGCCTCCGTAAAATCTAGCTTGAGGGAAACAGGAGCATCACATCACAAAAATCCGGCATGATCTTAAAGTACCTGGGGATTTATCCTGTCTCTAAATCTTTAAAATACCTCTTAGTATCGCCCAGCAACATCTCACAATCTGACCAGTTCTGGCACATTGCCTTAGTCTCCTTCACTTTCCTAAACCTTTGTACTATCCGAGTATTAAAAACACCCTATCATAACTTTTTATTAAACACACATTACCGGTCATTTTTCCCCCCGCACGTTTCAGGGTGAGAGGTCACCATAACGAGGGGCGCCTCCTTATAATAGGGCAGCTATTGAAACGACGTGGCACTCTCCATTGTGATAAGCAGATAGGACTTTAATGTCCTTTCCTATATTAGAGCGGAATCATCATAAGCCAAACCATATCTGGACCACTAACTGGATGATCATAAATCAGTGCATGTCCTATCCCACCACAAACTCCCATAGAACCTTTTAGTCACATGCAATCCACAAAATCACCCTGGTTTTGAAATTTTTTGAAATGCTGAAACTCAAATGGCATGATCAGCCGCTAATTTTTAGAATAATATAGATAACAAATTTACCATGGCAAAAAGCTTATAAAAATGAGATTGCTGTTACTATTTCACATCATTATTTAATAAAGCGCTTGATATAGCAAAGGCTTGATATGAAACGGCAGTATATAATGGGTATTACTTTTAATCAACTCAACCATTGCGCCTTCTATAACCTAGAAGGTGGGAAGACAACAGCCAACATACTCAGACATGAATCAGACTCGCAAATGACAGTATCAAGCGCATTGACCCACACCAAACGCTCCTATTACCTTACTGAACAGAGAGAAGCTCCACAGTTAGTGATACACAACATAGGTAAATAATAACGCCTGTTTTTCACACTTTGAAGCTTTCAGTCAAACCAACATTTTGGATGCAGAGTAGATGTTACACCTTGAATATCCAGGGAGGTAGTAATAATTTTTATGGTTTGCTTTTAGTAGCTATAAGAATTTTTTTCTTTTTTTGAGGAGTCAGAAGTCAAACATTGGAAGTCATTTCACAAAATCCCTTTGGTGCAAGATGCTTTAAAGAAGTGATCTTCATGCATTTTCTTGAAGGACCTTCTTATAGTTCTAATCTCTTTGGTAGTTTTCTCCTGTTTTAGGGAGGACACAACTTTAAAAGGCTACTTTCACAGAGATAGCTGAAGAAAGATTACAAAATGTAAACAAAGGACTTCCAAGAAGGCTGGAATGTAAATTTTTACTGAATCAAATGTCTTTCCAATTACAGCGATGGGCTGGTCCAATGCATAACAAAGGCTGCCACTGAGCACGTGATTTTCATACCCGACGAGTCATCTTCTGCCCGGTGTTGAACACATTGCATCTGAAAGTAAACAGCAACACACCAACCAGAGTTTTAAAATAACAGTAGATGCTCATTTGTGAAGTTAGTAGTTTGGACCACTTGCATACATACATAGTTATATAAGGACGTGTTCTGATGAAAGTGCAAAATAACAATAAGAAACATAGCTTCAGACTACAAGCCATATTTTATTACGAACAGTGTTTGCGAAAGGGGTGGATGTGGGGTGGCATGATTCAACAACAATCAAGTTGCCAAACCTTTACAGAGCTTTTCAAGTTGACAAGCAAATGCCAGGCCTCTACATACCCTTCAAGCCAGAGGACCTCCACCTTTAAACTCCATTTTAAAATTCTGAGAGTTAGCAGGCCCGGTGCTTATCGTAGCTGGAGTTCAACTAATTAGATGGCCTGTTTAAACTGGAATCAATCCCTAATTGACTGTCAATGCGGTGATCTAAGTGGAGGTGTAATATAGGCGTACTTCCCGATTCTGATGAGGAGCCTAGCACATGAGTGCAGTACGACACCCAGTGTGAGGAGAGCTTATTTGGGGGAGTCCAAAGAGCACCGATTGCCACCATCAATGGGGGCAATACAAGTAATTAGACTGCTATCTGAACAGCAGGAAGACATGGGTTTTCACACTCAGTAGTAGCTTAAATTAGGGAGTCTAAGCTATTTTGGAGATGCGTGCCCTTTTAGAGTCAATCAAGAACAACAGAAAGTTATCAGATTACACAATAGGGAATTTGCTGAGAGGTCAAGATAAAAGAAGACAAAACTTTGACTTACTGCGGTTTTACTTCGAACATGCTTTTACCATCCGACCACAACTGCTGACAGGCATCTCTCTAAATTCTGATGGCATCAGCTTTAGAAGGTACAGTAAGAGCGAGTAATGAATGTGTCATCAGCAAACTGTTGATGAACATACCATACTACACACAGCATCACATAGATATTTAATAAAGATAGTAAAGGAAAGGAACCCCGGGGCACTCCACAATGTACACTGGGTAGCTTCATCAGGAGCATGCACGCCATTCACAAAGGCAAAAACCACAGTGCAAGTATACTAGCAACGTTTCGACAAACTAGTGGATTTTGCCCAATTATGTGCACCTAATTGTGAAAAAAAAAAAAAAAGAAATGTCACATCCAGATGGTGTGAACGGGTATTTACAGCGGAGGCAAAAACTGGAGAGACACTGGAAAGGTGGAGAAAGCCCAGAAAGTTGAAACTTTATAGGTATTTAGTAACTTCGCCACTGCAATTTCCATTCTGATTTATGCTCTTAATTCTTCTCTAAAAAGGACAGGAGACGTTTGTAAATAGCATATGAAAAGATTCCCAAACATTCCCAAATGTGTGGGGGTTGAAGGAGGAGGGATTTATCCACATGGACAAAAAGAAAAAGTGCAAGGTGTGCCTTTATAAATAACTATGAAGAGGCGAATATTCTGCCATTCGAAAATCCACTGATTAGGATTCATTGCACACAGATGAATATCTGATGTTAGTTGTAAGGATATATGCTTTGGGATTTTGTGACTCATGTAAGTTGTAAATCCACACAATACCTAGGTGGATGGAACTCTGGAGGAGTAGATTTAAGATTTTTAAAAAGGTTACATTTGTCTCAATATATTTAATTTCCATCTGGGGTCAATAGACAAAGCGGAGGGGTAGCCGGTGTGGTAACTCACTGGTTAATGCACACGCTTCTGAAAGCCAAATGTAATTTGGCAGAGATTCAATTTGAGGACACTGATCAGCCGGTTTCCATTCCGAGGTTGATAGAATGAGTATCGAGTATGTAAGGTAGTAGTAGTGGAACTACCAGTTTTGTAATGGGCGTAGCTACTTAGGAGGGAACAGTGTGCTCTGTGGAAGCACAGCTGTTATTTATTATGATCATACTGTTTGTAGGGGCCCACTCTGTAATATGTCCTCTTAGAGATCAGTGGCAAGGAAGGAGGAGGAAGACTTGAAGTGCTCATCTGAATACATGCATATGGGATGCTAGACCTAATGACAAGGGTTCTCAAAGGACTACAGTACGAAATGCATATAAAGGATCCAAGCACATGAGCAAGTAGGCATTTCTCCTAAATGTCTTGTACGTCATTAGCCACCAGCAGAACAGTTGTCTCACCACTATGGCATGAATGGAAATCACATTGATAGATAAGCTCTCGAAGGATTAAAGTTATGTGAAAATGTGGTTGAAATGAGAATTTTCTCCAGCATTTTTCTCGTAAATGGGGGTTGGTTATCAGGAAAAACGTGTGACGAACATATGCGAATAGTTTTTTTTTTTAAATCATGAAATGAGACCAGTTTTTAAAGATGTAAAACAAAAAAAACACCTCGATATGGGGATGAGTTAACTTTTAGCTGGGGAATAGCATCAAGAGAAAGTTTTGACAGGAATTTGGTATGAATAATATTTTATCAGCATGAAAATACAGATTGAGACACTTGAGAAACTTTGGAAGTAAGTAAGAAGAAAGTGTAAAATTGCTTTTCACAGGACCAGACACTGCTAAGGTTGGGTGAGAGGCAATATTAAAGTTTAGGACATTGCCTTTGCACTGGGGTAAGACACATATCAATTTGTGGAGGATTAAAAGATTCGATGAGGAGGTGTATAATGAAGTCAAACAGGCAATGGTTTAAGCCAAAAGCCAAGATTATCTTCTCTGGGGAACCATGATATACAGTGTCCAAGAAAGGAATCGAAATAGAGACTAGTAGTGCTCACGGTGGAACTCCGGCTTAGGGGAGCTGGCGGAGTGCCACTGTACAAGGTAAGGACTTATCTGTACGTAAAAAAAGATGGGCATATAACATAACAGAGAATCGTGGGTCTAAGATAAAGTTAAGTTGCTGTAATGTTTCTCCAGTATGCTTTCTCATAGCTAGATGACCCTTCATCTCCAAGTACTCTTCACATTAAAAAAAATGTCCTACTCTAGCAAATGTCTGGTGGATCATTTATGAGCTGAAGGTCTGTGGTCACTTGGTAGTAAGTATGGGAGTAGAAAACATTGCAAAACTGATCATTGAAACAATCTTCACCCTGTAACCTTGCTGATACTTTTATGTACCAGATATTGTGTGAATGGAATTTAATCAAGTATCTTCTCAAAACAAACAAGGCTTATCATTATACGTCTGGGAATGTGGTGTCAAAAAAAATACAAATAAGTAATTAACTAGTTAGGTAGCACATTTTAACAAGTCTACAGACCAGCCACCTGGTTCATCAAGAGACTAAGCTCTTTAATCGTACATTTTGCATTACAGCAAGATTTACAAGCACCTCAACTCTTAAAAGTGTTAAAAAGTGACCCATGCAACAGCTTTTCTTTCAATATAATCAGTGTCTGAGCAATTACAGTTGCATGGGAGCAGGCCAATTATTGATGAATGCAATGGTGCATCTGTCGCACATGCCACTTATGAAATTGTGCTGTTTCCCCATGGCTCTAGAGGATACATGTTAACAAATTATATCCTTCCACAGCTCTAAGACACGACCAGAGCTGAAATCAATTCTGGAAAAGACAATCCGAAGAAGAAAGTATTCCTACTGTGTGGATTCCCAGCTACCATGTTTTCCACATACTGCAGGTTTGTGCAGTAAACTGTGTAAATACCTGTTCCCACCACCTGGATGTGATTTCTGAAAGCATTTTTTGCACACCCATGTGACAATTGGGTGCACAGAACTGGAAAACATCTACTAATTAATCAACATGTTGCTGTAGTTTCCCTTTATTTGCACGCGTGCTCCAGACGGAGCTACCTCAGTGTGCAGTGGTGGAGCAGGAGTACATCATGACACGCTACCCACAGTAGATGATTTTCATTATCATGGATATCTTGCTTTTCCAATGATATATTTAAATTTAAGTGCCAGATACTAAAATTAAAAAAATTGTAAATGTAAGTATATCTACATTAAAATCCATTATTACAACTTGTAGAATCCCTGCAAAAGCATACCAAAGGAACAACCTCTGACAGATCACCACAGGTGTGCACGATTTCACACATTCACTCCTAAAAAATTAGAAGTGAACATAAGAAAACAAATTTGATATGGAAACAGGAAACCTACGCAGTGAGCATTTCCTGAGCGCGCAGCTTACAACACCGGACATGTATGGAACCGCAGGTGCAGCCCATAATCTCGTTAATTAATTTCCTATGCAAACCGTGGTACGGACGGACAAGGCGTTATAAGCAGATTTGTAATAAAGCAATTTTTACACCGGTCCTTCACGCGAAATGCGTTCACAAGGATTCAATTCCCGAAGACTGCTAAGAAATAAGTCTTAAACAAGGAGAAGACAACACAGTCAATAACGCTGGGCATTCATCAAGAAGGGACATTCTAATCAAATAAAAGTGCAATTACTATAGAGCACATCTTGTAACAGTAAACCCCATGTTAGCCTTGCCCTTGTAGACACCCCTGGTTTAATCTGCCCATTTGCAAGCAATCCTCGACACTAGCGATTGAATGTACTTTTCTTAAGATTCGATGGGTACACAGTATCGCTCTTCAGCGACTTTTATTAGGGCTTCTGGTTTAAACCAACAAGCCAGTCAGTTCCAGGAATGACAATCCTCTTTTATTCCACTGACGTAAAATAACCTAGTCGAGGTCTCCCAAAGAAGTGCATGTATTGTTTAGGTCGCACCTCATTTACCACAGCTCAAGTACACTAACCGCACAAAACCCACCCTCTGCTAGGTGGCCCCTAAAACCAAGTGCCTCATCCTTCTCACCAGAGTATAAATGCATTACTCAGGTGCCTCCCTAGTTTTCGCTTGCAAGCCACCAAGTTAATTTTTTTTTTATTAGTTTCAATATAATACATCACATTAAATATTCTAGTTCGAGCTTTTTTATACAACTATTTACATTCATAGTGCATATCTTTGCAAAAGAGGAGTACTTTATTACACATTAAAACTCACTATTATACATTACAAAAGTTTATCGGGTACTAAGTCTGTAGTGCAGGACTACTTACTACCGTCCAGTGAGGATGCCCTCTCGGCTCTCCCTTTGGCTTCTCTTATCTGAAAGATACTCTGGTGTGGATCTTGGACATAGGTGCAAAGCTGGTAGGAATTCGCAGGCACTCAGTCTATCGTGCTTCAGTTCTGGTCCGCCCTCTTTGTGGAAAGACATGTACACCGCAGCGAAGTCAGTCAGCTACCATGCTTCTTCGAAGCAGGCGCAGGCCACAAAGCACAGTCCGGGGGGCAGCTAGGAGCGTGGCGGTTTTATGGCGGTGGACCTCTTGCTGGGAAACGGCACAAGTTAGAGGCTGTAGGCCACAATATGGTCCCCTTCCTCGTGGACAGTCTGGCGAGTCAGCAATTCAGCTGATCCAGACTTCCAGCAGCTAAGGTGGGCTTGCGGTCCGCTTCCAGTCTTCGGCCCATGGACGACAGTCAAAGTGCTTCAAGTATCACCAGTGGTAACTTAGTTCAATCGAGCACACTTTCGAATAACCCCACAGCCACTTGATCACCCAATGGGAAAGTGCATTGAGGCTTCACTTATAGGTGCATAGCCTGCTCAGGCACGCAATGGCTAATGTGATTGGGCTGGCCACTACAAAGTCCATTCAAGCATACATGGGCAGTGCAACAGCTGCGACAGCAGTTGACCGAGTGATGCACTCGGGCTCCCTTCTGCATTGCCGCGAATTCTCCTCGGCGATGGCGACAGGTAGTGTGACCACTCATCCAGTATTTTCAGGGACATTCCATTATTTCATAGTGAAGATCTGTTGTTTTCTCACTAATGGAAGTCTGTTGTCCATAATTATAGGAATTGTAGGAAAGAACAGCCGTAGTCAAACTCAATAGGATTGTGCCTGCCAGGCAGGTCTACATCAGCGAGGCTGTGCAGCAACCAGGCAGAGCCCACTGCCTAGAGGAGACAGTAGAGCAGTGCCTTCTCCTGCTGTCCTCCTACGAGAAGACTCAGAGAACTGTGGTTGTGGCCTGACACTTCAGGGTCGTTGACCAGAACCCAGTCTGCCTTTGATCCTCTACACTAGGGCCGTCCTGGCCGTAGTGGGCATCAGGCGTTTCCCAGGGAGGCTGGAAGGATGGAGGCCAGTTCTGCAGCTGTGGGGACTGTTTTTTTTCTGTTACTGTGGGACTGTTTTGCAGCAGTGCTGCAAGGTCGGTCCTCAGTAACAAAAGAAGCAACCAAGGGTTTCCACCGTCCCAGGGCCAAGCAGTGCTCCAAAAGGCGCTAGTCTGAGAAAATTGCCAGGGCTGCTTCGGGTTCCCAATCTGGCCGGCTCTGCTCTGCACTAAAGTCAATCATCCATGAGCCTCACGCATGGCACACGTCAACCATCACATTATTAACTGAGAGTCGCATGTCAAAAGGACTGCTGAAGTGCGTTTAAAAAAAAGGTATGGTAACTGTGAACCTGAGTGCAATGGGGCATGGTCAGGTATGAAGGGGCCGGGGTTAAAGACGATGATAAAACGACAAAATATTTTGGAATTATTTTGCTGGTCTTTCATCTTAAGTCAACTTAAGTTGAACGAGTCAGTGGGAAACACACTCTTACGATACCAAGACTCAGTCTGTTAAAGCGATCACTACAGCTGTCCGTGTGTATTACCAGACTGGTGCAGTGGGGAATACGGACATCTATTTATATGCTGCAAGGTTCCGCCCTGCAACAGAAAGCACTGTAATATGCAAGACATTATTTTAAAATTGTATGTATTACAAATGCACACAGTATAAGATAATACCCGCAAAAGGTGCAAAAAGATTTCGTTTTTAAGAAAAACTAGTGCTTTCAAAATATATAGCTTTAGTGGTGTGCAATCAAACTGTATGCAGTGCAAAACCTTTTTTTTTTAATAAGTTACCAATAAAATAACGCTCTACAGAATTCAGCTGGTATCTTCCTTACCGTACCAAAAATAAAATAAATCTTTGTCACCATGACAGTTCAAATGACTCCATAAATCAAAGCCTAAACTGGCTAGAGCTGTGTAAGCCAACAAATTAGCCGGGATCATGGAGCCAAGGGTAAAAGAACGCTGCCAGCTTTACACTTCACTGAAGTAGCATGCATAGGCCCAATGACTAGTTACATTACCGGAATGAGTCTTTTACATTAAACTCACAGTTTGAACCTTTGAAGAGGTCGCATAACCACCCACTGCTGCCTCTTGCTTTGCCCACACAGCCATCACTGACATCAATACACACAAACAGCTTTCACCTTGGTAAAGCAGTCCACTTCCAAGGGAAGGTCTATGCACTGCTCCTATTTAATGTGGGCTCTCTAACAGCATTTGCGTGATGAGAAGTGGGTGTACCGAGAAGTCGACACGAGTGGGGTCTTTTGGTCCCTCTTCTATTTTTAATAAGCATAGTTCCTCTGCTCTTTGTAATGGTTCCTCTTTTACACCCCGTTTCAGGGTCTCTACTCACATGGATTTGTTTTTGTGTGCCAGACCCCATATTTTACTTTTGGTGGGAGCAATAGATGGGCTTCATAGTTTATGGGGCACTGCAAGCACTTTGTGAGGAGGGGTCAAGTGTGTTTTTTTTACTGCACTGTACACTATATGAGATACCATCTAACACCAGCCTCAACATTGAAGGATCGAGGTAGATGGCCTGAGTACAGGTCATTAGAGTGGTTTTTGCTTGCCATGATGACAGCAGCAAAAGGTAGTGCAGCATTTCCTAACATAAACACCTATCACTGATACTCTCGAATGAGGACACAGGGTTCATCTGAGATAACTGACAGTCCTTGATAGCTTCATTCTTGTTTACAGTTGTTGTTGGTGCAGACCTTGGTGGGCATTCATGCCAAAGCTACATTTAATATTCAAATCTGGTATTTGTGGGTCAAAAACTTTTGAAGATAACTTGTGGATGTATATCAATTGCGTATTAAGTGTTTAAATGGTTGTACTTGCTCCAGTTTGCAAACCCATAGTAGGACGCCCACAGGACACCAGTGGCAAATTACCTCATCCACTGCGGTTGGGTCCGGTAGCAGCTACCTGTCCAGTGTTCCCCGAACAGGGTCTGACAGCTAGGTGTATGACTGGGCAGAGCGGGGATGGATGGCTCTTGGTGGGTGCACGGTTGAACAGACAGGGGAGCGCTGCAAAATATACGAACAAACGCTCTATGCACGCTGTCCACATTGTGAACAATGTGGTTTATTCTCTCCCTTAACAGTACGAGAAACACCCATCATGCTTCGTCCACCAACCATCTCCAAAGTTCTATCATGAGCTGACGAACACCAAGCAGCATTCCATGTATCCCACAACAACATCCTCGAGACAGTCAAGGTTACAAGGGGCAGACTACTAATACATAGATCACAACAGTAGTGTTTGCCTCTCTGCTAATTCTCAATGTTCCATGATCTGCAGCAAGTTGGATAAGCTGGAGATTGACGGGTCCTGGCATGGATCTGAAACCAGGAAATATTAGGACAGTCTGTGCGAAAATTCAGAGGTAGGTTCAAAGCTTTCAGGCCTTCAGACACACACTGTGCTCGAGCATGGTGTGGTGCAATCCAAGACAGCATCCGACAAGTCATGGAGCTTCTTAGTGGTAAGGTAATGCTAAAGTGGTTGCTTGCCTAATGTTACACAAGCTGTAAACATTTCTTCCCTGCAAAGGGTTCCTGTACTCGGCTCAGTAGCCTTCTCTGCTACATCGGTTAAGAAGGTAGACTTTAGTTAAGATCCTGTGGTCTTTTAAGATGAGAAAAGTGTTTAAAAATTCAAATTAGCAACCCAGAAGTAAAAAAAAATCTTCCATGGATTGCATTGTGCTAAAATATCATGTTCTGTTGGGAAATTACATTCGGATAGATCTCTTGCATGTCTCCCTGATATACAGGTGACCACATGCCTGCTAATTACACAATGTCTGTAAATTGAACTTAAATGTCCAACTGTGTGTGATGGTACACTGAGCCCATTTTGGGAGTACACTACGCAGTGAATGATGGCGCACTTTGCTGCAGGTGGTGGCGCATTTTTCTGAGGGCAGTGGTGCACTTGCCTTATGCTGAAGCTGAATTTGCTGAGGGTCTTCTGATAGCGGTAGTGGCTAATAGTGTGAACAACTAATGATGCACTGTGCAGCACATGGTAGTTAAAAGCAGATTCTGAACTACTTCCATTGGCAAACCACCTTTTTGGTAAAAATGCCCCTTGTGTCCCTCTCCTTAACTGCTCTGGACTGTTAACCATTCAAGGCAGCAATTCTCACCTGGAAGTTCCTCTACAAGATCATGCATCAAGGAATTAAAGCAAATTAGGGTAAGAATGGATTTTTGTGACACTAATATAATCCTCACTAGCATGAACCTTCTATTTGCAACTTACTCAGCCAGTTTGCATATTGCTTTTCCTGCCCTGTGGTTATATGTCTTGCAACTAGTCCTCATTATGAAATGGTATAAAAAAAGCTGATCGTAATCCAAGTATATCACAAGCCCCGCTTAATATTTTCCTCTGGACTTCCATGCAAACACTCCTGCTCTATTTAATCAGACATGCCTTTTGCTTTGCAAAACTTTCCTGAAACTGTCCTGTAATACATTCATGTATTTTAGTTGCCTCTCACTTTCACTCTATTAGAGTTTTAGCTCATGCAACAAAGCGAGCCCATTAAATCCGCCAGTACCGAGGGCACTGTTCAACCAGCCTTTGTGTGAGGAGTTATGCCTTTTACTGGTCCTCCTAATCCTAGGGAAGCAAGAGGTGATATAGGTAGGAACAGCAGCCTTTTAAGTATTTAACGGCATTCAATATTTTAAATGATATTCTTATTTACAAAACGTCCATCAGCACAGAACCGCCAATTTATTTTGGAGAAGACTATTGACAGAGAAATAGCAATGCGCCTAAAATTGAACAATAGGTTCAGAAAGCTTGAATAACCAAAATGCCGTGGGTGCAGGAAGTGACTTCACACACCCTTTTATACCCAATGACATCAACGGGTTGGTCCCTTCACCATTCCTTGGCACCCCCTACTTGCTCTAGGAAGATCAAGGAGTGTAAAATAAAGAAAGTCAATAGGGCTCCTAAAACATTGTTCAGCTTCTCTTCATGCCTCTTTTGCTAAGATCCCGGAGAAGCAAAGACATCGTCGGGACTACCACAGGGTAAAACTAAGCCTAGCAGCTACCAGCTCTACCTACTCCGAGATAACAACTTACCACTTCACATCTTACCCCAGTCAAAATGCTCTATGCCCTAAACTGAGGTACCTCATTCCACCATTTCCGATGTGCTACACTTAAAAAAACTGTGCGAATTTGTATTCCAGCATCAGCTACTCAATACCAGTCACTACATCTTACAACGGCGTACCCTCCATCCATATTAAAGCGGACAGTTAGCTTATGCTGAGCCCAGGAGTACGAATCTTGTGAGGTTTTTCGGTGATCAACAGGTTATCCCTGCAGTACAAAGAATCACAAGAAACGTTAGTGTCTGTGCTGTGCTCTCTGGAGGCAAAACTGCAAATCATGAGGGAGATTACCAGGCACCTTCCCTCACCGCCTGGCAGGGATAAACAGTTCAGGTGTGTTTACAAAACTGTGTGCACTGAAGAGTCTCGTACAGTACGTACTACCTGAGCAGCACACAAGGCACCCAATGTATTCTAGCATGAAGGGCCAACCCTAGGCCCTCCCTAGATATTTAAAGTAGGTGCCAATAGAACCAGTGCAAGGGTTTAGGCACCCCTGGGTGAAGAGACATTCACCCCCGCTCACCTAATCCTTGACATAGGAGAAACTTTGCTGCTTGTGGGTGAAATCTTCCTTGTGGCGGGCCACAGGGCTCTATCTACCTTTTCTTAAACGGACCATGCCGCCATCAAACCTTTACTACAGTTTCCGAACTAATTTGAAATCACAGGGGGTGAGGGGTGGAAGGGAGTCGGCATGAAGCAAGTAAACATCAACACTCCAAAACCCTTAACCGAGCACTGAATTAGTATCGTTGAGCCTGCCCAGTCCACTCAAATGACCCTCGCCTCTTGCATCAGCTCATAATATCTGGCAATCATTGACCAGCCCCAGAGCACATCTGGTGTGGCAGCCTTTCTTTGATGTCACGGAAGCAAAACAGTCTGTGCTGGAGTCCTAGACTAAAGATGTGTGCTCCAAAACAGGAAACAAGTAATCTGTGCAGAGCACAATCCACTCGACGAACAGCCCGCCTCCCTTACCCAGTGTGAGGAAACACACAGCAGTTTCCCAGGCTGGTGTATCCACCCTCAAATCACTAACAATGCAAGCTCAATCTCGGAGCACAGTGGTGAGAAGACGACCCCATGAACGCCACCAGAACCTTCTTCTGTAGGTGCACGAGTAGTGTGCAATTCTGCTCACTTTAGGGAGAAAAGCCCCTTTCGCCTAACCTAGCTGCATCTTTGTGTTATTGCTGACCATGGACAGTATTACAGAAAGAGTCCCAGGGGTGCAACAGGAATGTATGCCCACTTATTACAGAAGGGGTCACAGAGGATTGTGCGGCCCATCTGTGATACAGATAGTGCTGGTGCACATATAGCACCACCGCTATCTCAAGAGGACGGTCCATCATTTGCTTGGGGACATGGCCCCATGTAAATAAGGGAATCCCTTTGCGTCTGCGCCGTATTATGGATGCAGGCGCAAAGGCTAAGAACCAGTCTGGAGGTGCACTTGTAAGTGTGTAATAAAAAGGTGCTTGCACTGTCAGTGAGCCACGGATAGCAGCCCTCAGAAGGGAGGGTGGGAGGGAGTGGGGTCCTATGGACCCTCCAGACATCCCCTTGCAGGAGGGTGCAGTCACTCACTGCACCCGCCTAAAAAAGATCCCTAATACCTCTTTTAAGTGCAGCTGGATTGCTGCCTGCACAGTGAAACACAGAGCGGTTGTGAAGCAGTTGCTTCGTATTTCACTTGAATGCGCTGCCCCCAGGGCAGCATGAAATCGCGGCTGCCGTAGAGGCAGCGCATTCACTGTAACAGGGCGCAATTTCCCTGTTTGCGCATGGCGCATCAATTTAAAAGTGTGCCGCGGTGCAAACAAGAAAAGTGTGCCCTATGTCCAATAGGGCCCCAGATAAACTGAAGAGCAGGCTAGTGGTTCCCAAATGTTCGTCTCATTTCTCCTTGCTTTGCACCCAAGGAAGCAGAAAATCAGACATTCCCAATGCTTCCTAAGTGTAAAGACATCAGTCTTGCCAGTCTAGGTGGAGGGAAATGGCGTAAAGAGGATTTGGTTAAATACACTGGATAAAAAGAACAAATGGAATGCAAACAGAGGGAATACAAGGGAATGCAAAAATTAGGTTTCATGCTTTCATGACTGTGCTCAACAATTTTATATACTTTATCATACCTCAATATATAGATCTAAAAGAGTGTAAAAGATAATGTCGAAAAAGAAGACTAGGGCGACAGGAATGGGTTCTCAAAGACAATCCTCACGTATTAAAAGGTAAGATTGGTTCCAGTCTGAAAACATGTACACATTTTACCCAGGTTATATGTGAATACATGCACAAGTATGAAAGCAAGGTTGGTGATTGCTTTCGAAAGAAAAATGGGCATAAAACAAACTGCAAATTGAAATATGTTTTACTAAACTATTGTGAAATTTTGAACACCACTTCTCCAATGAATCATTTATTAAAATGTGGCTGAATCACGTCAATATTTTTTTTTAAAAGCTAAATAATGGAAGGCCTTCTCCGATGAATCACTTAGTAAAGTGTGGTTGAAGCAGGACAATATTTTAAACAAGCATTTGCAATGCAATAGGTCTCGCATTTGCGAGAGTTTGAGCTATTGGCATTGTAAATGACAATGCCTTTTATATATGTGTTGGTTGTCAAAACAGATAAATAAAATGCATTGTCATTTACAACGCCAATAGCTTAAACTGTAGCAAATGCAAGACCGATTGAGTGGGACCTCGTTTTGAATAAAGCTATCATTATATCTGCTTCAGGATTAAAGTGGAGTTCGTTTTCTGAAACAAAATGGTAAATAATACTGTCGTCACCAAGATTTGACAGGAACCGATTCTGTAATAACAAGCAATTGGCACCACATACTCGGCAGTCTGAAGTTGGTGAAACTACCTTCCCGCTCCTAGCATGTCATTGGAACACTTTTGAACAGACTTTACCTCCGGGCAGTGCTCCTAGTCTCCGGACTGCCTCTTCTATTTAAAGTGCGTAGTAACGAGTGCCAGAGGCGGCTCTGTGGACTGACTGCGCATTCAATGTTCAAAGCGCATGGCAAAGGGAACCAGGCTTCGCACAAACGCCCCTCTCCTGCCTATGCGTACTGTGTCTGACATGCGCAGACTGTCCTGCTTATTATCACAATAAAATTAATTCAAGAGTGCTTTTATTGAACGCTGTGTGCGAGATGCAAATAAAACCACACCACGGAAAATAGGGTTTTCGGGCCTGCGGCGGGCAATACCTTAACTGTTAAGGTATCACCGCCGCCGGCCCGAAAATTGGAAGTTCGGGAGCATGAAGCCGGTCGTGGGGCGGGACTTCCGCCTTCTGCGAGAAGCCCGCGCCCACGGAGTGCCTGGCAGAGAGCAGCAGTGGTGACGCGGGGCTCCCATGCCCAAGGGCGAGCCCCCCGATGGCTGCACACGTAAGGAGGAGCAGAAGTGGCGGCTGAGGCCGCCGATACAAGTGCGGGGCTCCCATGAGTGAGGAAAGCCCCGCGTGTGCCAGGTGATGCGGCGGAGATGACACCAGGGGAGTCCTGAGCGTGACAGAGCCAGCCTGTAGCCCGGTGAGTGGGGCTTAGTTGTACCATGGGGAGGGGTGGTTGTGCGCGTGAGTGTGTGCAGGAGGCTGACTTAGTTGTACCGGGGGGGGGGGGGTGGAGGTGGTTGTGCGCGCGAGCATGTGCAGGAGGCTGACTAAGTTGTACCATGGGGGGGGGGGCGTGTGCGATTGCAGGAGGCTGACTTGGTTGATAGATTATATATACACACACACACACACACACACACACACACACACACACATATATATATACACAAACTCCAAGTTCCCCACAGGTTCGGGAAGCACTCAAGCCACGGTGTACATCCACACACCCACAGACACGTAAATTATAGGTGCCATCTTGTCCGGTTCTGTATGGAGCCATGGCCATACCTACAGCCTATCAGGAGGCAACTAATGGCAGCCTATCAGGAGGCAATTAATGTTATTGAATGGAATAAAGGTGTGGTCTTAACGAACACTGTGTACTTTGTGGAATTAAGCCTTTGAAGAAGAAATAATTTCAAAACGCGTCGGCTGCCTGAGACGTGTCTGTGGGTGCGTGGATGTACACCGTGGCTTGAGTGCTTCCCGAACCTGTGGGGAACTTGGAATATATATATATCTTGCCTCAGAAGCAAGACAGGAGATGTACACCGCACTTGGCTGTACGTGCGCATTACACCTGCTGAAATCGCCGCAAGCTCTGCGCGTGCCCATCTCTTGTCCCACTTCCAAGGCAATTCCCTAACAACAGAGGTCGCCAGGCTCAACCGAAAAACGATCAATAAATAATGGAGGGCTAATCTAAAACCATTATGAGCAACTTGAAAATAAATTAGGGGCCCAGTTTAGAGAAGCATGCCTGTAAACCACCCCCCTATATGGGAATTCCAATTTTCGCATGAGTAATAATTCAGAAGTATATTTGCATAAGAAAAATACCACTGAGTGGTTGCCAACTCACTTTCCCTACACTTGCTTTCTTTTTCCAGGAGTACATTTCCAATTCTATCCAATGCGGACGAGAGGAGGAGTTGGTGCATACCCTTAAACATGACAGTTTGTGGATGTGCAGAGGCTTACACGGAATTCCAGCTAATTAGCTAATGCTTCTCTACTACTTCCAGCCCCTGTATGTCGATGTGCAGAATGGTGGCAAAATCAAAGCCTTTCTAGAATCCAAACCCTGGTGTAATAGGAGCCCTGACACAAACAGAGAGGCTATTAAAAGAAGTGTGGATATGGGAATACTGTCAGTATGCACCAAAAATGACTGGTGTATTTTTATGAAACAGGATAAGTAGACTTCCGAAGCTTCATGTCCCTTGAACAAGTAGATATTTTAAGATCTTACACTCCTTTTAGTGTAGTACTAATCCAGTTAGGTCAAACCATGTGAATTAAAAAGGCAAATCCTAGACGGAATTAGGTTGTCAACGGTCCAACCAAAAAGTGAGACATTTTATACAAATCAATGTGGAGTTATCTGCAGCCTAACCAGTACAGCAGTTCTGCTGTCTGTCATGGACCTTATGGAAGGAAAACATGCATTTGGTTTTGAAGGGATGAGTTGTAAAGGTCCTAAACAACCCATAATCTCAGTGAAGAGAATCCTCTGACTCACCACGTCCGGTACAAATACAGCCCTCTTGGTTGTTACATATATGTTTTGATAATATAAGTTCAGTAATTGATACCACCCATGAACTGGCATCCGGCCCGCCAACCCACCTACCGAAGAACCCAACTTCCGCACATGCATCCTGCTCAAACCCGCTCCACCCGCCAACACGCCGTCGAACTCTGGGACCTACTCGACACCAATGCCCCAGACGTCGCCTTCTGAAAAAGACCTGGCTGACTCACGCCTTGGTACCAGACATCGCCATAGCCATCCCGGAAGGCTACAAGATCACCCGCAAGGACCGCGCCAACGGAGTAGGAATTGCCATCGTCCGCAGAAACACTCTCAAAATCTCGACAGACACATACGACACCCTCAGCACCGCCAAACATCTGCACTTCCAGATCCACACCGACTCTAACACCACCCTCATCTACAGACCCCCCCCCGGACCCCGACCGCAGTTCAGCGACTCCATCAGCACTCACGCCCTCGCCTCCACGGACTATATCCTCCTCGGGGACCTGAACTTCCACCTAGAGAACAACAACTATGCCAACTCTTCCACCCTGATCAACAACCTCGGACTGACAACTTGTCACAACACCCACCTACTCCGCCGGCCAAACGCTTGACCCCATCTTCTCAGCAAGCACCCACATCTTCAACCACACCACTGAACTCCACTGGACCGACCACCGCTGCATTCACTTCACCTTCCGGAAACCCACCACACACCACCGCACCCAGCAGATGCCTCACCGCCACTGGAGCAAGGTCACCGAGGACCAGCTAACCACCGCCTTCGCCCAGAGCCCTCCCACAGACCCAACCGACCCCAGCGCCGCAGCCTCAGACAATGGATCAACAACTGCGCCAACACCCACGCCCCGCTCAAGAAGCCCCCCAACAACCACACCAGTAAGTAAGCCAGCTGGTTCACCGAAGATCTTCAGACCTCCAAGCGAATCTGCTAAAAACTCGAAAAATACAGGATCCGCGAACGAACACCGGTAAGCTACACAGCCCATAAGAACGCCACCCGCAGACACCACCACCTCATCAGATCCGCCAAAAGGACCTCCTTCATAGACCGCCTAGATAACAACGCACACAACAGCAAAGAGCTCTTCAGCATCGTAAAGGAACTCACCAGCTCCAACACCAATGACATCCCACAGTCACAAGACCTGTGCGATTCGCTGGCCACCTCCTTCTATCGCAAGATCACTGAAATCCACAACTGCTTCAACGCCATCACCACCCCGGCAACCGCGGAGACCCCTGCTCCCACGACCACCAACCGCCTGCTCGCCTGGGCCAACATCGCCGACGACACCATCAAGATCATGAACACTGTCCACTCCGGATCCCCGGAAGACCCCTGCCCACACCACATCTCCAACCCATCCAGAACGCCTCCGCACGCCTGATCCTCGACATACCTCGCCGCAGCCACATCACACCGTACCCGAGAGACCTGCACTGGCCCCCCATCAACAAGAGGATAACCTTTAAGCTCCTCACCCATGCACACAAGGCACTCCACGACACCGGACCAGCGTACCTCAACAGCCGACCACACCCTCGCTATTATCGCCCGCATCCGAAGAGTGACCGCCGGCGGCAGATCATTCTCCCACCTTGCCGCCAAGACATGGAACACCCTCCCCATCCACCTGCGGCAGACCGAAGACCTCCTAACCTTCAGGAGACTCCTCAAGACCTGGCTCTTTGAACAGTAGCAGCGCCCCTCCCCCTCCGCCCCCCCAGTGCCTTGAGACCCTCACGGGTATGTAGTGCACTCTATAAATAGCTTGATTGGTTCATTGATTGTCCCGGCAGCATCAAAATCTAATCTAACACGGCCAAGGGCAGAAAAGTAGCTCTTGCCACCATCAGATCAACATGAAAGGAGACACGTAGGCCAATAAAAACCAACAACCCCCATCCACCATGTTTACTTCTGCCTTGCAACTTTGGGGGACCTAGTCAATGCCAAGTCTTTCACTGTGCCTTATCCCCCCACCCCTAATTAATTTGTACACTCACGATTAGGTATAGTTTTTTGACTGTTTGTCAAAGTCTTTAAGTAAAGGGCTACTATGCACTCAGACTAATCCCTTTGAGGTGTCTGTAAATGGAGATGAATACGTTACAGACTAATGCTATGCGAAACCTGGTGAAGGTAAGCAAGTAGCGCAACCAGTAAAGGAGAGGTGAACAGGGGATACCAGTCTTCAAATATGTCCCAAAAAGATGGCAAAGCCTAAAAAGAGTCCCAGAAGCCTAAAAAGAAGGTGGCATGGGTGGGCGTCTTATGTGTTTGACCAGGCATGTGTAGGCAGAAAAACAAGGGAGGCATGACTTGCTGTGGACCAGGTTATCCATATGCCAGGGAGAATGTAACAGTCCACACTGTGGCCCCTTAGTTTTGCCATTATTATAGAACTCAGCACCAGTACTCGCAGGAACACCCCCCTGCTCTGTGCAGTCCACCACCATAGACTGTACTGAAGGACTGTACTGAAGGACTGGCATTCCGGGAAGCCTGGCACTGCTAGACGATCCAGCTGGAAAGGACCAGTGGGTGGGCAGTTTTTTTATGCGACAGGAACAGCCCACACACTGGTCCTTTCCAGTTGGCCAAACTGGCAGAGCTAGACTGACCAAAAGGCCGGTCCAACACAGACAGTAAGCTTGCAGGTGGGAACCACTGGCGTGCCGTTCAGTATTAAGCGCATTTCCATTACAGGTGCCACGCTGAAATTACTCGGTTTTGGTTTTGAAGAAAAACAGTATGCACTAAAAAAATAAAATAGAAAAAATAAAAACACTCCACAACCCATCCACTCTAAACTATAGAAGAAAACTATTTATTGCCATTAATGTTATGTTCCCACACAACAATTGCGCGCTTTCGCACGGACCCGACCCCTCCCAAGAAGACAGGAGTTCTGAAAAGCTCACGCGCTGGCAACAACGTGTCTTCGACGGACATACATGTGGCCTGGAGCCTGTCTGAGTCCAGCCTGCTCTCCCGCCCTGGAGCACTGACTCACCGCACTCACTCGGCGCCTGGGATGGATCACTATTTTTGGACTCGCCCGGGTTGGCTTGCTATCAGCAACGCACAGGCTGGGCCGCTCGTGCCAACCTACGCCCCGCTGCCCGCACTTCCTGGAAGAGAGGACGCTGCGTTCACAAAGCACCTGCAAACAAGAACGCTGACCCCTGGATACCTGCAGGAGAACAGTAGAACAAAAGAGCCCGCAACACACAACGCTGGGAGTGTCGGCTTGAATCACCTCTTGGGAATCTCCAAGCAAGAGAACTTGCAAAACCGGAAAGCAAGTCATTCATTCCGCTGTATCTGAGCGCGGACTATTCAGAGAGCCGCGGGATTGCCAAAAGATGATGTAAAATATGGTAACTGATCCGTAAAGAAAAATGCTATTTTGTCCAGATCATGTGTTCCTATTCTTCTAAATATAAAACTGTAATTTATTTTTACTGTGGTTCAGGATTATGGGAAAGTAATCCTAAACTGGTAATGACTAGAAGCCTGGAATCTGACCGACACCACCTTCTACCAAATAACCAGCCAGGCAAAAATAGTGTTTATAAAGAAGTAAAATCTAAGCTTACCTACCAATTTCTGAATAGTTTCAGAACAAGAAGTCTAACACTCGCTGTTTGAGAGGGTATAATCGAAGCAATAATGCCCCTGTTGCTTTTAGAGCCAAAGGCACTTCTTGGTTTGCCAGGGCATTATCAATTGGCAAGAGCTAAATTATGTGGCAGGGCTGAGTAAAAGCAGCTAGAAAAGCCAAAATATGTGGAACTCATTGTGATAGTACCAAGTTACCCGGAGCACTCAAATTTGTTACAAAAATAATATCATTAAACATTCATGTTCCAGTCTCTTCATTGAATCCACAGACTCTTTACCCTCATTTAGCCCACACTTATTGGCATCAGTAAAAAAAAAAATCTAATTTTCTCGATATCAATATAGCCAGTAAAAATCACGTTTTCTCCACATCAACACAGCCAACACGTGTTTCGTCATTATTGCGAATTTGCTTCTGACATCAGGGTTTGATCTGTTATCCTTGTAGTCACATTACAGCTAATCTTATAACCTGTAGATTTCAATTTACGTATAATATACAGTACAGGGAAACGTTTCCAAACGGAACAGTTTAGCAAGCAGACTGGTGAGTGCCCCTTCCCACCACGTGTCAACGTTAAGGAGCACTTCTCTGGCCACCATGTGCTGGCATATTGTAATAGTACTACTTCATTATTTTGTTACTTTTACACTTGTTAAGACTACTTGGGTATTAGTTGCACCTCAGTAGTACTAGTTTAACACCCAAATGTAGCTATGAACAGAAAAGTGATGAGTAAACCTTTGCTACGGGTCTTCCACTTCATGGCAACTTGTGACATTTCATTTTTAGTAACTTTTGAACCATTTTAGCTAGAAACACAATGTTTTTGTAAAAATATGCAGATTATGGATTATCTATAAGTATGCTGAAAAAAGCGGTAGCCGCACAATCACATAATTTCAATGGACATGGCTATGGCTATAACTCTTCTACTGATGGCTATGCGGGTTGACTCATGCCGTTTCCAGGGGCGTAACAATCATTTGTTTAGAGATGCAGTGGGAACGGGTACCATAGGTGAGAGGGGGCTCTGCATTCCATTAACAGATGTCTTCTAGTGCCCAAGCAGAGGGTAAAGAGGTCATTTTCCTTGCTTACATAGAATCTCTGTCACCCTTGCCATGTAACGGCCCTCTCCCTTATTCACACTCACATGAGGCCAATGGCTATAACTTAGGGAGCTGGCATTAAATGGCTGAATTGGTATCAGAGCCAAACCACTTTAAATCCCATTACTTCCTGAAGTCCAGGACTTCCTTCCATTCCGCTCAGGACTAGACCTATCAAGACGGACGAGATTTAGATCTTCAAGCGGAAATAACATAAGGTGACATGCAGACCCAGAAATCAACACATGCAAGACAATAATAAACTTAAACAAGAAAGTCAAGGGATTCACTACAAAATCATGAGTGGCTTTGAACGAATCCAGCTGCATTCCAAGGTACACTTAAGCCAGAACAGGAACTTGCTACCTTTTAAAAACAGTCAATTGAACTGGACAACCATGTACATGTGGTCCATCCTGCAAATGTAAATCTTGCAGGATATCCAGTGCCCTAAAGTTAGAATGATCCTTTTCCAGGTTATCCATTGGTGGTCTCTCCTGACTGGTTTGTCCAAATTGGAGGACATGTGATAAAAGTATATCCAACTTCACACTATGACATCCACAAACACTGGCTACGAATGCTTCCCTGGCGGGACTGGGGTTGGAAAAGAAGATATTTATAGTTTTTTAGGGGGAAAATAGCAAGCAATCCTCAGGATATTTCACTTTAGAGATGGTTCACTATTTTTCTGACTCCTCTAGTGCTTAGTTTTTCTATGGACCACTAAAGAAACATGTCAGGTGAAGATTACAGTGTTGGTCGGAGCTCAATGTTGATCTATTTAGGAAAATTACTGTAGATCATATAGAGGGGCACAGGATGGTAAAGTAGGCTAAACCTCAAGGTCTATACTTCAACCTAGCCAAGACGCAAACATACTGCCACTGAATAATTGGACCTGGGTTGGTCCACAAAGGGATTTGGTTCTGCTATATTTAATCCCACTGTGATTAATTAGCTCCATTATGAGTGGAAAGGAAGACTACTGGTGTTGAAGTAGCGTTGCCATATCACCCCTCGTAAAGAGGAACCTAAGTATCCAGTTTTGAGCATTCATCTGATTAGTGTAAACTGGACTTTTAGCCTTCATTTGTTTCAGTGAAACAAAGGAGCTTGACACCTGAAGGCAATGTTTTAAATGAAAACCCAGAAATGGAAACTTGGGGCCCCCATGCAATGGAACGATTCCACAACGCTACCTCAAACAGTGTACTCCAGTACTGGAAGAAGCATTGCCTGTGTCACATTATGAGCAGATCACAGCAACCAACACACAAGAGATGGTCAACAGCTACAGCCATTCACTAGATGGACAGGTGTGCTGGTCAGTAATGCAGCCCAAAAGTGAAGAAAGTTGCCACTCAACAGTGACACCCCAGGACACAATGAGGAGCTACTTACCAATAGTCACCACAATCACTTACCAGTAAGGCAGGTTGGTTACTGCCAAGAAATACAGGGAGATGTCAACAGGGACAAGCGGCTAGTCACCAGTAAGATTCAACTTCCAGCTGAGATGTGCACGCTCTAAACAGTCAAACTCAGTCACAATGACGTGCGGCTTATCGAACTTTGTCAATAAATTGACATGCAGACTGGGCCAAAAGTTGCAAAAAAATAATGCACAGTCTTATGTACTAATGGGTCAGGGTTGCAGGAACCAAGCCAATGTGCAATAGGTCAATGACTACAATGGTGTGTAACACGCTTGTAATTGTAAGGTTATTTTACCCATTCCCGAAGAAAAATACATTTAACAATGTAACAAGGGTGCAAACAATCACGACGGTCATGGCAATTGAACAAGAAGCACCATGCTATTTTTAATAACGCAGCACTGGTTGATCTCGGAAAAAAATGTTCCAAAGCGTGTGATAAAGGGGATTAACAATAAAAGGTGTCCAGTGTCCACCTTTTAATGACAAACAAGGCAGTAGATGAAAATGTGTAAGGGCGGACATGGAAGGGAACAGCCTCGAGAAAGCCGGTAGGCCTGAGGAGATAATGAAAGGAGAAGGTTCGTTTGGTTTTTGGAGCGTTGGTGGTTGTGCAATGGCTCGCGAGATCTCCTGGCTCACAGTGGAACCGGGAGGATTGGGGCGGGGTAGATGGACAACAGTGAGTGCAATTCACTCACTCCAATCTGATCAACAGTTCGAGAGAAATACCAGCTTCTCCCTCCAAACTTACTTAAACTTGTTTCCATGGGAACTGTAACCTGGGAAGCGTCCTCTGGAGCCCCCACCTCATCCCCCTGGCTCAGGCTCCCCGGTGTTGTACTCTCCTCTCTTCCTGCTGAACTGCTCCCATCCCAAAGGGTGGAATGACGGGGTATCTTTCCGCAAGGATGGGGGCACCGGGACACGCTAGCGAGAAGGCATCTGCTCTCAGCGACCGTTCTTTAATCAATACTCCCTCTTCCCAAAGTGATTCGACCGTCACAAAACCCATCTGCGAGAGTAGACGTACCACCAAACCTGTGGGAAAGAGGGAGGCAGTGCGAAATAACCACTCCGCTTAACCACCTCTCCTAAATGGTCTTTAAACTCTTAACTGGAATGTCCCATTGCCTCAACAATTGGAGAGCACGTTCAAAAGAAAGCAACACAATTAAGCAAAAACACTGAACAAGACAATAACATAATACAATTCACGTAAAAACAGACTACCTTAGCCATCGCCCACCAGATAGGCACACAGACCCAGACTGCCACAATGTATTCCGAGCAGCCAATAAAAGGAACTTAAAGAAGTTGAGGCTGTAGAAAGTAAAGCAGATGAAAAACAAACGGAGCAACGAATAAACAGGTTCATTTTGCAGTTTGAGTTACTGCAACCTGGTGAGAAGTTGTTTGGGAACTGTCGAGTAAAACTGCCAAAAAGTCTTAATTGGGGGGGGGAATAAAGACGGCGGGGGCTTCTCGGTGAAGCCGCAGGCTGCCTACCTTGCCTGTTCTTGGGTCCTGGTGCGCCCCTGCTGCCTGGTGGGCTCTCTATTTTGGCTGCTTGCCTTCACCGCTTCCTGCTGCAGCAAGGGTTCGGATGTGCAGCAAGGCTGTGCGAGTCAATGTCTCAGCAGTGAAACTGACATGAACGCCGCTCGCCCACTCCCTACTTTCAGGGGCGGGGCCAGAGCCACGCCCTCCCGGCGGACTGCGGGAGGTCCCGGGCGCCATTGCTCCGCCCATTCCCCTGCATGGGGCGGAACCACAGTCTCCGCCTATCCTGCGAGGTCTTTGCTGCTTGAGGTGGGGCGCTCCCAATGTCGGTGTCGTTCCTTGTGTAGGGAGTGCACAGTCTCTTTCTGCCCCGCCCACTCCGTGCCACCTCACGGGGCGGGACTGAAGAACACGCTCGCCTAGTTTATAGACCGCTTTCTTTCCCTGTCCGTTTCTGCTGAGGGGCGTGGCGGCGCCCCCTGCTGCCGCAAGGCAGGGTAGGGTGTCCTCGAGTCCCTTTCCCTCCTCGCTCCCCGGCCTTCCCTGTCGTTCCGCCTACTCCAGTGTGGGAGGGTCCAGAACCTCTTCCTGTCTGCCCGCTCCCTCCTTCTAATTAGCGGCATTTGCTGCAGCCAAAGGGAGGGACCGGACCGAGCTTCAGTCCAGCCTATGGTCTCGCCGGTGTGAGCACTCGAGTGAGATCAGTGCGCACCCAGCCGCACCCACACGCCCCGGGGCAAAATACAGCAGGGGCCTACTTGTTGCCCCCCCCCCTCCGTCTGTGGGTCCACACATATACATCACTTCTGCATTTTCAGGGAGTGTCTGTCTCCCTCATGCTTTCAGTCTCGTGAGTGTTTGTTTTAAAAAGCTCAGATCGCAGTTCTAGCCCCTCCATGTTTGCGGGAGACACGAGAGGGGGTAGCACAGTCCACCCGCTCATTGCTCGCAATATTACTTCTGCATGCAGAGGGAGCGGATCCCAACCTCCCTGCACCCTGTGCCAGAACCATGACATCATTGGCAAAGCATCACGGGAGCAAAGAGAACCCGCCCTCCTAAAGGACGGATTTTGTTTTTCATGTTTGAAGTTTTCAGTAAGCTGTGATGGTCTTAGCGCAGGTGCCACCCCGCCCCAGGGTTTCATTGGGAAGCCTGCTTCCATTTTACAAGGCTGCCCCGCTTCCTTATTGGAAAACCAGATTTCGGTTGCTTTTTTCGGCTCCCTTAAAATTTGATGACCTAGTTCAAGACTAGTCAGTCAGCAACTTCTACAGGCCATTAACCCCTAACTGCTTAGCTTCACCCTCCCTCCCCCTGTGCTGAGCCCCTTTTTTTTTTGGCTATTTGGGGTAGTTGGCTTTTAGGGCTCCTTAACATTTTTTGATCCACGTAAGGCATCCATGCCAAATGTTCTTCCTTTTTTTATTAATATCCTGGGAATTGTGAATGTATCCGGGGTTTGTGGATTCCAATACAGGACTGGAGGCTTCGAATTATGCTTTTTCTTTTTTTTTTACTGTAATCACAGCAGCCAATGAAAAACGTTCCATTAGTAACAAAACTACATTGTCAATGATGCTTTGCATCAGACGCAATAAGAGCCACCAACACAGTCCCATCATCCTCTTTCTTTGCTGCTCACAGCAGAGCTTAGTACTACCTCACTATATTGATTTACTTTATTGTTCTTATTGAGCTGATTGTATCGGATTTCATTATTAACTAATGTATTATGTTTATCTCTTATTAAGCTTTGTGAGCTTTTTTTTGTGATATTCTGTTGCCTTGTGCAAATTGGGGAACGCAGCAAAGACGGACCTCCGTCCCGGTTGACAGGGCTACTACGCTTTAGCCTCTGAAGTTCGCGCTGCCCAGCGTGGGGGTACCTGACTGCTTTTGCGGTTGCTTTGACCGTCTTTTCGTCGCACGTGCTGCGGTCCTGGGCTCCCCTCATCGCCCGACAACACCGCAGGAGCTTGGGGTGCACGGCCGACGTGCGCAGCCCAATTGGGCCCATTGGCTCCTTTTGGGCTCCATTTGGGCTGTGCACGTCGCAGTCGTCCCAAATGTGAAAGTTTTACCGCTCTTAGGCGGAGAGTTTGCCGGAGCTGGACGCCTGATCGGCAGTAAGAGACATCGCTTTGTGGGAGTGAGCACACTCTCCATATAAATTAATTTTGGCTCCTATGCCTATTGAAGGCTGCAACAACCTGACGACAGCTTTGCTGAGGGGGCTTGGTACTCTATTGAAATTAAGGTTATTGTGTGCAGGTGGGCTTCGCCCCCCATTACTCCTCCAGTATTTGATTATATACATATATTATATTATATCATCATCACTTCATTATTGATCTATGATGGAAGAGTGGGTGAGATACGAAGATGATGAGGAGGAAGTTTATTATGAGGGACAGCAGGAAACTGTCCTTGAGGACAACATTGTAGAGGCTCTGGACGCCTCTGTCCAATCCTCAGTGAACAAGGCTATAGAGAGCACAGTACCAAACACTGTGCAACAAGCATTGGCTGCTGGATTAAAACAAATTACTAAGCAGCTTGAGAGTTTTGCCAAACGCCATGGGTTTGGTACAGACAAACCCAAGCTTTATAACCATCCGGATAAAAGCTCTGCGAAAGAGAGTCAATGGGCACATTCTAATGTGTTAGATTCACTACCCCAATCTCAGGCTGGGGATCATGGGTACTCCACAGGGGGCAAGGCTAAGAGCAAACAAAGAGTGTATGCGGATACAGACACCACCAACACTGACAATACCATACCCGATAAGGAGGCCCCTCCCAGGAAGAAAGCTAAGAAAGTGGCTTCATCAACTCCCGATATTCCAACAAATACTCCTTTTACCTTTAATCTTAGTGAGATTGTGCACCCCCGCTCTTATGACTGGGCCCTGGCCCCTGAAGTTACTGAATATTTACATGAGAACCTTCGCAAAGGGTTTGACAAAGAAGTCCCCAATCGGCTTCGGTCAGAGTGCCCTCGACCCGATCTGCCAGACAAGGTGGCTGAAACTTCAGAGATCGACGTTAGTCTTCTCACATTTTTCAAGATGTTTGCAAAGGATCCCAAGAAGGGAATCAACCTCGCCTGGTGCAGGTGTCAAGACAAGCTCCTCGACGTTGTTGGGCCTTTGGAAAAGATCTTAGAAATGGCCCTGGTGGCCAAAGAGGCGGCTACTCCGGTGGATCCGGATATCTTGGCAGGATGGACACAAAGGGCTATCTGCTTTCTTGGTAACGGCAACTGCGCCATTTCCACGGAAAGGCGCCAATCCTTGCTTATGCACACAGATTTCAATATTACCAATCTGGCTTCCGCCGAGCTAGGACCCCTCGCTGATGGCAATTTCTTCAGAGACCGCTTTGTGAAGGATGTGTCAAAGTATGTGGGAACACTTACATCGTTTGACAAAGTGCAATCTGGCATTAAGCGTGTCTTCCAGGAAGGCCTTTTCAATAGGGCTGGGTGAGGCAGGGGACGCTCATCAGGCCGTTTTTATAATCAAGGTCCCCCCCGACTCTGGTCGCGGCAGAGGAGAGTGGGATTCAACAAGAGGGGGCACCTTCCATCCCACAAGTTGACGATTTTACAGGCGCTATTTCCATGGAGGTAGGCAAAAGAGCAGGCTTCCAGGCGCACAATTCTACAGTTAAGCCTAACTGATATGTCTCCGTTACCATTGGGGGGTCGGACACAATTTTTTGTTCACAATTGGCGAATCCTGACACAGGATGCGTGGGTAATTCAAACTGTTCAGGGGTTCCATCTGGAGTTCTAGGAATACCCCTTCAGGACACACATCCCAGACCACTCCATTTTTTCCAACAAGAGTGTTTTTTTATAGACAATAAAGTAGCCGAATTGCTGCGAAAGCATGCAATAGCACCATTCAACAACAGGCCTCATGGCTTTTGCAGCAATATCTTCTTAGTTCAGAAGAACGGTGGTGGCCACAGGCTGGTCCTGAATTTGAGAGAGTTCAATCAATATCTCATTTACAAGCATTTCAAGATGGAAGGGATCCATCTTTTGACAGATTAGCTAAAACAGGGGGACTGGATGATCAGGCTAGATCTCAAAGACCGCTACCTATCCATTCCCATTTTCCACCACACAGACGCTTCCTTCAATTTCAATGGAAAAATCGATGGTTCGAGTATTTGGCTCTTCCTTTCGGCTTTCCTCGGCTCCTTGGTGCTTCACCAAAGTGATGAAGCTGGTTGTGGCTCACCTGTGAGAGCAGGGGTTTGCATGATTATTTATCTGGCTGACATTCTAATTATGGCACAGAGTCCAGAGTTAGCTTCACAACACCTCCAAATGACAATGTCTCTCTTGCAAAGTCTGGGGTTTGTAATCAACCATCCCAAGTCGGCTCTGTGCCCGACACAAACAATAGATTTTCTGGGTTTCACGATAGACTCACAGGTGACCCAATTGAGTCTCCCCAAAACGAAATTGAAGGACCTCAAGAAGGAGATTATGGCAATCCTCAACAAGCAGGTGGTCTCTCTCAGAGTCATTACAAGAGTAGTGGGATTACTAGCATCCTCCAGTCAAGCAATCTTCACGGGACCTCTGCATTACAGAGCCCTACAGAGGCTAAAAATCCAACACCTCCAGAAAGGTCTGTCTTACACGGATCTGGTCTCTTTGTCACAGGAAGTGAGAGAGGTGATGCAGTGGTGGCTGGGCCACGTGGAAGCGTGGAACGGCAGAGTGATATTCAGCTCACAGCCCGAGGTTACCATCGAATCCGACGCTAGCCGCTGGGGCTGGGGAGCGCGCTGCAGAGATATTTCCACAGGCGGAAGGTGGTCTCCCCAAGAACTATCACTACATATCAATTGTCTGCAACTCCTAGCGGGTTCCTTTGCGATTCAGACACTATCTCCCAAGCAGACCACATGTTGTATCCTTCTCCAGATGGACAACATTTCAGCGGTGAGGTACATCAACAAGTTGGGAGGCACGAGATTATCTCTACTAGTAGAGATTGCCAAGGACTTTTTGCCTGGATCATCAGATCACGGTAATAGCGGACTACATCCTGGCCAGTCCAACCTGATAGGCGACCGGAATTCCAGACACCTCAGAGATTACAGCGATTGGCAATTACTACTGAACATATTCCAGTGGTTGCAGGAACTTTGGGGTCCTTGCCAGACAGACCTGTTTGCTTCTAGGCTGAATTGGCAACTTCCCAGTTTCTTCAGCTGGAGACCGGACCCAGCCACGAAGACGACGGATGCCTTCCTTCAGGATTGGTCAGGAGTGTTGAATTATGCATTTCCACCTTTCCTTCTGATTCCCAGAGTGACATCACACATTTTCAAGCAACAAGCGGAAGTTATTCTAGTGACCCCCCTGTGGAGATCGCAGCCCTGGTTGCTGGTGTTGCTGGAGATGAGCTGTGATCTTCCCAGGATACTTCCGTAGTCGGAGTCTCTACTCCTGGGCCCTCACAAGGAACAACATCCGTTGATCCTCTCGGAGCGACTGTCGCTGATGGCATGGCGGCTTTCCGGCAACAGTGGGAAATGCAAGGATTTTCAGACACAGCTACAACATTCAGCAAAAAGGCTTGGGCTCTTTCAACTAGGAAACAATACTCTTCAGCCTGGAAAGGCTGGGTGGGTTGGTGCCTGGAACGGCACGTGGTGCTCGTGGGGACAGGCTTACCCCATAGTGTAAATTTCCTTTCGGATAAGGCAGCCGAAGGCTTGGCTTATCGTTCGATGAACAACTTTAGATAGGCCATTTCTGCAGGCCATTGTCAGGTAAATTAAAAACGGGTTGGTATGCACCCAATGATATGTAAACTCCTTAAGGGCATACGAGTGGCTAATCTTCCTAAATCTAAATATTCAGGTTTATGGGATGTCTCCTTGGTCATTTCCCTTTTTAATAGTTGGCCAGCGAACAATCTTCTATCTAGAAAGCAATTATTTGTCAAATTGGCTATGCTTTTCTGTTTGTCATCTTGTCGGCGTTCATCGGACGTGCATGCTCTGGACATTACTGTACAGTATGTACTCCGGAAGGAGTTTCCTTTACTATCACCGGATGTACAACAACTCTATGAAGACATATTGATTATAATGCTTTCTGAAGCAATGACAAGTTATGTGTTTTGTAATGTTTAAAAACCTATGAGGAATATACTCGTTCTCTGAGACCAGAGGGTTCCAACCAACTTTTAAGTGCTTTGCAAAAACCCTTTAAGCCAGTGTCGGCTGCTACTGTAGCCAGATGGCTTCATTATGTTATGTAGGAAGCAGGTATTGACACTCAAATGTTTGGTGCACATTCTGTGCGAGGTGGGAGATATAACATCTGTTGTTTTTGATAAGCGTTAAACTAGCATAATCCGAAGCCTCCAGTACTGTAATACAATAAAAAATTTGCTAGCATTCGTGCCAAGAATTTTCAATTCTATTAAGGACATCGAGGCGAGGATTATCCCACCCGGCTATGTTACAATATCATTGTTCATGCTTACCCACCTGTATATGATGTCATGTTGAAAATTTCACAATAAACAGAAATCATGGGTTGTTTATGTTTTTCTTCTAGGAGCAGACAAGAAATCTGAATAAGAAGATTCTTCACGTTGAAGTCTCTATATGGACCTTTGGTTTCCTGTTAAACTTCCATGTTGGAGGATGTTATTGGATCACTTTTGTTGAATTATAGTGGACTTTTACAGTTTGAGCAAAGAAAGAGGATGATGGGACTGTGTTGATGGCTCTTATTGGGGGCTAAGAGGGCGTGACTGATGCAAAGCATCATTGACAATATAGTTTTGTTACTAATTGAATGTTTTTCATTGGCTGCTGTGATTACAGTAAAAGAAAGAGAAAGCATAATCCTCACCTCTGTGTCCTTAATAGAATTGAAAATTCTTGGTGCGAATGCTAGCACATTTCTTATTCCTCTGGAGGGGACTGAGAAAATAGCCAAAATATAGCTACATTTAGGATTTTTTGAGGAAAAAATGTCACCGTATATAAATGAATTTTTCCACACAGTTTTGGCACTTTTCAAAGAGGTTGCCACTTTTTTCCTATTTCTTGTGCCCTCAACCTACTTCCAGTTTGTGGTGTAAATCGGTGTGAAACCCCCGAGTGATCCAGGAAAGGTATAGCAAAGGAGACACAATTCCAAATTTAGCAAGGGCTCATATGTGTAGATCCCTCAAAATGTTCCCAAAGAAACAAACTGTTAAAATAAAGAAATATTGAGAATGAGTAAGGAAAAACGACCATTTGTGACAATGTTTACATTTGTAACTTTTTGTCACGATGGGCGATTTGAAAAAGCAATATACAATTAAGTCCTCTACACCCTCCTGCTTGCAGTGATATATACGGTTTGTAGGTTCTCCAAGAACTCAAGGTGCCCAGAGCCAGCAACTGAGTAGCGCTGAACAATTGTTTTAAATTTGTTTTATTTATTAAATTGTTTACTTACCTGCAATTATCCATATTCTGTTGTTTACCACCCCCCACCCTCCCCCGCACCGCATCCCTGCCCCACCGAACTCCCTCCACGGGCTGCAGCTGACACTGGCTTTCATCCAGGAGGCACAAATCCATCAAAATCCAAATTCTAATACCAAATCTTATACTATTTTACACTCCCACATGTCTTTTGATAAAAATGGTGCCTCACTTGTGTGAGGAGGTCTAGTGTCCGTGACAGGAAACAGACCAAAACACTACATGGACACACCACATTTTCCACTGTGTTGTGTTATGATCTACTGTTGCCCAAGATCTTTTATTTACAACATGTTGCGGGGTGACAGAACTCCCAATACCGAATTAAACACATAGACTCTCCTTGGCAAAGCAAAGACAGTATTTACTATAGCCTTATAGCCCACCGTCACGGGCAATACCAGCCATTAAAGGCCCGCTCCAGCGTTAAAGGCCAGAGCCGAAGATGAGGGCCTTTAACAAGGGAGCGGGACTTTAATGGCCTGTCTAGCACTGCTACGGAGGGCTATAAGGCTAATGGAGCATTGGCCCCCAGTGGACAACACCTTTCAAATGAAATGAGAACAATATATTTGAAGCTCGGTATGCACATGGTGCGCATGCAGTAAAATAATTAAACATACCTTTGTTTCTGGCCGATGATGGTGGCTGCCCTTATGTGAAATGCTTCAGTCTGACTCCACTACCGTAAGGTACTGAAGAGGGCAAATTAAATATTGTCTGCAATTACTTTCGAGTCTTCACTTGACCTAATCAGGTTGACGATGACAGGGCATTCATAAAATTAACCTCAAGAATGCCAAGCAAAGGAAAGGTCTTTTCCATTTTTAGTGTCAGGAATAGATGTTTTTTCGGCACATGCGCTTGGTGTGAAGTGTACATTTTGTGAAGAGCCTACCCCATGTTGTTTAACTCAGCAAGCTAGAAATGTTTTATATAAATGAGGTAAGTGAGGCCCACTTTTTAGAGTAATAAGGAGGCTCGTTAAAGTGTCTGCCTCATTTTGTAAGTATAGTTATATATTGTTGTACGTGCACCCGTACATGTCCAGTCTTGCTAAAATAGTTCATTAAAATTAAGCTTCACAGCGGCCTGCACTCGCGGCTTTCTTCATCTCTCACTGAGTTTGTTGTAATCCATAAAAATTGTGTTTATCGAGGGCAGAATCTACTTTCAACGGAGCAATTATGTCAATAGCATTTCTCCACCAAACTTACCTCTCGGTTAAATAAAATATGTATTTTACTAAACACAATCGTTTTTCTATATGGGTAACCGCTTAAAAAAAGCCAAGATTCTGAGGTCATTGACCCCCCCAATCTGTTGCTTGATCTGCTATTTGCCACTGTGTCCTGTAAAAAAAGGCATGCCTTTTGAAAACATTTTACATTTAGCCAATGCTTGGAAATCGAAGCGAAATGGAAAATATACGCCTGTTTTCTAAGCATGAAGTTGGAATCAATTACATGTTCTGAGTGCTATTGATGTCTGTTTCAGTTGATTATTTTGTGTTTCTTAAGTTCATTGTATTATTTTCATAGGGATTCATTGTGTATTTCTGGCAGCGTAGCTGAAGTGTGGAACCATTACTACTTTTTGAGATTTAGTAAATAACTTAATTTGTTTTGTTTTCGATCTGCTTTCAAAAGAAAGTACTGTCTGTAAAAGGGCTGCTACTTTGGGGTTTCACATCTAGCCTAATTTAGGAACAGTTAAGCCTTAATGATTTCTCAATGCCAAATGCAGGGCTTTAAGTGGGCCTGGACCTGCTGGTGCTCACCAGCAGTTTTGAAATGCAGGTGCTGAGACGAGTCTCTTTCGGGCTCTCCATTTTTGCCCTCACTGCCAGCGTGAAAAAAAATCTTAAATCTGCAGCAGTACCACCCTCCACTGGCATTGATGTAACTTCAAAGATACTAGTTATGTTTCTTTGACAGTCTCATCATGACACAACTGAAGCAATTTCAATATTATATACAACAAAGCCATAGTTGTTGCTTATTTATCTTATGCAACTAACAAGCATTGACAAAGCCAATAGTTCTGGCTTGTTGTAGGTGTAATGTTAGTTGTTGTATTATATATCTGGATGCAATGACAGAAGCAGGAAAATACCAGTTGGGCGGCACACTAAGCTAAGCACAGATCTTTAGCTTGTGTGTTTTTAAGCCACGCCCTTAATTACATCAACCACGCCTCTTTGAGAGACCCCCCCTAGTTTTTTCATCTCAGTTAAACCCCATGTCAAATGTGCTGCTAGTTGCCAGCATGATAATTTAGCTCCATCAGTCTGGAAATGATGTTCACTTTTGCCACAAACTGATAGCACTGTGTATATGGGTTAGTTTTCCCATCCAACCCAACGGCTATACTGATATTGGGTCAATAATGCTCATAAATTGCCCTGCAAGAGGCATAGATGTTTCTGCATTATATACCTTTTATATGCATTTAAAACAAACAACACTTCCAACCTTTCACTTCCATTTTTGGAGGTGCCCTGCTCAGAGACCCAAAAGAAGCATATTTATTCTGGCATCTGTTAAAAGCCAGACTTTAAATGCCCCTAACAACTATTGGTACTTTGTAGGACTCGTTTGTTCTTTACATCTGAAGCTGCCACCAATTTAACAAAAGTAAAAGGGGCACGATTATATTGTTCACATTTAGCACTGGTAGAAGATGAAACAGAGAACGGCTGTTTCAAGTAAGAAAATTAGATTGATAGGTACTCCATCCAAGCGTTACTTTAACCACACTTTTTAAAAATACAGGCCATGACAGGAAAAGAAACCAGACAATTCACATAAATTGAAAGAAATGTGTTGAGGCTTTTTGCAAAACTGTACATATCTTGGAGGATTTGCCATTGCTACTGCTCAGCTCTTTACCTTGGTATGACTGTTGAGCTAACTGTGATTTTAAACAATAGAATGGATTGCTCTTGGCTGTTTGTGGAGTTTAGAACACTCAATTGAGAGGGCCTTTATCCGTGAATACATATCTCTGGAGCTGCATTGTCTTCAGTGGAGCTCTCAACATTTCAATGCTCTAATATAGCCTTATAGCCCGCCGTAGCAGGCTACACCGGTCATTAAAGGCCCACTCCCCTTTAACAAGGGAGCGGGACTTTAATGGCCAGTATAGCCCAGATACGAAGGGCTATAAGGCTATTAGAACATTCTACCACTAGAGGGCAGAACGTTCTGCCCTCTAGTGGTAGAATGTTCTAATAGCCTTATAAAACAAAGGCCTCTCGGAGCCCGAGGGGATTGAAATCCCCTCGGGCTCCGAGAGGCCTTTGTTCAAATAACATTGGAATGTTGTTCTACAGGCTTTTTCCGGCCCGTAGAAGCATGGAGCACTCCATTGTATTTAATGGAGTCCTCCACATTCCAATGTTCTAATAACTGCCACGACAAGCGGAAAAACCTTCAGCTTACAATGCGGACTACACCTCAGTCTTGCTCAGGCTGTCTGTTTGGTTTTTCTCCAATACCTGCTTGCAGACAGGCCTTATTATACACACTAACACAAACCTTTATTACACATAGTAAATAATAGTTGACTTGCAAGTTACAGATTTAATATGGCAAAACACTCAAAGACATGCAACCTCATAACCATGAATTCCTGAAATAATGCATTACACATTCTTCATTATTCTTCCAACAAATGTTAACAACAAGCATTCTATTGCCTGTGAATGAGTGAGTGTTTTGTGGAAAACGTGTAATATTTTTATTTGGCATAAGCAGCAGACATTTTTGCTGTGGTGTCCATTTCCTTTCCTTCATAATTTTCCCGACCTCTGCTGCTCGTCTCTTTCCTGTGCTATCTATTTAAGTTGACATCCTGACTCAGCTAAAAGCAATGTACGTGCTGTGAGTTTGTAGCTGCTAGTACATCTGTTGTCTCCCAATCATTTACTGCTGCCATAAGCACTCAAGTTCCTCCTCCCACTTTGCTGACCATGTAGTTTTCATCTGCCCTTATTTGTTGATAACTATGGTGGTTCCTCTCTTAAAAAGGTGCAAGAACGAACCCTGCAAATTATAGACAAATCGCCCTCCTCGAGGCCACTGCTAAGATCTTCGCTGCTTGCGTTTTGGAACACTTAAAAGACTGGGGTTTTTCGAGAAAAGTGATCCCTATGTATCAGGCTGGGTTTTGCCCAACGAATTCTACATTGGACAATATTGCCGTGTTCCAAACAGTGCTTGATACGTTTGTTACGGTAAATGCTAACATTTTATATTGTGCTTTTATTGATTTTTTGACTGCTTTTGATAGCGTAAATAGACTGCCTCTATGGAGAAAATTGGCGAATATGGGGATCCCAAAAGAGCTCTTAACAATAATAATCTCCCTTCACACATCAACTTGGTGCAGAGTTCAAATGGGGGGAGAAAAAGGTCTAGCCAATCCTATCCCTTCGCGGAACGGGCTGAAACAGTGATGCTTACTAGCTCCCCTATTATTCTCCATCTGTATTAGCGATCTACCAGGGCATCTTTCATACTCTGTTTAATGTATGCCGTATCGGTATACTTGACCAGACCCCGATAGGCTTGCAAAGAACCCTGAATTAATTAAATCATTACGCAATCGAAAAATTTCTGCTGCCAAATATTACTAAAACTAAAGCACTCCCTTTTAGTGGCAGAAGGAAGGCTTTATCTTATACATGGTCATTAGGAGGTGTACCGATCGAGACAGTAAAAGAGTATGTTTATCTGGGCCGTATTTTTACTTCTAATCTACAAGATACAGCCCACCTCCAACACTTAAGTCGGAAGGCAGAATCCCATGTTGGGGCTCTACAGAGACTGTATCTCTCTACGGGAAACACACATTTCACACCAATGCTGGAGGTTTATGGTACGAAAATTCCTCCGATTCTATTATATGCCATGGAATTCACACAAAGTAAAACATGGCAATCCATAAGAGTGAAGGAAGGAACCATATTCCGAAAATTGTTAACAGTGTTGCATTTGGTACCAGTCCAAGCACTACGTCTCGAGCTATCGGTAACGGGAATCTTTGCTAGAGTAATTGCAAATATCATCAGGTGGGCGTACAATTTATTACATTCAGATCCAGATACCTTAAGGCATCTGTTTAAACTGGAGATTTTTAGAGAGGAAAGATCTGGGTATACTTTTATTAGGAATTTGAAAAAAGCCTGTGAGGTTTCTCAATGCACTGTAACACTTTTACAGGAGTGGTCTCCAGCACACTTGAAATTGTTTTAAAAACATTTGGCCCCTAGAATTAGTTATGAATTGAATGAAGAGCACTGCATTCAATTGAAGCTTTAAAAAGAGTTTGCAGAAAACATAGAATTTAAAACCTATGCTCCCTATTTACGTTTTCAACTAGAGCACGGGGTAAGGCGCTGTATCCTACTCTTACGCTTAGGTATACTCCCTCTAGCAACATTCGTAGCTAGCTGGGAAGGAACAAATAATGACAGAGGCATATGTGATTTATGTAAAGGTGGCCAACAAGATTTGCTTCACGTTTTACTAATCTGTCCTAACGCGAGTATAGTAACGGCACAACATCGATATATAATCCCAATTCAATTAAAGTATAATGCACCTTTGGCCCAAGATTTAATTATGTTGTGTAACTCTCCAGTTAATGAATTTGTACGCCATAACCTGTATAAGTTTTTAAAAAGTTTTTTAAGCTGTTTTAAAGTCAATCAGAAGTCTCTATCTTATCTTAATAGAATGTTGTATGGGTTGGCGATAGAACATTGTTATTGCTCCATTTTATAGTGTGTTTTTGTAAAATGGTATATGGGTAGGCGATAGAACATTGTTACTGCTCCCTTTTATAGTGTGTTTTAAAAGTAAATTTTTTATCATCTAATCATTTTAAATTCAATAATAACAATTTAATTTCTGTATTTGTTGATCTCAGTGGAGGTCTGACTCAAATAAAATGTATTGATTATTATTTATTGATAACTATTTCCAAAACTTGTTCTCCCTATTTCTGTTCACATTCTTACTGAAGCAGAAAACCTGTATAAAAGACCTGTGTTCTGTGACTTCAGTGTACTACCTCCTCCAGTACTTGAGAGTGCTTTGTGGACGTGGTCCCACTCATGAGTGATTAAGAAACTTGTTATTTATTCCTACTCCAGTTCTGAACTCTACTTTGTTGGTTTTTGAACATGTGGACAAAAGGGTGACCCTGCACCAGTGTACCCCTAAAAAGGTATATTTCTGCAGTTGGCACCGGTCGTGGGACACAACAAAAAACTGTCACTGGTCTGTTTAAATAATATGGGTGAAGAAAAAAGCACTATGCTCGGTGTCTACCTGTAGAGTGTATACAACAAAAAGGAAATGAATCCCATCAGCCCACCCAAATGGCAGAGCATCATCATCTGGGATACCTCCAAAAGATGGTCCGGCTAGGGAGCCACATACCTGTTGGTATTGTGTGCTTCTCCAAACCAAAGGAACCACCAGTGATAAATCATACAAAGAGGAAAATGTGTTCGTAATGGTGTGGGATATCAAATTGCAGTGAGAAAAGTATGTGAGAAAAAATCAAATCAAAAGTGCAAACTAAAATTGGCTACCATGACAAAAAGGGGAAACTTTATTAGGGAGATATCATGGTGTCAATATTAAAAATGAGTGTGTGACAGTTTTGAAATAATAACTGTCTGCTAAGTATGGTACTTGGTCAACATGTTTCAGCCTATTGTAGGGAAGAGTAACCTACCAGGCTTTCATCAGGACCTCTGGAACACTACTGCAAAAAGGAAAATGATACTGTGAACATAGTAATGATACCAAACGTCCTACCGTACGTTGAGTTTTCTATACGGGGGACGTCTGTTTCAAAATGATAAAGGATTCTTTCCTGAAAGAAAGGGAGATACACAGATACAAAATAACAAAAGGAGGTAGAACATAGCCACACACTTTTGAATTAATTGCGCCTCATATTTCTTTTGCTTAAAAGTCATTCTTCCAAGTGATAGATATTATTTATTTAATTATGTTAGCGTTTTTTTTACTCACCCAAAAAGTCTTGGGAGAAAGCCTCGTCGTGGGACCCCGTTGGAGACGCGGCCATCCGGAGGGGTGGTCTTGGCGGAGGATTGGAATCTTACTGAGGAAGCGCACTGCACGAGGAGACCCTTTGTCTTTGCAGGCCGACGTGAATTTTCCGGTTTTCCTGATTTAACCCTCCAGGTGGTGTCCGGTCTCAACTGGGGTTTTCTTTGGCGCAATTTTGGAGAGACCATTAGGTCGACCGGAGATCAGCAGCTGGGAGTTGGAGTCTTCTGTTTGGTAAGGTTGCTAAAGCGGCACTCTTGATTTGATTGGCCTAGGTCTTTTGGTTTGGATTTGTCATTCACTTTTTGCAAAAATTGAAGGCAGGTAATTTGGAGATTTTTCTCCTTTTAAAGTATTTTTATTAGTAATATTTTACTAATATTTGTCGAACATGGCTGCTCTCAGCACATTCTGTAGGTGTTTTTGCTGCTCTGATAGTACCAAATTAAGCTTGAAAAAAAAAAGTCAGCCGGCTCCCCCAGAGGGGGCACCTAATAAAGACATATATGTTAAATATGGTATTTCTTCCATAATGTGCAGTACACTGTGGAATAAATACACGAAGAAAGATTCTGATCTACAATGGCCTCTGAATGGGTCACTTGATTTTAAAAAGGTTCAATATGTAGAGCAGTATTTATTTAAAAGAAAAAGTAGACAGGATATGTTTGATTGTGTGTATGTGGGAGAAAGAAGTAAGAAAGAGAGCGAAAAAAGCAGAAGCTATAGCAGAAAAAGAACAACGAAAAACGATATATCAAAAAGCTCTAGAATTAAAGAAAAGAAGGGAAAAAAAGAAAAAGAAGATAGAGAACGTCGATTAGAGGCAAATGGCCAGTACCCTATTAGGCACCCTGTTTATCTCATACTTAATAAACCTCAGGATGACTGCATCTTATTAGAATGATCCCCACCCTCGTATAAATTACCCACTCCAAGTGCCCCTGAGGATGAGGTTTCTGACGAGGAGCATTCTTCTTCAGATGAAAAAGATAAAGCTAAGCAAGTTGGGCGACAGACTTGCTCTACTCTGTTTAGCAGAGATAGAGATAAATTGAAGGGCAGTGCTAGAGAGGAATCTCGTCGGAAGACTACGGCAACGATCCTCACAACTACAGTTCAGGCTTGGGAAAATACAAAACAGTTATATTTTTTAGAAACGTTCTGTTGAGAGATATTAAATAATTGGCAGCATATCTCTGACAAATCAGGCCCAATAGATTTGAAGATTATAGGCAGTTAAGAGATGGGACTTACCCTTTCAAAAATATATCTGACACAATTAGACGAGCGGTTAAATTACGGGATGATACATTACAAATGCAAAAGAAAAAAGAATTGGCTAAAAAGCAGCAAGTAGGTATTGAGACAACAGACTCTCAGACAGAGAAGACGGATATTCTGGTGGATGAGAATGATCCCAGCAGTAGTGAGTCTGCTGTGAGACCAATGCGTGAAGCTGCACCCCTGTATGTTCCTCCTAAAGGTGCGGGAACAAATGATGATAAAACCTCAAATGATGCAAAGGGATATTATATATATAATTGGGTTTATACTCCTTAGAGTAGAGCTGATGTGATGGCTCTTAAAGCTGCTTTGCACGACCCCAGAAAAATCCTGCCGCCTTCTATGAGGAGGTGGAAGGAGCCATTAGCTCCTGCACTATGACCTTGCCAGATATTGCTATGTTCTTTGGGCTTATTATGCCTCCTGATATGTAGAGAACAATACGTAAAAATGATGACAATGTAGCATATGGTGATACCTGGGAACATTTAGAACAAATAGATGTGGAAAGGGAGCCTGCGCAGAAACCTCAGAAGGAGATATTAGATCTCCCTAAAGCTATTGTGACTAAGTTAAAGACTTTCATACCCCATAAGAAAATAGATTGCGCTAAGTTACCATCCTGTAAACAGAAAACGGATGAGTCCGTTTCTGACTTCTTTTCAAGGTCTGAGGAAACATTCCATGATTTCAGTGGTTAGTCATTGGCCAATGATATGGGTAAGCATTTGTTTGTTGATAAATTTGTCGCTAATATGTTATCGGAAATAGCTAGTCGCTTAAAGGCCAGCACGTTTTCCCCAGTTTCCCTTTTGACTATGGCCCAATATTATGAGCGACAGGAAGCGAAAGGCAGGGACGATAAGAAGGATAAAAGAGTTAAAAGACAAAAGTTATGTTGGTTCAAGTATATGAAATAACAAAAAAGAGAGTAAGGGATTTTCCACAGAGGTGGAAGGAGGTACTCTTGGTCCCCTGGACCCTAAATTCTACAAACAACACAAGGAGTATCACCATCGGACCAGGTCAATGGTCCTAAATGGTATGTTGGGAGATGAAGAAATAACAAAAGAAAAATATTCTTTTGTTAGAAGACCCCTCACTCACCAACCTGGTTGGTGACATGCTTCATCATCGGGGTCCCACCCGGACAGCCGAGTGCCATCTGGATGTGCTGCGACACCTGACTACAGTGGAGCGTTTTTTTTGGAGTGAATGTAGTGCAAAAAAAGAAGTGATGTTTAAAAATGATCCCTTTATAACTTGCTGAAAAAGTTTTTTTATTCTGAAGCTACTGGACAATGTTAAAATTGGTGGTTGGATACTTGTGTTGCCTGCAATGACCAGCAGTATCTATGTGAATGTGGAATAACAGTCTACATGTTTCAACCTGTAGTGGGATCGTAAGCCCAGCTGCGTTGACAGATCACCACGACATTCTGATTACTGAGAAAGGGCGAGCTGGGTCACCTGAAGGACCTGAGGAAGTCTTCCCGGACCACACGATCCCTGGTATATCTAGATATCTGCTTTGATCCAGGAAGAAAGACATTTCATCGCAGAAAGAGACTGTTTGCGCCACTGTACTGGGTGGTTAAAGACTGACTACAAAGGGGGGTAGCCTATTAGTGACTACTCGCCTCAACGTTAGTGAAAAAAACATCGCCTGCCCTGGACCTTAGGGCAACCTCTGTTTTGTTGTTTGCCGATAAAAATGAGCTCGCCTAAGAAGAAGGAGATCGCTCCGACAATGTGCATCAGCTGTATAATCTGCATCCTTGGTCTGACTTTGACTGCTGCCATAATAGCTACTGTAATGTGGGTAGTGGAGGAAGTAATGCTTGCAGCCTCCTTACCTAACATTACTGTTACATCGCTTGCTGCAAAGAACACCATCCTTTTGATTTGCCGCAACAGGGATAGGGGCAAAATCTGAGAAACAATTAATTTCTTTAAATGTTGCATCAGACTCCCCAGCTAAGCAATGCTACTAACTGTTGGATTTGTGGCAAGATTCCTCCTCATCAGAACATTAAAGGAATCCCGTTGTCACCACTGCCATTTTCTCACAATGGCTCATGCCCAGCTTGGTTCAAACTTCTATATGCCTCTAATGAACAAAGTTTGTTACCCCGATGAAGAAGGGGACCTACAAGCTAAAGGAACTATATGGGAAATGGAGGAATATTGCATAGGAAATTCCTCCACACGTTATGTTTTCCCCAACACTCGAACGGCCAAGGGTAACGGGCCTTTTGTCATCACTGTTACTAAAGCCCAAGCAAATCTTTGTGCGAGCAGTTTTGGTAGTATCCCAGTGGGAAAAAGTGACTGTACCACAGTATTGAACATTACTGGAATGAACAATAGTAGTTTTCTATCCTCACACAACACTTATTTTGTTTGTGGAACTAAGGCATACTACTGCCTACATCCAGGCTAGTCTGGTACCTCTTACATAGCCTTCCTTCTACCACCTGTGTTTTTAGCTCCCCCACCCTACCATCAAAATGTGCAATTGTTCAATCACTATGCTGGTAGTAGGGGAAAACGTGCAATCAATGTATCTGTACTTGACCATACAGATGCTTTGTTCCCTCTGTATTTCCACTTGTACTACTTGTCTACCATCTAAAACAAATATCCAAAATGTAAATGCCCGTTTAGCAATAGATCAAGAAATCAGTAACTTAATGTTAATTGATATGTATGACTTTTGTCATACCTCTTTTAAAGCATAAGAAAATGATTTAGCTTATGCCATCTGTGGAAAATGTGTAATATCTTATTTGGCATAATCAGCAGCCATTTTTGCTGTGGTGTCCAGTTCCTTTCCTTCGTAATTTTACCATCCTCTGCTGCTTGTCTTTTTCCTGTGCTATCTATTTTAGTTGAGTTTGTAGCTGCCAGTTCATCTGTTGTCTGTCAATCATTTACTGCTTGTGGCAGATCCACGTCCCCTACCTCGTCCAGGCGACCTCGTCCCTCGAAGCCCCGGACCTCGCCATTCAACCCTGTGGCGTCCGTAGCAACCCGGACTCCACCCATCTCTCCTTCTTTTCAGGAGCCAATAGCAACAAGCGGAAAAACGGAAGGACTCGCCAGTAACCTCGGAATTCCCTCCCCCAACCCAGAGGCGGAGTGCGGAAAAGCCGGAACCGAAGAGAGCAGTGTGTTCAAGCAGGAGGACTCGTGGCAGGAGACAGCGTGCGGAGAACCTACGGAGACGAGCGGTGAAGCGGAAGAAGAAGACGAAGTCTGGACCGAGGACTGGTGGAGTCCGGTGGAGGAGGCTGGAGAGCGGCCGCAACTCATGGGAGAGTTGCGGCGGGGCAAGTGAGTACCGACTCCCCTTGTAAAGAGAGTGTAAATATTAGCGTGTAAAATAGTTAAACCCACACCTTGCACCCAGCACTGTAGAACTCTGTATATTACCCGTTTGAAGTCACAGGCACAGTTGTATGTATATAAAATCCCCCCGCACTTCCCCGGCACTCCGTCACCCTTCTACCCTCCCGTTCTTCCTCTTTCCTTCTCTTGACCCCTCCCCTACCTTCCTCACGTTCGCTCGAAGTCCCGCATCCCCTTGGTGAAGGTTTACGGCATAAGCCTGTTATTGCTAGTCGAATTAACGGCCCTCTTTCTCTCTCTCGTTCCCATACCTCCGAGGAGCCGCCATCCCGGTGACCAACCGTCTAATCCCTCGGGAAGAAGCCTTCAACACGACTTCTGGCCAAGCACCTTCCTTCCGTGAAAAGCCATCGTCTCGACATCGGGCCAAGCACCGCTTCAGGACACTGTTCTCCCTCCCCCCCCTTCGAACTTTGTATTGACAATAAAAACCGGCTAAGACATAGCCCACTATATACGGCCTCCACGCCTGTTATTTCGGTCCGCCTACACCCCACGATCACAGTTGGTGTCATAAGTGGGATTATCCGAAAGCATGGAGGCCGCTGTAAAAAAACTGGCGGAGACCCAGGAGCAACTGGGGAAGATGATGGAGCAGTTCCTCAAGACGGCCGAGGACGACCGGGGACAGTTACACGATGTCCTGAAAGGCCAGGGCGCAGCCCAGGACCAAGCATTAGACAAGCTCACCGACGTACTAGGCCAACAAAGACCGGTCACTTCTCTTCCCTCTGTGGTCCTCCAAAAGTATGTACCGGGAGAAGATCCGGACTTCTTCTTCACTAATTTTGAACGTCTGGCCCAAGCCGCTGCTTGGGCCCCTGACCGTTGGGGTCACTATCTGGGTCCTCTATTGACCGGCAAGTTAAAAGCAGCCTACCAACAGGCCAATATCCAGGGACAGACCCCTTATGTTGACATCAAAACCTGTATCCTATGGCGCCTGGGTATAGATGACGAAACTTATAGGGTGAGGCTTCGCCAGGCCAGAGAAGGGCCACAAGAAACCCCTCGGGCCCTGTCTTTCCGCATCAAAGACCTGGCCGATCGCTGGCTGCGACCCACCATGGCCACAAAAGAAGAAATACTCTCTAAAATATATCTGGAGCAGTTTTTGGCGTCTCTACATCCTAGCACACAAAAATGGGTTCGTCAACACGCCCGCCTCACACTGGAGAACGCGATAGAGATTGCCAGTGCCTACAGCCGGGCACAAGACTTCCAGAAACCGAAAGAGGAACACACCCACAGACCCCAAACCCATAGCCAGAACCGGGCCCCGAGGCCTCTTATACCCAAGAAACCGGAACCCGCTCCTCTGTTTCCTTACCCTGTTATGCCTCGACCACCTCTACCCGGACCTCAGTGTTATCACTGCGGGGGATATGGACACATCGCCTGAGTATGCCCCCAGAAAGAAGAACCGATGGAGGTGGGTCTGGCCCGGAACTTTGTTTGCCGCACTGCAGAAGCTACCCCTCCCAGATTTCATTGCCCAGTAAGAGTTGATGGACACCCGGTTCTAGCGCTTGCTGATACGGGCTGTAGGCAGAACGTGCTCCGGCCTCAAGAGCTGCCAACCCCGGTGGGACCAGTGACCGGTACAGTAGCCATCCAGTGCGTACACGGTGATACGAAACTGTACCCTACTGCCCGAGTTCGGGTTCAACACCCCATGGACCCCGGAATCACGCTGACTGTTGGTCTAGTACCTGCCCTCCCAGAATAGGTAATACTGGGCAGCGACTACGCCGGTCTTCCCCGTCTCCTCCATGATACGACAGACTCCTTGAAGAAGTAGTGGTCCGAAGCCCCATTTCCCCAGGGCCATTCGTCCCCCGAAACGACAGCCAGACCCTACAAGACAAAAACCCAAAAGAAGAAAGAGAAGAGGAACTACGCTACAGGTTTCCCCGTTCGATTGGAAGAACACCCCTGGGAAACAGACAGGGAATTCCGTGCAGCACAACAGGAGGACCCCGTCCTACACGAGGCGTGGGGGTGTGCCTTGGACAATGAAGACCCTCTACAAGTAGGTCCCTACTTCTATAAAAAGAACGGACTTTTGTATAGAAAGGGAGGGGCCCAGCAAGCACCCCAATTGATAATCCCGGGGCCCTTTCGACATAAGGTGTTGTTTCTCGCCCACAGTCATTTACTGGGGGGTCCCTTTAGCGACGAGAAGACTGGTCAGGCGATCCTGGAAAAGTTCTATTGGCCAGGCGTCTACCAGCAAGTGAAGCAGTACTGCCGTGCGTGTCCGATCTGTCAAAAGAACAGTAGATATCGACCCCCCCCCGAGTGCCTCTTCAACCCCTGGCCCTTATAGACATACCCTTCAGTAGGTTAGGGATGGATATTATAGGCCCCATGTTGCCCTCCAGAAGCGGGTGTCGATATGCCTTAGTCCTGGTCGACTACGCCACCCGTTTCCCCGAAGCCATACCCCTATGACAACCCACCACCCAGAACATAGCTAAGGCATTGATCACGATCTTCTCTAGGGTAGGCTTCCCTAGAGAAATCTTGACAGACCAGGGGACCCCCTTTGTATCCTCCCTCATGAGACAGGTGTGTTCCCAACTAGGTGTTAAGCAGATAAGAACCTCCGTGTACCATCCCCAAATGGATGGGCTTGTTGAGCGATACAACGCCACTCTAAAAACCACCTTGAAGAAATTATTGGCCCTTGAGAGCAAAAGGTGGGAGGAGATGTTGCCCCTAGCTCTATTTGCGATCCGCTGCAAGTTGCAGAGCTGCACGGGGTTTTCGTCTTATGAGCTTTTATATGGGCGTCCCCCGCGAACCTTGTTAGACATGGCCAGAGAAGCCTGGGAGGCCGAACCCGACTGAACCAGACCCCTCCATGAGTATGTGGAGAACCTCAGAACCCATCTGGGACAAATAAGGGACATCGTGAGACAGAACATGGTGACTGCACAAGCAACCCAGAAACAACAATATGATAAGGGCACAAAACCTAGGTCCTTTAACCCTGGAGACCTGGTGCTCCTCCTCATGCCTTCCTCAGACCACAAACTGCTGGGGCAATGGCAGGACCCTTTTTCGGTCCTACGGCAGGTGACGCCGGTTACTTATGAGATAGAAACAGACCCTGCTCGGCGGATCTCCCAGATATACCATGTAAATCATTTAAAGGAATGGGTAGGCCCTCGCCCCGTTCTGTCCAGTACGGAACCAGAAACCATCCTCTCCTATGAGGTCTGTATGGATCCAGAATTGACGGAGAAGCAGAAACAAGAACTCCGCTACTCTTTGAGGCCCCTACAACAAGTGTTCTCATCCTATCCTGGTCACACATCCGTTATTGAGCATGCCATCCAAACGGAACCCGGTAAAACGGTACGTCAACGACCCTATCGGGTCCCTGAGGCCCGCAGAGCAGTCATTAAGGATGAAATAGCCCAGATGCTGCGTATGGGGATCATAGAACCTTCCATTAGCAGTTGGAACTCACCTATTGTGTTGGTGCCAAAACCTGACGGGTTGATCAGATTTTGCATTGACTTCAGCGAGGTAAATAAGATCTCGTCCTTTGATACCTACCCTTTGCCTCGTGTTGATGAGATGATTGAACGCATAGGGAAGGCCAAGTACATCAGCACGCTCGACCTATGCAAGGGCTATTGGCAAATCCCATTGAGAGACGAGGACAAAAAGAAAACTGCATTTTCTACGCCCGAAGGCCTGTATCAGTTCACCATGTTGCCCTTCGGCCTTCACGGCGCCCCCGCCACTTTTCAGAGGGCCATGAATCAGGTGTTACGGCCTCATTCCCGATACGCGGGGGCCTATTTAGATGATATAATCATCTACAGTGACGACTGGGGTCAACACCTACGCCACCTACAAGAAGTCGTTTCCTCCCTGGGTTCTTATGGGTTTACCATCAACCCCTCAAAGACCACCTTAGCCGCCCAAACAGTCAAGTACCTGGGCTATCTGTTAGGCGAGGGAGTAATCCGACCCCAAAACAATAAAATCACCGCCATACAGTCGATCCCTTTCCCCCAAACACGAAAAGAGCTCCGCGCATTTTTAGTTCTCTTAGGGTACTCTAGGCGATTCATCCCTAATTTTTCCCAGACCGCAGCACCCCTAACCGATCTCTTAAAAAAGTCTACAAAGACAGAGGAGGCTCTGAGACACCCTGACCCCTTTTTGCTACATGCATTTAACACTCTTAAGCAGTCCCTGATGTCTGGTCCTGTGCTTATCAGCCCGGACTATTCCCTGCCCTTTATTCTCCAAACTGACGCTTCAGAACAGGGCTTGGGGGCAGTCCTATCCCAGAAAGACCACAACGGGGAGGAACGATCCATCCTCTTTTTGAGCAGAAAGTTGTTTCCAAGGGAGATGAACTACGCCGTAGTAGAAAAAGAGGCTCTGGCCATTAAATGGGCTGTAGAAAGCCTCCGCTACTACCTGGACGGACGAGATTTTGTCCTGTACACCGACCATGCCCCGTTGGAATGGATGGCCCGTAACAAAGGGCACAATGACCGCGTCCTTCGTTGGTTCTTATCCCTTCAACTCTATAGGTTCAGGACTTTACACCGGAAAGGCGTTGATCAGGGTAATGCCGATTACCTCTTCCGTTACCCTCTCCCTCCAACCCGATCAAGAAGGACAGCTAGGGGAAGGGGATGTGGAGGATCCACGTCCCCTACCTCGTCCGGGCGACCTCGTCCCTTGAACCCCCGGACCTCGCCATTCAACCCTGTGGCGTCCGTAGCAACCCGGACTCCACCCATCTCTCCTTCTTTTCAGGAGCCAATAGCAACAAGCGGAAAAACAGAAGGACTCGCCAGTAACCCCGGAAGTCCCTCCCCCAACCCATAGGCGGAGTGCGGAAAAGCCGGAACCGAAGAGAGCAGTGTGTTCAAGAAGGAGGACTCGTGGCAGGAGACAGCGTGCGGAGAACCTACGGAGACGAGCGGTGAAGCGGAAGAAGAAGACGAAGTCTGGACCGAGGACTGGTGGAGGAGGCTGGAGAGCGGCCGCAACTCGCGGGAGAGTTGCGGCGGGGCAAGTGAGTACCGACTTCCCTTGTAAAGCGAGTGTAAATATTAGCGTGTAAAATAGTTAAACCCACACCTTGCACCCAGCACTGTAGAACTCTGTATATTACCCGTTTGAAGTCACAGGCACAGTTGTATATAAAATCCCCCCCGCACTTCCCCGGCACTCCGTCACCCTTCTACCCTCCCGTTCTTCCTCTTTCCCCCTCTTGACCCGTCACCTACCTTCCTCACGTTCGCTCGAAGTCCCGCACCCCCTTGGTGAAGGTTTACGGCATAAGCCTGTTATTGCTAGTCGGATTAACGGCCCTCTTTCTATCTCTCCTTCCCATACCTCTGAGGAGTCGCCATCCCGGTGACCAACCGTCTAATCCCTCGGGAAGAAGCCTTCAACACGATTTCTGGCCAAGCACCTTCCCTCCGTGAAGAGCCATCGTCTCGACATCGGGCCAAGCACCGCTTCAGGACACTGTTCTCCCCCCCCCCCTTCGAACTGTGTATTGACAATAAAAACCGGCTAAGACATAGCCCACTATATGCGGCCTCCACGCCTGTTATTTCGGTCCGCCTATACCCCACGATCACACTGCTGCCATAAACACTCCTGCTCCTCCTCCCACTTTGCTGACCTGTTGTTTTCATCTGCCCTTATTTGTTGATAACTATTTCCAAAACTTGTTCTCCCTATTTCTGTTCACATGCTTACTGAATCAGAAAACCTGTATAAAAGACCTGTGTTCTGTGACTTCCGTGTACTACCTCCTCCAGCACTTGAGAGTGGTCCCACTCATGAGTGATTAATAAACTTGTAATTTAATACTACTCCAGTGCTGATCTCTACTTTGTTGGTTTTTGAACCCGTGGACAAATGGGTGACCCTGCACCAGTGTATACATAAAAAGGTATATTTCCACAGTTTCATGGTAGATGCAATTGACGTGAATTGTGTTCTGGCAGCATTGTGCTCCTAAGACTTTGTGTACTCAGAACTTAGTTGCTTCCCTGCAACCATTGTTTAAGAAAACACATATGTACTCTGGGCTAATTCTGTTATTTGTACCTATTGTCTAAACAGGCCACAATCTGTTTGGAGGCACAGAGTGTGTGCCGAAGTACTTATGTACTGATGTCGTAATGCTTCCAAGTCCATTAAGCATGAGTTGGTCTTTAACTGAAAACCCTTTTAAACGGCCTATTCCAGTACATCCTTAAGCGAGCTTTTCACCTTGTTCGTGTCAGTACAGGATTTGGGCCTAAACTGTTTTTTAACCACAAACAGCTGTGTGGTTTCTGCTTGCGTTATATTTTTATGTTTCATGTTTCATGTTTTCTACAGCATGTTATTTTTTTTTCATTTCCTACAACATTCCCCCCTCTAGTTGATATTTCAAGTGCTATATCAACGGAGCAGTGATGTCTCTTGGGAACGTTGAAGGAGATTCCTTTGTTGAGATATTGGGGTCTGGTATTGCGGAGGGCTTTATAGGCGTGCATGAGCTGCTTGAAGGTAACTCTCTTTTCGACGGGGAGCCTGTGGAGGTCACGGAGGTGTTGGGTGATCTGGTCATGTCGTGGGATGCTGAGGACGAGTCTGGCTGGGACGGTCTGGAGTTTGTGAAGGACAGATTTGTTAATTCCGGCTTAGAGAGCATTTCCATAGTCCAGCCCGCTGGTGATGAGTGTGTGGGTGACGGTCTTCCTGGAGTTGGGGGGGATCCATTTGAAGGTCTTGCAGAGTATGAGCTGGGTGTCGTCGGCGTTGGATAGTATGCTGAGTCCGTGTTTTCTGATGATGGTTGCCAGGGGGGCCATGTATAAGTTGAAGCGTGTGGGGCTGAGGGAGGAACTTTGGGGTACTCCGCATCGAATCTCTGTGGGTTCGGAGAGGAAGGGCGGGAGTCTTATTCTCTGTGTTCTGCCGAATGGGAAAGAGCGGATCCATTCTAAGGCAGTTTCCTGTATGCCGGCTTAATAGAGTCTGGTGGCTAGTGTGTGGTGGGAGACGGTGTCGAAGGCTGCTGAGAGATCTAGCAGAATGAGGTCTGCCATGTGACAGTGATTGAGAAGAGTGCGGATGTTGTCAGTGGCGGCTAGGTCGGTCTTGGTGCTGTGGAATCCATATTGAGATGCGTCGTGGATGTTGTTTGCTTCTATGAGGTGCGTTAGCTGGGTGTTGACGATTTTCTCTGTCACTTTGGCGGCGAAGGGGAGAAGAGAGATGGGCCTGTAGTTCTTGAGGTCCGTAGGGTCTGTGGAGGGCTTCTTGAGGAGGTGTTTGACTTCAGCGTTTTTCCAGTTGTTGGGGAACGTATCTGTTTCGAGGGTGCCGTTGGTTGTCCGCCGTAGGTCTGGTGTGATGGCGGACGCGGCCCTGTGGAAGGTGGGTGGTGGGCATGGGTTAGTGGGTGCTCTGGAGTGGATGCTCTTTATAGTATTTGCGGTGTCTTCTGTGGTGACAGAGGTCTAGGTGAGGAAGGTCTGCTGGGTGGCGGAGTTGGTGGATGGAGTTGGGTTGGTTCCTTGGTCTTCGAAGTTGTCATAGAGTGTCCTGATCTTGTGGTGGAAGAAAGAGCTGAGTTTGTTGCAGAGGTCCTAGGAGGGATGGACATCGGTGGTTTCTCTGTGGGGTCTGGTGAATTCTTGTATGATGGTGAAGAGTTCCTTGGAGTTGTACGATTTGGAGAGGATTCTGTCCTGAATTAATTTTCTCTTTGTGGATCTGATGAGTTGATGGTGGTATGCCGTGGTGGCAGCCCTGTAGGCGGTGCGTGCTTCCGTTGTTTCGATGTTTCCCCAATCTTTCACCAGTCGTCAGCACGAGTGCTTGGATTCTCGGAGGTCCGTGGTGAACCAGGTGGCTTTCGTGTTGTGCCATCTGTCGGCGTTCTGGAGGTGGGCGATCATGTTGGATCAATCGGCTATCCATTGGTGGAGATTGTTGGCTGCAGTGTTGGCATCTGTGGTGGTAGGGGGAGGAGTGTGGCTGAGGATGGACGTGAGGTGCTCCTTGTTGATCTTGCTTCAGTTCCTGCGTGGGAGGCGTGGCATAGGCTTGTGTGCGGTGGGTTTTCAGAAGGAGAAGTGGACGCAGTGGTGGTCTGTCCAGAGGTTCTGTGGTGTGGCTGAAGCAAATGTTGTTTCCTCCGGCGGAGATGGGGTCGAGAGTGTGTCCCGCTGTGTGGGTAGGGGTAGAGACAAGTTGCTTCAGTCCATTTTTGGCGAGGTTCTCTAGGAGGGTGGTGGAGTAGGGGTCGCTGAGGTTGCCTAGGTGGAAATTCAGGTCTCCAAGCAGAACATAGTCCGTGGAGGCCAGAGTGAAATCACTTCACAAATCAGGAATGTGGCTGCTGACTTGGAATCACAGTGGACGCATGGTTCTGCTTCAATCCATCGGAAATTGGGCAGACCACCACGATGAGGTACCTGTAATTACTGCACCTATCAATTATATCCACAAAGTCTAAATGAAGGGCTATGAAGGGACCCTGTTGTCCCGGAATGGGGGAGCATATCACTGTTAGGGTGGGATTAGGGGAAAACTGGTGGCAGATGATACAGTTGTGCAGATACATGGTGATCATGTTGCGCAAATTTGTAACAACCCAGTCTTATGGGATTTGGATTTTCCAAATCATCTCTTTAAGTATGGGCTGGCAAATGGATTTGATCCTGGGCTATTGTAAGCAAAGCCTGTGGCATCAATGGTTTTCCTATAGCTAGTTGTCTGTACACGAGATATGGATGCATCCTCTTTATTTCTCTATCTTACCATAACTGCTTTTCATGCAAAGGAGCAGCGTCCTTCAGTTCTCTCAGGTGTAATGCCCAAGTGCTACCTATTAAGAAGAAAGATCAGGTGCCGGCTGAAGTACTCTCCAATTACCGTCCCATCTCGCTCCTTCCCCTCTTGTGCAAAATGGCAGAGAGTCATGTTAATACCCATTTAATGAACTACCTCGAAGGCAATGGCATCCTTGATCCCTCGCAGTCTGGGTTCAGATCCAACTACTCCACAGAGATAACTCTCATCGGGGTCACTTATTATATCAAATTAGCCTTGGACAATAATAAAGTAGTGCTGTTGGCCTTGTTGGGTCTGACAGCAGCCTTTGACACGGTCTCTCATCAGAAACTGATACTGCGACTGAGAGAGGCCGGTCTGCAGGGACAAGCCCTTGACTGGCTTTTAAGCTTCTTAGACCAACGCTCTCAGACCATCAACCTGGGCGCTTTTCGATCCCAAACCTTTAAGCTTACTAAGGGGGTGCCCCAAGACTCCTGTTTGAGCTCTTCTCTGTTTAACATCTGTGTGGCCCCCCTTGCTAAAGTCATCCGGGAGTACGGCTTTATGCCGTTCTGCTATGCGAACGATACGCAACTACTCATGCCCTTTGACAAAGACACAGAGTTCGTTGATCAGCGCTTTGCTAAGGGCATGTTATCAGAGTGGATGACGGAACATTTCTTACAGCTATATGCGACAAAAACAGAAATCTTGCTGTTTGGCACTGCCCAAACCACCTGGTCCCCTGAATGGTGGCCGACAGTGCTGGGCCCTGCTCCCTCTCCAATCTCAGTGGCAACAAATCTAGGGGTCCTTATCTATGAAGGACCAAATCTTGTCCACTGTAGGGACCTGCTACCATACTCTGAGACTTCTGCGTAGAGTGTTCCTATGGCTGCCCCTTTCTGTACGCAGAACCTTAATTCAGGCTTTGATCATTGGTCACCTGAACTATTGCAACGCTTTATTGGCAGCCGTGAACGAATCACTGCTTAGCAGATTGCAGATTGTCCAGAAATTGGCCGCATGCCTGGCCCTCAAGAAACCACTTCGCCCCTCCCCCGGGCCATTGTTGAAACTTCTCCACTGACTCCCTAACCACCAGAGAATTAAATTTAAGCTTTGCTGTCTCGCCCATAAAGCACTGTATGGTGCGAGCCCAAGCTATCTGGCAGCAAGTTCATACTCTACTGCCCGAATCGTCGTCTTAGATCGAAAGGCAAGGGGCTGATAGCGGTCCCTCCTTTTAGGAAAATCCAATCAGGAGGCAAAACTGTTGCCTACCTGGTTCCAAAATACTCAAACACCTTGCTAGAGGACTTTCGCAAATGCCCCAATTTCATTCGCTTCAGGAAACTACTGAAGGCGGAATTATTCAAAGTCTAATTTTTGGTAGTTTGTGCCTGTCTGACTCACGCTCTCCGACAGCGTGGAGATACTCTTTCGGGGGTGATTCCTGCGCTTTATAAATTTGCTACATACATACATACAATGAGATGTGTCCTTGTCCTTGGCAGTCTTGGTTACAGACTCCGCTGGTGAGGCACTCTGAGCCACCAGAACAGGGGCAGGTTGTGGGTCTGATTGCACTGTTGGGGACGTGCACCTAGCTGCATCTTTAGCTGCCTTATCTGCTAGTGCATTACTCCGGGACACAAAATCCTGTCCATTTATGTGTACTGCACATTTCACAACCACCAGTGCATGTGGTAACGCAAGTGTCTCTATTAGAGCATCTATGAGGTTTCGATGTGTCACAGGGCTACCATCTGATTTAAGAAACCCTCTCCTGCTCCATCTCATGATGCTTGAGTGCACAGTGGTGGTTACATACGCTGAATCTTAGTATATAGTAATGACTTCTCCTGCTCTTAACATAAGAGCCACTATTAGGGCTGATGGTTCTGCTGCTTGTGTGGCATAATGTGCGAGCAATGTCAATTGTTCTCTGACCTGCAGTGTGTCAGAGGAACTGTGCTGTTGAGCCTTGACTACTGCGGCACCTGTGTGTCTAATTCCTGTCTTCTGGTCAATCGTAGGAGACCCGTTGTTCGAAAAGGCGATCCCAGGGGAGACAGAAGATGTCTGACTGCCCACCCCGAGACCCACCTCTCTGTATAGAATTGGCCGAGCGACGTCGAGAGGCCTCCTTGCGAGGCTCTTCTCCTACAATCGTAACAGCCGAGCAATCACACCACTACAAAGGGACACCACACAAGAGTAGATTCTTAAGAGTCTTTATATAAAGGATAAAGGCAAGTTCTCGCAGCAATATGTACAGGGGGATCGAGGGATCCGTAAAGTCTCGGTATCAGGGGGAAGGGGTAGTGGGACAGTCTTGGTACCAACGGTTACTAGGATACTCGGCGCAAAGCTCTCAATCCTCGAGCTGGGGGGGTGCAAGGAGCCGCGACGTCGTCAGCAGGGCTCTGCGGATGGTTCAGCGTGGTCGGGCCGCGACAGCGTCAGCAGGGCTCCGAGATGGTTCAGCGGGGTCAGGCCGCGACAGCGTCAGCAGGGCTCCGAGATGGTTCAGCGTGGTCGGGCCGCGACAGCGTCAGCAGGGCTCCGAGGTGGTTCAGCATGGTCGGGCCGCGACAGCGTCAGCAGGGCTCCGAGGTGGTTCAGCGTGGTCGGGCCGCGACAGCGTCAGCAGGGCTCCGAGGTGGTTCAGCGTGGTCGGGCCGCGACAGCGTAAGGAGGGCTCCGAGGGGGTTCAGCGTGGTCGGGCCGCAACAGCGTCAGCAGGGCTCCGAGGTTCCAGGTTCCAAGTACGAGAGTTCTTATCAGGATCAGCCGCGACGAGGTCAGCAGGGCTTCGACTCCAAGATACAACTGGAGTCCCTATCCAGGGCTGGCCCAGATATAGGACTGGAGTTCTTTGATGTCCGGACCCTCGCGCCTGGGGGTCAGAGGGGCCGGGAGGAGAGTGTCCAGACACCAAGCAGGGGGGTGGAGCCAGCGCCCAGGGAGGCCGGAGGGCGATCGATACCAGGCGTCCGGGGACGGCTGGAGGGCCATCGAAACTCCACTCCTCCTGGATCCTTCAAATGGCCACTCTACCACCTGGGCGGATCTTGGTGCCTCGATGTCAGGGCCTTGCTGGGACCGCGGCCGGGGTCGGGCCGAGGCCACGTGCTCGGGACGTGATGGGCCCAAGATGGAGTCGGGCCTGAAATGGCGGTCCGGGGTGGTGGCTGGACCGGCAGGGTTGGGGCGAGCAGGGTTCGCCGGGTTCCAGGGGGGAGAGTCGTGGGTTGCCAGGGGGGCTGCTCTCGTTGAGAGTTCGTGGAGGGTAGTTTCAGGGGGGCAACAGTGGGTCGATGTAGGACCGGTGTCGTCCAGGGCCCGCCATGTGGGAGGGGTAGGACCACACCACGAGGCCGGGTCCAACACAAGTCCCCTCCAGCTGAAGGCAGGGAGAGTCACCCATCTTCTTGGGGGTTCTCCTCGCCGAGGCGGAAGAAGCGGGACAGGCCGTCAGCATTGGCGTGGTCGTTGCCAGGGCGATGTTCCACGGTGAAGTCCATCCCTTGCAGGGAGATGGACCATTGCAGCAGCTTCGGGTTCTCGCCACGCATCTGCATCAGCCGCCCCAGGGGCCGGTGGTCGGTCTGGACCCGGAAGTGGGTGCCGAAGAGGTAGGGCCGGAGTTTCTTTAGGGCCCACACGACGGCGAAGGCTTCTCTCTCGATGGTGCTCCACCGTCGTTCTCGAGCCAGCAGTCGCCGGCTGATGAAGGCCACCGGATGGTCAACCCCCTCGGGGTCAACTTGAGATAGGACCGCCCCGATGCCGTGCTCCGAGGCGTCGGTTTGGACTACAAACTCTCGGCTGTAGTCGGGGGCTTGGAGCACAGGGGCAGTGCATATGGCAGCCTTCAGAGTCTCGAAGGCCGTCTGACACTCGGGGGTCCAGTGTACCTTCTGTGGCTGCTTTTTGGAGGTCAGTTCCGTGAGGGGCCCCACAATGCTCCCATAGTTTTTTAAGAAGCGCCGGTAATACCCAGTGAGCCCCAGGAAGGCTCGGACTGCTGTCTGGGTGACCGGGGGCTCCCAGGCCATGATGGCGTCAATCTTTGGTTGGAGGGGAGCCACATGGCCGCTCCCCACTTGGTGCCCCAGATAGGTCACAGACCCTTTGCCTATCTGGCACTTGCTTGATTTCACAGTTAGTCCGGCCCGTCGGAGGGCCGTCAGGACCTCCCAGAGGTGCTTCAGGTGCTCGGCCCAGTGGAGGCTGTACACCGCAATATCGTCCAGATATGCGGCACTGAACTCTTCTAGTCCTGCCAGCACCTTATTCACCAGTCTCTGGAAGGTAGCGGGGCGTTTTTCATGCCGAAGGGCATCACCTTGAAGTGGAAGTGGCCATCGGGGGTCGAGAAGGCAGATCGCTCTTGGGCACCAGGGGTGAGGCCGATCTGCCAATACCCGGCCGTGAGGTCGAAGGTACTGAGGTACCGGGCGGCCCCCAGGCGATCGATTAGTTCATCGGCCCGGGGTATGGGATGGGCGTCGGTCCTGGTGACGGCATTCAGTCCCCGGTAGTCGACACAAAACCTGAGCTCCGGGGTGGCGCCGGGGGCGGCGGCTTTAGGGACCAGGACAACTGGACTGGCCCGGGGACTGTCTGAGGGCTCGACCACCCCTAGGGCTAACATCTTGGCAACTTCGGACTGGATGCAGGTCCGAACTCGGTCGGGAACTCGGTAGGCCCGGTGTCGCACGGGCGGGCTGTCCCCGGTGTCGACATCGTGGACACACCACTGTGTGACCCCGGGAGTGAGTGAAAACAGGTCCGCAAACTGCCCCAACATTTCTTGACAGTCCTGGCGCTGTTCGGGGGTCAGGGTGGAGGAGAGGGTGACTCCCTCGACGGAGTCGTCTTTTTCGGAGCACTTCAGGAGGTCGGGCAGAGGCTCGGAGTCGTCTTCGGCTCCGTCATCTGTAGCTAGCAGCAGGCTCAGCTCCGTGCGGGCAAAGTGAGGCTTGAGCCGGTTGGCGTGCAGAACCCAGAGGGGGTTCCTGGGGGACTCCATGTCTACCAGATAGGTGACGGGGCTCTTGCGCTCCACCACTTTGAAGGGCCCCGTCCATTTGTCCTGGAGGGCACAAGGTTCGACCGGGGACATGACCCAGACCTGCTGGCCCGGCTCGAACTCGATGGACGAGGCGTTCTGGTCATACCAGCGTTTCATCTCCCCCTGACTGGCCGCAAGGTTGGCCTCGGCAAGTTCCCGGAACTTCCGAGTCTGGTTTCGGAGGGTCAGGAGGTATCGGTAGACATCCGGCGGAGCGTCTCGGACTATAGTCTCCCAGCCTTCTTTGACCAGGCTGAGGGGACCTCGGACAGGGTGTCCGTACAAGAGTTCAAAGGGGCTGAACCCCAGAGACTTCTGTGGCACCTCCCGATAGGCAAACAGAAGGCAGGGCAGCAGGACGTCCCATTTGCGGCATAGGGGCTCTTCCAGGCCCTTGATCATCCCCTTGAGTGTTCGGTTAAACCGTTCTACAAGTCCATTTCCTTGGGGGTGATACGGGGTGGTGAACTTATATGTGACCCCGCACTGTTGCCACAGGGACCGCATATACTTTGATATAAAGTTTGTGCCCCTATCGCTCACGACCTCTCGGGGGAACCCCACTCGGGAGAAGATCCCCATCAGCGCTCGCCCCACCACGGGGGCCGTTATGGTCCGGAGGGGGATGGCTTCGGGGTATCGGGTGGCATGGTCCACCAGGACGAGGATGAAGCGGTGCCCTAGAGAGGTTCGGGGGTCCAGGGGCCCCACAATGTCGATCCCCACTTGCTCGAAGGGGGTGGTTACCACGGGAAAGGGTTGGAGCGGGGCCTTGACCTTTCCCCCGCTCTTCCCGCTGGCTTGACAGGTCGGACAGGTTCTGCAGTGATTGTTCACATCGTTGTGCATTTTTGGCCAGAAAAAATGGGTCACCAGGCGGCTGTAGGTTTTGTCCTGCCCCAGGTGCCCGGCGAGGGGCACGTCGTGTGCCAAGTTTCAGGAGGAAGTCTCTAAATCGTAGGGGGACCACCATCACTCGGCCGGCCCTAGTTCGGCAATCTTTTGTTCGCTGTACAGGAGGTCGTGGTCCCAGTAGACCCAGTGGGACCCCGACGTGTCCCCGGCGGCTTGAGCTGAGGCTTACTGCCGGGTTCCCTCAAGGGAGGGACAGGTCTTTTGTTCTTGCCGGAATTGTTCCCGGGTGGGTCCACCTTCCTGGTGCCATTGTGCTAGTTCCGGGAGGTCGCCGAGCGCGGCGATGTCTTCGCGGTGGGGCTCCTGTGGCCCGGACTCAGGGTCGGTGTCTTCGTCGACGGCGGGCAGCGGTGGCGCCGGCCACTCTGGTTCTGTGGTTGGGGCGGCCTCGGTCGGCGCGGGGGCCCGGGCTGCCATGGATCGGGTGGTCGCGCAAACCCACTCTGGTAGTCCCAGCATCCCGAGATGCTCTCTCTGCTCGACTTGGGCCCAGGGGGAACTCTCGAGGTCGTTTCCGAGAAGGCAGTCCACGGGGGCGTCGTCCCGGACGGTCACCTTTAGCAGGCCCGACACCCCCCCCACTCGAAGGGGATTCGGGCCATCTGGCACAGGGTCTCGGAATTGTCGACGGCCAGCACGGGGCACAGCATGTTTGGTAGGATCTGTTCGGGAGTCACCAAGTGGCAGCGGACGGCCGTCACACTGGCCCCAGTGTCACGGAGTGCTTCGGCCCGGCGCCCATTAATGTTGACCCACAGGCGGTATTTTTGGGTGTTGCTCGGGAGTGGAGCCCGGGGGATCATGTCTCTTTCGCCCAGACAGACTAGGGCCATGGCGGCGGGCTCCCACTCGGTCTGATCCTCGTTGTAGACCTCTTCTTCTTCTTCTTCCCCTCCTTCCCCCAGGGCTGCGGCAGCGATCTGGCGAGTCGGAGGCCCGGTGGTGCCGGGACGCTGGTTCATTGGGCAGTGGGGGTCACTGGCAAAGTGACCTGGCCGCTGGCATCTGTGGCAGGTAACGTTTGGTCGGAGCCCCGGTCGTGCTGGAGGGGCCCCTCTTCTTGTCAGGGATGGCGAAGTGTTGTTCTGGGGCGACCCCCGGGGCAGACTCCGGGGCGGCACAGCCGGGAAGTCTCTGTTCCGGTTCTGGCCTCCTCCGCCGCCTCGCTGGCTGGGGTGCCCCTGGGGGTTCCGTCCTGATTCTCCTATCGGGGTCTGGGGGACCCGGGTGCTCACCCATCGATCGGCCTCGACGGCGAGTTTCCGTTGCTCGGTCAGTTTGCTGTCGAGTAGATGCTGTCTGAGCTCGACAAACCAGTTGTTGGAGAGGTGCTCCCATACGATGAGGTCGAACAGCTGCTCGTAGGTGGTCACTTTGCTGCCCTTGATCCACCCTTCCAGCGCCCTACTATAAAAGTTCACGTACTCTACCCATGCAGTACCGGAGATCTTTTTACAGTCTCTGAATCTCTGCCGGTACATCTCAGGGGTGAGGCCCTAGCGGGTAAGCAGGGCGTCCTTCATATGGTCATAGGAGGACATTACGTCGTCGGCCAGTTCCAGCAGAGTGTCTCTTCCCTCACTGACGAATTTCCCCCATAAACCGGCACCCCAATCCTTGCGGGGTATGCGGTGCGCGGTCATGGCGACTTCGTAGGCTTTAAACCACTGCTGGATGTCGTCATTTTTATAGTATTCTTTGACGACATCCTTGGGAATGTGGACCTTCGTGTCGGTAGGAGGTGGGGGGCTTCGGTTCACAGTGGCGCCAGCTTCTTCGCTCTTGGCCTTGATCTCCAGTTCTTTGAGGCCACGCTCGTGCTCGAACGTGATTTTCTTTTCTTCCAATTCTCTCTGCCTCCGTTTCTCCTCGAGGTCTCCTTGCAGCCGTAGTTGCTCAAGGGCGATTTTCTTTTCCGCTAGTTGGAGTTCTCCGTCCAGCCGGAGTCGGGCGAGCTCCAACTCATGGAGCCGGCTTCTCTCTCGCTCTCGGGCGTCTTCGTGGGAGAGGCCCATGTCTCTGTTGGTGGTTCTTTCTTCCGCTGGTGCAGTTATGGTTCCCTGGGGCACGTTCGGGACCGTGTCGCCTTCGGTTTGGGGTGGTGTCGCTTCGGTCTCCACCCATGTTTGCAGCGCTTCTTTAAAATCCTCTTTGGTGCTTAGTCCGGTGGTAGCGATACCTAAGTCTTTGCAAAATTGTTTGAGTTCTTTATGGGTGTACTCTTCCAATAGTTCCTTCTGGAACTCTGCGGTCGTTTTGGCTTCCTTAGTACTCATGGTTGCTGTGTGTCTCTGTTAGTAGTGAGCGAGTTACTCGCTGTACGATTTGCGTCGGCTCGGATCCTGTCGCCTGCCACCAATGTTAGAAAAGGCGATCCCAGGGGAGACAGAAGATGTCTGACTGCCCACCCCGAGATCCACCTCCCTGTATAGAATTGGCCGAGCGCCGTCGAGAGGCCTCCTTGCGAGGCTCTTCTCCTACAATTGTAACAGCCGAGCAATCACACCACTACAAAGGGACACCACACGAGAGTAGATTCTTAAGAGTCTTTATATAAAGGATAAAGGCATGGTCTCGCAGCAATATGTACAGGGGGATCGAGGGATCCGTAAAGTCTCGGTATCAGGGGGAAGGGGTAGCAGGACAGTCTTGGTACCAACGGTTACTAGGATACTCGGCGCAAAGCTTTCAATCCTCGAGCTGGGGGGGTGCAAGGAGCCGCGACGTCGTCAGCAGGGCTCTGCGGATGGTTCAGCGTGGTCGGGCCGCGACAGCGTCAGCAGGGCTCCGAGATGGTTCAGCGGGGTCGGGCCGCGACAGCGTCAGCAGGGCTCCGAGATGGTTCAGCGTGGTCGGGCCGCGACAGCATCAGCAGGGCTCCGAGGTGGTTCAGCGTGGTCGGGCCGCGACAGCGTCAGCAGGTCTCCGAGGGGGTTCAGCGTGGTCGGGCCGCGACAGCGTCAGCAGGGCTCCGAGGTTCCAGGTTCCAAGTACGAGAGTTCTTATCAGGATCAGCCGCGACGAGGTCAGCAGGGCTTCGACTCCAAGATACAACTGGAGTCCCTATCCAGGGCTGGCCCAGATATAGGACTGGAGTTCTTTGATGTCCAGACCCTCGCGCCTGGGGGTCAGAGGGGCCGGGAGGAGAGTGTCCAGACTCCAGACACCCAGCAGGGGGGTGGAGCCAGCGCCCAGGGAGGCCGGAGGGTGATCGATACCAGGCGTCCGGGGACGGCTGGAGGGCCATCGAAACTCCCCTCCTCCTGGATCCTTCAAGTGGCCACTCTACCACCTGGGCGGATCTTGGTGCCTCGATGTCGGGGCCTTGCTGGGACCGTGGCCGGGGTCGGGCCGAGGCCACGTGCTCGGGACGTGATGGGCCCAAGATGGAGTCAGGCCTGAAATGGCGGTCCGGGGTGGGGGCTGGACCGGCAGGGTTGGGGCGAGCAGGTTCGCCGGGTTCCATGGGGGAGAGTCGTGGGTTGCCAGGGGGGCTGCTCTCGTTGAGAGTTCGTGGAGGGTAGTTTCAGGGGGGCAACAGTGGGTCGATGTAGGGCCGGTGTCGTCCAGGGCCCGCCATGTGGGAGGGGTAGGACCACGCCACGAGGCCGGGTCCAACACCCGTCAACAAAATAGACTATGTAGGACCTGGTGTAGGATCCTCTGTGGTTTGATTACATTAGTTGGGCCTATACATTGAACAGTCATGTGAACCCTCCTCAGGGTCTAATAGTTGATGGGCAAAGAATGTCACAGGATTTACTGTGTGACACTTCAAAACCATCAAAGATGGCAGTGACAGTATAACCTCAAACCTGTACACTCTCTGAGTAGTCAGAGTCGTCTTCGCCTTCTGAATTATGGCACATATTGCATGTTCTGCTTAAAGTGTCAAGGGTGGCCCCATAACTATGGGAGTGCTCTTTTGTACTGCAAAGGCTGCAGTGGCAAGAGCCTGTTCACAGGGATAGTGTTCTTTCATTACAGAGTCCACACGTCCCCTGAAGTATGCAATGGGTTTATGCCCTATCTGATACTTCAGTGTGAGAACAGCTGTCATCATCACCTGACTGTTGCAGTGGCAGAATAAATAAAACTTCATGGTGTAATTAGGAGTTCCCAAGACTGGAGCTTTTGTTATTTCACTTTTCAGCTTTTGAAATGTCTCCTTCATCTCTGATGTCCATGTTATCCTGTCCTCTCTGTCTCTTGCCTCACAGCTAACTGGGGAGCTATTAGTGTGCTATAGTCAAACACCCACTCTCTCACATAATTACAGAGACCCAGAAACATCTGCATTCCTTTGACAGTTTCTGGTCAGGCCCGGACTGGCCGTTGTGGGCACCGGGCAATCCCCCGGTCGGCCGCAAGGGTGGGGGCCGGTTTTGGGCCCTGGGGGCCGTTTTTGTTGCAGAGCCGTTTTTGCAGCATAGCTGCAAAATCGGCCCTGTAACAAAATCGGCTGAAAAGCGGCCCTGGCAAAGCGCTCGACCCCCTCCCGCCCGGGGGGCGGGGGGGCCGGCCGAGCACTTTGCCAGGGCCGGTTTTGGTTCCCAGTCCGGCCCTGTTTCTGGTTCTGTCATTTGGTGGATGGACGCTGCCCTTCCCGGTGTTATACACCTACCACATGCTGACAGCAATTGTCCTAAGCATTGCACTTCTTCCTGGCAGTACAGAATTGTCTCCCTCTCTACTTTGTATTCTCTCTGTGCAAGAGTAGTTAGAGGAGATAAAGTGTCTTTTCTGCACTGATGCTCCATGAGGCTACAAATCAATATGTCATCAACATATTGCAAGAGAGTACTGTCACATTGGAAATTTGACAGGTCATTCTTTATCGCTCTGTTGAATATGCTGGGGGACTCGTAATACCCATGGAGTAAACGAGAGTACAAGTACTGAGTTCCGCAATATGAGAACGCTGTCAGTGGCAGTCTGGGTGAAGAGAAATGCTGAAGAAGACATTCTTTAAATCAATAACTGAAAAATACTTGGCATCCTGAGGAATATTCATTAAGATAATGGAGGGGTCAGGGACAATACGGATTTCTTATTCAGAAGGTGCAGACCAGATAAATTGAGGTTTTGCAAGGAGACACTCCAGGGTAAATCACTCCTTGCTCTAGCAATGCCTGAATAGTAGGGGCGATGCCCTCATCTGCTTCCTTAGACAGGGGATATTGCTTCACTCGAGGTAGGAGGCCACCTTCCTTCAATGTAATCTGGAATGGGGCGGCAGTGTGGATGAGACCAAGATCGTGGTGACCCTTAGTCCACAAGGAGTCTGGTACTTGAGACAGATCTGCCTCCTTTACTGAATCAAACACTCTGCTCAGTGTGGGTGTACTGATTTCTAACACTGTCCTCAATAGTATGTCCTCTTGAAAAAACACATCTGGTTTTTTGAGATCACCATTAAACAGTTAGTCATCCAGTATCTTTCTTACCAACTTTCCTGTATCTACAAAGATGACAAATAGCCACAAAACATTATTATAGTCACTTGCTATGAGAGTGCTGTAATTTGGTGTTATTTCTAAGGCTTTTATCTGCAATAACAAATCAGCATTCAATAGCTCAGAGCCTTGCCCTTGTCGAAAAAGGAACTCTGCGCAATTGAACCTCCCTTCCCAGTAACTCTGGTGTGTCTGCTATGATGATATATACTGCTGTAGTGAATGTCTTCAAATCATTGAGTTGTGCTCTGATTAGATCTGTGGTGGAGGAATCTACTATTAGTGCCAAGGGTGGAGCACATCATGGTCCCATCTGGTTCAAAGTGAATGGCCATATTTAATTTGGCCATCAAATCTCTCCCTAACAGGTTAGATGGGGCAGCTGGAGAGAACAGTAAACAGCTATCAATGTGTTTCCCTCCTACTCCAGCTCCACTGGTTTGGTAAAAGGAACACTTATAACTTCCCCTGAGAGTCCTTGTATGTCTGTTGATCTGTTGGAAATTGGAAGGCCTCACTTCTTAATACACAATTTGGTTGCTCCAATATCTATGAGGAATGCATATATCTTATCATTGATTGCTACCATCACAAGTGGGTTCCTCGTCTGGCCTGTGCGTTACTGACAAGACTGGACACATAGAAATACTCTGCGGGCACCCTCATGTGTACCCTCCCACAGGATTCACCTGGAAGAGATTTTCCTCCCCTCACAGCTACACCTGCTAGTCCACTTTGAAGTGGAATCCTCCTGGTGGCTGCGTGGTTGTTCTGCTGAGGCAGCCGCTGCTGCTCTTGGAGCACTGCTGGCTGCTACATGTTTTGCGAGGGTTTCTGGGCCACATACATTATCTGTGGGCTTTGCTGTGGCTGTACTGTCATATTTCTTGGTTGACTATAAATTCCCATCCTTCTATTCTGCTCATCCCATCTCTTTGTGTTGCATTCTTTAATTAAATGCCCAAACGTCTGACAATATTAGCCTGCCTGGTCTCTTCTTAGAGGACCCATCCTACCTCTTCCTACTCCTCCTCGTTCTCCTCTACTACTTCCTTGTGCACTTACATCATGCTGCTGCTCTGGGTACTGTCTTTGGGTGGCCCCTGGGACCTTTCCCACATATATTGCAGTTATCTGAGGGACCGTTGCCCTTACAGCACCTTCCATCACTCCATCTTCGCTAATTTCTGCGGCGCTAACATGTCAGCTACTTCCTCTGCCACTTCCTGTTTACTCCTTTCTTTTTCTTGCAAAAAATGGATTATTTGTGCTTGAATTTTGGTCCAGTGTTTGGCTTGCAGTGCCACTATGTTATCTAAGCAGTCCTGCATGTCGGGGGGTAACTCTTTCTTGACTACACTATAAAACAAAACAGTATTACCCCCTGTCACTTTCCAGCCCTGACACACCTCCTGGGTCCACTCTTCTTTCATTTTAATGATGTATTCCGCTGGGTCCTCATTTAGGGCTAGATGTAGGTAGCCAAATACCAGTTGGTAACGGCCGAAAATACCGAATTTCGGCAATTACCGACCGGAATTGGCTGTTTGAGATATAGGAGGCAAAATGTTACCGATTCGGTAAATACGAGTCGGTATTTTACCGACTCGGAATTTACTGAATTCTTATTTACCGAATTCTTATTTTCCGAATCGGTAAATAAGAAATGGTAAAAAATGACCATTGAGATGTAGCAAACCTAAAAAATACTGAATTTCATGAAATTCGGTATTTAAGAGTCGGTATTTACCATGGAGTGAAAGCAGGTGGTAACCAGGTGCAGGCTATAAAAAAGGCCCCAAAATGCAACAGTATGACCAGAATGGCGGCATTCTACGTCATTGCAAGGTGGGTACGGCTACAGGCAGCAGTAGAGAGGGTCTGGCGAAGGGAGGAGCAAGTCTACAGGCAGAGGATTAGGCTTTTCCAACTCACTGAGCCCGAGATATTGCAAAGGTACAGGCTTCACCCCCAAACCATCCTGGACTTGATCAGAGACCTGCACCCACTCCTGGAGCACCCAACACCAGGGTCGCACGCCATCCCACCCCATGTGCAGGTGCTCTGTAGCCTACACCTGCTTGCATCTGGGAGTCACCTGAGTGTGATTGCTGCGGCAGGTGGGGTGTACCAGAGCTGTCTGTCCCGATTCTTCAGGAAGTTCCTGGAGGCCATGATGCAGAGAATGCATCATTACATTAGCTTCCCTGAGACACATGCGGAACTGGTGAAGACCAAAACGGATGTGAAGACCAAAACAGATTTCTTTCAACTGGCACACTTCCCTCACATTATAGGCTGTATAGATGGCACCCACATCCCAATCTGTCCACCTGCAGCCACAGAATACATATACAGGAACCAAAGTCAACACACTCAATCAATGTGCAGGTGATATGCAACGCTAGCAACATCATAACAGACATTGTGGCAACATTTCCTGGGAGCACCTACGACTCCTAAATATTACAGAACAGTGGGATCTACACACGCCTTGCCGCTTGGGATTTTGGTGAAGGATACCTGCTAGGTAAATAACTGTGACACACCCTGATAGTTATTGCAGATAAATGTATTAGGAGTATGTAATGGCTCTCTTTTTTCAACCTAGGCGATAGCGCTTATGCTGTGCGGTCCTTTGTGCTCACCCCCTACCTGAATCCATCTACCAGGAGTGAAGGGCGTTACAATGTGGCACACAGAGCAACACGCAGCGTTGTAGAACGCACATTGGACTTCTAAAAAGCAGGTTCCGCTACCTCCACAAGAGCGGAGGTGCACGGCAGTACACTCCAATAATCTGCTGCAAGATCATTGCGACCTGTGCCATGCTGCACAACCTTGCCACCAAGAAAGGCACAGAAGTGGAAATGACATGTCATGAGGACATTGATGATGGAACTGAACAGCCAGAGCCCTATGCAGCAGGAGCAGCGCCAGCCACAGATGGGAGACTGAGACGGGCAGAGATCACACACAGCTATTTCTGAGTAAGTAAGGAGACACAGCCAGGCTTTGTTGTTGAATGACGTAGTTTAATGGTTACTACGGTAATTTAACGATAGCACACCATGCTACCTCAATGTCTGAATACCTCACTGGGTGGTCACAGGTTACTTCACTCTGACATGTCCTGTGGGTTGTTGGCAGCATTACTGTTTGCGCCCACGCACAACAGTGCGGGACGACCGAGGCTGGGTGGCAATGGTGGCAGTGGAGCCAGGGTCAGCAGATTGGCGCCTGCTGCTTCTCCGAATGTCGGGTATGGGAGTGCTACAGCTGCTCCTGCTGGTGGAGTCTTCAGTGTCCCCCACACCTGTGTCCCCAGTGTTGGCTGACTGGTTTGTCAGAAGTAGTTCCATGGCCGAGGTTACTCTCCCCATACCCCTAGACAAATCCGTGCAGCAGTGCACAATGCCATCTTGCATGGCGACAGAGCGCCGACATATCAGGGAGGTGGATATAGCAAGCTGGTTCATGGCCTTGGTTTGTTGGCGTATGCACTGCCTATCCCGGCGCCTCTCTGTGTGGTCAGAATCAAGTTTGTCACAGAGATCCATTATGCACTGCAACATGTCCCTCATTCCGTCTGCCATATCTTTCATGCTCTCAGCCATGGAGCCAATCCCCCAGTCAATGTTGCCCATCTTTGTATTTAAGTGGCGCACCTGTCTCTGCACTGCTAATATTCCCTTTGCTTGCAGGCGCTGCACTTTGACCATAGTGGCCTCCAGGCCAGAGAAGACACCCTCTCCATCCTGACCATCGCTTCTCTCCCGTACCCTTCGGCGTCTGGCACCGGTATGCACACCTACAGATGCGGACTGCTGCCCAGCGTTGTCTGCCTCCAGTAGATCTGGTTGTGTGTCACCCTCACCATCATCCTCCTCGGACGTCTCCAGGATCCTGAGAGGGGGCATATCATGCCTCCTTGGCCTTACCACTTCTGATGAGACTGAAGTTGGTGTGGGGGAGTGTGGTGGTGAGTCCTGCTGTGGCGAGTCCTACAGCAGAGGTGACAAAGGCTGTGCTGTGGTGGGTCGCTCTGGTGTTGATGGTGCCTGTGCTGTGGGTGCGGGTGGAGGATCAGTGCTTTGCCCTGCACTTGTGCCAGCGTCCTCACTCCTCTCCGTTGGCGGTGCCCTCTCCTCCCTTTCCTGCACTGTCCTGCGCGATGACTCTCCTGTGGAGAGACATGAACATTGGGTCAGTGGTTATGTACACCTGTGTGTCATTATAAAATCAAATTCCTGCCACACAATTGCATAGTCCTCAACTGCTTCTGGATGTAGTGTGTGGCATTCCTTGCTGTTTTCTGTGATGAATGTATTGATGTATGTTTCTCTGACTACGTCTCCCATGATACATTGCAGAAAAATCCTAAAACCTGTACTGGAGTGTGATACACACAACCACATTGGGAAAGGGGGAATGGGAAGGGGGTGAGGATTGATGTCCATGCAGCTTACCTTGTTTTCTTGCAGCTCTGGCTGAGCTGTCAGCATCCCCGATCCCTTGGACACTCTGGCTCCAGGGTGGACTTCACCAGCTGCTCCAGGTCTGTTAATGCAGGTGCCCAGTTCCTTCCTCCCCCTGTGGCACTGGCTTCTTTTCTCTGTGCTGCCAGTTTTTTTTGGTTATGAGCCTAAGATCATACCACAGTTTTTTAAAGTCATCTATTTCTCTTGTTGTGACCCCGATGGCATTCACCTTGGACTGGATCCCCAGCCAGGTGTTTCTTTTAACACTATGCAACATTTTCCACTAAAAACTGCAAAGTGGGTAACTATGGATATTGGGCCCTAATTCTACTAGGACCCAGGGAAACCTAGCAAACTAGACACCCGGGGGAATCTAGGGTAGGACAACTTGCGTGGCTCTCGCTTTTTTTCTTCTTCCCTTTTAGACCTCAAACTTTGACAAAAAAACACACTTTCCTCACATTTCTGCGATGGAACGTTCTCAAATCTAGGGGGAGTCACACACTCCTTCTGTTGTATAGCATTTTAGGACCCTAGTGTAATTTTCCCGATTCATGCCCTTATATAGGTATAAATCACCATATCCTTATTTAGGCATAGAAATCATGCCCTTATTTAGACATAACTCATGCAGTCCAAATACAGCATGGCTACTTCCACTAGTTCTGAAAATCCACAACGATTTCTTAGAAAAAACTCAGCTTCAGCAGTTAGGGACTTCCCCTTGCTTGAATATTAATTTGTCTAAGAACTCATGAAGTTTTCAAAGAACTGAGACTCTTTGATGACGTTATTATGTCCAACTGTACGTCTAACTCGGCACCTTCAAGGTATAAATATGCCCACACTTGCCATAGCAAACACACGATGGTTTGGAGCAGTTCGACTATCAACTTGCCCGACACACCTTGCTACAGCAAGTGCCGAAGAAAGCAGACCTTCCAGCAGACACACTGAGAGAGATGCTGTCTTTTCTCTTGCCGAGAAATCCAGCTCCAGTGTTTCCAAGCTACCCTTGCGGGGTGTTGGGAAATCGAGTCCTGAGACAGAGAGATACCAGATCTCCTTCATTCTAAACCAAGGTACGGAGCTGATTAGACCCTAAGAGAAATCTTGGATAGATTCTTGGCAAAAAGAATACTAGATCTATGCTACACCTAACTTACTCCTTCCCTCGTACCAGACTTAGGTTAGGCACACCGGGGTAGGCGTATTTAAGAAACACCAGTGGAGTACTTTTTAACCTTTTATTATTTATGTATGTATTTTATGGCTTAGAAACCATACCATGCTTTTACAGTATTATTTTATAATACTCTTCTTGCTGTACGCATCATACTTTGCAGCCAGTATTACGATTATAGCAGTTCATTTCTTCTGCATGAGAAAGAAGACTGTTCAATAAATAATTTTATTGAAAAACGCCCGTCTCTCTATTTCTCTGCACCTCTGGTGAAAGAAGCATGCACGATTGACTGAGTAAAATATCTATCTATTGATTCCACGACTCTGAAGATCCGTTTTATCTTGGAGAAACAAAGTTGTCATGTTTATGCGGTTGTCAGAAACGTATCCCTTCTTGTTCATTCGAGAAAGTTTCAAGTGACCTCTGAGCTAGCGGGCAATCACAATTAAGTCTAGTATATTTGATAGAGACCTAGTAGACCTCAGTCCTACCTCTAATCTATAGGATATATTATTCCAATGCACAGAGCCTATTGGGAAGATAGGAACTACACTACACTTCCACCCATCATTTCTCCAAGTCCCCCGATAAAAATTGTGCCTTTTATGTGTGGGTAGGCCTATTGGCCGTTAGAGAAAACGACCCAAAACACAACATGGATACCTCACATTTTTTCACTCAAAACTGACCCCTTTGTTGGCAAAGTAGGTAGCTATGTATTTGGGCTCTAGCCCAGCTGCACCTAAAGAAATCTAGCAAACCTGCACAGTTTTGAAACCTAGACAACTAGGGGAGTCCATGGGTGCGTTACTTGCTTGGCTTTTACTAGGCAAGTTTACCCAGAAGCCAGTGCAAACGTCAAACTTTTGTAAAAAAACACTAATGTTTCTCATTTTTCAGCATTGGAAAGTTCTAGAATCTTAAGGGAGGAACAACTTTCCTATCATCCTGAGTTCCAACATGTACCCGATAACAACGGTACTTAACTTATGTGGGTGAGACAAGAGACTACAGCACAAAAGGCCCGAAAGTGCTACGTTGATAGATAAGCAATAGTGGTAAATGTGGTTTTGGGGCCGTGATGTGGTGCCACCCATGCAACTGTACAAACCACAGACATTTTTTAAAACTAGACAACAAGGGCATTCCAGGGTGGTGTACCTTGCATGGATCCCATGAGGTTTTCTTACCAACAATGCTCCCTAAACGTGAAATTTTGCCTGAAATTACACATCTCTGTTACATTTTTGTAATGGAAATGTGGAGTTGTTAGAACTCTCTTAGAAATATGGAATTCAGAACCAATGTGATTGTGTGGAATGTTGATCTTGGAAGGGAGAAGGGAGGTTGGAGCTGGGAAGCTGGTGGAGTAAGCTGGAGGTATCTGATGATGAACAAAGTAGAATAAGGAGACATTTTCCACACTTTCCTGTGTGAATCTTTCCATGACTGGAGACGAGTTGAACCCCATTCCGTGCAAGAGACCTCCACCCTGGATATACAACGCATCGAGTCATAAAAAGAAAGAAGGAAAACGAACACCTATTATCCAGTTTTCAATAAAGTCACCGATTTCTATGTCATTGTACTGTGAGTACTGCCAAAATATTAATGAAAACTCCCTGGGCATGTTCATGCTTTCGACTGCTGGGTACCAAGTGAAACGGACACCTGTTACCCAGCGTTTCTACAAAACCACAGATTTTCCGAGACAGTGAACTGTGAGTACTGCCGAAATATTAAAGAAAATTCCCATGGCATGTTCATGTTCATGTGTGCAGAGTACCGGGTGAAATGTTTTTGAACTTCATGGGCATGTTCATGTTCTCTTGTGCTGAGTACCGGTTGATATTTTTTTTTTGGGCCACATGTACCTGATCAGACAGTTTTCATTTCCATTGCTTTTAAAAATGATGATCTACTAATTGGACACATTGTAGACATCGAAAGTTTATAACTTATAACTGCGATTTACTTTTAAAAGCTTACTTTGTGCCTCATGACTTCAGAATCCTCGTCACGATTTCAGAACCTACGTCTCCCACTGTGTCAACTTCCAATTCCTTTAGAAACAACACGTCGGACGACGCTTCTGTGGTGGGCATTTTGGGAAGGTGGTAACAACTTCTTCTACTTCAATACTGCATAAGAAGAACTCTGTTAGAAAGAAAAAAGGAAAGGAAAAAACACGCTCTAATTCCCAAAGAAAGTCACGTTGTGCAACGTTTGATAGGCGGCCATTTTAAGAAGTTGGGAAGAACTTCATAGATTTCAATACCGCTTACAAGAAACATTTTCCTACCTATCGCAAACTACGGATCAGAGACAACAAAGATACCAGCATTATACATTACTGAAGTTGACAAGTATTACTGCATTGAGTTTGTTTTAATTTATTATCTTAATTTATTAAATACATTTATTATTTACTTGCAATTAACCTCATTTTCTTTGCAGGTGGGTCTATGTAGCACACGCTGTTGTGTAATTTTACTAGTAAGATTTCCATGTGTAGAAAGTGAAAAAAAAGAAAAGAGAAAGGAGACTATTACAAGTTGTTCCTACACCATGACAGACCAAGGCTTGTCTTCACCACCCACTTTTCTCACCACTCCTGGTGAACTTCCCATTTCATGGAATGACTGGAAGAAACGATTTATTACTTATATATTAGCAACAGGTGCTGACGAGTCATGTCCTGTAAGGAAACAAGCTATTCTAGTCCATCAACTTGGGGTGGAAGGACTACAATTGTATGAGGATCTTCCTGAGATCTCATTGGGCATGGGACATGCTCAACCGAGCAATGGATACGAGAAGACAATGCAGATGTTAGATGCACACTTTACTGTTAGATTGAATATTGTATATTGAAAGACCTACATTTTCTCTCAAGTGCAAAAGGTAGATGAGGATATCGCAACGTATGTTGCTGCATTAAGGGGTCTCTCTTTCACTTGCCAATCTGGAGGGTTCCCTCATACAAGATCAAATTGTAAGGCACACCAACAATTACAGGGTAAAGGAAAATTTACTAATCAAAGGTCCTACTTTGGAAGAAGCAATTCAGATTGCTAAGGGATTAGAACATACTGCTTTGTGGATTAAGGAGATGGATAAATGTGGTGGTGGTGAGTTGTCAGAAGAGCATTCGTACAAAGTGACAGTGGTGCATGCGTCAATTGATGAAACGAAGAAAGTAAAACACAATGTAAAGTCTCAGCCCTCAGACAAGCCAAATGATAACTTTCACTCTTTTCCTACCACCCGAAGTTTAACATGAGGGTGGTCAAATGCTACAGTTGTGGAGCTCCTGGCCACATTGCATCAAGTACTAAGGGCATGTCTAGAAATGTAACTTGTCGAGCTTGTGGTAGGAAATGGCATTTTGCCAAAGTCTGTAGAGCTAGCGCCCAGTTTAACCAAGACCAAGAAGTAGACGACACATGTGAGAGTATCGAGGAGATATTGAACGTGGAGGAGTGCGGAGCGGCAGGAGAATCGGAGGTTACTCTACTGTGCATGCTGGTAGTATTTTCAGGGAAAGTACTGACAAATTGGAGAAACCTCATTGCATTATGGGTTTGGATGAGTGTAATGTGGAGATGCTGGTTAATTCTGGGAGTTTATATGCTTTGCTGTCTAAAGAAACATATTGTAAAAATTGGAAGGGGGTGGAGTCCATGTGGAGTAAGTCTGACATTAAGGCTGATGAGTATGGCAGAAAACTATAGAAATATTGGGATTGAAATGAATGGTAATGAGCTTTAATGGCAAGAAAGTATTTGGTTGTGTGTACATGACTAAGCAAGGTTCCGATCTTCTAGGCTGGTGGCACCAGAAAGACTTTAACATGATCTTGAACCCTAATGCCACCAAGCCAGTTATGACCATGGTTGGGCACAATGTTGAAGACTTTAATGTGACCATAATGGAGAAATACCCTGAAGTTTTTACCGACAAATTTGGGAAGCTTGAGAAGTTTCTCACCAAATCATTAAAAACAATAATGCTTGTGCCGGTTGTGCATAAAGTTAGAAATGTCATACGCTGCTGGAGGACGTTTCACGGTCGCTTAAGGGGAACCTCTACGGAATTTTGCCAAGCGGTCCTATCAAAGACCGATGGTGGCATCGGATGTTTTTTGTACTCTTCCATTTCTATGACATTTTGGACTGTATAATTATACACTGATTTTAGATAGATTTCTTCTATACAGTAGCGGAGAGAACTTACTTTATTTTGACACATTTGAAGTACAGTTTGAAGTATTTTGGATGCGCTCATGGGATTATTTGGATTTATTTTTTCCTGAGTCGAAATCACGCCATCAACGGTGCCATATTTCTATCATCTTCAAGTTCTCATCATCTTTGAAATTAACTACATTTGCAGAAGCCCTGAAGAATTCCCCCTGTTAGGACGAAACGCGTTGGCTGTATGGTGCTTCAACCGTGTTTTTTGAAATAAAAGATATCTAAATGAGAAATGTCATCCTTTGTGACTCATTGAACACTATATACTAAATTTTAAAGGTAGTGCACCCTTGCTGTTGTGGTTTAAAGTTAGAAATGTACCTCACTTAATGAAAGAACCTCTACAAGAGGAACTCAAGAAGTTGGTGGAACAAGACATAATAAAGCCTATTGAGGCTTCGGAGTGATTGGCACTCATTGTGGTAGCACCAAAGGAGGAGGGGAAAATCCGCCTGTGTGGACGTGCGTGACCTGAACTAAAACATATGGCAACCCTTACCTAACATTTATGAAATGTTGAAGGCTATTGGTGGTGGTGAGATTTTTAGCGTGATTGACATGTTTGCGGCATATCACCAAATTTCTCTACATGAAGACTCTAAACATCCTACCTCGTTTGTAACACAGCGTGGGGCTTTCTGTTATTTGGGCTAGCATCTACCTCAGCAGTGTTTCAGAAAATAATGCAGCAGATATTTGGTGGACTCAAAGAAGTCCTTTGTAGCCAAGATGATGTGCTGATTGTGGGGAGAAACGATGTGCAACATGATGAGGTGATGAATGAAGTGCTGAAGTGGATGGAAAATCACAGGTTAATGATAAAGAGAAGTGCCAATTCAAGAAGGATTGTGTCACATACTTAGGGCATGAAATATCCAAAGAAGGGGTTAGGTCTAGAAGAGCATTGTTTCAGCTGTGGAGGGTGCCCCTACTCCTCTTAATAAGGAGCAGTTGAAGCCCTTCCTCGGTTTGGCAGAATATTGCTCGAAGTTTGTGGTTGGAATCACTGAAATTGTGGAACCTTTAAGGCTGCTAATAAAGAAGAGTGGAGCGTTTGAGTGGAATGAGCGTTGTGATGAGGCTTTTAACAGAGTGAAGGATGGTATTCTTCGTGCTCCTAATTTTGGTCACTTTGACCTCAAGGCTAAAACATATATTACTACTGATGCTAGTGGTGTAGGGATTGGAGCTGTTCTGACTCAAGTAAAGAAGGCTCAAGATAGAATCATATGGTTTGCCTCTAGGTGGCTACGGGATGCAGAAATGTCATATTCAGTCATTGAAAAGGAAGCCCTAGCATGTTGTTGGGGGATTTTAGATTTTAGTTTGGGGTCTACCTTTCAAAGTCTGTACCAAGCACATGCCTCTCACTCATTTGTTTGAAGGGGGAGGGGCTTAGAGGGAAGTGTGACACCCAGGATTTCCAGGTGGATGTTATCCGTCTTAGAATACAACTTTGAGATGGAGTACGTGAAAGGTTTAAGGAACGTGGTTGCTGATTGTTTATCGAGGATGGCGGAGGATGAAGTGGACCTACAGGTGGATGGAGAGATTGAGACGGTAAGAGGCAGTGGCGAGTAATTTGAACTGGAGAGAATGGAGTGGGCGGAAGCCATGTTTGAAGATAATGTATTGCAACAAGTAGTCAAGTGTGTGTCGGAAGGCTGGAAGAACGATCAAGTTGAGGATGTCCGGTTCAGGGGATACCATCATTTGGAGGGTGAATTTAGTGTGTGTGATGGTAAATGGCTAAGGAATGAGTTCATTCCACCTGTGAAACTTAGGAAAAGAATGATCAATATTTCACATAAGGGGCATCTGGGCAGGAATATGACTAAGAGACAAGTGCGCCAATCGTTTTTGTGGCCTGGCATGGATAGAGACATTGAGTATGTAGTGAGAGAATGCTATGCATGTGCGAACAGTGACAAAATTAGAATTGTGAGACAGCCTCCCTTGGGTTGTATGGTTTTACCCAAAAGGCCCTGGGAAAGAGTTGCGATACATTTTTGGGGTCCGATATCTAAGCTAGGGACACGGAGTAAGTACATGATGGTTCTGGTGGACGACCATACCAGAGGTTTGTTGTCGAAACCACTGATTGTATTGACACAGAGAAGGTAGTAGGATTTTTAGAGAGGGTATTCATGAATGAAGGAATCGCTAAAATCCTTGTGTTGGACAATGGAGTACAATTTATATCCATAAGAATGAAAGAAATGTTGTGCAAACTGGGGACCAGACATGAAAGGATGGCTTTGTTTAGACCCCAAACCAATGGATTAGTAGAGAGAGTTAATTGTTTGATTATGGAGAATGTACAACTCTCGTTGTCAAATGGTTTGTCTTGGTGTGAATAGTTGAAGAAATTGGTCTTATAGGGTGACCCCCCATCTTGTGACAGGAGTTTCACTGTTTATTTCTCTCAAAGGAAGGGAACCTGGCTTAAAGGAGGTTCCAGGGTGGTTGAAAAACAAGGATTGCGTGTGGGTCAACTGTGCTGCTGAGGAGAGTGACGTAGCTCAAAAGCAGCGTCTAGCTATGGAATACTACAATGTCAGGAAGGGTGTCAAAGTACCTAGTCAAAAGAGGTGGTATTGTTACTAAGGGCGAGAGTAAATTTTCTAATCCAATACAAGTAAGAGGAGTGAAGAAAAATGTTCTCATTTTGGCCGATGGTTCTGCATGGAGCATGGGGAATGTGTGCAAATGTCAAAGTCCCAGCCTATTCTTGATAATGGCTGTGATGTATGAAATTGGTTCTTCACCCTGCAACTCATCGTTGGTGAGCATTGTCATTCAGGGGACCACTTATTGTGTTATTACATTGGTTTTGTTTTCAATGCTTATATCTTTCTGTATTTTTTGTGTACATTTTGTTGTATGTAAAGGGGAAGATGTGTAAAGTTGTTAGAACTCTCTAGGAAATATTTGAATTCAGAACCAGTTGTGATCGTGTGGAATGTTAATTTTGGAAGGCAGAAGGGAGATTGGAGCTGGGAAGTTTGTAGAGTAAGCTGGAGGTATTTGATGATAAATAAAGAAGAATAAAGAGAAATTTTCCACACTTTCCTGTGCGAATCTTTACAGGAAACTTCTGAAATCCACAGGAATCCACAAAATTCCTACCACCCAGGATTACCGCACATGTGCCGATAAAACGCTGTGCCACTTGTGTGGCTTGGCTAAATGCCCGCACAGCAACAGATCAAACCAAGTTAAATGGGAGACCGTGCTAGGGGACTCCCATTGACCTCTGTTTAATCTGTTCCTGTAGTTTTAAAAAACAGGCTCTTTTTCGCAAAGTGGGCAACTATGGTTATTGGGCCCTAATTAATCGGCACCTAATTAGGGCATTTTGTGTGAAGGTCTCTTGGCCAACCCACACTAGTGAGGTAAAAGGTTTATCGGGAGACTTTGGGAAATGCTGTGTGGTAGGAAATGTGTGGCTCCCCGCAGTTTCCAGAAGTTTTCCTCACAGATATGTGAGGAAAATGTGTGTTTTAAGCAACTTTGTGAGGTTTACAGGGCATTGTGGGTTAGAAAATGGCGTGGAATCTGGAGAATCACACCATCTGCCTGAGTCTGCCCGAACTCTACTTTTTAGAACTGTCTGGGTCTGGTAGGTTGAATACCCTATTCAGCCCCAGGAGGGGCAGCTAGTTTATTGGGCTCCAAGGTGGGAAGAGGATGGACCCAGGCCCAGGAGGGCCTCTTCCCCTCAAACAATATATCATGAATGCAGTCCCTAGTGTATAATGGGCTTTTGGCCCCACAGGCGGCAAATTCTGTGGTAATGGCCCAATCCACCCCAGGCTACCTGCTTTGTTTTTGGGTTGGGGGCATGGACATGCCCCTGGTGGGCAGCCCCACCCCTATATTTCTTTTAAAGAAATTCCCTGGTATATAGTGGGATTTCTGACTCCTGGTGGGGGCAGATTTGGGGGGAATTACCCACATTCACCCCCTGGGACGGAGCAGAAAGACTAATGCCTTATTTAGTTGGAGTGGGGCATGGCCATGCCAATGGTGGGCAGCCCCACACCTGTATTTAAAAAAATACTTTCCCTGGTGTCCAGTGGGCTTTATGCCCAACCCCAGTAGGGCAGATCAGGGATATGCAGGGGTCCACTGAAAAGAGGTAGAATTGGAAAGGGGATATTCTCTGATTCCCAACGATACCTCTCCTGCTCCAATCAGTGATCAAGAGGCTGAGATATGCCCCCGAGCACTGATGCAGTGAAAGTAAAACAAGCCCTTTTGCTTGTTTTACTTGCACTTTACTGTAATGACCTCAGTGTGCCCGGTGCGCTGATCGTCATTACAGTAACATTTTAAAAACACTTTCATCAAGCATTTGCAATGCAATCGGTCCTGCCTTTGGGACCTTATATGTTTTTAGCTATGCAGCACATTAGCTTGGGTGCCGAAAACCTACTATTCTTTAACATGGAGGGAAAGTAAGCACAGAACTGCATGACACACCAGGTGTGGAAACACTTGGAGAGAAATATGTCCTTTCAACTGGAAATGGTATAGTCCAAATCTCAGTTTTTAATATAAAATCAGGGCCTGCGGTGGTCATATCACTGAAAATACAAGATCTGAAAAAATATTATTGTCTGCGGGTGCTCCTGGAAGACAAATTCAATAGAATGGAATCCAGAGAATGCTAAAGTGATTCTGGTATTTTATTTTTCTATCAAGAAAGTTAAATAGAGGCAGTTGCCAGAAAAATTGAAAAAAATAAAATCCCTCAGCACAAAGCAATTCAGGTATTTTACTGACCTCTGCTGGTCGTTTTCCATCAAGACAATTAAATAGAGGCAGTTGAGCAGAAAAAAGTCCCTAAGCAGAAGCAGACAAGTCCTAGGACTGATCTCCAGAGCCCAGAAAGTACATACACATATAAGTATATACAGGAGGTCTCGAATGCTCGACCTAAAAATGAAATAAAGGAATTTTTATTTACCTCCCCGGTGTTGGCCAATGGCCGACACACGCACTGGGGAGGTAGTGCGGGTGTCGTGCACTGGCCGTCACCCGCACCCGCACCCATGAGGTTCAGATCCCAGTGACTTCATTATTTATTTATTTTTGCATTTTCATATAGCATGGGCCTTACCTAAATGTGCTAGAGTGCTTTACAGTAGATATATGTTGTTACATAGATAATTACAGAGGGTTCAAAATGACCAGATATTATCAAAAATATTTCATTTTAAAATGGTATTTCATTACAGAAAAACAAATTGTACAAGAAGTATATATAGCATTGCAAATGTTGTGAGTGCCTGCTGCAATTAAAGTAATCTAGTTATCCATGCCAAGATTTGGTGCAGTGTCTTAGCTAAAATATCGTTCAAGGAGGAGGACTTTCAGATCCGGCTTCAAAGTCACCACAAGGTGGTTGTAGGTAGGTTTGGAGCTAATGAGTTCAAATTCTAGTTGCACTACCCGAGAGGGATTGTGCCAGGAGGCACACCTTTTTAAAGGTAGGGGGTGTTCTAACAGCAATATTTCGAGGATTTGTGATGGTCTATACTATAGCTTCCTGATTGCTTTAGTTTGTCCGCCAGGTAAGTGGGAGTGAATTGGTGTAAAGACTTAGCAGTGATGCAAGCAGTCTTGTATGTAGCCCTGGCTTTAATTGGCAACCAGTGGAGAATGCGCTCACGCAACCTCCCTTCTTCCAGGGCCTAGACTCTCTCTGGGAGCACTCTGCCACTCCCAGGGCCTAAAGACATAAAAGGAAGGTTTGAAATCTCCTATTTTCTCTGTTGTCGCAGGCTGTGCACCAGGAGGCTCAGCACATCCATCATAAGAAAGGAGCTATTTCTTGTATTTCAGATTGTTATGTTATGTTAAGATAGTTTGTATAGCGCACGAATCACCGGGGGGCATCTCAGCGCTTTTTCTTAGTCACAACAAGAGACAAATAACCAGATAAGGGAGCATTAGAACAGGTATGCTTTAAGATGTTTCCTGAAAGCCATGTAGGAGGGGATACTTCGAAGGGTCACGGGGAGACTGTTCCAGTATTTAGGGGCCAAATAAGAAAAGGCCCTGCCCCCTGACCTACTGCGTTTAATACGCGGAGTGTGGAGTAGTAGCAACGAGCTAGACCTCAAAGGGCGGTTGGGAATATGCTTTTTCAGTTTCTGTTGGAGATATACTGGGCCTATACCCTGGAGAGCAGAGAAGGTCAGGCAGCAGACTTTGAAAAAAGACCTTTTTTTAACTGGCAGCCAGTGCAAAGTTTTCAGCAGTGGCAGTGAAGGGGTACCCGCTGGTTGATTCAAGACCAGCCTAGCGGCCATATTCTGAATAGATTGGAGTGTTTGAAGAGGCTGCAGCAGGCAGTGTGAAATAGACGTCTGTGATTGTGTTTCACAACCAATGAGAGGGCGAGTACATGACATTACAGCCAGTGCTGCTGACTTTGGAACTGGAAAACAGGTTCCAGTCGTGATTCTCAGGTAAAACGCTCACATACTTTCCGGTGGACTTTGGTATACATAACTGCAAACAAATGAAACTTTCAGCTGAAAGAACGGGCAAATATATGTGAACGGATCCTCCTTTTTGTTCCTCTTCGGAAATGAGTTGAGAACAAGCTTTGCAATATACAAAACATCTTTTGTGTTTGATTTAATAGCCTATATAGTTGCTCTATCGATAATTAGAATCGGGGACCCATATAGGGTACACTTGATCCCGGACATGCCTTTTGGTTCACTAATAGCATTGTCTTTCTAAGGAAGTACGGGGGGGGTCGGGGGACAGAAATATTTTTGTATAATATTGTGGAAAAAGCTGTAGCCACAGGGTCACATAATTCCAGTGGCCCAGACTAAGGTGAAACGCTTCCACGTGTTAATTTTTGCCATATTCTAACCTAACATGATCTGTGCTGCATGATTGACATGCTACATATTTTCAAGGCTCGGCTTTTGCATGGGCTCTTAAGATCCAGAGCCAACCCCAGCTGTTGCTGTTAATTATTTGGCTCACCCACCTCTACCTTGCACCATAGTCAGGGCCACTGGAATTGTGAGGCAGAAGAGGGTCAAATTATGTGTCAGGGTCGAATTATGCGGCAAGAAAAGATGCTCTTTTTTTGACAGTATTACCTTATTATGTTGTCATTTTCACGCACGCTAACAGTCTGAGCAAATGTTCCAATTTAATATACAAATTAGCAATCGAAAGGTGACCAGTCAACCTTTGTGAAGGGTCTTCCACTTGGCAGCAATACAAGTAGTCCCAGTTTTGGTAACTTTTGATCCTTTTGCGCAAAAAACTGTTTTTGGAGGTTAAAATCTGCAGATTATACAGTAGATGATAGATTGTTTACCCCCTTCTCTACATCACACGTGGTACTGCACAGCGGGTGCAGTGGGACCTCACACATAGAGACGATGGCAGCCTGGTTATTTTACTAGGACAGGCGAACTTTGCGAGTGATCTATCAATTATGGTTCATTGGTCCTTTTTTTATTCTGGGGACAGTGTTCATTGATTCATAGTGAACTACAGAGTATCACTCACTGTCCAGCCTTAACATTGGGCAACAGTAGATTCGTCTATTTTGAGGGTACCATCTCGAACCACCAGTGCCAGACCTCTTGAGCCCGGGGTTTTAAACATTAATTGTTTGCAACTTAGCAAGATCATGGCCTCAACTTATTGCTAAAGGAATTTGACCGCATGTGTGATGTTGAAGCGACTCCAAAGATAACTTTAAGAAATTATATAGGGGCATAGTTTTTTATCCGAAGGAGCACCCAATCATGATTGGGATTAGAAGTTCCTATATATCGCTCCAAGAGACCTCCGGTGAAAATATTTAAGAAGGCCTATATTTATTGATAGGTGTTGGAACCTGGGATGTCAGGTCACCTAGGGTAGCCTGGCCTAGGGTAAGACATGCAATTCTAGAGGCACAAGTGTGAAGGTTGCAAACCACCCAGCAGTAAATCCACGCAATAACACACAAAAAAAAAATGACACTACACCAAAGTATGGAAAAATATGAGCTGCTTTATAAAAATATTTCTCTGCTCTTTTGTCCTTTGAAATTTCAATTCAACACATTACAGTTTGTCATGAAACATAGAGTCACTTTAACAGTTGCCCATTCTTTACATTAATCAGTTTTCAAATTCACTATACTTTTACATTCAGACATAGGATCTGTAACTTCCTCAGAAATTATCAACTTAACCACTCTATTTGGCTTCAAAAGAGCACATCACAGTACAGTAGCCCCAAAGGAAGAAGTTTCTATTCTTCACTAGGGACAGTTGACTCCTTTACCCTCTTTACCACAGAACCAGAAGAATTGGTGAGCCTTTCGCACTTTAGTGGTTTCTGAATAAGCTCCTCCTCAGAGCTGACAAAAGTAAGAGGGGAAGAATTGACAAGAAGTCGTTTTATTCATCAAAGGGGGAAACAACCAGCTTTATGGAACTTGTCTTAAGGATCCCTTGTAAAAAGCTGATTAGCACTCCCCAGTGCCAACCCAATCCTGGCTTAGCCAACTGTAAGTTTGGATTCCCCTGGAGGTATCTAAGGCCTCCAACGACCCCCTTCACCACCTCCTTACTTCTCTTTGGTTGGGCCCTTTCTCACAGGCTTGCAGTTATATCCAGCCAGCGTGGGAATCACCAGCCTACAGCAGCGCTCATTGAAGACCTTCGCCCCTCCTCCCCTGCTTAGCTCCGCTCCTCCTCGTTGGAGCCTTGGCAGAGGAAGAGGCTTCCCGAGTGGAGAAGCGATGGGGCTCGCTTCCCGCCCACTCCCTCGAAGAGTTCTCCTCAGGCGCTTCACGTCGCGTCTCCTGCAGTAGTGTCTCCGCGCATGCGCGGGTGATCAGTGTTCCTAGTCCGGAGTCTGCTCCAGCCACACTACCGCTATCAGTGGCTTCTCCTCGGGCCTGCTCCCTCCAAGGCCCCTCCTAACAACGAGTAGTGGGACCGCCTGGGCATGCGCGATAGCGCTCAACTTTTCTCAGCCAGCCCTCGCACTCTAGGTCAGTGGCGCCACCACAACAACGCGGCCGGTGCCCCCGGGGTCCTGCACACGGTGAAAACAGCGCTGCCTCCTAGAACCCGGCACCCCTGTCCTTTCTCTGATTCTTGAGGGGAAGTGGAGTTCTGACGACTGCGTGACGGGTAAGGACCCACAGAGTCACTTGGCCAATAGCCTGCTGTACATCCAGGACGAGGGGGAATAGAACTAAATCTCTATCCTTTTCAGAGACTTATTACCCCTCGGTGCTGGGCAGGGGTTGGGGATGAAGAGCACCCTTTCAAAAGTCTCTCCCACTGGGCAGAGGACTGCGCTCCGCAGCGCTGCAGTCTCCTTCTCCTTTTTACACCCCGGTATTTCTAAGCTAGGGGTTGGTCAGGCGCCCAGGGTCTCCAGTCATCCAAAACAGCAGGGACAGGACAAATAACCCAAGGGAGGAAGGGTGGTGAATCAGTAAGGCAACCCTCTGACTATCCTACCCCCCACCTTTTGCTACAGCCTGTCCTCCAGCTGACTCCCTCTGGTTAGACAAAATGGCTGTCCAGCATTCCGCCTTTTATAGGCTGACCCTCAGGAGTCCAGAAGGGACCAGAAGGTTCTGGAACGCCCTATACTTGTCTATGGGCAAGTTCTGGGTTCGGCAGTTAGGGCAGTTGGGAGCCACCATTTTGTGGTTCCAACTCTTCCTGTCAGAACAGGCCTCTAGGCCTGAGGTGAAAAACTATGAGGGGGGAAAGAACACCTATCCCCTTGACCAACACCTAGAAAAAGCTAGTGAACACAAAAATTAATAAAGGTATGAGAGGCAAAAAGGGGACAAAATAAATAATAATTTGGAGGGACTACGCAAAAAAACCAGACAGGTCTAACAATAGGCATATACCATCTAATTCTCAAGAAACTTCGCTTTCTCTTTTTCTTTGTTTCAATACTTTGCATCTGACTCATGGCTACCTGAAGAAGGCAGTATATAGGAAGGGTGGTCCCAGTATTTATAACATCACAAGTGTGTCAGTGATCAAGGCAAATCAAATAAAACACAAATAAACAAGACGAATGAAAGTGTTAATTAATAACACTGATGTTTGTTGAGAAGATCATTTCAAAAATAGAAAATAACATGTTAAGCAATTAAATCCACAATTTGCCTTATTGCAGTGCCCAGGTAAAAAGGGGGGGGTTGGGGAGTGGTGGTGATGAGGTAGTGGGATAGAGGAGAGTGTAAATCACAGGCAATAGTCAATCATCTGCCATGAAACATGAATTTAAATACATCAAACGAGTAAAAGTACATAATGTCTGTACTGATATGCCATGTAAAATTCAGAACCCTCAGTAATTCAAGTACTGTAGGTTGGACTGGCAGATGATTGACTATTGTCTGTGATTTATTGTGATTTACACTCTCCTCTATCCCACTACCTCATCACCACCACCTACCAACCCCCCCCCCCTTTTTCCCTGGGCACTGCAATAAGGCAAATTGTGGATTTAATTGCTTAATATGTTATTTTCTATTTTTGAAATGATCTTCTGAACAAACATCAGTGTGATTAATTAACACTGCTTTGAAAGAAACCCACTTTGATTTGTCTTGTTTATTTGTGTTTTATTTGATTTGCCTTGATCACTGACACACTTGTGACGTTATAAATACTGGGATCACCCTTCCTATATACTGTCTAGCACCCAGGTCCCAGTGATTCCGGGTTTACCCTTCTCCAGTAACTACCTGAAGAAGGCGTCCGGCGAAACACGCCTAGATTCTAATTATGTTAGCCAGTATTGTTTCTTTTTGAAATCTGTCAAAAAATTTTAAATGGTTTATCTTATCCTGATTTTCATTATGGTATTTATATTTACTTTGTTGGTATACATTGTTTATCAATTTTTATTTCTTAAATAATTGTTTGAAGTCTAGACATTGTACTTTGAATGCACTTTTAAATTATTTTGTCTATTTATTAGTAACAATGCTATATAAAATATAAATAACAAAAATAATATACATATCAGATTATTTTCAATAAAAGAATATATTTTGGAATAATAATAGTTTTTCTGGTCACATATTGTCATTGTATAGTACAGGTCCACTTTTTATTCGTTTCCTAAATATTTATTTACAATTATTGATGATAGATTGTTTGACACTTGGCAAATCCATAGTAATGAGGAAAAGGCCGCGGGCGCAGAATTGCATAATTCCAGTGGCCTGACCTTAGTCCAAGGATGTGAACATTCTGTCAAGCATAGGCGTTGTACTGGAAGGAGAGCCTTTAACTACAAAAAATATCCTTTAAGACTTTTCCCCACTGTATGTATGCTAGACAGTGCAACACATATGCAAAGTTTAAAAAATATGGAGACTTTTAAAAGTTGCTTTACTGTTGCCTGCCTCAAGGAGACGGAATTTCGGGGCTCAAATCCCTGTCTATAAATGTTATTAGATAGCCATTGGCTTCCAAACCCACAGGTGGTTGCCCATGTACTACCCATGGCACACCCCTTTGGTGCAAGGTAGCACAAGGTAGGGCAAACTGCTACTTTGTGTTTCTGAGGGCTACTTTCCCACAAAAATCATGATTTGCTTTGTACAGTAAATCCTAACACAACACTGTGTGATGTATATGAGTCACTTTTGTGATGCAAACTCAGCACTAAGTGTTAGTAAATTTGGATCAGAATTCCTAAACAGGCACTTGTCAATATTATTAGGACGATTTGTGTTCTTATTGCAAGCTATTATAAGTGAGTATCTTTTCATACCAGTCGAAGAGGCGAGGGAGGCATTCTTTTCTGGATTTCTTTAGGGCCCATGGCACCCTTACTATGCCTCTGATTTTGGTAGCTAGCACACTGCACATGCTTATGTATTAAGTTATTGCTCGTCTTCAGCACACGCAGCCTTAGCTGCAGTGCACGGAGCAACTTTATTGCTGCACAAAGAGGAAATAAATTAGAGGGAACATTGGATGTGATCATTCCTTTTGGCCTCGTAGATGAAGCACACTGCTCAATATAGGACCAATTTCAGGCGGGTGAGATGGATTTTGGGAAGACCATTCAAGAACGAGTTACATTAGTTGATTCTAGAGTACTACCTCACCTGAGAGCACAACTTGGTGTAGCTGGTGGACAATTGGTATTCACTGTTCTTTTGGTATACTATGCACATATCAGTGTCCGTAGCTTATTGTACGACGCTCACCCATGGATCTATGAAAATTATGTCCATTCTACACGCACACTTACGATCGATCCCAGAGGGGCATGGTTGTCTGCCTTCTTCTGACATTATTGTGTGGCTAAAGATAATACAGGCAAGACACACAGCTGTTGCATGATTTTATAGTTTCAGACACACTTTCTTGGATTTATTTATTTTTTATTAACACAGACCGTATGTTCTTGTAGATCACACGTATTTACAGAACGGTATTTGAATTCCTCAATAATTCTCCATTTATCTATCCTTCTGATGCTATAGCATGGAAGAGCTACTCTATGTCACAGTCCCATTGTGAAGGGTGGGATCTACAATTAGCATATATAATGTATCTATAAGTCCCTAGTATGGTGCATTACCAGTGCCTTCTTTGTGGCATTACCAGTGACCAGGGCCTGTAAAGTAAAAGCTACTAGTGGGTCTCCAGCACTGATTGTGCCACCCACACAAGTAGCACTTTAAACATGTCTTAGGCCTGCCACTGCTGAGCCTGTGTATGCAGTTTACACTGACATGTCGACTTGCCATTTAAAACCCCTTGCCAAGACTTAAACTCCCCTTTTGTTACATATGCCACCCCTAAGATAGACCTTAGGTAGCCCATAGGGCAGGGTGCTGTGTAATCAAATGGTAGGACGTGTACTTTTAAGTTTTGCATTTCCTGGTAGTGAAAAACAACCTCATAGGTTAACATTGGGAATTCCAAATTGCACTTATAATCTGTAATTCCTGGTTGAGAAGGAGTAGATCTGTCATGTTTGATATCACTGGAATGGTAATGATAAATATTCTTTATAGGTTAAATTAATGTATCACTACTCTTCTAAAAATGCCACTTTTAGAAAGATGCCATTTTACTGCTCTTAGGGCCACATGTACGTAGGTTTTATTTTGTGAGTTCCTAATAGTGAAATCATACCTCTGCCAGAAAGAAGGCCTTTGTGCCACTACAAGGAATGCCACTCTGCTGGACTGCTGCTCTGGAAAAACTACTTTTCTGCTGTTCTGCCCTGCTGCCCTCTGCCCTGCTGAGGAAGGACTGGGCCTATCTCACTTGAACCCAGAGTAACTCCAAGGGCATGCTGGCTTGCCGCCTGTTCTAAGTCTCCAACCTGCAACAACCCCTGAACTTTGCTTGCTGCAAGTCATGCCCAGCCAAGTAGTGCCAATCCAGTTCATGGACCTTTTGAAGTGGGTATAAAGTGCTGCAAGAATCGGGGGCTTTGCGCTAATTGGAACCAGCGCATCTCCCTCGACGCACTGTCGCTTCTGAACGGATTGAGGATCTCACATCGCCAACTGCGAGGTGCACGCCTCCAGTTCCCGATGCATCACCTACATCCTGTGGTTCGACGATGACACATCTCCGATTTGGGAGGCTCGACCACAAGGCATCGCCTTCAATCCAACTCTTCAGTACACTTCTCTGCCAGGAAGAAGGACTGCTCTCCTGCTATAAGGACTGCCACTCTGCTGCACTGCTGCTCTAAAGGACCTGCTGCTCTGCTGTGCTTGCCTGCTGCCCTCTTGCCTGGGGAAGAACTGGACCTGTACCTTCTTCTTGAACCCAGGATCCCAGAATGACTTAAAGGGCTAGCCTGCTGGCCTCCTGATCTCAGCCTCTGGGACATAAAAGGCTCCTCAACCAGCTCCTTGACCTAGCTGCAGCAAGTTTCAGGCTCCCAAGTGGTGCCCCTCAGGGGTCAGCGGATCTTAAATCAATCTTTTCGGCTCTTTGCGACTACAAACAGACCCGTTCGCACTGGAACTTCACCACTCACACTGAAATTCAGTGCAAGCCACCACCAATTCATCTCTTCTCACAGCAAGCATTGATCATCCACGGAGGACGGCCATTGCAAAGCACCAGGCTGCCTGTCTGCGACCCTCGGCCTACTGTTTGTGCCACGCCGACCAACACACGTGACAGTCTCCTATCTCCCAGTGACCCTCTCCAATATAGACAGGACACTTGGCACAAAACTTGAGAAGGTAAAACCTCAGTGGGACTAATCTTGAACTGTATCCGACGTGTTGGACTTGGCTCATTTTCCCAAAATGTTTTGTTTTTCAACCCCGTATTTTAGGATGTCTCCCCCATGGTAGAAAGTTGTATAGGCCATGTGTGGTGTGAGATGCCCTAGGAAATGTACTGCAATGGTGTGCGCACTTGTTAACCCCCCATTGTAAGAATGTACCCTGGTAACATGCTGCGTTTAAAATGGATGCCATGGCTGTGTGTGGTGCCACCTGACTGCAGTAGGTTAGCAGTCTAGATGTTCGGTTCCCAGCCAGCCCAGCTTTTGGAGGGAAAGCCTGGCACCCAGGGTGCTCTACTCCTCCCCCTGAGCCAGTTAGAACCAGTTCCACAGAGGCTTCTAGAAGCTTCTGGCACTGCCTGGTAGGTGGGGTGAGGGGCGTATAAGTAGGGGGGGTGTGCCACCATGTGCTCAGACAGAGCAGGGACATGAACGTGAGGGGACCTGCTGCCAGGGGATACCGCCACCTAGACCTGTGTGCTGGACCCTGCATCCAACTGAAACCCCTCTGCTGTCCACAGGGCTAGTGAAAGCCCCACTGCAGGAGTCAAGGCTGCTGTACAGGAGGAGTGCCACGCTACAGTGGAGGATGGTTTTTAAAGCCTATCGCCCTGTCCTGATGAGTGCCCGCTGACTGCTGACCTTGCCCAGTAGTGCCTGCTGCTCTGCTACCTGCCCCCTGAAGAAGAAAGAAGCGCCATTTTAGGTCCCGGAGGCTGCTGGTTGGACCTTGTGCCTCGCAAGCTCCACATCTAAAAGTGCCAGGAGAAGAGGAGTGTCTGTCCTCTGCAGCGCTGGGCTGAGAAAGCGCTATACCCCCATGGAGTGTGCCTTCCAGCGCATGGTGAGCGCTGTAACTTACTCCCCCACGAAGAAGAAGGAGGTGAGGAGCGTGGGCGCTGCCGTGCTGTGTGGAACTGTGTGCCTCTGGGCCCTAGCACCTCGCGAGCGCTGTAGTTGGAGTGCTGTATTGCAGCCCCCCCCTGAGAGACGAGGTGGGAGCCAGGGACTGGAGCGCCATGTTGTGAGGCTGCCCAGCCTGCGCCGCTTGCTGGCACCTAATTTTGATTGCCCCAGGAGGAAGGAGCGGGGATTCGCAAGCACCGAGTGGCCAGGAAGAATAGTCTACTTAAAGGCACCACGGGTGCCTACCCCGCGTGCTGCTGCGCTTTTGCATGATTGGAACACAGCGGGTGCCCACCCCGCATTATTGCCATCACCGCGTGTGTTGGTGCCCTTGGTGTATTTTAAAAATTAAGCGGGTGTCTACCCAGCGTGCGGATACTGCCCGTAGGCTCAACTCAAGAGTGGGAGCCTACCCCGCACTTTCAACTGTCCTGGGATCACCGCGACCCAGGTTGCGGAAGGAGGGCAGGGCCGCCGACGGCGACCCGGAAGGAGAATGAGCCACCCCCGGAAGTCCCGCCCCGCGGATGCAGGAGGAAGGCGTCGGCGATTGGTGGCATTGCGGAGCTCTCGTGGTGACGAGGGAGCCCCGGGTTGGAAAAAAAGCCAGGCGGGAGCCTACCCCGCACTGGCCCAGCCACCTCCGAAGACTCCTGCAGCCTCATGGAGGCCGCACCAAAGTCCAGGATCCCAGGAGGGGACCCGGGAGAAGCAGCGCTAGGAAGGTGGACCGGAGGCGGGAGCCTACCCCGCCTCTGCCAGTGAAGGAGTGCTGGGGAGAGTCTGCGGGGCTCCCGTGAGGATGGGAGAGCCCCGCAGAGCCAGCGGCTGCCTGGAGGGAACGGAGGGGGGGGCCCCGAGGCACAGTGTCGGTGCCTGCCCCCCTCCGCATTGAAGCACTAGAGAACCCAAGGAGTGGGGACTGCAAGAGGAGCCCGGTGAGTGGGGGCTCAGCTTTTACCTGGTGGGGGGGGGCTGGAGTCGGGGCACATTGCCAGTGCCCGCCCCCTGGTGCCAGCATCCCGCTGCGAGTTGCTGCCCCCGCGCCTGCATGATCCCACGAGGGCAGGGAATTGGTTTGGGCATTGGTTCCTGGCCCCTGAGCTCCAGAGTAGGGGGGCTCCCACTGCCAGTGTAGTTTAGGGGGCCCCAGCAGAGCCAGGACTGACTCTGTTGCATTCAACTGCCCCGCAGGACAGTGAGCAGTGGTCACGTAGGGGGCATTGTTCATCTGAGGAACCCAGGGGAGGGACCTCCCTAGGCACCGTGGCACGGGGAACTGACCTTGACTGACAGGGGTGATTGTTGTGACCATTCCCATGGGGGCACTGCTGAAGTTGGATAGGAGGTTGTGTTGTTCGTATCCTTACAGCCTATTTGGGTGCCTAATGCTAATGTTATGCTTTATACCCTGTGCCCACTGGTCCTAGGCCTAATGTTTACCTTCCAGGATTACGCCCCCGAGGATTTACGCCTATATGGAGTCTGCATTTATACTGATGGTTTTGTGCAGGATAGGCCTCTTGTAGAGATGTCATGATTTCTGTAGAATGTCTTGAGGCATAATGTTTCCCCCATCTGGATATGGTTGTGTCTACAGTGAATGTCATGCCTAATGTGATTTATGCCTATTGGGACGGGGCCCTCCACTAATGCACCTAATGTTTTTTTCCATAAGGTTGATGCCCCATAACATGCCCAAGGTGTTGCTCAGACTTTATGCACTGGTGATTCATGCTACCTGATGCCTGTGCTAATGTGACTTACGCCTATTGGGACGGGGCCTTATACCAATGTGCCTAATGTTTTCCAGGCTAAGGTTATGCCACTCTTAATGGAGTCTGCCTAATGTTTATGCCTGCGATCTTCATTACAGGATTGAGACTGTTGAATTTACATTTTTCATTTGTCCTTCATCCTTTCCTTCACCCGAACTGTACCAGCGATGGTTCTGGCAGCGGCCCGTTGGGCGCTGCCCTGTAAATAGTTCCCGAGCAACCCATTACCCAGTGTCGGCTGGCACCGTTTACATGCCACTGTGATTACGATCTACTGTGTTGATTTGGTAATACACTTACTGTTTTCACCTAATCTTGTGTTGCGTCTCTTTTTGGAGTGTGCCTTGTGTGTCGCCTGTGTGTACTGTGTGGATGCTTCACACATGTCCTCTGGGGTTTGGCCTGCCCACTCTGCACCACACTACCCCATTTCTAACACGACCTGTGCTCCATTGGGGTCAGCCTGAACGTTTGCCTTCGACCCAGTCCAGCGCGATCCAGATAGCCACAGTGCCACTTTCGGCTATAAGGCGCTATTTTACTGTTTAGTCTTTAAAAATTCTTAACTTTGGATCTATTGATTGAATTTTTGTCATTTTCGACTTATTATATTTTGCTGTATTTGTCTAACCTGGTGTGGGATCTTGTAGTGTGGTGTTCTCACTGTTTTACTGTTTGAAGTGTTGCACAAATAATTTACACATTGCCTTTATATTAAGCATGACTGCTCTGTGCCAAGCTACCAGGGGGCTGAGTACAGGTTAATTTGGGATTTGCTCGTGCTTTACCCTGAATAGGATTGTGGTTGCTGCTTGACCAGTGCTCACACCCTAGTCAACCAGTAACCCAATTTCTTACACATTTCGCCGGTGACAAACGTTAGTGAAACTGATGCACATTCTTCATCAGATACAGTAGATCAGAAAGAAGTTGAAGTAGCAAGTCCAGGGACCTATGCAGATTACATTTGTAATTCAATTTAGATTTGAACTAGGAAGAGCAAGCACCTGGAAGGTGGTTCTGATCTCATAAGTAGGTAGGAAGGACATCAACTGGTGCCAGTTATTTTTTATCTTCTGTGGCATTAGTGCTAAAGCAGAAGATATTTTCAATGCAGCACCTCAGAGACATGTGTACTGTTGATACTTAGGATGTGAAGCATAACTGTTCCTGAACCAGGAACAGTTTTAAACCTGCTGTTTTAAACCCTTTGCTGTTGCTGATGAGCACAAATCCATTATGCATCATGGTGGAATTGAGCTTTAGCTAGCTGACCTTGATTGGTGACAAGTCAGTCCTTCAGCCAGGTGATGCCTATGTGAGAAAAAGGCTTCATTTCAAATTGAGTATTATATGTACACTTGTGAATGTAGGCCCCCTTACCTGCTATAAGAACTCACAGGAGCTCCATTTACAGGTTGAAAATGACTAATGTAAGTATGGAACCTTGGTGGGGTAGGGGGGCAGAGTATATCACAGGGATGGACTTGGACTGGGAAGAGCTCATCTGAACCAATCGGGCTCTGAATGACTAGTCAATCTGCAGAAGCTGTGGTCCTTGATGTTTTAATAGGGATAAGTGACAACAGTCCTCTCAATGATCTTTCCAAGAAATTACAGGTTTTTGATTCAGGGGTAGGTTTTTTCAGCCAATGGGTCTGTTTTGACCAGGGCTTGTATCTGTCTGGGCAAGTACTTTGAATGAGGGTAGCCTTAATGATGATCTTCCCTATTGATGATATGCTTTCAGCGATCAAAGGATGGTTCACTGATCATGGGAGTACAACTTGTTGGAGGATAATTTGTCAGTGTTGCATGGTGGAAAAACAAAGAAGAAATGGGTGGAAAATGTGTACTAATTTGCAATCTAGTCATTTCTTTGCTCACTTTGCCCTTAGAGACAGAGACCAACAATATATAAATTAGTTAGTCATTGCTGTAATAGCAACAGTCTAAACTAAACTGCTATGGCACATCTCCTCTAAATGGGAATACTGGAAACTCCAGACCGGTTTCAGCCCTGTTTGGTCTCATCAGTGAGGTTCAACTTGAGTCTTGTGGCAGAGCGACGGAACGGACATATAGAGATACCTGTCATGCAAAGGGTGCCTTATGAACAAATCAACAATATGATGGGTGAAATGCTTCACCTATTCTCAGTTATTTGTGACCACATTGCGTGTTATTAAGTTCATGACTTTTTTATTGTTAATCACTACAGAAAGAGACTAGGCATGTGCAAATCAGAGTTGGTCCTGGTGTAATTGGAACTGTTTAGCACCAACTGCTAGACTACATCCTCTCTGAATGAGAACTAAAGCATCATAAGGACATTGGATGTGGGCATACTTTTAATGTGTTATATTGTTCTTTTTGGAGTGGGTGAATATTGGGACTGTACTGGGGTTTGTACAAGTTTTATAGCCTTAAGATGAACCCTTATTCTGCTAGAGCCTTTGCTGATGACATATTTGTAGGAGGTAGGCTTCACTTTAGTGATCGATGGCCTGCGTCTGTTTTGGAGTGCCTTCAGGGCTAATAGGTCTTTGAATTTCAGCATATGTCTCCATTTCTTTTCTTGGTGTCTAATAGAGTGTTTGCTATCCATGAGCTCCTGGCTGACTATAATGCAGATGGTGTGGCCTTTGCAGAACTGGTTGTGACAGGGGCATTCACATCTACGGTTGTCAGGAGAATGTGTCTGAATTGCTGAAGCTTTTTCTTGGCTGGAGTGGTATGTGATGGCAAGAAACATTAGCATGTTTTGGAGTGCATCTTTTGGGAAGTCTACAAAGGACTCAAATATTGTTTTTGCTGGTTCTGGTTAACCTCATTGGTTTTGAGATATGTAAGTTAGGTCAAAGGAGATAATGTCATGATTTGTCCAGTTTATGAAGAAATGTGTGTTTCAGGTAATATTTACTCCCAAAGGTTTAGATGACGTTGAAGATATTTCCCTTGAAATGAGTAGCAGTGAGATGATTAATGTGATGACGGCATTGGTCAGTAGGTCATGTGAAGGCATTTTTCATGGTTCCTTCTCTCGAGGTACCTGGGAGATATATGACGGCAAGGAAGAGTTTCTTTGTGGAACTGATGGAGGTTTTTTGATGAGGTCTGACATATCAAGGTTGAATATGGCTATGTGAATGCTAAATGTGGCGGAAGAATATACCCTTAATAATGGTGGATGCCAGAGAGCTGTTTGAGATGCACAGTTGAATGCTCCAGAACAAGGATGTGCCATTGAAATTATGTCTCTGCTGTCAACTTCAATCTCATCAGAATTCAGAGGGCATAGGATTCTTTTAGGAAAGTGTCCTTCTGGCTAGGTACCCTAGAACTGTTACAGAAGGAAGTGCCTTCTGCCACAACTGGAGAGAAATAATTGGAGGTTTACACTAATGTATTACTTATACAAATATTATCAAGCAATTTAGAGCTTAACTGAAGGGAACAGAGTAAATTATTTACTACAAAAGATTCAAGCTGGAGGAGATAATCCCCATGGTCAATCATAAAAACTGTACAAAGGAATGGTAACAGTTAGATCAGAGCGCACTGCGTGTAAAGGTCAGTATAATGTCCAAAGTCATAAAGAGGGTGCTCAGGATGAAGGCGGTCGGTTACCACGACTCCACAGAGAACCACCACGGCCATTCAAAACCAATACAATTTTTCTTCCGAGCACTCAAAGTTCATAAATTCAAGTCTTTAATTGGTAGAATTTCTCAATTTATTATCTCCATTGAAAAGTTCAATTCGCAATTCTTCACACGTTTCTGACGCAGCCAACACGTGTTTCGTCAGGTCAGTTTATATGGTGGAGCTAATGTAAATACATATAATTTTTGTTATTTGGGTTGCAGCCCTGAAGAAGTCATAGGTCTAAACTGACCTGACGAGACACGTGTTGGCTGCGTCAGAAACATATGAAGATTTGCGAATTGAACTTTTCAATTGAGATAATAAATTGAGAAATTCTACCAATTAAAGACTTGAATTTATGAACTTTGAGTGCTCGGAAGAAAAATTGTAATTATAAAAACTGCATGTTTGCATTTGATGACTATCTGCATGTTCTGGTCAGGCAATATCATTAGAGGTATGTTGGAAATGCGCTGGTAGATCAGAGTCCTATCATTTTGCCTTTAGTCCTCTCCCTGGATGTTCCTCAGAGTATTTAATGCCACAAGTGTAAGTATACTTTGTGGTTTACAGGGCTGCCATGTTGTGTGACTTTTCACCTTTCCAATGCACTAATGTAGCGCTTTTCTGCAGGTTTCAATGTGAACTCTACTGATGAAGTGGGAGCAATATTCATCCCTTAGGGATTTTGTTGCTCCACAAATGGACCTGGTCAACATGTAAATAAAATATGAAATTACATTTCAGAATTAAATGTAGAGCATATTATCCTTTACATTAAAGACTGACAGGTATTATAATGAAAACCATGAAGGTTTATTGAAAATGTAAAGGCATAACAGAAACCAAAATAAATGGCCAAGAGTCGGTCAGTTAGTTATGTTTCATATAAAAGCATGAAGTTCAGAAAAAAATACAATAATGAAACAGAACAGAGTAAGATTCAACTTAAGTAATTAATTCATTAATCAGAGGTCATGCAGAGTGTTGCTGTCTAAAGAGCAGGGGTTACTATGCCCAACACCCTCTGGGCAAAGGCTCAATTTAATAGGTGAAATACAATAAGGTTCATACATTTGGTGTGAATGTGGAACGTTCTAGAAATCCCACCCAATCATGTTAAAGAACTATCCAGTTTAAAATCTCATTTGTCAGTACTATCTCACAGATTTATAGAATGTAGTTTCCATCTCTGATTTCCCTGTGACACCTTATAGTTATCACAGATGTTGTTACAATCAAGGTTAAGTTCCCATGATAATCACATTATTGTCCCAATAGGTGTGTCATTGGTAAAACATCCACTGTGCTAACACATCATGAAACAAAGTTAAAGAACTAAGCATTATGTTCTACATAAGAGAATGACACTGTCTTCTCAAATCGTCGTTTACAAAATATCCATATGCTGAATGCACAGTATGGAAAAGGATAGAGAGATAAATGCATGTAAGAAAAAGATGGCGAAAGGCAGCTAAATGTTTCCAAACAAGAGGGACAGAGGGGCAAGTTTAAAGAGGTCCAACAGACATGCCCCAAAGGTATAGTGAGCAAAGAAGGGTATGGAGTTCCTCTGAGTCAAAGTAAATGAACGTTGAGATACAGGTGGGAGCTAAGCCACGGATGGTGGTCCCACACTATACACAAATAGGGGCAAATTCCCCTTACGGAACTAGGGCTCTCACACACCTAGCAAGTTAGGTGTAATGCTTAATCATATGAGCCTACCCCTCACCAGGTCGGCGCTGCAATTCCCGACGGGCACCCAATACAGGGCTCTTTAGCGGGGATCTTTTGTTCCTGTTGTTGGGTGCAGTGGAGGTAAGAGGCCAAGTGGGTGTAGATGTAAAGGGAGTGGATTAATACAGGTCAGTTAGTCCTAGCAGTAATTTATTCAGGAAGGTAAACTGCCTGATTAAAAAACAGGAAGAGTGGCAGTTAACTAGAGGTTAAGTATCTATGCATGCTCTACTCTCAATCGGTCAACATGTTTTGTGCCCTGGGTGTCAGGAGGATCAAGGCACTTCTTCAGGACCAGAATAACTCTATCTACACAATGTGGTAAGTGAAAAACTACATACCACGTTTTCAGGTAAATACCCTACATTTGGGGACAAAAGGTATGTTAGTAACACAATTTTGTATCTGTATCTCATAGTTCTGTTCAAAACACACAGGTTTAAGTGTACTGGTGCATTACGTGGTCATACATCCATGCTCTACACCGTGATCATGGTGTAGTTGTAGGATACAAATGTATGCACTAATAGTGTATTAAAAATCCCAGGTGTATAGGATAAGCACAAGGTAGTGAACACTACAATTAAAAATACAGATATGGTAGAACAGGGCTCACCAAAACTGTTGTCTAAGGGAGCCTGCAACAGTATCCAGCGGTCGTGAGGACACCAATGTGTGTCCTAGATGGGTAAGGTAAGGAAAAGGGGGGCTGAATGCAGTATTTAAGTATTAAAAACTACCTCATGTATAATGCATATGCCAAGTAAACCCAGGCAGCAAAAACGTTCAGTGGGCAGCTGACAGGTGGGAAGTGCCAAAGGTCCGGTCCAGACTGTCCTGTCCCATGGTGGCAACCAAGTCCCTGTGTATCCCAGGTACTGAGGGCCCAAGCGCTGGTGTCTCTTAGAGTGGGGTGAGTGCTGGCAGAACCTAGCACAGAGTAAACACCACCGGAACGCCAGGGACACTCGGGCTACCTTGCTGATGAGGACACTACTTACCAGCATTCAGTGAACGCCCGTTTCGTCTCCTACCCTGCCGCCGGAACCGGGATGGTGAAGTGCACCGTGTCTGGAGCGTTGATATACCCCTCGGTCATTCACGGCAGGAGAGCGTTCCCGCAAGTGAAGGGATTGGGATTCTCACGAGATTAGAGACAGTAGGAGGAAGGTGTACCGGACCTCTGGTAGATGGCGTGGCCATCTTGGAATGGTTAAAAGGGAGTGTATAGTAGGGCTGTAAGACAATTATGCCCGTGTGGAAAAAGCATATATACACACTTAAACGAGATGGTGTGTAGTCAGTATTATCGTCGATGTGGATATAGCCTTCAAGCATATTACATGGGTTAAGAACGAAGATTATCATAAGTCCTAGCCGTAGTATGGAAGCCTGGCAGGTCAGATGCGCCCATCTCAATGGGATGATTCGGGTTGTTAGCAGTATGCGGTTACACATTCGACTCTAGCAGTAGCGTCGAATAGTCTATACGACTCTCGCAGTAGCGTCGAATAGTCCAAACAGCCCTCGTGGTATTGGCCCACACATTTAATACGACAGCAGAGGTAGTAACCACCTGGTGCAATGTGGGCAAGTTGCATGATGGACTACGTGTGTACGGAGACTGCGGTGAGCAGTTCTGTGCCTCAGTTGTAGATCTGCAGTGCGCCAATGGTATTAAAAGATATGTGTGTGTACCCTGTATAGTAATGCATAATTATTGTGTAAGTTGGGGAAGGAGTGCCAACAGAGCACAAAAACAATCATTTAGTCAATACATGGTATAAAATGACATACAGGAATGACAATGCACACAGTCAAGACCCGGATAACAGAACATAAAAGCAACATAAGATGTCAAAGGGTCACAACCAGACTGTACACACACTTCAAAGATGCCAAACACCCCCCCAATTCTCTACGGTGGGTTATCTTGTAAGCACACACGCAGATCTCACAGCCATCTCTATTCAGAATGGAGCAGAGATGGGTTCACAGACTCTGGACACACCATGAAGGGCTTAATGATGATATCCAATGGGGTTCACTGACCTAAAAAGCTGTACCCTATCCCGATATTTTCCGACTGTATAGATGCTAGAAAACGCCTTGCATGTACTGACACCTGTTTAGTGGCTATTACCCTCAAAAAGTATACCTTCTAACCCTGGTGTGTGCCCACTCACACCATGCATTGAACAGTAATTGCAATAGTTTTGTACCTTAAGGGCACACTTTCTCCAACCTGTGCACTATTTGTGATATAATAACAAACCTCCTGTATGTCTATTTATACCATGTATTGACTAAATGATTGTTTTTGTGCTCTGTTGGCACTCCTTTCCCAACTTACACAATAATTATGCATTACTATACAGGGTACACACACCATATCTTGTAATACCATTGGCGCACTGCAGATCTACAACTGAGGCACAGACCTGCTCACCGCAGTCTACGTACACACGTAATCCATCACGCAACTTGCCCACATTGCACCAGGTGGTGACTACCTCTGCTGTCGTATTAAACATGTGGGCCAATACCACGAGGGCTGAATAGACTATTCAACGCTACTGCAAGAGACTTATAGACTATTCGACGCTACTGCGAGAGTCAAGTGTGTAACCGCATACTGCTAACAACTCGAATCGTCCCATTGAGATTGTCGCATCTGACCTGCCGGGTTTCCATATTACGGCTAGGACTTATGATAATCTTCGTTCTTAACCCATGTAATATGCTTGAAGGCTATATCCACATCGACGATAATACTGACTACACACTATCTCGTTTAAGTGTGTATATATGCTTTCTCCACACGGGCATAATTGTCTTACAACCCTACTATACACTTCCTTTTAACCATTCCAAGATGGCCGCACCATCTGCCAGAGGTCTGGTACACCTTCCTCCTACTGTCTCTAATCTCGCGAGAATCCCTTCAATTGCGGGGACGCTTTCCTGTCACGGATGACAGAGGGGTATATCTATTCCCCAGGCACGGCACACTTCACCATCCCGGTTCCGGTGGCAGGGTAGGTGACGAAACGGGCGTTCACTGAACGCTGGTAGGTAGCTTCCTCATCAGCAAGGTTCCCTTGAAGCCATGAACTACTACATAGGCGAGTGACCTCAGCGGGGGCGATTTGAGGTGCTGTGACCCATCCTTGTACTTCCCATGGGGCAAACTACCCGTGCTTCTCCGGATTGGTCTGATTAGCCCAAGTGTCCCTGGTGTTCCGGTGGTGTTTACTCTGTGCTAGGTTCTGCCAGCACTCACACCACTCTGAGCGACACCAGCAGTTAGCACTACCTGGGATACACGGGCACTTGGTTGCTACCATGGGACAGGACAGTCTGGAACGGACCTTCGGCACTTCCCACCTGTCAACTGCCCACTGAACGTTTTTGCCGCCTGGGTTTACTTGTCATATGCATTATACATGAGGTGGTTTTTAATACTTAAATACTGCATTCAGCCCCCCTTTTTCCTTACCGTACCCATCTAGGACACAAATTGGTGTCCTCACGACCGCCGGATACTGTTGCAGGCTCCCTTACTCAACAGTTTTGGTGAACCCTATCCTACCTTATCTGTATTTTTAATTGTAGTATTCACTACTGTGTGCTTATCCTATACACCTGGGATTTTTAATACACTACTAGTGCATGAATTCTTATCTTACAACTACACCCCGAGCACGGTGTAGAGCATGGATGTATGACCACATGATACACAAGTACACTTAAACCTGTGTGTTTTGAGCAGAACTATGAGATACCGATACAAAATGTCATAACAAGACCGGAGGCTACATTATGGAAAGTCTTTTATTGCAGACCCAAGCAGCCGCATACATCATAATAGACAAAGCTCTAAAACAGAACAAAGGCAACACATAAAGGCCATGAGACAGCAATAATCTGCCTCTTTTAAATGCGGCTCCAAGCAGATAAGTTGGTTCTTACTTATTTACCTTGACTTTGTTAGATTGTTAGTTAAATTCTTTTTTCTAACATTTTTTTCTTTTCAGGGTGTGTTTGTAGTGTGGCCTGCACCCCACCCCTTCCACGCCCCTTCCTACTAATCTCCAATTTACGTAGATTTTCACTTGTTTTCACTTGTTTGCCCTGCATGAACGTGCCCTCTCTTATCTGAGCTTATCTTTATCTTTGTGAATACTCATTTACTCCCCTTATTTCCGTCGCACTTTAATTAAGTGTTTACAGATTATCTTGCCCTGTTTGTGCTGGTTTTACCCACTAAACTCACTCGCGCCTCAAGCGCTCCTTTTCATTTCTCCCGCTTCTAACTACGCGTGTTTTTTTTAGCCCACCGCCTCAATCGGCGAGGGAAATCCTGAAATCAGGCCTTGTTTTTCGTTGAAAAGCTTCCCGCTACACCCTCCGTGCCCCCCCGGCGCCTTGTCTTACTGATAGCAGGTGCCATTAATATCAGGAGCGCTCCTCTGCCCTTCTCAATAGCGGACGTATGTCCGCTCACTCCTCAAGCTCTCCCGTTGATTTACCGCGTCTCCCACGACATTATTGAATTAGAGGAAGGACCATGGGCAACACACGCGCTGCGTGTTATTGTTGCCTAGGTCCTTTCCTCAATGTCTTAGCTCACAAGAGGCATCCCTATGGCAACAGCTGATCACGCTCGTGCTCGGGCAGTTTACCCATACGATCAGCTGTTTCCTCTTCGCATTTTGACTGTTTCTACCATTAACCATGGATTTGGGCTCATTTCTAGTATATATCCCTCATTTGACTCGTTTTTGGCATTTAATACTCAATTTGGCTTTATTTCTGGCATAGAATACTCAATTTGGCTTGATTTCTTACATATCACCCTCATTAAAAAAGACCTAGCTCTCATTATTATTAACCCTTTATTTAAAGGACTTTTACTACTTATCTAATATTAAGTTTAAGGAGACATTTATTAACTCTGGCATTTACTACTTGCCTGATTTTGAATACTTCCTACCTTTTATGATATTTTCAGAAAGCTTTTGATTACTTACCTGATTCTAATCCCTTTATTTACACTTTCCAATTACCCTATTATGTCCGAATCAGATTCTGATGGGGCATCGGCCCCTACCCCAGGTCTGGACAAAGGGTCCTTTAAGGCAATGATCCACATGGAGGTTAAGTCCTGCATGAAGAAAAGCTTGTCTGAATTAATGGCGTCTAAACGTCCACTCCCTTTGGAGGACGTCACTCATCCCCACGCTCAGTTTAACAAAAACTCAAAGGGTAAGAGACTTAAGAAGAGTAATCACCTTCAAAATAACCACTCGGGAGGTCTTGGCACCTCATCTAATAGTGGAGGCCTTCGCGCCTTTAACACCCAGGGTGCCCTTGGCGGCACAAAATTTAACATGGAGGATGATGAGTCTATTGATTCCTCAGATTTTATAGACAAATAAGTCTCTGATCTTAATGATAATCAAGAGGGCTTTGATGAATTTATGGATGATCTCCCTTCCTCATCTAAGAGCGCAATCCTTGACCCCTTGGGGGAGGAGATGCTTTCGCCACAAAATCTCAAACATCCGAAGAGCTCGGACTGGGTACCTCAAGAACATGTCTCCAAGTTTATTAAGAAGTGGCTTAGAAACCTCCTTGACAGAGGAACACAGAATGTTCTGAGAGCTGAGTGCCCAAGGCCCTCCTTGAAAGATAAAGAATGTTATACACCTAATTTAGACCCAGAACTTATCAAATTATTTTTAAACTTGGGCGTGACCCAAGGAAAGGAGTAGAAAAATCTTTCAAAGGATGCCAGGACCGTCTCCTGGATGTTCTGGGTCCTCTAGCCAGAATCCTGGACTTGGCCGAGGAATCCCACATCAACGGTACTCCATTAGATACCGAAATGGTCAGAGGTTGGAGCCAGAGGGCCATTATCCTCCTTGGAAATGCTAATGCTAGCATTAATTCTGAGAGACGTAGGATTGTCCTTACGAAAATAAATCTGAAATTAGGGGATCTGGCCAATAAAGAACCCTCCAAGAATCCTAAAGGCCTATTATTCGGAAAATACCTTATTAAATCTCTTGGGAAATATGTTTCCACATTTACTGCACTTGATAAAGCACAACAGAACATGCGTAAAGTTTTTAACAACAACCTTTTTGGACGGGCCGGAAGATGGGGCCAATCTTCCGGCCGCTACAATCAGAGGCCCTACTCAAGAGGTCGTGGCTTCGGCAGGGGATATCAACAGCAATTTAATACCCCACAGTTCGACCCACAAAGAGGTAGAGGCCAAGGCAGAGGAAGAGGTTATAGATCCCGCGGAACAAGCAATTCAAACACACCCTCAGGTGAGTGTTTTTCTTCCTTCTCCTTCTTTCCCCCTAAAGGTGGGCGGAAGACTGAAACTTTTTTAACGAATTGGAAATTGATTACTCAGGACTCTTCGGTTTTAAATACGGTGAAAGGATTCATGATAGACTTCACTCATACACCCATACAGACTTCCTTTCCCAGGAAGATTCACATGTCTTTGGACCAAGAACATATTGTACAGGAGGAGATCTCCTCCATGATTCGAAAAGGTGCGATCTTAGAAGTCCCAATCGATCAATTGGGTTTCATAAGCAACCTTTTCTTGGTAGAAAAAAAGGAAAAAGGTTGGAGACCTGTCATCAACTTGCGAGACCTAAACAAGTTCCTGACTTACAGACATTTCAAAATGGAGGGCATCCATCTTCTCAGAGATCTTCTTCTGGAAAAAGATTGGTTAATCAAACTAGACCTGAAAGACGCCTACTTTACTATTCCCATGGCCGAGGTTCATCAACCCTTTCTTTAGTTCCTTTGAAAGGATCACATATTCCAATTTCAAGCTCTTCCCTTCGGGCTCTCTTCTGCCCCTTCGTGCTTCACCAAGGTGATGAGAGTGCTCGTATCTTATCTAAGATCAAGAGGAGTTCGTCTAATTATTTACCTCAACGACATCCTTATTATGTCCCAAGATCCTCATCTACTGATTCGAGATCTGAATTTCACCATGAATCTTCTAGAAAATCTGGGATTCATCATAAACAAAGAAAAATCATCTTTGACTCCCACAATGTCCATCGAGTTTTTAGGCTTCAAAGTAGACACGATACGCTGTCTTCTCCTTCTTCCTTCAAAGAAAATATCCAAAATAAAAAAAGAGATAAGATATGTTTTGAGACATTAAGATTTATCCCTGAGAGAGCTTGCAAGACTCTTAGGTCTTCTATCGTCCTCCATCCAGACCATTTTCCCTGGACCCCTCAATTATCGGGCCCTTCAGAGAATCAAAGCAAGGGCTCTGAGATCCGGACTGTGGTACGGAGACCGGGTTTGTTTGGATCTAGAAGCCCGCTCAGAATTGAATTGGTGGCTATACAATCTGGAAGCTTGGAATGGCAAAGGAATCTTTGGCCCCAAACCAGAATTTGTTTTAGAATCAGATGCGAGCCTTCATGGCTGGGGAGCTTGTTTATTCAATCAAAACACTGGTGGTCTTTGGTCTCGAGAAGAATCTCTTCACCACATAAACTTTTTAGAATTGACCGCAGGACTCTATGCCCTTATGAGTTTCAAGCACTCCCTTCAGGTGAGGTCTGTCCTTCTGAAGATGGACAATATGTCAGCTGTAGCTTATATCAATCGTCTGGGCGGAACGAAGTCCGCAGACTTATCGAGCCTAGCCAAGAAACTTTGGATGTTTTGTCTGGAGCACAAGATATCCCTCAAAGCAGAATATTTTCCGGGAGAAGCAAACTTCTCGGCGGATTGGAACTCGAGATTTCTTGTCGATTACAGCGATTGGAAACTAAACGTTTCTGTTTTCAACACCCTGAACAAGATCTGGGGTCCTCTAGATGTAGATTTGTTCGAAAGCAGGTTGACATTTCAAATCGCGAAGAACTTCAGCTGGATGCCCGACCCGGGTGCTCTGGCAGTCAATGCCTTCCTATAATCTTGGAAAGACATCCGGGGATACGCTTTTCCTCCCTTTGCCATGATTCAGAGGGTCCTTCAGAAAGTGAGACAAGAACAATCTTGCCTCATATTGATAACTCCTTTTCGGACCTCTCAGGCTTGGTTCCCGACTATTCTGGAACTGACATGCAGTGTCCCCTTCTTAATTCCTTCCCTGGGAGATCTTCTCACCGACATAGACGGTCGTATTCATCCCCTAATTCTGAACGAGAGCTTATCCCTTCTTGTCTGGAAAGTGTCAGGAGATCTAATGAAATCTCAGGCCTTTCGGAATCTTGGGCACCTGGCACACACTACAGATACAATAGTATCTGGAGAGTATGGGTACGTTGGTGCTTGGAAAGGAACCTGGATCCCTTGGAGGCCCCTATTGTTGACATAGTCAACTTCCTGGTTGAACAGTTTGAGAGGGGGCTGAGTTATAGATCTATTAATTGTTATAGATCTGCTACATGTGCTGGTCATACTCTCATCAATTGGAAAACTATTGGTAAAAATGTTATTATCTGTAGAGTCAGAAAAAGTATCTGCTTAAGGAGACCTCCTAAAGACAGGACTGAGACTCTTTGGGACGTCAATTTGGTTCTTGATCTCTTCAATAATTGGCCTCCTAATTCACTCCTGAACAGAAAAAAACCTTTCTATTAAATTAGCCACTTTGTTGTGTCTAATCTCTTGCAGAAGAGCTTCTGACATCAAAGCTCTGGAAATTTCAAGACGTTCTTATAATGTCTTTGGCGTTAAATTTGATATTTTTAAGAGAACTAAACTATGTCTGACTCTATCTTTTATCCTTGTTTCGACCTTTGTCCTAAACTCTGTGTTGTGGAGTGCATGACAGAATATGATCGAAGGATTGTTCATCTTCATCCTCAAGGTGTCACTCAATTGCTTATTTCATTTGTTGAACCCCACAAAGGAATTTCCTCAGCTTCTATTGCTAGATGGATCAAAACTGCTTTGAGTCTTGCTGGAGTTGACTTAAATAAATTTCAAGCTCATTCTTTAAGAGGTGCTATGGCCAGTAAGTCTCTCTGTTCTGGAGGTAAGTTGGATGACATCCTTAAGGCTGCTGATTGGTCTAATGCCAGTACTTTTGCTTGTCATTATTGTAAACCTATTGAACACATGTCTAATGTTGTTTTGGAAAGCTACCAACATGCATAATGTAGCCTCCGGTCTTGTTATGAAATTGCGATTCTCACATTAACATGTCCAGAGAATCTGGATTTCATTAAAGACACGGAGGTTGACATTATCCCTCCCCCCCACCCTATGGTGGTGGTGTTTCACTAGTATTGTTATTTATAATATTTTACTGTAATGCATTTGATTACTATATTATATTGTTGTTTATGACATTTCATTGTAATGCATCCTATTATTGTATTGTACTACATTTTTTGCCTTCTGCAATTTATTTTCGCGACCTAATTTTATTCTCTTTTCAGAAAATCCTTGATTGCTGTTTCTCATCATTATCATCGATCATTACCTTCACTTTCTTCATTCGTTCTACATTTGAAGTTTAACCTGGACTCAAGACGTTTCAAAGTTGTTCTTTTTCTTGGACTGTTCATTTAAAAGAGGCAGATTATTGCTGTCTCATGGGCTTCATGTGTTGCCTTTGTTCTGCTTTAGAGCTTTGTCTATTATGATGTATGCAGCTGCTTGGGTCTGCAATAAAAGACTTTGCATAATGTCAGCCTCCGTGTCTTTAATGAAATCCAGATTCTCTAGACATGTTAATATGCGAATCGCAATTGTGTTACTAACATACCTTTTGTCCCCACATTTAGGGTATTTACCTGAAAACGTGGTATGTAGTTTTCACTTATCACATTGTGTAGATAGTTATTCTGGTCCTGAAGAAGTGCCTTGATCCTCCTGACACCCAAGGCACGAAACATGTTGACCGATTGAGAGTAGAGCATACACAGCTAGATACTTAACCTCTAGTTCATTGCCACTCTTCCTGTTTTTAATCAGGCAGTTTACCTTCCTGAATAAATTACTGCTAGGACTAACTGGCCTGTTTTAATCCACTCCCTTCACATCTACACTCACTAGGACCTCTTACTGCCACTGCACCCAATGGCAGGAACAAAAGATCCCTGCTAAAGAGCCCCGTAGTGGGTGCCTGCCGGGTATTGCAGCGCCGACCAGACGTGGGGCAGGCTCATATGATGAAGCATGACACCTAGCTTGCTAGGTGTGTGAGAGCCCTAGTTCCGTAAGGAGAATTTCCCCATGTTTGTGTATAGTGTAAGACCACCATCCGTGGCTTAGCTCCCACCTGTATCCCAACGTTCATTTAGTTTGACTCAGAGGAACTCCATACCCTTCTTTGCTCACGAAAGGCAGCTACAACCATTTTGTAATCGAGGCCTTCATTATCAATAGTAAATAAACACAACCTCTTAACAGAATATTTTGACTTGATTATGTGGTAATTACATCAGGTTAACAAAATTTCACATTTTTATTAAAACAGCTATAGCAGCGCTTTAATCTTTGCTAGAAGCTGTTCTCAAAACTGAGGAGTGAATGGGCGACCTCTGTGTTGATCATATGAGGAGTCTGTATGTCACAAGAGGTATACTTTGTATGCACTGTAAAACACATATAATGCCCTGAACAAATACTCAGATAGTGGTGCAACTCTTCTTTGTGCATACAGATGCCATATATTGATTGGCAATTTCATCCTTTGTTGCACTCAAGATTCAGGTCTTAAGCTCAGTATTCATTGACAAGCAAAAGGTTTCTAAGCACTGTAAATAACAAGTGTTATTATGACCCAGGTAAATGGTTCTTAACTCAGCAACTTCAGAAAGATGGAAGCCTGAGTTGGCCTTAGTGCATGTCCAACGTGTGACCTGTATATCACAGCAGATGCCAATGGTGAAAGTTTACCTCACTGAGACATCTTGCTGGTATATTATTCTCTCCGAATTTCAGAGCCTCCATGTGCAACAATCATGCATGTTCTTAAAGATACCCATCAGCCTGCTGTGCAGAGATTTTATAGTATATTTGAAATATGATGTCATTTTCTACGACCTGATTAGGTAGTAATTTCTTAGATTTCTTTCCAAAGCCTTGCCTTCTTCTTTTTATATATCACTAAAGCTCCACCTCACGCTTCTGCACAATTAAGCCGTTAACCGCCGCAACTGTAATTGTTTGTTGTTTGAATACTATTCTGCTTGTCTTTGTTTTGTATTTTATTGGTGTTTTATTATTTCTTACAATATTAGATTTTTAGATTATCATATGGTCGCCTCTCAGTAGGTTTGCATTTGGTAGTAGCTCAACCAGTCTTCTACCAATATAAGTAGTTTCTCTTTTGCTCTTTTCGAAAGCTGTCTGGTTGCAAAAGACCTATTGTGGGCTTATGATGGTCTACATTGGGCTTATAGCTGGTCCATTGTTTACCATTGGTTGGCTATATTGTCACTCTCGTTTACTTGCTGTGTTTGTCCCTCCCCTTGAGCATGGCCCCTGTACCATCCTTTTGCATTGCCTACTTATAATCTTCCACTGCTCACTTTTAGAGAACGACTTTTCTTTCTTTTACTTTCAGCACTCCACGAGAGAGTATGTGTTTTCTAGTTCTCCCCTTCATGTGCTGCTTCCCTTCCCCAAATAGCGCCCCCCACTTGTTACGTGGTGTTCTCTCTCTCTCCCTTTCTCCTGTGCTCTGCTCTGCTCTCTCGTGTGCTTCTCCTCCACGTGCTTTGTGTTGCTCCCTCCCTCCTGTTCTGTTATTCCCCGCCTCCCCCACCTTCCTTTATTTTTATTTTCGCCCTGCCACCACGTTGCTTCCTCTCACCTGCTCCTTCGTTTCTCCCCCACCCATCGCAGGCATTTACATTTGCCCCCCATTTTTTGAAGGGCTTGCCAGCTGTCGTTCGCTGCTGGGTGCTTAGCTACAAAAGGGCGCTTTCGTACAATCAACATTTCTCTTTTTATTTACTGATCTAAGTGGCGTTTCCTCCCGTTAGATCGGTAAATGAACAAACGGCACTCGAATGCCTCATCACGTTTTGTGTGTGCTGCTGCGGCAGGGTTTCTGGAAACAGCATTTGCAGAGCCAATAGGGCCAAAAAGTGAGACCTAGTGCCTCTAGCAATGCTTGATTTGAGTTGTTTTGATACAATTGCCCCTTCGTTCCAAGTTGTTATGCTGACGTACGCTCTGATACATGTTCTTTGCTGCAGTATGATATTTTGGTCATTCTTTATCTGCCAGCTCAGTTTCATGGTGCACACCCTATATTTTCTTCTGATCTGATACATGTAATGTTGTTTGGTTTCTAGACTGTGTGGGATTAACCTTCTCTTGAAAGTCTCTCGAAGTGGGTTACCAGCGAGTGTCACTCCATCATGTCAACAGTAGCAACCACATCCTTACAAAATGTTGTTATTTAAACTCATTTCTCACCACAATTTAATTGACAGAGGGTAAAAGGGGCATGTAGGCCAACTTGTACACTAATTGTTGTACCTACATCACTATGATAGTGTCTCTCCATAATATATCTCTTTCACGACACTTTAACCTGGAAATCAATTACTCAATTTACCTATGACCCTCTTAGATAAATTGTGTACAACTAAATTATAGCGCTAAGTGTAATTGTAGAAGCTTCGGTAAGAGGTCACTCGACGGTCAATAAACTAATCTAAAGGAAGCAAGACCTGTTTTTAATGTGGTTTGGCTGTAATTTGATTTCAAATAAACTTGCATTGACACGTCATGTGACCCCCAGATGTCGATTATCCAATACACAAGGACCCGTGGTTGTTGTACATTTAATTTGAAGTGAATCAGCTTTGCATTGTGTAGAATGCACGTTTTCAGTAAATGTTCATTTATTTGTTTGGGCGACTAATAATAATAATAATGACGACTGAAAGCTTTTATGCGCGATGAACGGCAGTTCTAGAACAGTGTACATATGATTACATATTTTTGGTTATATCTAACAGCCTGTTTAATAGAAGGAAGTAGTTGATGGTTTAATTTAGAAATTCACCAAATAAGCCACAACGCAAAACGTCACGTGCAACATCTTTCAAAGCACCGTGCAGAAGGGTAAATTTACGCTTCCTGTCACCTTTCAGTCATCCATTCAAGAATGTGCGTGTTTGAAAAATCACTCTGCCGCCCTGAAACTAGGAAAGCACGTGAACGCGGAACCATTCAGTCCCTTGCGACAGTGGTTCCCAAACTTTTTTTTGACCCGTGGCTCCCTTGACCGGGTTGGCAGTTGGCCGTGGCTCCCCACCATTTTTTTGCCGGTGGGTCAGGCAGAGCACTGTGCTAGGCACGGATTTTTGGCTTGAGTTTTTTAGGCCACGCCCTTTGCTGCATCGACCACGCACTTTGAGACACCCCCCCTCCGGTTTTTTCATCCCACTTGGGGCCCTGCATTTGCATGGTTATAGGAGTGCTTCTCCCAACACTTTTTACCTAGAATTCCTGACTAGTTTTGCAGTACAAAGTGTGGGAAACGTGCAGTATTACCTTGTTAACTCTTTGTTCTTACTATGAAACTCATAAAGGGGAGAGAATGCCACACCCTGGCGCCTCAGTTTACCAGGTGTGAAACACGGGGTAGGGGGGATAATTGAGGCTCAGTGTCCTGCCACTGTGATCTCTTATCAAAGGTGCTCAGGTGCGCATTGTTTCCTTCAACCATAAATTCTGTAATCTTATGTAATGCCGAAAAGTACAGGAAGATCTACAGGGCACTTCACTACCGTATGCGAGACCTATTGCATTGCAAATGCTTGTTAGTGTATGTTACCTAAATAGTGAATTTCAGTCAGGAAAACTGGAATTAAGCTGCAATGAAGGACCAACTATGCGGCACAGGTAAATTAGTTAAGCTAGCAGAAGAGAAAAATGATTTGATTTCAAACATCACATTGTGTGGCAGAATTATTTTATTATTTTAACACATTAATACTTGTTTTAAAGTAATACACAACTGGCTGGTGACCAGTTACTCTTTTATAAAGAGTGTCAGTGCGTGTGACCAGCTATGACACCTTTTTTGGTAACTTTTGATCCATTTGAGCTGGAGCCAACTTTGTTTGTGTCGGAATCTGTACATTATGCCGCTGTTGGTGGATCGTGTGGTAAGGGTAGGTTTTCCATATTTATGTGGAAAACTGCGCAGTGAGTCGCAATTTTAACTGCCCTGGTCCAGGTATGTAGATGAATGCAGGCCCGGATGCATGACTTCTGATGTTTATAAGGCGCTATGATACATGGTCCTTTCAGCCAATCCTTAACCCCTGTTTATGCAGAAACATAGACAGTCGGTGAATCCTCTGTGACCACCTAATTAACTGCAGGGCATTATGGAACCTTGGAGTCTAGCCACCAGCAATGCGTTGCCTTTATCTTCCAGAGCTCGACCCAGCAAAGAAACCGGTAATGGCGTACTTATAAATAGCCTTGTGGCGCAGGGGAATTCACGGACAGGCAGTTCACGTGCAATGGACGCGGCTGGAACGTGGTCGTATTTTGATGGCAACAGTTGCTGAGGAGAGGCAAAATCTGTGTATGTTGAAATTGAATATGGTCACCTGGGTTGTAAGCAGAGCTATTTAGCTATCAGCACCTGGGCTCTCGGTCACTACTTCTTGCTCACGAAATGTATCCGTAAAGCGGTCTTTTCCCTCCTGTGGGCTTGCAGAAAAGCTATTTTCTCTGCTTATGACTTTGCAGCTAAGAGCACCCTTCTCTTAAGATTCTGTAGGGAAGAGCTCCGTGGGTTTTTTGTCTCTGGAGCTGGAAAGGGGGGCGGGGTACAGCTGCCCAGTCCGGTCGGGCGCTCTTGAAGAGTGTGTGTGGTGGGGGTGAGCTTCTCGCAGCCTGTGATTGCAGCAATGGGGGCGGGAGGTGGAGAGAGGGCGCTCTGCGCCAATGTTTTGAAGCACGTGCGATGTGGCAGAAGGTGGCATTTCTTTCAAGCCCCCCCCACATCCTGCGTGGCGCCGCGGCGCCCCTGGCTTCTCATCACGGCGCACCGGGGTGCCGCGGCGCACACTTTGGGAACCACAGCCTTGCGAGATATCCGGACCGGCGGGTGATCTGGGGCTGTATAGGAGAGGGAATGGCCCCTAAGGGAGGTACTTGCTCTGGCGTTATGATTTAAATCCGCGCACACCGCCCGGGTTCAGTGAATCTAGAGTCTAGACTGAGCATCATCATACTCTGAAAGAGAGCAAGAAAGAGAATGGCAGAAAAGCAAGAAAGAAGGAGGAAGATAAAGGCAGTGAAAAAGAGTGAAAAAGAGAGGGAGCAGGGACAAAAACGGATTTTCAAGAGTGAGATAAAGAGATTAAAAATGTAGGGTGATGAAAGAGAAAGAAATTAGGTAGAATCAAAGCTAAGTAGCCCTGGCATTCGGCAACATTGGCATGATGCACTGGCGGCAAGCTCCTTTTTGTTTTATACAAATTAAGCACTGAATTGGTAAGCAGTAATGAGTTGTAGTTAATGGTAGACAGGCGCGCAACATCCATTGGGCTCACGGGGCTTCAGCCCCCCCCCCGCCCCGTCGTGTGTGTCAGCCCGGGCTGACATGTCTTTGCGGGCTGTCGTGCATCTAATTGCAGCCGCACCCGAGTACTTAACAGGTCTTTAAAAGACCATTAATTGTAAATGAGGCTTTTGTTGTGTGTTCACCCCTTCTTACAGCCACTCTGCCTGTGGTTGGAAGAATTAGCCCCCCCCGAAATATTTTCAGCCCCCCTGAAATTTGGCTCTAGTTGCCCGCCTGATGGGAGGTCAAGAATAAACCTTCAGGAGAGATCCTCAAAACCAGTTTGATTGGCTTCACAGTGGAAGTTAGGAGAAGGAAGCAAGAAAGCTAGAAAAAATGGGTAGCAGTGGGCATCATTTTTAAGGACATTAACATTTCTCCTTGCCCAACTTTAAGGTCACCACACAATCAAACCTACTGTCATGCGAACTACTAGCACGTACACACACATCCATTACACTTGTGATATGTGTCAGACCCCAAGGGCCTATCTGCCACTTCCCAGTTAGCTCTTAGAAGAGTAGTAGTTTCCAACATGCGCTGGCACATTCTGAGCATGAAAATTCAGAGGACTTAGATCAAGCTACTCTAAATTCTTTCAATTGGTTAACCTCTGCCATCTCTCTTCTAGCTCCTATCAAGACATCTCACCTTCACAGAAGTAAACCGTCCACGCCGTGGTACACGGACATTCTTCAAACGCACAAACGCAGAAAAATTGCTGCAGAAAACAAGAATGAAAGTGGAGAAAGGATTATAGCAGGGAAGAAAAAGACAAGTATAAACAATGTTTGGCTGATTATAAGTCCTTATTGTCTAAAGAAAAATGAGCTAATTTTACCTCAACAAATTGAATCCTCTAAAATTCCAGTTAGTGATGAAATTGGCCTCTCTCCTGTGTAATAATCAGGTAAGAAGTAGTCAATCTTTTTGCAATTCTTTTGCAAATCTTTTTCTAGACTAAGTGGAACAGATATATAACAAGTTTGACATAAATAAAGAAATCTTCCCTGAAGAAAATAAGCCCTCATCTTCAGGTCTTGAGCAGGCTACCTTCATGGAATTTTCAGCAATTACCACTAACCAGGTAATATGCAAATTCGATCTGCGAAGTGTGGTTCCACACTGGACCCAAGCACCCCTCCAGTGACCAAATTAGCATCAGAGACCATTGCCACCAGTCTTACAAGTATCTTCAATTCAATGTTCAGAACAGGATACTTTCCCAAATGGTAGCCTCTATAATCCACTAATAACAAAACCTAGTAGGAATCTGACAGACCCTAACACCTTCCCTGTGGGCACACCATCTTCCCTCACAACAAAATAAGTGTTCCAATTATGTTCTGATAATAAAGTTCTTAAGTGTTTTTATTTTTCACACTTTCTGTTATTTAATCAAAATATTTTGTTTCTTGTTTTCTCTTTAGATTTTCATATGTGTAACATTCGACATTGTTAATAGTACATGTCAAACTTCTATCTTAAACCATCATTATTTTATCTAGAAAAACATATCTAATAGTACTGTTTGTACACATAAGGTCAGTACACAGCATAAATGAGAAGCTCCCATATCAGTTGAAAGCAGGTCACGCCAACATAGAACTTCGACATGAAGTTTGACTTGTTGTATTTTTATTTTTTTAGCTTATTTTACTGATACCGACGCTCACGAAACACAAGCGGACATGTGAGTGAGGCGCGAGTCGCCCAATATTTGTTTTGTACAACCTCTGGCCACTAAAGATGATAGACACAGATTGCTAACCATACATAATCACAGCATAATGATATAATACCTGTGGATGTACTATTAGATATGTTTTTCTAGATAAAATAATGATGGTTTAAGATAGAAGTTTGACAAGGTATTTAATTCACATGTAAAGTACGTTTCTGTTTATGTTTTTATTTTAGTGTTATTCCCTGATGAAGGGCTGAATCAAATGCCCGAAATGCATTGGATGTACTATTAACAATGTCGAATGTTTTGAATAAATAACAGAAAGTGTGAAAAATAAAAACACTTAAGAACTTTATTATCAGAACATGGTTGGAACCCTTATTTTGTTGTGAGGGAAGATGGTGTGCCCACAGGGATGGTTCTAGTGATCCACTAGAAACACGAGTGTTTGCAAATTGTTGACGTCCTGGGACGTTGGGCGTTACCTCTGTGGCACCTAAAAACTGCAAAAAATCATTTAAAGCTACTGATACTTAAATAGCTGTGCATCTGCCTCAACATTTCTATTTTCAATGATCTCAAGACCCTAACACCTACCACCCAATCTCTCACATCCAGTTACCTGCAAATATTGTAGAAAAGGCTATGAATCAACAGCTAGCACATTTCATACACAATAACCATCTTCTGAATCCCACACAGTTCAGATTGAGATGTGGCCTCAGCACCAAAACTGCCCTGGTCAAAGCTACAGAGGAAATAAGGGTCGCCCTGAATAAAAGAGACAGTTTAGTCCTTGTCTTTCTCAATCTATCGACAACCTTTCATATGGTCAATCACAATTTGCTGATTGACTGTCTCCATGACATCGGGCTCAAGGGGGCTGCAGATGCTCTGTTAAGACCCTTTCACTTGGGGCAAGAGCAAATGGTGGCTCTTGAACAATTAGTTTCTGAACACTTCTTCTTGCCCTCTGGGGTCCCTCAGGAACTTTTTGGTAATCAGACTTCTTTTTGGTCCCCATCTTGGTGGCCGGAGGAATCAGGAACCCTTCCAATTCCTGTAAGGATGGCAAGAATCCTAATGGATAACAAACTCACTTTTGGAGCCAAACAGGAATTTGCTCTCTTCTGGGGAAAATAAACTGATAGTCCCTAGGTTTAAATGTGCCAAATGGGAGGAAGAATCTTTGTGACCTGTACATCCAAAGCATGGAACCTCCATCCCTCTCGCATTAGATCTATGTCCAGGCTGTTATCTTTCAGGAAAGAATTAAAAACTTGGCTTTCTGTAACTATCATGTCTCCGATCTTTTTAGTGGAGTTAGTGCTAGGACACCTCTGGGTAACCATGAGCTTTAAAAGTAACTTTAAAAAACATAACATAACATCATCTAACATAACATAAAAACAACTGGCACAAAAGTGCTCCTCTACCAAAATTCGACAATTAGCCCATTTCAAACAGAAGCATTACATATCAGGTTCAGAATTAGAAGCCTTCTGAGGTTTAGATTCATGGAGGCCTCCAGTCCACCCCCGGGAAGAAAATGACAATGTCATAAATAATGTTTAATTAATTATTCTGTGAATCGCTATAAGGGCAGGCATACATATCCAAAACACAAACTACATATCAGACACAAGACCACACACAGTCAGTACCACAGACCATCAACACAACCCTCGGACTATCTCTGCTACTGGGCAATGGTAAACGACTAACCTAAGAGATGTATAACATTCTGTAAAACCCTCTGGCTGCAACTTTCCAAACCAGAAGCATGCCAATGAATAACCAGAACATTGCACCAGTAACACATCATCATAGGCCGAACCCTATTTTCAATGAACACTTTAGAACCGCTTGGAAAGTCAGTTCCTGGACAACTGACAGTGCTACATGTCTACATTAATGTCAGATGTTGCACACCACAAATGGCGATTAAAAACCTAGGACACAACATACAAATGTAAGTTAATCAGGGATCCATCTCGAGCCCCATTTACATGTGGGATATTTTCCTCAGTTACCTTCTTAATACTGTGAATATTCTTCTGTGACATGTCATAAAGTGATTCTGTATCAGAACTCAATTGATGTGCTTAGTGGAATTTCAAAAAGAAGTTTCCTTTTCCACCGCTAACATCTGAAGATTGCCAATATGGCTGGCAGTGAGTGATGTGGGGTACCCTTTCTGGTCGTCTCTCGTCTGGATGTACTTCTTTGAAATACGAGCCTTCCTTCACTGTTTCCCTCTTTAGTGCATCCTAAACTTGTGAACTGGTCTATCTTTAGGCATGCAAGGGTGTTTTAGGAAGCCATGTTCTTAATCTAAATATTGGGTTTCACGTAGTTCGTGAGTTCCCCGTTTTACTTCGCCTATTACCAGACACTATATGTAAACTACTACAGCAAATGATCATGTCTGTTTTACACTGTTAATGATAAGAAACTTCAAATTGAAATTTAGAAGAAAAAGATAAATACATTGTCACCATACAGCTAGTACTGTTTTGCCGCACTTGGGGGGAATGCAACTGTTTGCTGGTATGAACTACTGTGGCCACAATGCACTTTGAAAGAGGCTAACGTCATGCATCAGTGTCAAGAGCATAGCGGATGGCAACGTGCGAAGTACCTCATTTGTCTCATGTGGGCAGTTTAGACGTGTGCGAAGTACCTAATTTGTCTCATGTGGGCGGTTTGGACGTAAACATTTATAAACAACGTTCTCCGGTCTTTTTTTTAATTTAGAAGTATAATTTATGGAACGATTACTGATTGTTCAAGATACTCCAACATATACCTGAGTTGAAAAAATGCTAATTCACAGAAAATTCAGTTTCCTGTAGGGCACATGAGTGCTTGTTTTCCAAGACAAGGTCAGCCAATGATGAGGCGGCAGGATCTTCTTGTTTTTCCCGCCTGAGGCATCCAACTCTTTTCTGAGCATTCTGCTTCTCCTCCCCTGGAACAGTCATCACTGCCGCAGCACAGTACCTTATTTTTAGATACCGCCTAGGCAGCGCATGCGCTGTCTCTTAGAGACACGCTGTATCTAGAAAATGGGCTTAAAGCTCCGCTCATCTTTTTAATTGGCTCCTTTGACTGTTCTTCCTAAATGCTCTTATTTGGTTGGTTAAATTGTTTATTTGTCCCTCCTTCTGTACAGAAGTAATCTCTCATGAGGACGGCCCCTGTTACATGTGATCTTACACTGTATGTTTTTTTCACAATTTTTGGGCACTTTTTTAGCTCACTTTTTGGGAGCTTGTGTAGGAGCCACAACAGCACTTGGAAGCACTCCTGTTCCCATGCTCGTTGTTGCTTGTTTTTTTTATAGCTTGCTGCTGCTTTTTTCATGTTTGTGAATGTGCATACATGTATGAACATATGTGTATTTGCGAATGCCTGCTGTGAATGGATGTGTGCGTATGTATGTGTTTGTGAATTGTGGGTATATGCACGTGTGCTTGTCAATGGATGGATGAGAATGAGTGTGCATGTGGATGGGTGAATGTATGTGTGCCCATGTGGCCTGTCCCACTGCTCCGCCACATTATGGCCCACCACTGGTGTTTGGGTGAGTATGCCAGGCTGCTGGGTTGTAGCACTGACATATGTGATGTGATTGTAGTAGAGTCATGTCTCACTCTAGTTAGGATCAGAAGCTGTAACGCCTCTGCAATGTGAGACTGTTCAATGTTTGATCTGGAGTGTAAGTACTAACTTACTGTAACACTTTGACTACGATGTGTGGGCCAGGAAGGGGAACGCATTAAGGCTACTGCTTAGGTGCCAAATGTTCAGATTGGATATGAGTGACATTACAATGATGTAAGTGGAATTATGGCTGATGTCCCACACCCAAATGTGTGACATTTAGAGTGACACTTTCTTGCGAGTGGATTCAGTCTTAGGCTGGGACCTCGTACTACTGTAAAACATGTTATTATTACCTACTGCTCTAATCAGGATCCAGATTTGTTTCTCTCTGGTTACACACAAAACATCAGTTATGAAAGTGTGCAGTGGACCTGTGCAGAAACATTCATAGCCTGTGAAGAGATCATTCGTAAAACTATACTGTGCGATAGAACCAAGGACATTTTAGAGGCTAATGTCCTTTTGTTGTAGATTTGTAGCACAGTTTTGTCAAGGCTCTTTGTTCTACACAGTACCTTTTGCAATCCTGCAATTCGTCTTTTGCAGCATGTGCATCACACTGCTTGAGTAATACTAAATAACCCCTGGAACAACCCCTGGAATATGTTATTATATTATTAAATTAAGATTAAAATGGCTCTGGGTGTCAGTAGAATGTAAACTGGAACGATGGGCTAATGAGCTACTGCACATGCTGTACAGTTGAGTGAAGTTCAGTGCAGAGTGCATGACTCGCTTGACTGGACTGTACGGGGTAGTGCGCCTGCCAGGCTGAGCTTCAGAGTGTTGGTGGTCCAAGCTGAGAAGGAGGGCTACCGGGATGTGGGAATATGCAGTACTGAATCTGCTCAGAAGAGTCGCTGGTTATCATATTCTGAGCTGCCACTAAGCTCAGCTGTATATCGCTTTTTTTTTTTATAAATGTTTTTATTGTGGTGTTGACAAGAAACAACTGATACAATCACATCTGCATACCTGCAGGCAATAGGAGAGGAGCAGTAATCAGGTTGAGTTGTAGTACCCAGCCATTCAGTCCACAACTCTGAGGTCGGACGGCATCTCAGTATAATAAACCACAGTAAGAGCAAATTATTACCTGCATTGGACACAGATAGGGTAGTGGCACCACCTATTTTGTTTTGAACAGTAACAATAACCAAGTAAATAAATCCAGCAGAGAGAGTCAAAATAGCATACATCCCAGCCTGAGTGTCCAGCTTCGACTAGTGGTGCCGCAGCGCCCAAGGCCCCTGTCGGTATAAAACATATTCACAGGAATAACACATGTTTCGTAGAAAACATATATATCACTTTAAAGGCTGGCCAGTGTTGGAAATTTTTAGGGCTGGGCGTAAAATTCTGCTTCACTTGTGGAGTTTGCAGAATTCGGGAACTCCGCGCTATGCCGAGTTCCCGATAAATTGTGCTTTCTGCCTCGTGTTGGAAATTCTTTCCCGTTGGTGAGCTTGAGCCTTGTTTTGAGCGTGCTGGCAAGTGCAACGAGACTTGCAGGGTGCATGCGAGTGTCCACAAAATTTGCCAGCCGCTAGTGTGGCTTCCACCCCATTCCCGCACCTTTTTTGTGACATTAGCGAGCCGAGGGAGCACAAGTGACCCCGGCTACACCTTGAGCAGACTCTCCCCTCGAGAAACAGCTAAATCTACCTAAAAAGACATTATCGAGTTACTGTTCTTCTCCAACAGACCGTTTTTTAGTGCAAGAAGCCTTTTTTATCTTAATTTATTTTTCAACAAGGACGAAGTGCCCCAGAGATTCCAACTTACTGTTACTGCCCAGAAGGCTCCTCCGAGTGTTTTGTCCATCTTCTGGTCACTTTTAATTTGGATTTGGAGCTGGAAGGATCACTCTCCTTGTCTTTTGCATATATACCATCGGATTTAAGGACTTGTTTTTGTGATATCACAAGTAAGTTAAAAAAACAGTGTCTAAGGGTGTTTTTTGTTTGATTGAGGACATGCACCAGGATTTAGTTGTACTTTTATTCGATTTTTTTAATTTATTGTGGTGGGTGGCCTGCAGTTTCAGTAGGGGCCTAGTTATTTTTGCATTATTTTTGTAAAAGAAAAATGTTTCACAGTTCAGTACATTTTCTCTATGTTTTCTAATAAATTTGCAATATTCATTTATTTTACTACATGGTCTAGTCTGCCAATGGGCCACCCAGCCAGTATGCCAAGTACTAGTCATGGGTGCATGAAACAACTGTTTCTATGGTGTCTGTCAAATTGAAACATCATTTAGACTAGGGGTGGCATTGGATTTAATGTAAAAAATTGTTTTCTTGGGGTATCTCACGTTTTCATTCTGCGAAAAGTCTAGAGGTGGAGTAACATATATGTGATGCCTTTGGAGGATTTGTGTTGTAAAATTTTACAGCTCAGTTAATTTTCGTTTTTGACTTTGCAGAATTAATGCTGTGTTCTTCATTGTTACCTTGCTTCCTTTGTCTGGCCAGTGTGTGAGTGTATTTGTCATAGACCACCATTTGTCTTTGTTCCCCATGCCATGTGGTCAGAGGCTATTTTGAACAGTCAGTGCCCATAGGCCTGCATGTGTTCTTAGTTTTTCATGTTTCCTTGCTTGCTGTTTGACCATTTGGCTGGTTGCCGTTTTGTGTAGCTGGCCAGTGTGTTTGTTGCCATAGACCTGCATGTGTTCTTTGTTGTCCATGCCTCCTTGATTGGTGTTGTTGTTTGACCATGTGTACAGTGGCCATTTTGTGTAACCAGCAGTGTGCTTTTGCCATAGACCTGCATGTATTAGTTGTTGTGGTCATGCCTCCTTGCTGGTTGTTGTTGTTTGACTATGTGGTCGATGGCCATTTTGTGTAGCAAGCCAGTATGCTTTTTGCCATAGGCCTGAATGTGTTCTTTGTTGTGGCCATGCTTCCTTGCTGGTTGTTATTGTGTAGCCAGTGGCCATTTTGTGTAGCCAGCCAGTGCAATTTTTGCCATAGGCCAGAATGCCTTCTTTGTTGTCTGTTGTTGTTTGACCATGTGGTCGGTAGGCATTTTTTGTAGCAAGCCAGGGTGCCTTTGCCACAGACCTGCATGTGTTCTTTGTTGTGGCCATGCCTCCTTGCCGTTATTTGTTATTTTACCATGTGGCCGGAACTAACTTTGTGTAGCAAGTCAGTGTGCTTTTGCCATAGGCCTTCATGCCTTGTTTGTTGTGGCCATGCCACCTTGCTTGCTGTTGTTGTTTGACCATGTGGCCAGTGGCCATTTTGTGAAACAAAGCAGTATGCTTTTGCCATAGGCCTGCATGTGGTCTTTGTTGTGGCATGCCTCCTTGCTGGCTGTTGTTGTTTGACCATGTGGTCTTTGGGAATTTTATGTAGCAAGCCAGTGTTCTTTTGCCACAGTCCTGTGCGTGTACTTTGTTGTGGCCATGCCTACTTGCTGTTTTTTTATTTGACCATGTGGCCGGTGGTAACTTTGTGTAGCTAGCCAGTGTGCTTTGGCCATTGACCAGCATGAGTTGTTTGTTGTCCATGCCACCTTGCTTGGCGTTGTTGTTTAACCATGTCGCTGGTGCCCATTTTGTGTAGCAAGCCAGTATGCTTTTTGCCATAGGCCTGCATGCGTTTTTTGTTGGTTGACCATGTGGCTGGGGGCCATATTGTGCATCCACCCTTTTTTCAAGTTCTCAAAGCCATTTTCTATGGCGATTGATTGGAGATGCCTAAGCCTTTTTGTTTGTGTTCATTTTTTTACTTTCCCTGATATCAGTTTAAAGTTATGCTTGAGGCCTCCAATCTCTTCAGCTTGTGCACTTAAATGCCACTGCCAACCGACAGCTTCAAGTTAGCACCAAAGAAAGGTGCTGCCAAGAAAGTAAGAAGAAGCAGCTTCCCACCACTGGTGTGTCGCCCCAACGTCTTGTGCCCGCCGCATCGGCCTCTGTAGCAAGCTGAGAGCAGTACTCCCGCATCATCGGCCGCGCCCCCAAACTAGGCCCAAGCCCATTTCTGGCACAGAGGCAGCCACTGCAATCACTTCAACACCGACGAGCAGTTCTTTGAACTGGATTTATAACTTTTACCAAGTAGTACCCAATCATTGCCAGAAAGTCAGCTAAGCGGACAACAACAGCCAGCTCTTCCCAATGTAGAAGCATAACAGGAGACTGAGCTTCCTGATGAGCAAGTAGAACCCCCTCTTTCAGAAGATCCATTGGCTCCCAGCTCTCCAGCAAGAAAAAGGAAGGGTACTCCACCATCTTCTCCAAGCCTCTCTTCTGATGATCTGGATATGGATTGGAACCCACCTCAAATCGTGACACGCCAGGAGAGGCATGGCAAAAGGAAACATCCTGAAAGCCATGAAGAAGAGGAGGATGATGAGCCAATCATCATCATGGATGTTACCCCAGCCCAAGAGGAGACCGACATTACCCCTCCTCAACCTGCTCTGAAGGATGTGGCAGTGATACCACCACCATCGCCAGCCCCCATATTTGCAAGGACCCTGCGACCTGCATCTACAACTAGCTCAGCAGAAGTATGCACTGCAGAGGTAATCATCAACATGCCCACCTACATACACTTCTTTGGGCATTGGCAGTGGTACCAGTGGCAGAATGAGAAAGTTGATCTCCCCAATTTGGGTTTTCTTTATGGCTAGCAAGCAAGAGGATAACATTGACATATGCTCCATTTGCCATGCGAGTATGTGACGAGTTAAGCCGAGTACACACTATAGAACTGGAGGCCAAACGACCCAAATGAAAAAACATCCATGCAATCAGCTGGGATGCGCACCACCTCAAATGAATTGCTGCAGGTGGTGTTGGTGAAGGTGATGAGAGCAGGGAATGTGCTCCGATCACGGTGTAAGGTGAAGGTGATGAGGAAGAACAGGATGACATATTTATGCAAAGCAACCCTGTCCCAAGTAATTCATTAGTATCACCAACATCAGTAATGTTGAAATGGCACATGACTTGGAGTGAGATGGAGACCCCACAGCAACAGCACACAGTGACTGGCCTGAGACTCACAATGAGTCTACCATCTTCTTCTCTGTAGAGGTCACCTTCATCAGTGGCACCAGAAAAGAAAATAATCCAGGCTACTATTGCTTCCATGTTTAGGCAGGAGGGACAGTATGAATGCAACAACCCAACGGCATGTTTGTACAATGGGAAGCTGACTAAAATGTTAGCGCTGGAACTCCGGACTTTTACTTTTGTGGATGAAGTGGGTGTTCTAGAATTTTGGCGCCCTTCTGCCTGAAATGGAAGATTTCCTGCCTGACCTATTTTGCCAATGTTGCTGTTCCAGTGCTCCATCATGATGTGCTGGAATTAGTTTAACAAGCATTGCAGCAGAGTGCTGTTCACACTATCCACCTCACGACAGACATGTGGACCAGTAGCCAAGCCACTGATTACATGTTTATCACTGCACACGATCTCTTTTGTGGGGATAAGATAAATGATATCTTCAAGTTTTGACACTGATTACATTTTTAATGGAGCTCGGAAGCATTCAACAATAGCCATGTTCGCCATGAAGAAATCCCATACAGTTGCAAACATCTTGGAGGATTTTAACAGCAAGGTGTTTGAATAGCTGTGCCCCAGAGGGCTTAACATTGGATTTGTTGGCACACACAATGGCAGTAATATAATTAAGGCCATGGCAGATGGTGGCTATTTCAGGGTCCTGTGTTTGGCACTCTGCATCAACCTCATTGTACGGGACTTTCTACAAAAAGAAGATCGAGTCATCAACTTACTGTCCACCTGCAGAAAAATCTACACTAATTTCAGCCATTCTTTTAAAGCTCGGAAGCAGTAGAAGATAATTCCCCATGATAATAGAGTACCAGTTAAAGCCCTCATATAGGAGATGCCAACACACTGGAACTCTACCTATTACATGCTGCAACGTCGGTTTGAGCAGTACAGACCAATCAATGATTATGGAAAGAAGGGATGCAACTTATAGAGGCAAATTCACTGAGATGGACAAATGGGGCCTAGTCAAATGCCTGACAGAGATGCTGCTTCCTTTTGAAGTTTTCACACTGGAAGTCATCAAGGAGGACAGTACAATTAGCCAAGCTATCCCATTGTTCAGGATCAGTTGAAGAAGGTGTCTCAAATGTAAGCAGGTGTGGACAAAAAGAAAGATGTGCATGAGGTGGCGGAGAGCTTACTTCTTAGCTTGGCTGATAATACAAGGATGCTATGAGACATTGTGCCCTCCAAACAGTAATCTGTGTCACAATTCTTGATCAACAAACAGTTACTGGCTACTTTATTTCATTTTCTAGAAGGGGATGTTTCACAATACAAGACGTGGATTGCTGAGCAAGCCAGCAACCTGGAAAAAGAAAGACTGGAAATTAGAGGCCCACTCCCAGGCAGAAGTTCTGGGGTGCAGCCTTCAACTTCCATAGAAGGCTGTGCTGTTGGCTCACAACAGTCAAAAACAGCAACAAAAACACTGGCCACAACCACATGAGCATCAGCACTAACCTCTACAATGGCTTGATTGCAATTGGCAGGCCTTTTGTCCTGTGCAGAGGTGAAGAAAAAAGAGGTTGAGATGGTCCAGGAATATCTGGATAATACAACATAGGTCTATCTGGATCAAAACCCATTGTTGGATTGGTATGGGAAGAGGCGCCAATACCCAGTACTCAGCAGGCTGGCAATAAAGTACCTGTCTTGTCCGGTAGCGAGTGTGTCTGCTGAGCATGTGTTCAGTGCCTGTGGTGCAGTGGTCACAGTGAGATTAACCAGTCTCTCACCTCAAAACGTGAAGCGATTGAGCATGATCAAAATTAACCAACATTTTATAACACAGAAGAGGAGGCTGAGGGTGATTGGTCAGATTCAGGTCATAGTAGTGTGTTAGCTGACCAACATCTGGGTAGCCACCTGAGTTTGAAGACAAGCACTACTTCCCTGACTCAATATGCCTGGGCCACTATAGAACTGTATATCACTAAATTGCTTTGCCCCAAAACAAAATGAATGGATATAGCTAGGGGAACATTATATATTTTGTTTGTTTGTGTCTGACTGACGCATGCAGCCCTACCGTTTTAAACACATGTATGGCTGTATTGGAGTTGGAACAGTGTGCAGTGAAGAAGCCTTCCCCCTTTCCCTTCAAAGACATTGGAGAGACAATGCCTGCCTCCATCCTGTGCCTGTCCTTTTTTTCATCCACTGGCAATTCTGCCTTAGAACATTTGATTTACAAGACTGCCCAATTGTCAGATTGTCTCAACCATCAGATGTACAGGAGCAGAACAATGTATATTCCCAATGCCCCACTACAGCTTCCCAGCAGCATATTCACAAGCTCGTGACTTGCCAAAGAATCCACAATGGGGGGAAAAGGATGGGGATTGAGAAGAAACTGCGACACTTCGAATTCGGTTCCTGTTCTGGGTCTTCTCTACACTCGCTATCTTCTGATTTTTGCTAGTTGTAGTTTTTAATTTGGAACTGAAATAAAACCTTTTATTAGTACAAACACCTTACATTTAGTTACCTTTTAATAACATTTGTCTTAACACATTTTTTTCTCTTTCACCTACCCAATTCCCTGGTGATATGTGCCTCTTTTCTTTTGTCGTGGTTGTATAATGTAAGCCTGGTCTGTAACTATTAACTGAAGTATAGTTATAATCGCGTTGCCTTTTACCTTTATTAATTTTACTCTTGCTCTCTTGTTCTTTCAGACTCTTGCCTAAGATGTATACAGATGGCTCCTAAATGGATTCTACAATTTTTAGCAGGTGCGTCTTTCTTACAAAAACTGAATAAGATTCTTTGGTCTGTGTTAATAATTTTTTGTAAGTAAATCACATTAAGAGGGACTGAACTAGCTAGCGACTTGTGTGCTCCACTGCTAGAACCTAGCACTGAGAAAGAAAATATCAGCGCTCTGCTTCCTGGCTTACTTTAGGGAAGTAAAAGTGTAGCGACTGAGTTTACTTCAATGTTAAATACTCATAAACTGTAACAATTCATCTTGCCACTTGGGTACGCCCAAACAACTGTGTAAGTACTCGGCAACACTGTCTCAACTGCACTAAACTACTGAGTGGTAAATGACAATGTATCTCCTTAAACCAGGAGCAATGTGAACTTGCAACTTAATTTAATTGTCTACCTTTTCAAGAACTCAAAATACTGAAAATCCAAGAAGCTTGCGCTAACCTCGCTTAACAATTCCAAAATACTCTTGCTTGTCTTACTGCCTTGCGCTCCTCTAGCGCAACAATGCGGGACTGGAAACTGCCTTCCGAACCTGAGACTCGTCGAACGAGAACGCGATGGAAGGTCCCTGACTGACTTTTGCGCCGCAAGGTGCTGACTCTCCTTCTTCCTCGACGTCTTCAGGTGAAGAGCGCTCTTCTGCGGGTGCTTCACCTGGACATTCTTGAATGTCCTCGAACTCTGGAACACTAGACTGCTGACCCAATGGACACTTCCCAGCGGCCATCTTGGATCTCCTTCGGCTTAGCCTACTGCTTATGTAATGTCCATGCACTCTGCTTAGTTTACACTTCACTGCAATTGAACAGTTGGAATGACCTTAGAGTCAAGGATTCTGGATGGTTCTGACACCAATGTGTGTTGCGTGCATCAAACAGGATCTACAATTGTGTACCACTGTACTTGGATTGGAACAGGTAACTATTGCACCAATGTGTGATATATGAGCGATGACTCATATGGTGGTAAAGAGTGAGGGAGGGTGTTCAACTAGTATTTGAAAGCTTTTTTGTGATGATTTGCAATGTTTGTAGCCTGATGGGTAATACATTTCCCTGAAGATTATTGGCCATTCCCCTTTGACACTTCACATGATTTGGTTCCCAGTCCCACTCCTTTGTTTTCTGGTTCACACTCTTCAAAGACCACACCAGTCAGTTTAGTTAACAAACACATATCTATACAAAAATGACTCAATGATTCTCTTCTAATTCATCAACAGCAGTGCTCTACAGGTTGATCTCTCTCATTTGGGTTTGGAGTCAGAACAGAGTTGGACAGATATGTTACTCTGAGTCAGGAGGATGATGGAAGGACTCAGGGCGGGACAACCTCAACAACACCCAGAAGACAGTACTGATCAACTTTAGGTAAACCAACATCATAGTGACAAATAGAGGCCTACTGAGCTCTGTTGACTGATAAGAGGGGGTTTGGGAAATACAATGCCTCTTAGTGTGTATGCTGGCTCAAATTTGAATCTCCTCTATTTTGTGGTTGTGTGGTCAGGTGGGGGGCCTCTAAGTAATTGGAGACAGACACATGATGTCACATCATGGCATTATGCACGTGCTTGTCTAAATGTTATGATGACAGTTGTTCGATTTATCAGTGCTGTACATGCAGCCACTTGTCCATGATTGGTTGTAGTTTGCTTTAACTTTTTAGTTAATTGATTGCACATGTCCTAAAATGAATGATTGCTCTGCCTCTGAGTCTTCTTAGTACACTACTCATAAAGCGTACCTTCTGTCCTTCTCCTACCACAGGCCTTCTCTTCTCCTGCACAAAAGGTGCGAGCTCCATAACACTCCTGCTTATCTTACTAGACCGCTTCAGCCAGGCACCAAAGTTTGAGTGAGAGAAAATCCGAGAAGAATGCAGATGCACTGCCCAATTTGGCAATACAGTATCATAAATATTTTAGGAATCATTTTTCAGAATTGTGAGGGATGTTCACTTCACTCCTCCATATTCATTTGTTTTTTCAAACCTAGATGGCAGAACATTTAGATATATAATAATAATAATAATTTGGGTCTCTGGGGTTGAAGTACTGTTTGCAATGCGCTTAACTGAACTGTGTCATACTCATTCCTTCATTTCCTTACACAACAGAACAGATTGATGACGATATGCTGCTCAGCACCCAGGTGAATATTGTCATTGATTAGTGTTTGACTTTGCCACACCTTTCCCCAGATCCCCTTTCCTAGCCATTCATCAAACCCCTAGCCCTCTTCCCCCGGGCTGTGTGATTTATAGAGGTGTGACTTAATTTACACCATAAATGGCCCAAGCACTTGGTGGGGCAGATGTGGTGGAAGAGACTCCAACTCACTGCGAGATCTTCTATTACCAGAGCAGTAGCCCACATCGGCCCCATTTACACACCCACGCATAAAAGTGATCTATATTTTAGATATTGAAGAACATCATTGGTCAGCATCATCATTCAGGCCTTATGTTGCGTAAATGCTTAACCTTGTCCACTCAGACTTTGAGTCCACTTTGCCTGACTAGAGGATTTCATAACTTTAGTTTTAATTAAATACTAGCTCCCCATTGCTCAGAAGAAGTTACAATTTTTTTATATTGGCAGGTATTCTTTGTTGTGTCGTGATAGTTGTAGTCTGGTCTCAATCTTTGTAAAGCTATGATATAAAATAACCCACTAACTCTGTATTTTGTTTCAATTTAGTTGCAGGTGACGGATAATCCTTTTGATTAATCCTACAGTTGGAACTCACCTAGGTGGGAGTGGGGCCTCACTTGTGATACTTTCCCTATTAGCACACTAGCCTGCTACTAGTACCGCCAACATTGAGAACGGCACCTTGGGAAGCCCTGCACTAAGTTTTTGGAAGATTGAAAGAGAGCAGCTATTGCATCATCTATTCAGGTAAGACAACTATGGAGTGAAGTGAAATAGTTCAGTTAGTAAGTAACCAATTTCTACTGCAGATAAGTAATTGTTTATGTAGGTTGTTGTAGGCAATATTGGTCATGGGAGCATAGCCCTCTAATGGTCAAGCTACTTACAGAGGGTAGTAAGACAATGGTACACATGTAACTAACTATAACTAACCAGTATACACTTTGATAAGCAGATTTAAAAAACAGGCTGCACAAAAAGGCAGCAGTGCAAAGTAAAAGTAAAATACCATTAAACAACTTTTGCCATAAATTATGATAAAATAATGTTTCCCTTTTTTAAACAACAACAAAAATACACCCTCTCCCCTTACAACAGGCCCACCCCTCTACTCAAACAAATCACCCCATCCCCAACCAATGGCCAAAGAAAACTGTCCAACAAAGTCCAAACTCCCAGTCCTAAATCCCTTGCAAATGACCACCCACTCCACCAACAACAAAAGTCCCTCCCCCCAAAACAATATTTTTTAAAAGGGCTAAAATAGGCCGTCATCTTTGCGGGTCCATAGGCGATCAAGGCCCTGCTCCATCCAGGCCATCCTGCTTGCAAAATGCTTCCTCCAGTGCAGGAGGCGGTGCTGGCATTGGTAGTCTAAGCGGCACCTGACAGCTGCTGGTGATGTATTGGCCTGGAGGCTGCACTGGCTGGATGAACTGGGGCTATGCCCACCAGCCAACAGTATTCTGCTTGGATAGTTTCCAACCTCTGCCACCGCAGCCGGGTCACCAGCTCCTGCCATGTCGGTGGTGGACCAACAGGAACAGCTATATCAAGAAAAAAAACAAAAAAGACAAATTGTGAACAATGCTCTGTGCAAACACTTGTTTAACATTAGTGGCACAGTAGCAGTACATGGCTGGTCCCCTATGGCAATTGGAATTTGATGTGATTAGGAGAGTCACAGGGACATTTGTTACCCACACGTGCCTCACGTAAAAAGCACTGAGTGTCTGGTTGAAAAGAATTAAGGCAGAATAACACCGGATTAACAAACAGAGTGGTTTTCTTTTTTTTCTTTTAAAGGCTTTCCTAGTAAAAAACTAAACATACACCTTGGGGTCCATTATGATGGCAGGCGGAGGCACCACTGCGGTGCTGACGGTGGCTGAAAATGCCCTTTTCCGCACGCCAGCAGCGGTCCTCACGCACGCCATATTAGTATGGTCAAACGTAGCCCATTTCCCGTCCGCCGCAGTGCGACGCGAGCCGCTGTAAAAATGCGCCCGTCACCGCGGCTGTGAGAGCCAAAGAAGACCCACCGCTGTGCGGAATGATGTCCCGACCGCTGTACAAATCAGGATGCCCCAAACAGCCAGTTACCCCACAGCGGAGAAACTGTGCTTTCACACCAACGTCTAAGGTGATGCATTTGTTTGCTTCTGGATCTTTCTATTACACGGTGTCCAGCGCAGGTGGGATGTCGCAACCTATGTTCATTATGGTGCTGTGTGATGTCCTGTCCGCTATGATGATCTACAAGGACAGATATATCCATTTCCCCAGGGGGCGTGAATTGGCGGGTGTTAAGGGTGATTTTTATGCCCTTGGACACATCCCCACATGTTGTTGGTGCCATTGATTGCACACATGTTGGGCTGTTTCCACCAGAGGCACGTGAGCACATCTACAGGAATCGTAAACATTTCCATTCCATAAATGTGCAAGTGGTGTGCCAGGCAGATATGATCATCTCGCACATGTGTGCCAAATTTCCAGGCTCAGCCCATGACTCATACATCATGCATAACAGCATTGTACCACGGCTGATGGCTAATCTGCTACCTGAGCATGCATGGATTGTGGGTGAGTATGCAGAGTCAATTAGCGTGCTGTGTGTGTGACATGCTGTCCTCTGCCACAGTAACATTACAATGTTTCTCAGTTTTTCTCACACCTAGGTGACTCTGCATATCCCAACCGACCTTGGTTAATGAGCCCACTGCGGAATCCCAGGACACCTGCTGAAGTCCGCTACAATAAAGCCCATAGGAGGACACGTCGTGAGGTGGAGCGTACATTTGGTCTCCTGACGCCACAAATTCGCTGCTCGGACAAGACCGGAGAGGCACTGATGTACTCGCCCAGGAAGGTGTGTCCGATTGTAGTTGCATGCTCCACAACCTGGCCATTCGCAAGGAGATCCCCCTGCTCCTGGATGCTGATGAGCAGCCAAGACCCCCTCCTGCACACCAACCCGTGTCCAGTGATGAGGATAGTGGAGAGGAGGAAGGTGTCGACCTTCGTCAACAGCTCATCAACCGCTACTTCACTTGATGGTGAGTGACGATGTACAACGGACCCATTGTCTGATGATGTCGCTGTTGTTGGCAAGGTGTATGTGAGCTTTGTGACTGCAGCTGGTTGTTGACTCAGTGGTGCCTGACAATGTTTCTGGAACAGGGTATTTTGGCACATCTACAGGATGTGTATGTTGGCAGTGTTGGTCATTGTGATGTGTGCATGATGGAGTAGCTTGATGGTAAGTGTTGTGTGATGTCTGTGATGCCAACCCCTGACTATTGAATCTTGTTCTATTGTGTGTTCCTAGGTCCCTTCAGCCTCTTCTTGCCTACATAATTCCATACTCCTGGTACATTGTAATCATGGTGAAGACTGCACATCCTGGAGTAAACACGGAGCAGAAACAACGACATGTGTGTAATGAGTATTTATTTACAATGGTGACATGTGAGGGGGTGAACATTTACATTGAGGTGATTAGTGAAGCAGTGAGTTGACAGTTATGGTAAATGAGAGAATCAAGTAGTCACCACATTGATGTGGTGACCCAGTCCAACAGACAGATGCCATTCACAAGGCAGTATGGTTAAGGACAGTCCAAACAGTCAATGCAGTAGTGAAGAGGGTTGCTTTCATGGCTGGCTCTGTGACTGATGTTTGGCAGGTGCTTTGCCACGGGATACTCCCAGGGATTTCTTGGGATGGTCCCTTTGTTGCTTGGCAGGGGTGCCTCTGCTGTAGGGCCAGTGGGGTCTGAGTACTCACCCCTCCCTGTGGCCACTGGGGAGGATGTTGAACTCTCATCCTGTGGCCCACCAGAGGGAGGTGGAGGTGTTGGTTATGGCATAGGCCTGTCCCTCAGTACCACGACTATCTGGCCCAAGAGGTCCACAATTTGGCCCATGCGGGTGTCTATGGACCTCATCAGCAGGAGAAGCTCGCGTGAATCTTCTTCTGACCGGTCTGTTCATCCCTGGCCCATTCATAGGCCCCAAGGACTCTGTTGATGATGTCCAGGGCTTTGGTCCCAGGGTCTGGTTGCCTGTGACTGACCCTTGCCCTATCACCTGCACCTGCTACCACTGACCTGTTGCCTCCCCACTGTGGGCCCACGCATTCTCTCCCTGCCCTTTTTAGTTGGTGGTGTGGGCTAGTCATCCTCTGGGACAGGGAGAGTGTTGCAGGCAGCACTGGTGGTGGTGGTGGAGGACGCACAGGCCATAACAGCAGTGGTCTGCAGATGTGGGAGGGGGGGACGATGGGGTCCTGGGACCTGTTGCACCCTGGCACACAAATGGGCCAGCTTAAAGCTCCTCGTACTCTGAATCCCGGGAGTCAACATCAGAGAGTTCATGTTCCGGTGGGAAGACTGTCTCTGCAGGTTGCTGGTGTTGTCCTCTGCAGTCAGTTCTTGGTCACCTATGGGTTAGAGGGGAAATGGTCATTGTAGTGCACCCCGCAAGCGTTGTGTTAGATGTGTATTATTCACTGTTTGTACACCACACAGTTGACTAATCCTCACATTGTTTGTATGCACACTACTGTACCTCCTGACATGATGGTGAGGTACATGCATTACTTGTCCATGGAGTGACGTGTTGAAACATACCATGCGCCACGTGCATATTTGGTGATTACAGGGACATGTTGCCATCTAGCCACTAGCGCAACAAAGAATTTATGTGAAGCCTCTTTGTTGATTACTCTGCCAGGCATACCTTTGTCAATGTCATGTGCAAATCTAATTTGTACCACCAACCATGCGATCTTTGCTTTCATATGCTCCTTGATGCTCTAGCCACATGGCACTAATACATGGCATTCAGTGCTGTGCATGATTGTGTACACTTTCTTCTACGTGTAACTTGGTGTGTCACACTTTCGTTGCTATGACAGTTACATTTGCTTAGCTGTCTGCACACTGTGAGTGGCATTAGGATCTGTGTGTATTTTTTAATGATGAGAGGGCTAGTGTTGTCATATGGCACCCTGATTTTTTAGAGGAATGGCTGGGTGCATGTACTGGCTATTTACCTGTTCTGTTTTCATATTTGCGTTGGATTTGTGACACATCTGTGTGTGTGTGTGTGCTGGAGGCTTCCATCCTGCTTAGGGGTGGGACAAGAGAGCATAATATGTCTACCTACCTGTTAGTTTGAAGTGGATATGCATCTGGTTTGGAGGGAGTGTTCCATCTGGATGATTCGTGGTACAAAGCGGCATGGTGGTAGTAGTAGTGCAGGCCTCACACCCACACACCCTCTCCCTGGGAAGATGGCTACCTACCTATTAGTTTGATGTGAGCAATGCGATCTCTGCCATATGCCTCGGGTGGGAGTGCTCCATCTTGTTCAGGGGTGGGACAGGGCTGCCTGTTGGGAGTAGTAGTGCAGGCCCCCAGCCCCAACCAGCCCTTCCTGTGAACATGGCTACCTACCTGTATGTTTGGTTGTGGTACTACAAAGGCTGCCACATGCTTCTGGATGGGGGAGTGTCACATCCTGCTCAGTGGTGGGACAGGGATGCCTGGTGGGGGTTGTAGTGCAGGCCTCCTAGCCCCAAACAGCCCTATCTGTGAAGATGGCTACCTAGCTGTAAGTTTGGTTGTTGTATTACAATGGGTGCTACATGCTTCAGGGTGGGTGGGGAGTGCTCCATCTTGCTAAGCTGGGGAACAAGGGGGCATGGTGGGAGTTGTTGTGCAGGCCTCCAAGCCCCAGACAGTCCTCCCAGGGTAGATGGCTACCTATTAGGTGAGTGGGAGCCATACAATGGCTGGCACATGCTTATGGGTGGGAAGGGAGTGCTACATCCTGCTCAGGGGTGGAACAGGGGGGCCTGTTGGGAGTTGTAGTGCTGGTTGCCTGGACACGTACAACCCTGTATATGTTGTCTACCTTTGGGGTGATTCAGATGGAGTGAAGGTTACATCTGTGGGGCATGTGTTGGATATTGTGGGTCATTTAATATACTTGTGCCTCTGAGATGTAGCTTTGTAGTTGTGATGGGCAGTACATAGCAGTGTAATGGTCTACATATGTTTTTACTTACCAGCCTGCACTCTCCTGGCTATTCCTGTGAGACTCTCTGGATGCAGTATGGCAAGCACCTTCTCCTCCCATGCATTGAATGGTATTGGTGGGATGGGCAGGCCACCGCCAGTCCTCTGAGCCAGCTCACGGTTTTTGTTCCTCTTTTCTTTCACAACCCTCTTCAAGTCATGCCACAGCTTCATGATTTCATTTTTTGAGCGCAGGGTGGTCCCTACTGCATTGACCTTGTTGACTATCCTTGCCCACATTTGTGCTCTTGTGGCTAATGGTGTCTGTTGGACCAGGCAACCAAACACTTGTGGTTCTACTCTGATTATCTCATCTACCATGACTGTCAACTCACTCTCTGTGAATTTGGCCATTTTATGTGGTGCCATGGTGTGTGATGTGCAGAGGGGTTATGGGTGCAGGGGTATAAGTGGTGGGGTGGTGTATATGGTGTGTGATGTGCAGAGGGGTTAGAGGTGCAGGTGTGGACGTGGTGGTTGTGCTGTGTGTGGTGTGATTAGTGATGGAGTGTTGATTTGCCTCTCCTTTCAGCTGTGGTGTTTGTCCCTTCACTTCCGGAGTATTGCAAGGATTGTGGTCATGGAAGGGGCAGGTTTTATACTTAGCTATGTGGGTGTGTCAAAATGGGTTATTCCTGCCGGGTGTGTGGTAAGGGTTCTCCTGGGATTTGTATTTTTGTAGTTGCCATGTGGGTGTGTCATTGGGGTGTGTTAGGTTTTTTTGGGGGCAGAGCTAGTTTGCTGTGTGCACTTTGTGGCCTTGTTGTGAGTTTTTTCTGTCGACCACCATATTTGTCACAGAGCGTCCGCAGCAGTGGCTATGCTACAGCTCTTCCGCCGGCTCTCCCATTGTTCACTGTTTGCAACCGCGGCGGTTGGAGACAGAGGAACGTACTGCTGATATCCTAATTTTCCGTGCGGTCTCTCCGCTGTCCTGGCAGTGTTTGATGATTTTCCGCCACAAATCCGACCGCCGTGGAAGGATTTTAGCCTTCTCCACCAGCTATGGGCGTTTTTTTGTTGCCTCGTTCCGCCGCAGTCTGATTTTTTGGGTGGTTGATCCTAATTGTACTGCCGGGTTTTCCGCGGTGGGCGGTTGATTTCTGCTACCATGGCAGTTGGGGTGGTTTTCCGACCGCCATGCTAATAGACCCCTTTGTGTGAAAAAATAAATGACCTCTCATTAATGAAAAAGGCATTATGCACTATGGAGTACAAGTTGTTGTGTTAAATTAATGGAGGCATGCTAACCAGTATGTCGGGTACTTTGCTATTCTTTGCAGTCTGCTGCTGGGTCAGCTGCAATGGGCAGTTACCTTACTTTAATTCCAATGGCCCTGTTTCTCCAAATACCTTTAAAATTCTACCCTGACTCCAAAGAGACAGATGAATAATAAATAAGACACTATGTCACACACGTCACATATAAAATGCAGCTGTCATGTCTTCCTTAATTAGACAGTGGGAAAAACGATGCACTGCACTACAGAGAAGACAATATATAGATTGTATTTGTCACATTCACTACAGAGTTTCCCATCCACCAAACTTGAAATCAGGCACTCAGAGCCTGATTGCGATGTCAGTCAGACCGCCACTGACAGGCCATCGGTGGCGGTCCCCAGCATTTTGAAAGGTGTGTGAGGTGATGGGTCGCCCTCCATGAGCCCTGTTAGATTTGGGGGTCTCTAGTTGGCACACGTAGGTACTTGTGACAAATGGGGACCCATTGCCTCTAGTCAGGCTAAGGGGGTACACTCCTAAAATACCTTTACTTCGTTCCGAGAAAGTACTTGAATTCCCTGTGTTAAGACTGACAAGGAGCTTTACAAAGAACTTTGCCTAAGCCCTGAAGAAGTCCGGTCACGGATGAAACGCGTTGGCTATTGTTTTTTAATCATCATGTGTGAATAAAAGAATCTTTTCTGATGAAGAAAACCTGACTTATGAATTCTTGGGAGAACATCGATGAGAATAACTGAATTTCATCAATATATACTGCTGATATTGCATTGACTTGGTAGTTACATTTGAAGAGTGCGGGTCATTTTTGTACAAATTTGTTCGGTAAGCCAAGTTGTTTGGCTCTTCTATATTGGGATTCAGGAGATTGAGTCCCAGATCACCAGCACCTGTCTCTCTTTCTACTAATATGGACTTTCTGAACAGTGCGGGCATAGTAGCCTCAATTCCCCTTTTTGTAGTTTGATTACACTCCTAAAATAACCCCTGCTCACCCCCTTGGTAGCTTGGCACGAGCAGACAGGCTTATCTCAGAGGCAGTGTGTAAAGCATTTGTGAGCACATACAGTAATCCAGTGACAACACTACAGATGGACACCACACAAGTATTATATAAAAAATGAGTATTCTTTATATAGATTTACCACAAGACCACAAACAACAAAAATCCACAATACTATTCGTAAAATGGTAGAATTAGCTTAGTTCTGTTTAGATCTTAAAATGCGACACTTTGAGTCAATGTACCTTAAGATGCGACACGCAGGGCAACGAAAGTGTTGCAAGGATGGTGATGCGTTGATTCCTTACTGCGTTTCTGTGGCGATGTGGCGGGCAACGCTGCGATGCGATGACATTTTGGTGCAATGAAAAAAAGACGTTTTCATCTTGATGCGGCGATACCCTTGTTCCGTGATGCGACGACAGCGGCTTTGGTGGCAACACTCTTCTCCGACAATGCGAGACGCTTCCGCTTGATGTGACAACTGCAGCGGTGACACCCTTGTTCCGTGATGTGACGACAGCGGCTCCGACGGCGGCACGTTTCTCCGTGGATGCGAGGCGAGTCTCTTGATGCGGTGCAATTCGACAGCTACAGCAGTGACATCCACGATGCGATGGCAGCGGCTGCGACGGTGACACGATTCGTCTTCGTTGCAAGATGCTTCTCTTGATGCGGTGCAATGCGACAGCTACAGCGGCGACATCCATGATGCGATGGCACCGGCTGGGACGGTGACACGCTTCTTCTTCGTTGCGAGATGCTCCTTGCGACACGCAGTCCCTCATGAGGTCCAAAACAGCAGCAGGCACTTCCAAAGAACTCTTGGGGAGCTGGTGGTTGAAGTCTGTTGTCCCTGAGACTTCAGCAGGAGGCCAGCTCTTCTCTCAAGCCCTTGGAGATCCTTTACAAGTTGAATAAAGTACACAAAGATCCTTTCTCCTTTCTTTGGCAGTCAGGCAACCACTGCAGGCCAATTCCCCAAGCAGCACTTCAGCTTAGGGATAGTCTCTCCTCAGTCTCTCTGGTTCCACTCCTCAGCAAAGGTTTCTTCTTGTTGTCCAAAAGTGATCTAAATTCTTGGGATCAGCGTCCCAAAATGTATACCCCAAAATCCTTTGTCCTCTGAGCGGGCTTTGCCTACTCCAAACCAGTTCTGGTCAGTCCTGGAGCACTCTATTTACATGACTCCTTCTTTCCTTTCGCAGTGCAGGGCAGAAACATCAGATGCCCCACAGGAGGTGGAGCCAGCTTTGTGGAGGGAAGGCACAGCCCTGGAGCACTCTGTTGACATGACTCCTTCTCTCCTTTCACAGTGCAGGGCAGAGGCATGTGACGCACCACAGGGGGTGGAGCCAGCATTGTGGAGGGAAGGCACAACCCTATTCAGGTCCCAAGTTCTACTCCTCTCTCCCATCTAGATGCTGATCTTGATATTCACCACTGGGCTGACTCATCATGTCTCCTGGAATCCCCAAGACCCCGTCACTCAAACTCCAGACAAGGAATACACAACCTAGCAAAGGCAGGCTTGGATAGTTAGACAAGAAAATACCTACTTTCTAAAAGTGGTATTTTCAAACACAGAATGTTAAAACCAACTTTACTAAAGGATGTATTTTATCATTCTGAGTTCAGGCATACTAAGCTCGAATTTCTACCATGTTCCCTGAGTCAGTTAGGATTATAAGATGTAATAATCTAACTGTCCATTCTGGCCTATGGAGTACAGGTAGCCTTGCAATAGTGAAAAACGACAATGGCTGTAATTCACTATTAGGACATGCCACAAACACCAGGGCATGTCCTACCTTATACTTACAATGCACCCTGCCCTTGGGCCTACCATAGGGGTGTCTGATATGAAGGAAAGGGAAGGTTTGGGGACTGGCAAGTGTGTGCACTTGCCCTTACAGCACGGCAGTCCCAGACTGCACACAGGCTGTGCAATGGCAGGCCTTAGACACACTTTTACAGGCTGCTTCTGTGGGTGGCACAACCAGTGCTGCAAGCTCACTAGCAGCATTTGGATGACCAGCCCTGGGCACTCCTGGTGCACTGTACTAGGGTCTGACCGGTAAACCAAACCAGCCAATTATGAAATCACTAATTCATACATTAATTTATAATAGGGAGAGCATATGCACTTTAGCACTGATTAGCAGTGGTAAACTGCCCAGAGTCATAACACTAACAAAAACAGGTCAGACAAAATACAGGAGGAAGGCAAAAAAGTTCAGGGATGACCCTGCAAAAAGGGCCAAGCCCAATTGGGTAACACCGGTCTGTGACCCAGTGTGCTACAGATCTTTGAGGTGAAAGGTCACCGCCCAACAACAATTGCTCAAAGTGTGTAATACAAGGGACTCAATATTCTAATTCCAGAAAGTTTCTAAGATGGACGGCCACGCTCTAGCATGTGATTGGCTTGCTTCAATCATGCTGCACCCCCAAAAAAACGATCCAACATTCCGATTTTCAAAATGTCCATGAGGTGAAAGGTCACTCTCTTGTTCATGGATTCAATTTGTGTTACACTATCAAACAATGGACCTAGTATTTCAATATTTCTGTAAGGCAAAGTCACCCCTCAACATGCCATTGCCAAAACTGAGAGACACCATTAGACAACAGGTCCAGCTCTTAGGTTCTGGGATGTCAAAGTTAATTTTGCCACCTCATTATTTAACAGTCCCGCCTTTGCGTCTCCAGACTCCTTTGATTGTAAACTGAGTCAAAAGATGAAAAAAACACTCGCACAACAGACAAGCAGTTAATCTCGGATCTCTATAAAATGCTCATGCACAAACACAGATACACCTACAGCGCGAGTAGGGTGCGTTGGGAGCGGGAGTTGGGGAGATCCCTTACACATAAAGAATGGGAGGGAATATACTAAAGAGCGCGACACTCAGCGTACCATATGGGGCTCACAGATACTCTTACAAAAGTGGCGACCTATTGGTACTATACCCCGGAGCACCTATATGAGATGGATAGTGGCAAGGATCCCCTATGCTGGAGGGGTTGTGGTCGAGTGGGCACTTTAGTACACATACTTTGGGAGTGCAAATTTCTACAAGAATATTGGCGCCAGGTCTTAAACGAGGTGGATGCCCACTTCGATACGGAAATCCCGCGCTTTCCCTCATATGTCATTCTGGGGCTGCCTAACGCGCTGACCTACCCGTTAAGGTCACGGAGAGGTCGCCTGATCGCCATTGCTCTAGGGTCAGCGATACAGAACATTATGGTGCATTGGCGATCAGCGCAGATTCCTACGCATCGGGGTTGGCTCCACCGTCTGTGGATGGTCCTGGGCATGGTAAGGCTCACATTGTCCAAAGCAGGGGAAGGGGCCAGATACGCTGAGCTGTGGAAGCCATTTCTAGTCCTCTTGTCTTCCGAGTTTGTAGAGGTAACCTGCCCGAGATACCTCAGATTGTTGAGATTGACAGATACTGAAATGGAGAGGAACGAAGCAGAGCCCGCCCGGTAGGTCGGAAGGGACCGAGGGGATGTGAGGGAGACCATGGACCATACGGGGAGGGAACTGGGAGGGGCGAGGGGAGCTGGGTAGTAGGGTGGGGGGGTTGTTCGTAGGGTATAGGATAGGATGGGGATTGTTGGAAGGGGGCCGGGGTTTCTTCTTACTGTTTGTGTCAGAAGACAGAGGTACGTTGCACCTTTAGCGGTCTGGGGAGCGCATTGGCGATGGGAGGGTGCTGGTCTGCGGGCGGGACGGCAACAGGCCACTTGACACTGTCATGGGATCTAGGCACACGCCCATGTTGGAGCCAGTAGCAAAAGGGGGTCGCTCCCAAGCCTTATTGTGTTTTTGACGCGGCCGGCCCATGCTGGGTTGTAGGCGACTTGCTGTGTATAATCAAAAACACACGAGGGTCCCTGAAATTAGATGCTAGGGGGAGGAGGCAGGGAAAAAGACTGTGATCACAAACAAGGAAACCCCTGTGTATAACCATGATCTTGAATGTCCTGATCCGCAGTGGGCGCCCTCTTGCCACATTGTCTTGCCTGTCATCCATCGGGCTGCACAGCGGCCTCTTTCAGCCTTACTGTACCCGTATTTTGTTGAAATGCTCAATAAAAAACATTTTATACTAAAAGATGAAAAAAAGTGATTTTTTTTTTAAACCAGCTACTTGTCCTGTGACTTTCAAGTATTTCATGTTCTTTTTTGCGTTCTGTGGTGATTGTGTTACAAACACACGTTCAACATTTGGGAACAGATATGAGGGAGATTTAGGAAAATGTGGGGATTTAATTATCCAATTAAACTTTACTGAAAAGGGCGACATTTAAATTGGGGAAACACTAAATTAAAGCAATGTTTTGCCTAAAAAATGAGTTTTCTGCCTACATTGGATGTCACTGCATTTATGTTATTATATGTTATTATCATGTGAGCTACTTAAATGATATTTTCTAAGGAACAGTATTAGCTGCTAAAATAGTCTTAAGCGAGCCGACATGTACAAAAACTAGGGCTACAGCAAACTTTCGAAAGAATGGTGGAAAACACACAAAGTTCCACAGCTAGAAGGGCCGGTGCGGGTGCCTTTGGTCTGGAATTGTGTACTGCATGTTTTGCTGGTTCAGAGGGAGCATCTTCAGGTGAGTGGCCACATTCTTGACGGCTTTAAGTCTGCAGAGCAGCCGCATGGGAGCCATAAGCGCACGAAGGTCTGGTAGGATAGCACTGTAAATACATACTGGGGTCTAGTTTCGCTGCATGTGAGGTGAGGGATGCACAGAACAACCCACCTCTGTTAGCAGGGGAGACAAAGAGAGTGTCGACAGGGATGACACTGAATCTGCTGGCCTCGGGGCGAAGCCGGGGGGGGGGTGTTGAATACACCAGGTGAAGGTATGAAAACCTGCACGGAACCTCTTATGGAAAGTAGGATGCCAAGTGTGGAGAAGGCACAGGTGGGGGCGAGAAGGCACGGACAACAGGAGGGCAGACGGCAGGAGAAGGCACAAACAACGGGAGGGAGGGCAGGGGGAAGAGAAGGCATGACAACAGAGGGAGGGGGGAGTAAAGAAGGCAGTAGGATAACCTCATTAAAGAAAATAGAGCTCACAGTCTGAAATAACATGCACTGTATAACACTCGAAGCAAAGGGGCCAGTCGCCATGGGAGGTGACAAATGAAGACAAGGCGATACTAAGGAGGGACTAACAAGCCTATTGATGAATAAGAAGCCAGCATTTAGGACAGACAATGACACAAGCCAATGGCAAACATGAGTGGGCGGGGCTTCTATCCGTTACTCCACCACAACAAGTCTAACAACAAGTCTAGCAGAGCAGCTCAGGCTCGATCTAAAAAGGACATAGTACATTTTCAGCACCTTTACATGTGGAAACTATTTTTTGTATTTCTGCTCTTTTGACTGATGGAAAGACATGGCATTTGGGTAAATTATCCAGAAGTAGATACAGAAGAGAAAGGGACGAGGGTAAAAAGAATTTCAGTTGGGAGGAGAGTGAGATGAAGGATGCTGAAAATTTAGAGTTGAATGAAAGAGGTTTTGGAGATGAGAATGGAAGTGTTGAAGAATGAGTGAGAATGGAGATAACTGTATGAAGGGAAGGTTTGGTAGGAAGTTGGGGGTCCATGGAAATTAGAGGATTTCATTTTTTCGTACATTTTCCCAGTGTTTATGACTATATTTTTCTCTTGGAAGTCAATTAGCTTTCATTCTTACAGCGTTTATGTATATGTTGATCTCTTTGAAGTCAATGATTTCATAAATAAGACATGTATAGTTACTTATAAATTGCCATTAGGATCATTTTCTGTGTTATATAATATTATTTGGTATATAGATTGTATTTCTTTTGTGTATTGTAGAGAGAGGGATGTGTTATGTTGTGAATTCCTTTATAGTATAATTCAGAATGTTGACTGCACCTAGGTGGTTAGAATACTGATAATCGGTTATGAGAAGTTGCTCACGGAGGAAGTTGCAGTCACCTGGGTACACCAACAAAGATTTGGAATTACTCTTCGTATCTGCCTCATCGATGGAACATATGTATCAGCAGGCACCCTGTTTGCTGCATTCTTGCTCTGTCCCTGTATGGGCCGAATAAAGTTCATGTCAGTGGTGTGGGCTTTAAAATATAGTGGAATGGTCCTAAGCTGTTTCATATCAGGATATTTGGGTTAGCTGAAGTTGTGAGAAATGTAGAGTAAAACATTTGCTCGCTTACCAACTAAGAACAAAGTCAGTTTTTATCTGGTTTCTTGTAATCTCTCCTATCTACTGGACTCAATGCCTGTCAAAGGACACCTCACTCACTAAGCGCCTTTGGTGAGGAACTAAACACACGATCCAAGTTAATCACTTGGTCAGGCATTGAAACCTATGCTTTTCTAAACATCATAGATCCATGAGCTACCGGCTGAAAATAAATTTGGAGAAAAAAACCCCAACACTGCTTTAAAATGCCAGTATAAAAATCTAAATAAGAATCAAGTTATATTATGATCACAAAAGGTGTTCCCTTGGTACTTACTTTGTTATTTTATTAATATGTCGGTGCGCTGTATGCCACAAAACATTCCTCTAAGTTTTCAGTTTAAGGTGCAGGACTATACCTGTCACGCTGTCGCATTAGAGAAACTTTCACTGTACAAGTGCAGAAAATGTCCCGTTAAGTTGATGCTGACGACGAGCCCCTCAGCTTTCGTCTGCAGTTTACTTGAGCAAGGCCAAGATGAGGTCCAAAATGGTTTTCAGAGAAATGAGACTGCCTCAGAGGACTTAGAAACCTACAGGAAATAAGCCTGAGTGATGCCATTAAAAGCAAGTTCTTTGGTTATCAGCAGATAGAGTGGTCACTGACGTTTAGCTGCGGCCCACGACCCACCTATCAACGCCAGAAGAAGTAGACAGCTAGGATAATGAAGACATATTCACAATGACAACGTCCAACAAAAGGGTTGTACCTGTCTAGAAACTGGAAGGGAAGAATAGACAGACACCTCTATTCCTCTCCATCAGGCTAACATTGGATCGCAGCAGCAACAAGTCTTTCCAAGCTTACATGCCAATTCTGCTACCCAAGCAACAGGCATGCATCAGTGCTAGGTCCACATTGCAGGATTCGGAATGCCAATTCCAGCAGCATATCAAAATGGGCCACAGAAATACACGTCTTATCCCAACCATCCAACCAACTAAGATAGTGACCAAATGAATTTCATTGGAAGCACTGGGAGATAGCTGTATGCTCAAACTACCCCAAAAAATGATGAATGTTTGAATTCTCCATGTCCCAAAAAATGTATACTAACTGCCACTTACATCATCACAGACACCATTCAGCCTGCAAAAGAGGCCGATAGGTTGTGAGCCTCAGTTTCACCCAGCTCTAAGCGATGTGTAAGTCCAGAGCATTACTATTCCCCTTTGACTTCTAAACCCTAGTTGCTGGTCCTGGTTCTCACAGCTGTTAATGGGCAGGAGCTTTTCAAACACAAATTCTCTCTGACATCATACAAGACAACTTTGAATCTTTGCATATAAATGCTCTTACAAATTAGAGAAGTGTGGTAAGAAGCGTTATACAGTTTTTATAATACATATTACTATTGTTGGGGAAGATATTATTATTAAAAGTTCTGGTTGCGTCCAGAATAAAAATAGCCATATAGAGATGCCATGGTCATCATAAAAACACTGTGGCAGCGAAATCCTTTTTTCCCTTTCAGAAAACGCCATGACGCATTAAATATACCCTGCATGCACACATTCTCTGAAAAATATATAGACCATATCAACACACCGACTCCCCCTTATGCATTTTGCTACTTCAATCTACAACTGCCACTGCAAGAACTCTTCTGCAGGCAGCTGTTTACCTACCTATGTACACAAAAGAATGTTGTGCCACCCTTTTTAATGCTGTGTTGTCTTCTTTGCTAATGTTTGGCCTGCTTTACAGTGAATGCAGGGCACCCAATGGCACTGCATGTATGTCCCTATAGAAAATGAATTTGAATGAAAAATAATTTATGTTTGCGCCTCACACTTGTTTATTGATTTATTTGTAAAGTTTTATATTGTGTGAACATGACCCAAAGAGGGTATTAGAGCACTTTACAAGAGGTCAAGAAGGAAGAAACAGTAAAGCAGATAGCAAATTCTAGAGAGAAACAGGAAGGGGGATACCCAAAATCACCAAGCCCATGCAAACTGCTATATATACATATACAAGATCCTAGAAGTCTAGTACTTTACATGGGTATATCAAATGTAGCTGGCTAGTAGAGTACAGGAGCCTTAGAGCAAACATTTGTTCATTAGTAGCACTTTGACTTCTTTTTTAAATGATACAGTTTTTTTACAGACTTTTTGAGGCTTCAGCAGTAAGGTTCTAGAGCTTCTAGAAGCTCTACAGCCACCAGATAACTCCAGTTTTTGAGTCAAGTATCTTGGGGTATTGCTGTCTAGGGCTTTATAAGTCATGCAGGCAATTTTTAACTCAATCCTTGCCGCTTTTGGGAGCCAATTTAGAGCCTGTAGATCAGGAGTGATGTGGTTGTATCTTTTACAGCCTGTGATCAGCCTTGCAGCAGAGTAAAGGGAAGCCCTTAAAGAAACCAGTGTTGATCTATGTAGGGTTGAGCAATGTGGAACATTAAGAACATTCACGTTGTTTCCTATTGGTTGTGGGTTCATTTGTTTTAAGACAGGTTCAGTTTTGTTACTTATGTAAATTGTGTGTACTAAAAATACTGTCCAGCATTATCTGTAATTTACTGTGTGTTATTGATTTAATATTCACAGGGAACTGTGCGAAGAGCCTGCCTTCTGGCTGGAGGCACTGAAAACCTGTTCAGCTACAGAACACTTGTTAAAGTCAACATTTACTTAGGTGAGCTGCAAAGCACTATGGGTATTCAAGGAAATCAGAACTGGATTACATTACTGTCAGTAAGTGGATGAGGAACATATGTCACATGTTGGTCAGTGGGTTATAATTTACATAAATGAAACAACAGCAGAATGTTTTGTTATACACCATAGTGCAGCACAATTGTGGTTATCCCTTTATAATTGAAATGTTGTGTTAGTTATAGCGGTAGTAGAAGAAACGCTTATCAAAGAACTGTCTTATCCTAAAAGCTCTGTATTTAGTGTTGGTCTTGAAATTAGCCTTGTACAAAGATGGTTCAGAATCTTTGGTCCTCCTCCATACTGTTTGTTTGGAGCCATACCCAGTGTTCACAGTAGATTATTGGAGCTACCACCCCTCCCTAAGTCTGTCATTTGAGGTTTTGCTTGCGGTTGTTTGCTGCAGTTGTAGACATGCACATACACTGGAATTACGATTTCTATAGCTGCAATACACCATAAGAGAGGTTGTTCCAGACCAGATGGTCAATGTGATGGAGAGGAGTGTGAGGACAGTTTCAAATGGTGGGTTCCAATTAGGACTCACTTCTTCTTCTTTGCTGTACATGTTCACATTAACGCACCTTAAGCTCCCACACTTTTATTCACCGCCAATTTCGCACTTAATAAATACCCACACATACATACAGAAGTAGTTGTGGGTCTTCGGTAGCCTGCAAAATTTTAGGTCATCATGTTTGTTCTGTTTTCTGGCAGAGGATTTCAGAAGCATCTACTAGGACCAGAGGTGGCCCAGGATATTAGGTGAATAGAATTAAAGTACTGGAGTTTGATGAGGAAATGAGAGGCACTTCATAGCTTGTATGTTAGATTGGCATATTTATTCATTATGTTAGGATAGGGCTTTAGTCCTGCTCATTGATGGTTATTGAGATATTAGCCCTGTCCCAAATTTAGTATCGGGGATTTAGTCCACCAAGAGATAGTTCATTGTCTACACTGTCCATCAATGCTTTACTTTCTTTAGTCCAACCCACTGATGGTTACTGAGAAATTATTCAGACCCAGGCGTGGATACAACAGATATTCCCATGTCAATGGTTGGCTAGTGAGACCGTATGGAGACAATAGTTATTGAGGCTTTCATTTCACGACTCTGCAGGTTACTGAGGCATTAGTCGCAATCAGAGATGCTTAGCAGTTAGTCTAATTTTCCAGAGGGTTATGGGGAATTTAGCCTCCACCTCAAATGTCTACTCTTGATTTGGCCATGCCAACAGATATGTACTGAGGATTTGCCCTTCAGGGATAATTATTGAGGTTAAACACTGCCCACTAGTTTTTATGTGATTTAATCATGTCTAATAAGGGTCATTATAGCTGTAGCCCTGCCTAAAGATCGTTATTTGTGCTTTGGCCATGACAGGTGTTAAAATCTAGATTGCGACGTAAACATTATCGGTGCCATCTTGTCCCCTTTTAGCTCAAATGTGCGCGTAAGTAGCAGCCATTTTGAACGCCATGGCCTCTCTGCCCACTGCCGATAGCCAGCGCGTCTCTCTCTCTCTCCCTCTCTGACCCCGCCAGCATCCCCCGCGCTCTGACAGCCCACGTTCTCACATGCTTGGGCCATAAACCACCCCTTCAGCGCGGCCCTGCCTCGGAGCCACATCCCGTACCCGACTAACACCTCCCTCCGTCCCTTTAATGATCACGCATCCTTTGATGAACCCCCTTCCTCTGTGCCCGATTGTCCCGCCCGATCCCAGGCCATCACCTAGCCCTGCGGATACAGTTTATTGCCCCTTACAGTAGGAAGCTGTCCCTCTTCAAAGAATCTATGACTGATAAAAGCCCCCACCCCATGAGATCCGATCAGCCGCACACATTCCGGGAGCCGGCGGGATATCCAGCTGCGCGATAGTCATCACCTACTGAGATCGGGGTGGGGACTTTTACTGTAAATATGTGTGGGAACGGGTTTGGAGCGGAGATTCTGAGGATGCCTTTCCATACATCAAAGTATTGACAAGAATGTGTTTTATGTAATAAAGCAATAAACCTGTGTATAAGAGGCCAGGCCTCAAGGATGCGTTTAGAGCACCTCGAGAAGATACCCTGTTGTCTGATTTGACGTGTTCTGCTCCGTCGGAATAAACTCCTGTTTCCTGCCTTCTGTCTCCAGCGCCTGCCTCTTTGTTTGATAAACTCGAATGGTATGAGAGGCGGCTAACGCCGGGCAAATACTGAAGGGTTCTTGGTCGAATTCGGCCCTACCTTTCTACAATTGGCGTCCCAAACGTGGGGCCCATCAGCGACGCGTGGATCCAGTGGGAGAGGTCCCAACGACAGAGTGAACGACTGCAACGATCGGGAAGAGCTCCTGCCCGATAGACCCTCGCCTGGCAGCCGATCATCCGAACTTCACCGGTTCCGAGCAGACCTCTCTCGACTGATCTACGGTCCTGACTGGGAACCATCAGGAGTGCCACAGCAATTACGGAGAACAGAGGACGATCAGGCGCTGGAAGCGGAAGACGAGAAACTGTCCATGCGGTCCGGGTAAGGTCGTGTAACACGACGAATTGCGAATTGATTGTTTGATTGTTTGAAAATACTAGTATTACTCATTTGATTGTTTCTGAGAGATTCTCTATTTGCAAACAAGCACAGAGTCGCCATACTCTGTTTAGTCTTTGCAGATAGTGAAGGGTAGGTAACACAGGCCTTTGCCCCCTTTGTAATCCGTCGTGCCTACTTCCCTCTCCATTTGATTGATTGTTATCCAAGCATTTACTGTTTTGGAATTGGTTCTCTTTGGATCATTCTCTATTTACAAATAAGCACAGAGTCGCAATACTCTGTTTAGTCCTTGTGAATAGTGAAGGATAGGTAACGCAGGCTTTTGATCCCGTTGTAATACGTCGTGCCTATTTTTATCCCTCATTTGATTGATTGTTTGTCCGAACATTGATCGTTCGGAATTGGTTCTCTTTGGGTTATTCTCTATTTACAAATAAGCACAGAGTCGCAATACTCTGTTTAGTCCTTGTGAATAGTGAAGGATAGGTAGTGCAGACTTTTGTCCCCTTTGTAACCCGTCATGCCTATTTTTGCCCCGTTTGTTGGTAGTTGGTTCAGCCCAGACCGCTTATTAGAGGTGAACCATCCGGCTCCACTGGAGGGCACCCCTAATAAGGACATGTTTACTAAATATGGACTAGTCACCGTGGCTTATAGTAAGCTGTGGCATAAATACACGAGAAAGGATCGGGGAAGTCAGTGGCCACTGATAGGATCCTTTGATAACGACAAAATAAACGCGCTGGAAACAGCCCTTTATAACAATAAGACAACACCCACTATGCTCGATAGCTTCGGCATGTGGCGCAAAGAAACAGAACAGCGAAAGAAGAGAAATGAGGTCAGGTTAGAAAAGGAATTACGCAAGGCAGCTCACCTGGCCGCTAACAAATTAAAGGAAGAAATAAAAGAAAGAGAGGAAACCAAGCTAAAACAAGATTCCGAATCATCAGGCCAGTGTCCCGTCAGGACACCCTCTACACTTTACCCCGAGCTACCTTCGAAACAGCGAACGAACGATGATTTACTATTAGGTCCCCCGATCATCTACATGCCCCCTCCATACGCCCCTTCCCAACCCTTAGCGCAGCACCCGCAACCCCTACCGACAGGCGAGAGTAGTGCCGGAGCCTCGGTCCCCATGGCCTCTGCGCCGACTGAACCCCTCGTGCCCAGCGCAGCACGAGCAGCGACTTCAGATGATCCCGAAGCTGGGAGGAAAGACCCTGCGAGATCGAATAGATTAAGTAAGGATGAACGAGCTGGGATCGATAAGATTGTAAAGACACTGGTGGTGCGAAAGGAAAGTGAGGATTATATAACGGATATGTACCATACATATGCCAATAGCCACAGGCGACACTTTGTCGTACGCCTTTGTTACCATACCCTTAATGCCTACGAAGACCGCTACCAAGGAAAAGGCCCTGAAAACCTAACGACTCTGTATAGAAAAGTTGATGTCAGAGATGGGGACGAGTGTGATGTGACGAACCTCTTCACGCGTACGCTTGAAGTTTTCCGCCACCTCACGGAACAGAAACCAGAGACTAACACCACGACTCCTGCAGTAACTGAGGCCGGAGTAGAAAAAATTGACACGATGATGCCCATAAAGGAGGCCGCTCCCTATTGGGTTCCCCCACGAGGACAGGGAACACACGACGATATTAACCACCAAGATGCGAGAGGGAGGGTAGTTTACAACTGGGTTTACCAACCATGGGATCGGCAAGACATCCTGACTTTCCGAAAGTCCTTGCCTGATCTGCGAAAGAACCCCACAGCCTTCTATACAGAATTAGCCACCGCTCTGGGTTCAATGATTATGACCCTAGCGGATATCGATTTGTTTTTCGGGCTATGTCTGCCAGCTGATGTGTGGAAGCAAATCCGGAAAGTCGACCACCTTGAGCTGTTCGGACATACCTGGATACAACTCGGTAATGTTGACAAACAACGGGAGCCGGGACAGAAACCTTTGAAGGCCATTCTAGACTTACCAGATAAGATTGTGCAGAAATTAAAAACCCTAGTTCCAGAAAGGAAGGTGGATTGGTCGATAGTAACGGCCTGTCGCCAGAAACCCCAGGAAGACGTATCAGAATACTTCTCCCGGTTTGAAACGGTGTTCTCCGATTACAGCGGCCAGGACATGACCACTGCGACCGGACATCACTTGTTTGTCCAGAACTATGTGAAAGGCCTGACACCAGAAGTCTCGCAGAAACTACAGACTAGCGAGAGTAGTTGGGCGGCCTCCAAGCCCGCAGCTATCCTTCAGATGGCTCAATACTATGAGCGACAAAAGAACGAGAACGATCAAGCGACTGAGAAGAAGAAAAAGGACTTGAAAGAGAGGGTGATGATTGCTCAGTTGCAAGGGGTGACTATAGGAAGGGAACAGTATAGAGGAAACTACCAGTCGAATGCTCCTAGAAATCCACCCCCTAGAGACCGCACACCCGCACCCGGCGCTCCACGAACAGACCTCGATGAGGACCAGTGTGCGTTTTGCAAAAGATTTGGCCACTGGAAGTCTCAATGTCCAGTTCTGCAAGAAGCACTAAGAAATAAAGACACGAGAGACGTAGCGGGCGGGCCGAGAAATAGAGGACAGGGACGAGGGCACACAAGCGACACCAACAATGACAGACCTGGTAGACCGAACGCGTTTGACCGTCCCCGACAGAATCAGTGCCAACAGTCTGACTGCGACAATGCCCACGACTTTGCATAGGACTGCCAAGGGCAAGGAAGGGATCCAGTCTAGCTCTATGTTGACCAGCAAGGCCCTTATGTCACCGCTAAGGTCCTAGGTACGAAGTCTCCATTTCTGGTAGATACTGGTGCAACACGTAGTGCGTTGTCTAAACGATTGATTCCCAGGGCACCCTTGTCTGGCTCACATGAGTAGGAGTAGAGTTGACCTCCGAGACACTGCCTTCCCAAACCCTGACGGAGAGCTATGGGTAGACGGCTCTTGCATTAAACTCCCCGACGGCACCACCTCAGCTGCCTATGCAGTTACCACAGCCCGAACTGTAGTTGAAACCGCCCGCATCACGCAACGATCCGCCCAGGCGGCAGAATTGATTGCCCTCACACGAGCATGTATCCTAGCAAAGGGGACGACAGCAAACATTTACACGGACAGCCAGTATGCCTTCGGGGTGGTTCATCATTTTGGGCTCTTATGGAAGGAGAGGGGATTTCTGACATCTCATGGCACGCCCATCCTGCACGGAGATCTAGTCTCCGCTCTGACTGAAGCGGTTCTCCTCCCCAAACGACTTGCCGTAATCAAATGCAATGCACACAAAAAGGTGACAGACATCATTGGACAGGGAAATGCACTGGCCGACATCACTGCCCGAACCACAGCCGAGAACAGGACGACGACTAGCATGTACGTGACTAGGTCACAAGCAGAAAAATGGACGGACGCTAGGGAAACTATTAGGGACATCCAAATGGCCAGCTCACCACAAGAATTGACTGAATGGGCATGGGTGGGATTAAAGGATGATGAAGGCTGCTGGCGGACAAAAGACACGAACAAGTGGTTGCTACCCAACTCGTACCTGATCCCCATACTGACGATGGCCCATTCCCCTGCACACATAGGATCTGCCCCTATGGCCGAACTTGTCTCCCGAGTTTGGCATAACGATAGAATTACAGACTCAGCCAAACGATTAGTCCAGCAATGTCTAGTCTGCCTGCAACACAACCCTGGGAAAGGAACTGTCGTACCCCGGGGAGGGTTTGGGGTCCCCAACCATCCATTTGAAGTCCTACAGATGGACTATATCCAGTTAGAGAGATGTCAAGGACTGAAGTATGTACTTGTTGTTGTGTGCGCTTTTAGCAAATGGGTGGAAGCCTACCCGACGCGTGACAACACTGCTATTGCCACTGCAAAAGTACTACTGAAAGAGTTCTTCCCTCGCTACGGCCTTTGCCGTATTTTATGGAGTGACAATGGCCCCCATTTTGTAGCCAAGGTTATCCAGCTCATCCTGAAAGGACAGGGGGTACGACAGAAATTCCACGCAGTTTTTCACCCCCAATCTGCTGGACTGGTCGAGCGGCACAATGCCACATTGAAACTAAAACTGGCGAAAATAGTGGCTACCACAGGACTAAAATGGCCAGACGCTCTCCCCCTAGCATTGCTGTCAATGCGTTCCACCCCCACCAAACACCACTTGACCCCTTACGAGGTCGTTTTCGGCCGGCCCATGAGTATCTGGTCCGCACCCAAACCGACATCTATTCACGACGTCCCGGACGTCCTAATGTCTGACTACCTGTATAACCTAACTAAAACACTGTCTGTTATTCATCATCAGGTGCTGCAGGCCATCCCCGATGCTTCCAGGGGCCCCGGATATACCATCCAGCCTGGAGATTTCATCCTTATTCGGAACTTCCAGCGGGAGAAGAGTCTGGAACCCCGCTGGACGGGCCCCTGGCAAGTCTTGATCACCACCCAAACAGCTCTTCGAGTGGAGGGGAAGCGAAATTGGCTGCATGCACATCATTGCAAGAAAATCTCTCCGGCCCTGACGTCGACCGAAGACGTGAGCACCCAGGAAGAGCTCCTGAACAAAGACCGACCATCCCTGAGCTGCTACCCTGAAACAGAGACACTCGAATTGGCGAAATTCCCTGATCCCACTGTGCCATCCAGAGAAGGGTATAACCTGCGACGAAAGGAGGGAGCTTCGGTTAAGTAGACCACTGACTAAGTTATCATTCTCAGAGCGGCGGCCTAACACTACAAAGGCTGCCAGGAGAGAAACCAAACGAAGTCTGTGGTTCTGCCCACTGCCGAGCACCTTGAAGATGATGGAAGCGCCCGATACGAAGATGATGGAAGCAACCGGACATCCGAAGACCCGCTACAGGAACCCGAAAATTGACAGTTTGCACAGCTCAAAGACTATTGCTCTTCTTATCACTCTTCTCTTTTGCCTCCTCCTCATGACTACCTTCTGGATCGTGGAAGAGAACGCACCGGCTCATAAGACATTTCTAACGACTGCACAGCCTACCACCATGAAAGAACACTACCTGGTCTCTCTTTCACCTCAAATCCAAGAAAGGCGTAAGGAGTTCTGGAACAACTCCTTCGTACAGTTGCTGCACCAACACAACCTTGCTGCAAATGCCACGAATTGCTGGATCTGTGGGTTGATACCACATGCCACCAGACATTCCATCCCCTTCATCCCTTCACCTTTCTCTGTTCATGGCTCCTGCCTTGCCTGGCTGATCCTCTTGCAAGAGAGCTACAGAGACAATGCCACTTCCAGCGAAACTATGTCACACTTTTATCATGGAGTCTGGCTGAACAAAACCGGGAGAGCTGCTGCTCCTTTTTGCCCTCTATCCTCCAATGCCTCTGTTCACATGGACATCCCCGCTAAAGAAATGGTGGAGATGCAAATATTCAACAATCCAGCCAGACCCACCGTCTCCTACCTCCGGAAACGAACAGCTGCCACCCTGACTGTGGCCCTATCTGTCCTCAATGTCTCCGGCCTCGTATGCATCAGAGGCCATGGGACACAAATGGTGGGCCACAGCACTTGCCGCATCACCAGAACTTTGTACTCAACCGACCCACCCTCTCTTGTCACCTCTCCAAACATGTACTTCGTCTGTGGTACAAAAGCCTACACCTGGCTCCCAAAGGGCTGGGGAGGTACCTGCTACATAGCCTTCATCCTTCCTCCAACCTATGTGGCTCCGGCAAACCATCACTGACAGAGACGAGCAAAGGACATCGAGCAGGCCGACTCCACTGGAGCACAATTCTTGGATGCAATGAAAGGACTTGTTCCACTTTGGGGTCCGATGGCGAACAGTCGAGCCATTCGACATTTATCCCAGGCAGTCGAGACAACGATGAACATTACAGCTGGTATCCTCGGAAACAATACAGCCGAGCTTCAGGCGGTCCGTCTGGTGGCTCTTCAAAACCGCCTTGTTCTAGATGTGGTTCTGGCGGACCGTGGAGGAGCATGTCGTATCATCGGGTCCAGCTGTTGTACCTACATACCAGACAATTCACCCTCCGTTTACAAGGCCATCGAACACCTCCACAGACTCTCCTCAGAAGTTCATCAGGAACAAGAAGGATGGTCGCTCGGGAGTTGGTTCTGGAGTGCTGTAAAGGACTGGGGATGGAGGTTGCTCATGATTGTACTGATACCAATCGTCGTAATATGCGGACTCTGCCTGGGTATTCAATGCTTGCCACCTCTGTGTTCACTATTTGCTAACTGTGTTTGCCCTAAGACTCCGAACTTTGAAGCTGAACGCATGAAAGCTTTGTATGATGTAGAAATCCGTAATATGATGGGGATAGAAATAAATTGACAAGCTGGCTAGATATGTTGAAAAGGGAGGACTGTTAAAATCTAGATTGCGACGTAAATATTATCGGCGCCATCTTGTCCCCTTTTAGCTCAAATGTGCGCGTAAGTAGCAGCCATTTTGAACGCCATGGCCTCTCTGCCCACTGTCGATAGCCAGCGCGTCTCTCTCTCTCCCTCTCTGACCCCGCCAGCATCCCCCGCGCGCTGACAGCCCACGTTCTCACATGCTTGGGCCATAAACCACCCCTTCAGCGCGGCCCTGCCTCGGAGCCACATCCCGTACCCGTCTAACACCTCCCTCCGTCCCTTTAATGATCACGCATCCTTTGATGAACCCCCTTCCTCTGTGCCCGATTGTCCCGCCCGATCCCAGGCCATCACCTAGCCCTGCGGATACAGTTTATTGCCCCTTACAGTAGGAAGCTGTCCCTCTTCAAAGAATCTATGACTGATAAAAGCCCCCACCCCATGAGATCCGATCAGCCGCACACATTCCGGGAGCCGGCGGGATATCCAGCTGCGCGATAGTCATCACCTACTGAGATCGGGGTGGGGACTTTTACTGTAAATATGTGTGGGAACGGGTTTGGAGCGGAGATTCCGAGGATGCCTTTCCGTACATCAAAGTATTGACAAGGATGTGTTTTATGTAATAAAGCAATAAACCTGTGTATAAGAGGCCAGGCCTCAAGGATGCGTTTAGAGCACCTCGAGAAGATACCCTGTTGTCTGATTTGACGTGTTCTGCTCCGTCGGAATAAACTCCTGTTTCCTGCCTTCTGTCTCCAGCGCCTGCCTCTTTGTTTGATAAACTCGAATGGTATGAGAGGCGGCTAACGCCGGGCAAATACTGAAGGGTTCTTGGTCGAATTCGGCCCTACCTTTCTACACAGGGTCAAACACTTGAGTATTAGTCCATCCCATTAGTGGATTATTAAGTTGTATCTCCACCCACAGATGGTTATTGGAAATGCAGCCTTTAGGAAAGTAGGATCTGCTTGTTATGGTTACCCCCCTTTTTGCTGGATGTAATACTGCTTTTGACTAGTCTGACTTGGATCCTGCAAACCAGGACCCCAGTCTATCTGCTTTCTCCCTAAACTGTTATGTTATGTACTTAGGTACAGTCCAGATTGGATACAGGGGTCCCTTGTCAGCCTCTAGTATGTGGTACACATGTACCCATGGCACATGTACCCCAGAGGCATCCCATGGGCAGAAGCATATATTATACCACCCATGAGAGGACAAGCAAAATGGAACTACATGCCTGCCATTACAGCCCGTGTAAGCTTATGCATGCCCGACTTACTTCACTATTCACTATTCAATTCAGTTTATTAAAGTTTTGGAACTCCAATGAGGTCCACTTAGAAGAATACATACCCATTAATACATAAAATACAATAAAACCATGTGAAAATACAGAATGACAAGGCAGTCCGAATAAACTTTTTTTCAACAAATAGCAGTTTCAAGGGATAAAGTTTAAAATTTAGCAGCCAACAATGAGGAAACAGGGCATATCCTGAGTTGTGCAAATAACAATTAGAAAGCAGCCGGGACAACATAGAGCACCATCATGGATCAAAGTTTGGAATTAGCAACCAGCAATGAGAGCACAGGGCATATCCTGAATTGTGCAAATAACAAGTAGAGAGCAACCGGGTCTAGTGCAAACTTACAATTTAAGGTTAAAAATGAGAGAAGCAAAAATCCTTAGAATGGAAGCAAACACAATGTGAAATACATTCGTATTTAAGAGGGCAAAACGACTACAAAGAGGGTCAACGATTCAGAAATTATATCCCACTTGGAAAATATACCGTTAAAATATGTACATAAATTCCTTTAAAAAGTTGACCAATTTTATGCACACTGCTTCATTTTTGGGATTAAGAAAAGTTGCGAGCTGAGGCTACATACTTAACACCATTTTGTAAAAACATCGGCCTAAGCCAGCGACGACGATGAAAGGCCAGTGCCGGACAAACGAACAAAGCATGATCCAAGTCCTGGATGCTCAGTTCACAAAAATAAAAAATAAATCAATTTTTCGAATTCTGAGACCAATGTGCCGTTAAATCATTTAGAGGTAGGAGACTTAATCTAAATAAAGAGAACCAGCGTCTTGTTCCATGATCTAAGTTCCAAGTTAAATATTTCTGGGGAAGTTTCGGGGAAGTGGTCCTTGCTAATATCTTTAGTCTCTTTTTAGTATTACAGAACTCAATATCTCTATTAAAGCTGATCTTACCACTTAAGTTTTTTATGATGGATTTAAAATCTAATAGCGGGAGGGAAATCACAGATTCTTCCTGAACACAAAAAAGTTTTAAAGCCAGACAGAAATCTCGATATAAAGAGTATTTCTCCTCCATACCACCGAAAATTTCCTTACACATGAAACCTCTTAGAGAATAAAATTCACAATTTTTTAACTGGTATCCCCAACGTAAAACTCTGGAAATGCCTTGAATATAGGTGCTTCCCGTCATAATAGCAGCTGAAGAAACTAGCGTATTAAAATTACACAATTTTATAAAATCTGGCTTTCTATCTTCTCTAAAAAGCTCCATTCCTTTACCGGGATTGATTCTATAGCATAGATTAAGGTTGAGGGAATTTTTGCTTTTAACACCATCAGTAGATTTAAAAAATGCTTTCTACCCATTGTATTATAAAAAATGCGCAGACCAGTTCCGTGGGACATAGCTTTACTGGAGCTGTGTTCAATATGAAGTTTATTCTTTGTATTGCTTGTGATATATTTCCATAGATATAAATATGAATCAACCACCTCCAACTTTTCAAGACCAATATGCCATTAAATTTGCTTAATTTTCTACTTCTGTCACTTTTTCATGATTAAAATTTTACTTTTGGAAACATTGATCTTCAAAAAATGAGCTGTCGTATAACTCTGTAATGATGACAACTTTTTGTTTAGCCATATAGGAATAAGAGCCATCACTACTATATCGTCTGCATAAAGGAGACATGCAAAAGGATGGCTACCTATCTTTGGAGCATCGCCCTCTCGCTGAGAAAGACCGTCGGGTAAATCTGCTAAATATAAGGAAAATAGTAGCAAGGCTAATAAACAGCCTAGTTTCAGACCATTTTCTATTGGAATTACAGATGTTAATCCTTTATTTCCTCCCATTAATACCCGACAGCAGGTTTGAGAATGTAATGCGATGATTAAGGACAACAGGGGAGCAGGCAATCCCATATTTTGTAGTTTCCTCCGATGAAGTGGCCGATCTACCTTATCAAAGGCTGTAGAAAGATCTTTGAAGGCCATGTAAACATTTGATCTGGGAGATAGCGTATATTTCTCCTCTATTAATTTCAACATGGTCATATTATCCAGGGTGGAATGATTTTTCCTAAAACCTGCTTGCTACAGGGAGGACCTTATTCTCCATGACCCATTCCGTGAGATGATCAAGAATACTGCGTGCAAATATTTTGCCCACTGCATCTAATAAAGCAAATTGCCTGTAATTACCCGGATACGTTCTAGGGCCCTTTTTGTGTAGGGGGATTAAAATACTTTCCAACCATGACGGTAGTGTCTTCCCGTGAGTATATTTAAAGTTAAACAGAGGGACTAAAAACGTAGCCCACAAAAGTGGTTCCTTTTTAATTACCGTCATCGGTATTTCATCCGGACCCATTGCTCCTGAGGATCTCATTTTTTTAATAAAACCAACTATGTCACTCACTGAGTGTACACAGTTGGATCTATGAGTTTCCAAAGGGTCATGGGCAGCGGGGAGGAAACTAGGAGAGTTAGTATTTGCTGCGTAGAGTTCTACCAAGTGGATTTTCCAATCCTAACCGGAATGGGGAAAGATGTTACTCTTGTACCGCAGCAGTCAGCAATTACTTCCCAAAATTTTAGGGAGTTGTTTTTGGAGGCTGCCTCTTTTAACTGCACCCATGCACCATCTTCCTTTAATTGCTTCAGAGAGCGTTTTTTCTTTTGCCTTTTCCTCTTCACTAAGTTAATTAAATTACTACGTTCATTAGAAAAGTTCAGGAACTGTGCCCTCACCAATTTGTTAATTTCCCTATTTAAAATAAGCAATGGATTAAAATAAGATTTCTGTTTAGTGGGAACATGCGATGATTTACTTAATGCAGCCAAAGAACCAATATTACCGAAAAAAACTTCCAAAAGATCAATTTGAGACAAAAGGTATTCGGGCATACCAAGGTGGTGCTGATCGTTTATCAGAACTGTTAAAATTGCTTTTACTTTGACTGTCGCTTGAGTGTTCCAGTGAATACTACCATTATATACATTAAACCCTACATTACTATCTCTAAAGTTCCACAGGCCTATCTTTGCACAAGTATAGTTACATTTAAAACAGATCAGCATATGATCACTAAAATCAGATCCCAAAACTTCCATACTTATGAGATTACAAAAAAAAGTCAGAGGAAACAATTAGATAATCTATTATAGAATTCCCTGTTGGGGCCTTATGAGTATAATTTGCAGGAATATCGTGTTCTAACCTCCCATTGGCAATTATAAGATCTAAGCTTCTCAGACCTTCAAGTAATAAGGCACCCCTTTTATCTGTCCTACTTTTATTCAGAAATTGTGCCGTGTGGATTTTTAGGGCTTCATTTGTTTCAGTGTTGGAAAATACCCTGATACTATGTGAGGAGATTTTGGCATTCATATCACCTACCAGCAGTAGAGACTTACAATCTTCCCTTTCCAGAATAGAGGAAATAAAAACAAATAGATATTTTATTAGGTGAGCGTGGGATGCATCTGGAGGAAGATATACATTTACAATTAACAGAGTATTTAAATGATCCTGGGAGTCCTTGAGATGTAACTTAATTGCCTGAATGAAGTTAGAATCATGGAAACATTCTTTATAAGACCAGCTTAAATTTGTACTAAGCATAATGGCGATTCCTCCTTTAGCATGTCCTCTATTCACTTGGAGCGCAGGCCGGCTCAGCACTATATAATCTTCCATGGACCAATCCACTGTGATCCAGGCCTCTTGTAAACAAATTATATCCGTGCTCTGATCCTTCAATAATAAGAATCAATTTTTTTATTAGAGTTTAGGCCGGCTGCATTCCAAGATGTTATGCAGATATCCCTGCTAGGAATAATTCCCACAATTTAAAGCAAGGGATTTTTTTTATTCAAAGCGCCTGCCACCCAACTCCATTTCTTATCTTCCTCATTTATAGGGGGGGTCATACTGAGTCTTTTCCTCTGCAAGAAGCGAGACCCTCCTGCCGTATTTACCTAGGCAAACCTGCAAAATGCTTTCTCTCTTCGTATGGAAAAGGTCCCTATTTGCGACTTCAGAGTATGAATTAGACTGCAGATTTTGAACTACTTTTTTTAAAGCTAACTCTACTTCAGGAATAAGAACATCAATGCCACAACAACGCAATTTATCACAATGCAACATTATCAAATGGGAGATAGCTTTAGATGTAAATGTACTCTAGCTCCCCTAGGATTATTATACTTTTGAACTTGAACCAGAGCAAGGTCATTGCTTCGGATCATTTGAAGGCCGGTGATTTCGGTAAACATCCTAACAAAAAATATCTATTCATAAATGGTTCATGATCAAAAATAAATGAAAAATTCCAGGGAGTAAGGTGCAGAAGGTAGATGGTGGATCTGACAAGATACCTTGGAGTTATTCTCATTAGCATTGTAAATGACATTGGTACCTACAGAGGAAGCAAACAAAGAGGCATTACGGTTCAGAGTACTCTGAGCAATAGGAGCCACACTTATAGCAGATACCGAAGGCTCTTGAGAGAGATGAGTTGGGGTACTTAGGTTCAAAAGAGGTGTACAAGGTCCCAATCTGTTGGATTCGACTAGTCCATCTTCATTCTTCAAGACATTTAGGTCCTGGACTATTGGTAGATTATAGATTACGTTAGGTTCGAACGTACTTCTTACTGATGATATTGGATTTGTTCTTAGTATTGTTTTCTTTGAGAGAGGGACTACCAACATTTAGACCCTCCACTGATGTACACTTAGGTGGATTTATGCCTGTCTTTAGAAAAACAGGAAAACCTTTACGGGATGGGCATAGAATACCCTTTTTTCCTTGTGCGACTTATGTAGATACTCCCTCTGAAACGAAACTCTCAGGATCAAAAAGTTCTTGGAGAAAGGAGGAGTGTAGAATATCAAATATATCTTTGCTTTCATTCAATTTCATTTTGTTTTTCCTCCTAAATAAAGACTAACCAGCCTGTACACCAAAATCCCGCCCTTTAGCAAGATGAGGGGAGGGTATATGAAAAGAATGTGGCTGGTTAAGATTCTCCTCTATAATTAAAGGTGGAGAAGGCCTCTTCATAATATTAGGCATACAAGGGGGAAGAAGATCAGTTTTACCCAGCAACGGTCTTTGTTCAGACCCTAATGACTTGGTCAGGGCCAACAGAGATTCTAAAATGGAGTCGGATTTACTGATTTATCCATTAGTGCTAATATAGAAGACAGTACTCTTTATAAACAGAGTAATGAGTCCGACATCAACATTTTTGACTCCGGATTATGAATTAAGGGATGGGAATGCAGGGATAAATCAGGTGTAATCGAGACCCGTGTATCTAAAATGCTTGTTCTACTATGTGTACTGCTGAACAATTGCATTTGTACCAGATGACCCTGAGAAGGAACGCAGGTATTGAAGGACAAGGAATTAACTGGGTTAAGGTGTCTGGACGACTCTAAGTTAAGTACACAAAGCATCTTTGAGGGCTGATTTAAACTAGTATTGAAATCATTAAGATCAGGAAGCATAAAGTCTGCCACTATATGAGATACCCCTTGAGAATGAGAGACTTAATTTGCCAGAGAATGGGTAGTTAAATTTGCCAGAAAAGAGTCAGTTTCCCTAAAATCCAAATATTGGTTATCTCTAGATCGAGATCCACCAATTTTGGGTAAAGGATTGATGGATACTTCTGGATGTGGGTTTCCAGGAACTGCTTTAGCCTCACCAAGTGCTTCCGGAGTAGACTCCCCCATCCCTGCTAAATTTAAACTTATATCCTTTTAAGGGAAAAAGGAAGTAATAGAATTAAAACTTTTAAAAATATTTATTTGTAATAAATTATTTCTTAAAGGGTTAACTTTAGTTTTTTTACACGCTCTTGTATATAACACTCTACCAGAGCGCAGTTTCTTTGCAGTCATTACTTGAACCTCACAGCCACAGACCCTTGGCCAGGATACAGGTAAAACCAGAAAAATGTAGCTCCTATTTGCAAATGGAACACCGTACACCGACTAAGGACACTACTAAGGATAATAATTCTGGTAACCAAGATAATCTTGGGAGTCCTGAACAGACACAAACTGGCCAGACGAGGCACCCAGGGATCCCCATGACTGTATTTCTAGGCATCTCCAAGTGACCCCAGAGGCTCACAACCAGCACAAGCATCTCCCTACCAGCCCCCTAAGATCCTCCTGGGCTCTGGGGCTCAAACCAGTCTTTCTTAACCGCAGTCGGCAATCAGGAAAACGATTCCTCTGGACCGCAGCTCACAAGGAGGCACATGATAGCACAGGGAGGAACAGGGAGGCTCAGGGAGACACACGTAGGCTACTCCCGGCTCCTGTCGCACAAAAGAGCCACTCACGGCACCCACCACACAAGAGAACGTCTCATGGCTCTCAGCTGCACTTAACGGTGTTCCTGCTTCAATGAAAGGCACTTTGCAGCACTTTGCAGCCGCACAGGAAATACTTGCGACTCCTGCAAGGGACCACAGCTCGCGGGAGAGATCACTCGGCCGGCTCCTGCCGCACAGGAGGACAGTCCACGGTTTTTCTTTCACCCACTATAGCAAATAGCATTAGGCAATGGGTCGGCTCACTATAGCTTGGCAATTAAATGGTAAATACCATCAACAGGCTCAAAATGTAGCAACAAGGGACTCTGTGAAAAAGTTCAGCTTTGCAACAACGTGCCTTCTTCACAGAAATCTAGGTCTCAGCTGTCCATATTCTCATGTAGCGATGAGGAGCACACGCAGCTCGCAACAGGACCAGAATACAGCAACAAGGGACTCTGTGAAAAAGTTCAGCTTTACAACAACATGCCTTCTTCACAGAAATCTAGGTCTCAGCCGTCCATATTCTCATGCTGCGATGAGGGGCACGCGCGGCTCGCAGGATAGAATCACCCGGCCGCCATTCCTGCCGCTGGAGGACAGCCAGCGGCTCACCGCTACACCTGGCCACTACATGCGGCTAACCGCTGCACCCGGCTGCCACTCGCAGTACCTGCAATAAGGGGCATATGCTGCTTCTACAGTTTCAGCACCGGGTGTGTTTGCCGGTGTTTGCAGGCGAAGGCACATGCTCTCGTGGCTCCCACTACCGCGGCTCTCCTCCGCTGCCGCTCTGCTTGCGTCTGCTCCGCTCGCGTCGTGACTCAATTCCAGTAGGTGGCGCTGCTCGAGTCACCCCCAGTGGTTACAAAACGAGATTTAGCCACTGTCACGGGTCCGACGAGCAAGAGTCGGTTGAACACAAAGACTGGTGGTCCGCCACCCCCCTTTCACCCTGCGCCTTCTCCCCACAGCCGCAAACCAGTACCTGGTACGAGGGTCCCGGAGACATCGAGACGGAATGGTCGGACGGGATAAACATGTGTGGTCCCTTTAAGGCCGAGGAGTGTGAGTACGCGGCTCCTCCCCTGATGACGACAAAAGCAGGAAGTTCCAGCCAGCAGACGGACGGCGATTCCCCGGCGGAGGTGAAAGCAGAACGAGGACGGGAAAGCGTGGAGAACAGGAACGACAAGCCAGGAGGCCACCGGTTGGACGCTTCGCCCTGCCACGCGCCCACGGGAGGAGCGTAGCTACGAGAGGTACGGGGCCGGGTCACGGGTTGGGTCGGGAGGTTTAAGCCGCCACCTGTGTAAACCCCGCACGACATCCTTCCCCTGAGCACGAGCACTCCTGAACCACCACGTTTGGTTAATTGAGCACTACACCGTGGGCGTATATCCTCACTCCTGGCCCCTTTATCGATCCCCACAGAGTACAGGACGTAACTCGTCTTTTCTATTTTTCCTTTGGGTACATCGGGAGCATCGACTGCAGAGACGTGTCCTGGAAGACCACCCCGACCACAAGACACCGCGACCGAGCTCCGTGTACAGAGACTATAGACATTTGGGATCCATGAAAAAAACCTATATACCAATAAAGCCCTCCTTGAAATCGTTAATTAAGGCACCTGTGTTTCTCTTTGAGCCACCAGCCCCTCCTCCGAAGGTCGACCCCCCTAAGAACCCGGCACCCCCGGGACAGCCACTTACTTAAGATATAGGTTTACTATATCCAAGGGTCACTGCACTTAAAACTTATAGGTCACCCCTCTAGCGGGCCTTTACAATCCTGAGGGCAGCGTGCATGGTTCTAAGTGAGAGGGTGCCCTTGCATGAGCAGGACTCCCCTCCAGCCTACGGATTCTCCTGGGTTGTCGGTGAAGCAGCCATAGATTACTATAGAGGGGCATTATGAGACAGTGTGATGACCAACTCTGAAACAGCTGAAAGAAACTCTATTGTGTTTGGTGTCAAACATGTTGGAATCATACCCCCACACCGGTAGCCAGTGTGGGAAGTATGATTCCACCCCTCAGAAGCCTCCTTCGTGGGGCCCCTGGTTTTCCAGTACCAGCCTTCTAGCTCCGGACAGTACAAAATGGTTGCTGCCGACCAGAGACACATTTCTGCCCACCTGCTGCTGAGCCAAGCTCTAGCAGGGGAAGGCAGAACAATAGGCATCCTGTCACAGGGAGGTGAGACCACCTCCCAGACAGGATTTAGTGTATTAGGGCTGGGTGGGTGCACTTGCCAGTGACTGAAAGTCTGCATGAGGGGCACATTTGGTGTCCCTGTGCATAGTCCAGTTCATACCAGTCTTGTGAACCGTTGGCTCCCGCTCGATTGCAAAACTGGACAAAGGACATGGAAGTAACCTCCCCCATGTCCAGACATTCACCTAGGAGGGTCCCCTGAATCTAACCCTCTCCTGTGGTTACTTAAGGGCTTACCTGGCCATAGGGCCGTAGATTCGTCATGGACAAGATTCAAAACAGAAACCACTGCACTTCGACTGTCTAGGCACTCTGGACTTCGCTGGACTTCGTTTGGGCCTAACTTTGTATCCCTCTAAGTCTGCTGCATCGTTTGTGCACCGTCCAGGATCCGTGTAGGACCTGTGAAGCATATAAGACACCTGAAGATAATCTCCCTTGGAGTGAAGGAGTCACTCCCCTGCATTCGCAGGCACCACAGCACTGCTGAACGGTCTGCTGATCCCGACTCCTATGGATTCCGAAAGGCTCAGCAACACAGGAGGTGGGTTTCTACGTCCCTCGAGGTCCAAGCTGCCCTCTCACCGAATTTACGGTCAGAATCCCTTGTGGGGGCTGCAATACCCGAACCCCTGTGCACCGCATACTTTTGTAAGTGCATGTTCTAGTTGGCAATGCTGCTACAAGTGCATTGGGCTCCAAGAAGGCCCAATCTCTGGCAACGTTTCCTACAAAGATCTTCAACCACCTCGCACCGAGTGCTCCGTGGCCTGTTGTTTTGTAAAGCTGCCTTAGGTCCTCTCGGGACTCCTGTGCCTCCGGCCTGTGGGTCCAATTGAGGGTCATCTTTAATTTCCTTGGACTCTACTGATTACATGGGGTCTGCCCTGACTCCCCTGTGTGTGGTGAGTCTCCTGGACCTTGCTGGTCGGAACCATACACTTGCTTGACTTCCTGCGTGAGTAGTTTTTGCCAAGGATTGTTGGTGCTCCCGCGGGACACCGGCCCCGCAGCGCTCGACATCCTTTGTGGGACAGCTCGCATTCCGGCTCCTGGTCATCCTCAACATCGCATGGTCCCCGCAGCTGCAGAGTCAAGGTAACTGCCAACTATCCTGAAGCACCCGACATCGGTGGTCATTTGTCTACCGAGCCCCTAGTCAATATCAAGTGACCCAAACTCTGTCCCCTCTGCTTTCAGGTACTCTTCGACAAGAAACCATGTTTGGATTCTAATGGACACTTTCTCCCCTTCCAGCAGCGGCTCTATTGGGTTCGACAGCGGTTTCCGACGCAACTTCATACCTATGCACCCGGCTACCCTGGGTTGGGTAATTTGGGTACTTTGGTATCCAAGAGTGGGGTGGCTCTCCAGCCTTCTGTCTTCCACTGGGTTTCTTCGTAGTCCACTGGGCAGGGTCCTTAATCTTTAAATATCCAACCGCGACTTACCCATAGACTTGTACGGAGCACGCGGTTGTGTACTCACACTGCACATGCACTGACTGGGGTCCCTATCTACTCCCCTTGGGTGGTTCCTTGGGGTCCCAGCAATTCTACGTCCTCTCGACATTGTCCTGACTCGAGTCGTGGTTCTTATACCATTTTTTTAGTATAGGCTTTGGTCCCCCCCCACTTCCCCCCCGGCCCAATTATTTACTGTGATTTGTTTCCTATACTATTATGTGCTTTGTGTATATCTCTGTGCAGGAGATAGTGGAATGTACTAGAGAGTATTATATAATAAATACATATTTTCATAAATACCTTGTGTGGTTCTCTTTCATTTAATCTATACTATAAGATTGCTTTCTGGTGAAAACAATCTGCTTTACACTCCTTCAATACTAGGCCTGAAGGATGCTCTCCACAGCTACCACTTGGATAGCTTTCTGAGGTTGTCTGAGAGCTCTTAAATCACCATAAGGAATGTCTGGACTTGTGCAGGGTGCCCACTTACATTACATTACATTACAGCCCTTCTCACAATTAGCACTACTGAGTATTGCTTTGGGAGCTTTAAACCTGCTGATAGGTTGGTATTATGACTTTAGCATTGAGCCAATTGGAAATAAGAGACTAAGGAGAATGAAGACCTGCCTAGAGCAGCTCTTGTAACATCGCCAGGAAGTTTTCCCCTAGAGGCCAGCAGCCTTGGGGTGGTCACAAAGGCTTGGACAATCTCCACTGAAAGTAGGTTCTCCTAATCTGCTGGTGGATAGTTTTCTGTGTTGTGCTTGTACCCACACCTCTCCCATATGACCGGAGTACCACTATATGCAGGTGGCAGCATGGTGTGGCTCTTGAAGGATGACCCAAATAGAGGTATCGTTGTTGAACACAAATCTTTATTCTTTTACAAGTTTTAACAGTCCATCTCTATCTCCTGGTGTTCTCTCCTCTGGTGTGGAGAGGCTTGTCCTTTCCATTTGAGCCTAGTCGGGCTTGTTCCTCGGAAGAGAGAGACTCTTGAATAAACTGTTCAGTGTTGTTTGATTATTGAGGGATGAAGGAGTGGGGGTTGACAAACACCCGGTTTTCCCGTCACCAGTGTCGCGCTTTAAGCAAGAGGTATCGCGCTGGTCAGTTAATTGCACAGACCCAATACACGCTGTGAGCATACTGCAGAGTACCCTCAAACCCCTCCCTTCTCCACCTCCAATGCTCTAGCATCAGAGCGACCCTTGTTAAATAGTCCCCTGAGGCAGCCATGTACCTCTGTGAGCCACATTCATTCAGGAACGTAGCTGGCGAACTCGTGTTGCCAGGTTGGGTCCGGCTCCCTTCTTGGGTCTTCGGGGTGAGTCCTTGGTGCGACCTCCCAAAATGGAGACTCCGCGGCTTGGTGCACGACGTCTTCCTCCGACGTGCTGCCGATCTCGGGGTTCATCTCTCTGCCGGTCCTCCTGCTCCTCTGGTCGTACGCGCGGGAGTACTCCCCTGTACTCCGGATCTCCTCATCCACATGAGGGAAGCCGGAGATGAAGCCCCTTACGGGCTCTCCAGGGCGTCTGATTAGCTCATATGACCCCGTCACGTGTGCCGACTTGGAATCCAGGAAGCGGAGTCCCTTAACGGCGTCCTCCACCTCACAAACAGCCACAACCAAGGGAGAATGGGAATAGAGGAGGGGAGAGACGTAAGGGGGAAAATGCATGCTCACTGTCTTCTTCACCCTCGATCCGAGCAGGCAAGTTGTGACACATGAATTGGAGGATTCAGGAGGAGAAAGAGGAAGGGCTTTTCTTTGAGCGTATTGGCGTTTGGTCCATGAACTTCACACCCTCCCCCAGAGATAAAGGTAACACATCTGCAATTAGGGGAGCAGAGTTAAACAGTATTGAAGTGGGACCTTGATGGTCCAGTTAGAAATGAACAATTGCTGGGAGAATCACACCAGTTTTCCTGGTTATTCCTCATTTCTCTAAACAAAAGTGGAAGAGATGAGAGTATTACCAGTCCAGCACATGTCCTCTCTCTATCAATGAAACCATAAGTGTGTGTGCAGTTCCAAGAAACTTAGTTCCAAACTATCAACATTTGAAAGAATGGATCAGGATAGTTGATAAATATGTTTCTTGTCTTGTATAGTCCCATACTGGATCCGTAGCAATTTTTCAGGACTGCTAATGTTTGCCTTTTTTATATAGGGGTTGTCTTAATCAATATATGTGAGAAACCAACTCCTATTGGCCAAATACAGGTGCCCACTATGGTGTTGTGGACCATGAAGATAGGCAGGCAAATGTCTGGGACAATACAGGAGACAAATGACCTGCACTAAAGTCCAAAACTCCAGGAGTTCCCAATTGGCCAAATTTCTTTATACATTCAGGCTATCATATGGATGATAACTAAACGGTATTTAACAGTGATTTGATTGGTTTGACACCTGGAGAGATACTAAAAGGTACCTAGAATTACATATGATATATACCTATAGCATTTCTGTAAAATAATATGAAATGATAAAAGTGAAACATATGTAAATGTCATTGTTTATTTGTATGTGTGCCTCCTATTTGTACTGCTATGCATTGGTACCACACATCCCATGTTTAGAAAAGTGAATACCATGAAATAGCAGGGTTATTACCTAATTTACATCTGTTATACATTTCAAAATGCAGTTCTCATTCCTAAAGATTGTACCTATTTTGATCAAATTAGGTAAAAACACTATTGATGTTTCACATTGTTTTAAAATCAGTATCAATTAGTAGAAGGCTAATTAAGTAGACTACTTTGGGTTAAAGGAGTATCGGGTCATAAAAATACATGAACATATTTGAGAGTTACTCAAAGTATGCTCAACAAAGTCGACAAAAAAGAAATAGGACATGGCCCCTTTAACAAAGAAAATGTGCAGTGTAGCTTTAAATTTCAGGAAGGCTCTTGTTGGACCTCTGCCATGTGAGACCCATGATGCATCATGCAACTGCAGAGAGGGAGTTTTCCTCTTTTTTCCACTGAACTCCATCAGCGAGCTGCATGTCCTGTTCTTAAACATTTCCAGCTACTGCTTGGAATCAGAAAGCAGCAGAAACCCACTTATTTGGGGCAGAATATATATACACACACACACACATATATATATATATATATATATTCTTTTTTTTTTTACAAATCATAAGGATGTTGGAGGAAGGGCAAAGATTCTGGAAGGCTCGCAACAAAAAACGAAGGAAAAGGAAATCTGAATGCTGTCTGAAAAAGCGAAATATAATTTTATCTCAGAAGAAATACGTTTATTTTACTAGCACGTAACGTGGGTATGTTTTTCACCGCCTTTTTTTTTATGGCGCTAAATCCGTTACACCCTGAAAAAAGGGCGCCATGCGACTGAGTAGAAGTGAAGTGAGTATATTTTGTGCTTTTATTTCTTTTCTTTTTGTCATCAAGCTGTGCAGACCCACAGTTTATCATTGTGGGGTTTGCAATCCACGATGGGTAGTGTGCTTAAATGACTGTGTTTAAAGGTTCTATAAAAAAAAAAGATCTGCATGCCTGTTGTGTGCCTAGGGGATATGATTACTTTATAAAGATTCTCTACTCCCTGTTTTATTTTTCGGAGCAGCCCCTGCCCAGTAGTTCAGACAAAATGCAAGGCAAACGTCAATATAATATTTAATTGAAGGTCTTTATTTTATGACTGTGTTAAGCAGGAACCATGCCAGGTCAGGCGTCAGAGCACTTTTCATATTTATTCCAGCGTGCCTCGTAGATTCTTTTACTGATTAGCAAGTTTATGACTCGTTTCATTATGTGAATACTGTACATTCTCCTATGCCAGTAGGACTGATCACCTCATTTTATCAATTAAGGGTTTTGCAGAGTGAACACAGTGGATCAAATTCCCTCGAGGAGCTTTGCTCATATCCGTATATGTCCAGAATGCACGTTTTTTTAAAATTATATAGCACTACAGACCACGTGCATTAACTGCAAACCGACCAAACGTGCTGTCCATAATGTATATTCCTGAAACGTAAAGAATCCACCCGTACGCATTTGCAGAAATGGCCAGCATGGTAGGGTTGCGACTGAACATGACTGAAGGAAAAGGAGCAGAGATTTCATCATCCGCCATTGACATGCAGTTGAAAGCGTATACTTTCTTTTTAATTACGGACGACGAGAAATAAATTAAAAAAACACGAATGTCGGGGTGTTATTTTAAAAGGGAATAGTCCTTGAACATGGGTGGAGTGGACAAATGCAGGTCTTTTCTTTAATACGCATTTGCTTCCCCCTCTGCACAGGCTTCTTTTCTCTCACATAAGCATTTTTTCCCTGACTGCTCGCGTGGCATGGCACTGAAGCAACTGAGTTTCCTCTACCGATCATTGGACGAATACTTGGATTATAAGCGGTGGGGATTTCTCATTGGCTAAGCGGAGAGCCACTAAAGCACTTTCCTGGAACAGTAAGGTAGGCTGCGCCAGTTCAACCGGAGAGTCGAAATTTAAAGGCGCAGTAAAGAGCAGTAATGAACTATATTTTTGCTGTGTTTATCGAGATATGTTCGTATAAAAGTGCGATTCTGCGATACATATTTTTTTCGTTCTGTTTCTAGCATATTATCATTTTCTGAAACAGGAAACTGATATTTAATGCTAACTTCCCCAGATGAATAAACAGTACGGTGCTCCTATGATTTTAACAAGGAGAGCTTGGCTCGAGGAGCCTGTCTATGAGCCGAGCCATGAAACTGTCTGGCATGTAAATAATGCAGCAAACTTAATTTATAAATTAGGCATGCAAAATGCAAGATTGTGTTGATGTATTTCATGCAATTTTAGTAATTTTCATTTACGCGTGATACCCACAAATTATGGAATGAGGCATTCCACTTTGTGAAATCACAGGCCTTTCGCACTTAAATGATCCCGTAACCCCTTGCATGCTGGTGACGAACCCCAGCCGTCATGCTCCGCGGTGCTCGTGTGCGGATGACGGCTGGGGTTCGTCACGGCCCCGCCCTGTTCGTTTGTTTACCGCACAGCGGCGGAAACGGGCCAGCATCGAAGGGGTTAATTCACTGGAGCAACAGAACGTGAGTGTCTGTTGTTTGTACTGCCTTATTTTTAGGGGGGGGGGAGACTTATTTTATGGCGTGAAATGCATTTTTGCTATAAAATTGATGCAAGTCCACCTTTCATGCTTAACCCTTTCCGTGCTGATGACGGAACCGCTCCGTCATCAGCCGCGGTGGCGCTGTGCTGATGAAGGAGCGGTTCCGTCATGGCCTGCCCGACGCGCCTGCGCGGCGCTGATTTCGCGCATATGCGGCGCGTTCTATTAAGCAGGCGGGGCCATGACGGAACCGCTCTGTCATGAGCACAGCTCAACCGCGGCTGGTGACGGAGCGGTTCCGTCACCAGCATGGGCGCGCCGCGCGGGCCCCCGCCCCCTTAGCGCTGCGGCGGAATAGCCGCCGCAGCGATGAGGTTAAATATAGGACTACAGATGGATTTGCATTTCAACTAATTAGACTTAATTTCCCGTAATTTTGCCAAACTTTGTGTGTTTACTCTATTGTTACTCACCCCTGTAAATAATACTTTTGAAAATTCGAAAAAAGTGAATTTTTTTAACATGCAATTATATCCCTACACTACATCAGGGTATATCATTACATTGAGAGACATTTATTAATGCCCTTCTAACCCGCCCTGATGACAATGCTTTTAGTGAACTAAGAAGCTAGTCGGTTATGTTTGGCCAAGATGCTGATAATACATGGAGCACCATTAAAGTCTATTAAACAAAATACTTTTGTACAGCTCACATCCTTAACTCATATTTCAAGCTGCTCTCAAATGTAATAATAAAAAATAGGCGGCATGGTGAAATAAAATAGTTGCTACGATCACTCATTTTGTAGGGAGGCTGAATTGATCCCATGTTTTCTTATTTCAGGTGCAAATTAGCCACTAGATGGGTATGTCTTCCTCTCTCCTGTTTTACGTTAAAGTTAATTCTTTTTTTCTAAGTCTTGGTCCATGAGGTTAGAGATTAGGTGGCAGTCAGAAGCACCATAACAGCGTGTTTTGTTTTGGATTTGAGGGCTGAAGAGTACATCAAGCTGTGCCAGAGCCAGATATTTCGCTTGGGCCCGGGTGGAGCCTTCATTGGCTTGCCCACCTCTATTAAAAAGCCTCATAATAGCTTTGCCCCCAGTCTATTAGTGCGTTTATATGTCACCCATTTTAAATCAGCATCATCCTAGGTGTGCCACCATTGGCCAATCCTGTCTTTTCAGCTAACAGCACTTGCATCCTTGTATTTTTTTTAGCCCACACTAACTCGTAAAAGTGAAGCTGCAAGTAACAGAATGTAATACACTGTTGTCTAGGAAACTAGAAGTACCCGAAGGTGTCACAAATGGAACAGCTATGCCTGGGAAAGTAGTTATAATCTCAAGAGCATAGTCCTACAAGTTCATGTGTGGAAGGTCGGGCGTGAGCTGCTTGGCAGCACCGTACAGCTTAATGTACATTCCTTCATGCACTACTACTTCAGAATTGGAATGTTTAGTGTCCTGCTGTGAAGCAGGAGAGCACGTTATAGCAACTGAGTCAGTGACGGCCACAAAGTTATGAGACTGAAGGCAGTGCTCAATGCAAATTGTTTCTGAAAGTTTCAAATCGAGAAAAACAAATCTCAAAAAATGCTAATCAGGAAATGCCAAGTTAGAAAGTCTCAGGCATTCTTAAATAGCACTGTGCTTAAAATATGTCATATATTTGAGTCCCCGGCAGTGTACTGGCTGATATCCAGAGTTTCTCTACAACCTCTACCAGAGTGACTGTTCACTCACAGGCTGGAGATTATGATGCTTATAAATCTTGTTGGCTGTTTTTTCTTTCATTTTGCTCTTATGATTGAGAACACGTAATACAGGAAGACTCATCCTAGCATTTCATGTAGCCATGACACGCCTGCCCCTTTGAGTGTGGAGAACTTTGCAGCAAAGCAATTGCCATTCTCATGTGTTCATTATTATAAAGGCTGTGAAGACCGATGTACCAAGGTGTGCTGGCTAAAACGCCAGGTTTGAGTTATGGTGTCACTTGTGACATGACGCCTTTTGGTTACGGTAAGAAGTTAAGAAACCTGGAAACCAGTTCATCTAGTCATACTGCATAACAAACAATACAGTACATACATATCCTGAGAGGATTTTAACAGTAGCTATATGGTCATGTCAAAGTGGTTTTCATGATATTTTGTACACTGAAAACCTTGATGGACTTTTCAACGATGTCGGAATAAAGGTAACTTCTAATGGCAGACAGCAAAGGTCTACCCAGTTTCCCAATGGTCTTCCAGATGTTGCACTCTGAAATGCTGGCTGCATGTGCTTAGAAGTGACAGGTACATTTTTATCTGGTAGCTTTACCTGCTTCACAGATGCATTCTATGGTAAACTAACTTAGTGAGTTAAATATACCCTGATGAGATCCATGTACACATCATAGATTCGATTCCCACAAAGGCCATCATAGCCTTAGCCTTCAATCATTTTGAGGTGGGTACTAATATTAACTGTTTATATACAGTGCTATGTAAGGAACAAGCTTATTATAGAGATATGTATTGGGCTAGATTCACAAAGGTGTTATTGACAGTAACTGAAAACGAATGGCTGAAAATAATTAACCTCATTTAAGCTTGCCAGGAATTCACAAAAGTATTCATGGCAGGCATAAACTTATTTACTACTGCACATGGGACGTTTTTCTCCAGGTGTTGTTTGCCTTGTAAGTTTGTGAGCGCTTACAAACTTACATTTGTGGACATTCACAAACTCCGAAGTGCCCCTCCGCAACCTGGGAACTGTTGGATATGTACCCAAGGAAAGGCCTCCTCTTCTAGGATGGGAAGTGGGACGGATCCCCCCCAGATTTGTTGGGGTTTTAGGGGACGGGCTTTTTCCAGTGGGAAAAAATGTTTTACCCCACTGAGAAAAAATATGTGCTTTCACCATGTGCTTAAATCTACAATGTGATGATTTCTGCACAGGTGGAATATGAGACTCTTGACATGAAACATGATATTACTTCTGTCAGTACTTGTTAGTGATGTTTTGGGTAATTATAGATAATTGTTTTCATTTGGGGAAATTTCTTACTTCTTCAAGGAGACTATAATGGTAGCGAGACTGCGTAAGAGGGCTGGCAATAACAATTAGGACAACATTGTAGACCTCATCCAACAAATCAAGGAAACCTCAACCAGTAAAAGACGATTTACCTGCTCTTTCTGGTCGTGGCTTGCTTTACAGTCTGATGAATTGGGAATCATACCAACTTACTCTGTTGCTATGAACACAGTGTGATGTTGGGATAACTGCTTTAGCTTGCAGGTTCTCAGTTCCCAGATAGCTGTCATTTTGAGAATTGTTCTGCATGAAGAATTAAGATAGTCCTAGAATAACAATTAAAATAGTGCTTGCAAGTTCAGTTCTGCAGCTTCGTAGAACTGTAGCTAACAGGTTACCCAACGTTACCCTACTGAATGACAGTCAATTTATTGACCTCGGAAAAATGGAAGTCTAGGGCAGAGAATTCTGCAGAAAATATGTTAACCATTTGTGCTACCTAACAAGCTCACCTCCAGGCAAGAAACAAAGCAATTTGAAATGAAACCTGATACCTTCTCCCCTCCTACTGCGTATCCTTGTTAGGGATATTTCTTAGGTACTTTTTGTTGGTGTTTTTTTGGACATATAATCAGTAGAGTCATATGAGGTAAATGCTAGTACTCACAGATTTGAAGATTAAATACCTCCTTGGAACACTGAATATTTTTGGAACATTTTTCCTCAAAATACTGTCTATTTTATTTCAGGCATCTTTCTAACTAATGCTCCAACCATTGTGTCATGTGTGGTCTTTATTGGGCAAAATTTACAAAAGTGGTTGTCGATCTGAATTAGATCTGCTCTTCATCGGTAATCATCCAGTTAGGAGCAGTACTTTTTTTCTTTGAATTTAGGTCCTTTGCCTTTCACTCCTCTGAGATTAGTCAATAAACGCCGCCGTAAAAGTGGCAGGGCGTAGTCATGACTGACCAACGGAATATGTTACATTACACATACAAATTGCTTAAGCTAATCATTAAATGTGTAATTGCGGGCAGTGGATGTACACTTTTATAATGTCCCTACATCTAGTTACAAAGAAACCCTTCTATCCCGTATAGAGATTCAGACACTGTGCACATTTAATTCATAAATAGTATCTGATTAAGCCAAAAGCTCAGCTACTCTTACTAAGAGCACACCCCAATCTTCTTTTTTTAAAGCAAGGTTTATTTTTTATGCAGAAAACAGCATTTTTCTGGTGTCTAGAAAGTAACCTGCCACAAAAGCCATCAAAAATAATTTAGACAATGAGCAACACCTTTTATCCATGACTGGGGCGGGGGGCCCAAGTTAGCCATTACATGATTATGAGTCTTTTTTGCTAGCATTAGGAACGAACTTTAGATTTAAATTTTTTATTTCCCATTCTGGGATCAGGGTGTAGACCCAACAAGAAGTGTTTTAATGTGTATGTACCCTAGACCTACTATTTCCTTAATCCTGCGAATAGATATCTACAGCATACTTTAAATACTAGGCATAATCATATTTCGTGTTGTAAGGTAGCATCATCACATCGACATCTCGGGCGTTCCCCTGACCTTGAGAACGTCTCACTCTTCTATAAATATAATTTTCGCAAGCACGTGTGTGTTTTTTTACTGTTGTAATGTTAAATTGGTATTTGTCAAGGAGAATCATTGTATAAGTCTGAAAAAGTTGTCACTGCCATTCGTCTTAACTCGAGAGCCTCAAGTGGCGTTCTGCACATGGAAATTACAATTATGTTTAAGAGTAGTGTGAGCAGATTTTCTCCGACCCTGAGACTTGTTGGGATGCCCTGAAAAGTTCCAAACCATGCCAATACAATAAATATTGTGCATTTCTCATATTGGGGATGATCTTCTGTATGCTCCAGGTCAGGTGTTGGTGGCTAAGGCCGAAGAGCTAAGCTGATGTTCAGCTTTTCCCTACTCTCCGTCCTTCACCCTTCTCCTTGATGTGTTAAATGGGAGAACAGCACCTTATGCCCGCAGAACTTTGCATAAGACCAGTGGTCAGCAGCCGTGTGTAGCGGTGGTATCCTGTGAGATAGATGGTTCTGCCTGCCATCTCTTTGTTACTGGTTCACAGACAGTGGTGGGCCTGGAAAGCAGCCCCTAGTTAGCCAGCTCCTGCCTCAGTTCCCTTCATAGGGCTGCCAAACAAATCCTGAGAGACAAATGCACTGTCACAGCACACACAAGCTCACTAACACCTCATTCTTATGGCCCAAAGTTCTGTGCTTCAGACTATTGCTGATGCACTCCAGAAATCTGCCTCAGGCTGTAGTACCCCACCGTTCAGTAGCCCAGTCCTGCAAATGAGACACTGCCACAGTGGGCCTCTAAAACACGTGGAGAAGGGGACAAAAATAATATTAGAACATTGGAATGTTGAGAGCTATACTGCAGACAATCGGGTATCTTTGGGCTTATAATGACTCAAGCCTTCTGCTTCACCATTCCAATGTGTCTTTATGTTTCTTCTTTATCTACTTTAGAACATTCTACACTTGTTGGGTGGAATGTTCTAATAGCCTACGACTCTGGCCTAGGCATTTCACAACCAGCTTAGCCCTCAGCAGTGAGCTATAAGTCTATGGGTCAGATGTACGACCCTTTTTTGCCGTTGCAAATGGGAGCACCTCTAGTTTGTGGCATGTACACATGCTATTTTGCGAGCAGCATTTGCGACTCTCGCTATTAGGAGGGGCGTCGCTTCCTAATAGCGAGTCCACATGCTATGTACTAGTGTTTTGTGACTGCATGTGCGGCTGCAAAACACTCGCAGTTTACCACCTTCTTCAAGTAGGTGGTAAACCACTCGTAAAGGGGAAGGGGTCCGCTGGGGACCCCTTCTCCTTTGTGAGTATGTTGGAAAATATTTTTTAAGAGCAGGCAGTGGTCCGAGAGACCACTGCCTGCCCTTGAAAAATGAAACTGAAAAGGTTCATTTTTCTTTTTCAAATGCATCCGGTTTTCCTTTAAGGAAAACGGGCTGCATTTAAATTAACAACAAAAAAGCTGCTTTATTTAAAAGCAGTTCTATACATGGTGGTCTGCTGAGCCCAGCAGGCCACCATACCTGGGAGGGCCTGCCATTCCCAATGGGGTAGCAAATTGCGAGGGGCTCATTAATATTCATGAGCCTCTCAATTTGCGACCCCATTGGGAATCGCTAACAGTGTGTTACACACTGTTGTACATCCGAAATAGCGCCTCGCAAATTGCGAGTTGCAAAATACTCGCAATTTGCGAGGCGCTATTTTGGGCGTCGTACATCTGGCCCTATAATTTTCCACTAGAGTGTCAAACCTGTGCTCGCACCACCCGACTTATGCAATAGGAACAACTTTACTGACAACCTTTCGGCCTGCAGTGACGCCTGGCTTCTTAGCTGTAGACATTGCATTGTTGACAATATCAGTACGGTGAGTGTGCAGTGGGCGGAGCTGCCACCAGACTATTTTTTCCTCCCTATATAAAGTTGGAGCTCTGACTCTCTGCCCTGAGAGCTTGCTTGCCTGGGCAGAGCACGAGTGCCTGGCAGGGCGCGCGAAACAAGCCTCAGCTCATAATAATAGTTATGACTGTGCAGCAAACGCCCAAACAGCAGAACGCTGCGCTGTTTTATGATCTGAAATTAATTTACTTCGCCACACAATTGGATTAGTTCTTTTTCCTGAGCTAAAATTAATCTGCTTTGAATTTACAGCAAGGCCTGCTCCTCTAGTGTAATGGCTTTTAGGTCATTTCGAGCAGAGGCCTCGGGTCCTCTGTTTAAAAGGGACAGTTTAAAAAGATTAAATCTACACGAAAGGTGGAAGATTTGGCTTTATATTAAAAAATAAGTAAAACATAACAAAGTCCTTCACCTACCAATCTCTACATTCTTTGAAAAGCATTCCACCTTTTTCATTGCCCCTTTGAGAGCTAACAGTCATAGCTGCCAGGGGTTCAGATTGCCTCTGTGCTCCAGTTTCATAATTTCAGTGTAATTATGAGTGACATTCAGCGACTATGAGCGACACCTTCTCACGATCACAATCAAGCAATGAAGACGAAGAAAACCTATAAAACAGAAATTGAACCCATTTTACAACTATAAACTACAATATCTTGAAAGCACCTGAAAAGGAAGTGCACTCACCTTGTGTCCTTGTAAGCTGATCGTTCTTTTAAACAATTGTGTAACTGTACAGTATATTTTAAGTGTTTGATCTGGAGGACGCACGCCAATGGTTGGGGTTGGTTTTGCTAATAAGAATACAATTCTACCCAAACTAATCCCTTTTAGCAACAATAGGTTCTGTGATAGGCGTGATGCGCGTTCTTTGCAGTAGGCACATTAACCCTCTGCGTTAACTTGCCCCGACAATTCTACGATCTCTCCCCAGAAGGGACATTAAATCCCAGGCTAGCACAGTGACCTAGATGATTCTGAGGCTCCTGTCTGTATACCATGAGTACTGTGTTGAATCTAATTAGCAGCATTAGATTGTGAATTTGTAAAGCTAGCTTTGAAGGAACAGCATGCTTTTTTTCAGGGAAGGGTTAGAATTTTCTAAATCAGTTAAAAGGTAGCTCATACACAGTTAAGCATTACTCTGCCTCTTTGGACCGGAATAATTAGGGAGAGTAGTACACTCGCTCGCAGCTTATTTTGCCCCATGTATGCCGTGTGTGTCTCTTCTACTATTCACATTTTTTTTCATATCTGTGTAAAGGAACAACCTTGAATCTCAGCCAACCCGATCTCATTTTCTAATAACTAAAGCAGATGATTACAACTCCTATAGGCAGTGGAAGCGAAATTGGGAATTGGAAATGTATGTTTCTATCCTTTACGAGAATCTCCGTTATCGATCGGTGTTTGTTTAAACCAAAAACCCATTTTTGCACAAACTGTAATAAATCGACAATTTCAACTTAGAATGTCTCTTTCTTTAGGCAACATTTACAGGTGATGCGGGAGCACTGCATTATAGCACTAAGTTTTAGCACTTAAATGATCTCAAACAGTGATCAGAAATTAAGTGTACAATACTCATCACAAATGAAGAGGGCATGGCCTGGCGCGCTGTCTTCAGAGCCTTTAGGCCCTCTGCACCTCCTCTTACCATGACTACACAAAGCCCCTGGAGAACACCCCCAATCCCCATCAGGGGAAAGCAGCAGGTGTCGATGAGGACTCCCTTGTCCTTTAATTAAATTCAAGTGGCAGTAATTCCTGGTGGCCCGGGCTGGCTACAGCAGGAATTTGAGATTGAAAACATCCTGTCTGCGCCGACTTGAGCCTTTCAGTCCCTGTCACTGTCTGTCCACATGAGGCGGCTGTTGAACTTCTTACTTTAGCAGAACTAACAGTGCATGAACCGCCTGCCAGTAAAAAACGTCTCTCTATTGCCATACGGCTGCACGCACGTGCATACTATACTGACTAATTAGTGCTTGGGTAGGTAAGCAGGTCAGCCTACCTATATAACACATGCATAACACTGTCCAATCAGGATGAACCAGCCTGGTCCCATCAAAGCATAGCAGAACTCTCATTGGCTGCTGTGCGTGCGCCACCTGCTTTGTGATTCTGAAGGGTCATCAGTCGATCCGACTGGAGCTCAGCAGTCAGGTTACTAAGGGCACCAGCAGTTTCAATCACGGTGGATTCAACTACCCTTGTCAATTGCCTTATGTTTCTGCTGTTAACCATGGCTCCCCAGAACGGCAGAACACCCATTGCAAAGTCACCAAATTCTTGACCCGCAGTGTCTTCTTTACTCAAAACACCTCGAACTACCCTTGTCCGATGGTAATTCGCCGCTGCTGTGTAGGTGGGAGGTAACAGGAATGAAACAAAACATGAGCCCGAGAAGTCAGGGGGCAACCATGTATAGGCTCTATCATGGCAGATAAAATAAGTACCCTTTGCGGCTAAAAAGGCAGGGGAAGTCTGAGATCCAAAAACGTACGTTTCTGTACAGACACTCTTCCCTAGCTGAGCTCTGGGATTCCTACCAATACCTTGCAGACACAGGTGACCTTGATGGGGTACGATCCAGATAGGGGACGATCTCTTGGCTTGCTGTTTCTCACTTAATGTAGTGCCATATCCTGTCACATTCCAACCTACATATGCAAGTATCTCATCATCCGGGGTATCTTCGTAAGAAGTTACTACCTTGATCATGTCAACTATACCCTTGACTAGGGGGCTAGTCTTGAAGTTGTCTTTTACCGAACGTAGGGGTTGGATTTCTCGTGCATATATGAACATTGTTCTATATGCCCATACTGACCCATTGCGACTAAATGGCAGGACCAAATAGGGGATACCTCTATCCGTGGTGTGGGGCATGAGACCACACACCCAACAGTTGGTTGTGTTCATTACAAGTTGGTGTTGGTATAATAGCTGAACGAAGGAGTTATTAATGAACTCTAATCTCCTATTTGATTCGTGGTCAGGCAAAGAGTGGAAAGAATGAGAGGAAACAGTAGGGGGAGGTATGGGTGATGTAGTGGGCGTGAATGTCACATGAAAAGAGAATAGAACATAGCTTATTAAAAACACCATTACGCTAAATAGCATAAAAATACACATTATTATAAAAATTTTCTTTCTCATTGCTTTCAAAAGTCTCTGCTTAAAGTTCATTTGTTTGGCAGTTCTCTCCACATCAGGAAACTCCATCCTCTCTAAGGTGCTGCCCGCGGCGGTAGGTTGTTTCTGCTAAAGGATGCTTCCGTCAGTCTAGGGTGGCTCCCTTCGACCAACTGGAACCAGCAACCTATTGTTGTCAGCTGCACCCAAAAGTCTTTAATCAACCGCGACCCTAGCAGCGGAACCCGGATGGCGGTTCGAAAAAACAAAAATAAGCAAGTTACCTAGATGGGAGAATCTGTACTTTCAAAAATAGCATTTTGGGAAAAAAACTTATTCTTTTATTAGTCCACAGGTTGTTCTCTCGGATCATAAAAATAAATCACTTTTACTTTTAGTCTGTTTTTCTTGGTCGCAAATTATAGCGTCTTTTCCCGGTTATTGTCTGGTCCGGAAATAGTAGCTCAGGTTCCACAGAGTTCAATTGTTCTGATGGCGGCGTAGTTTCTTGAAAAATGTTCTCACTGTCACAATCACGTTTAGCTTCCTTTACACGTTCATTAGTTGTGCGCTTTGAGTCAGTGCCTCCTGTCCGGACCCATTGGTCATGTGGCAGAGGGAAAGGTATTTTCTTACAATGGATCCCGTGGACCCAATTGGCCTTCCCCTCCACTCTAACGGTCGACCTTGTAGACAGGAGGACGAGGTGTGGTCCGGTCCATCTGGGCTGGTCGTTTCTTGTCCTCTGGAAATTCTTGACCAGTACCCAGGAGCCGGGGTCAATGGAGTGACCCGGTGTCTCGGAAACCGGAGGCAAGGTGTTGTGGACCTGTTGATATAAAACACGCAATTTAACCGTCAATTCATACAGATAGTCGAGCAAAATGGGGTGTTGCAGCTCGCTAAACTTCGTGGGCCTAGGCACTCCCCATATGTTGGCTGGCCGAAAACCAACAGCAGACCCCACTGATCTAAACAATTACCGCCCTATTACAAACATTCCCACTCTCGCTAAACTGCTGGAAAAATGTGTACAGCAACAACTGACTAAACACATAGATAAGTTTGATCTCCTAAACGCTCATCAGTCAGGCTTCCGAGCAGGGCACAGCACCGAAACTGCCATGACTCACATAGTGGACGATACCCTCCAAATCCTAGACCAAAACGACACCTGCCTCCTCATCCTTCTGGATCTCTCCGCAGCATTCAATACAGTTAAACATGAGAACTTACTCGAACTGTTAAACACAAGAATGGGCATATCTGGGACTGTTCTAAAGTGGTTCACCTCATTCCTACACAACCGGACACAAAGATTCAAAAGCAACAACCTGCTGTCCTCTTCGGTACCTGTATCGCTAGGCGTCCCTCAAGGATCCTCCCTCTCCAAAACACTGTTCAACCTAGTTATGGAACCTCTCACTACGTTGCTACAGGCATCTAATGTGCACTTTCACATGTATGCCGACGACACCCAACTTTATCTCAAAATACAATCTCCCAAGGACATCATGCTTCTGAACACCACAATCAGAAACACTCAATCCTGGCTTTCTGAGAATCACCTCAAACTCAATGCTCTGAAGACCGAGTTCCTCCTGATCTCACCTCCCGCTAAAATATCCACGGCTCAAACATGGCTTAAGCATTTAACGGCTCTAAATGTACAGCCCATCGTAGTTGACTCCGCAAAATCTTTAGGCATAACACTGGACACCAATCTCAACATGCAGCAGCACATCAGCAAGGCAACCAAAGGAGCGAACTTTCAAATCAATACCCTGAGGAAACTCAAACCCTTCCTCCCTGCCAAAGACTTCCAAACTGCAGTACAATCTATAGTCATCCCGCACATAGATTACGGTAGCACCGCCCTCTGCGGGCTCCCCCTAACTACAACGGCACCCCTAAGAGCATCCCTTAACGCCGCAGCGAGACTCGTCACTGGCTCAAAAAAACACTCGCACATCTCCCCGGACTTTAAATCACTGAAATGGCTACCTTTTGAAGCCAGAATACAACTGAAAATCGCTTGCATGACACACAAGGCTGTGCACCGGAATTCACCCGCCTATCTCACTCAAAAGCTGACAATTTCGGGTGGCTCCCGAACTACTAGAGGCACAAACAATCTTTTGCTGAAACCTCGAAGATTTCGGAAGGAAAAAACGTATAAACGCTCCTTTTCAGGAATGGCACCCAGGATCTGGAACTCACTCCCTCCGGAAACAAGGCTCATCTCCTCCGAAACAATCTTTAAGAGGGAAGTTAAAGCGATCCTCATGGCAAAATACACATGATCTATTGCTCCGTATCACTCATGAATCTGCCTTGCAAGTCCTTCCCGACCCTGGTCTACTGTGCCACCCGTGTTTTCGAATTACTTAACTGTATACGCTCATTCTTTGTATTTTGTTATAATGTTTGATGCACATGGTTGATTATGTATATTGTTATATTGTTATATTATTTACGCACCTGGTTGACTTTGCACACTTTACCCTCTCCATCTCAACGTTCCTTACTACTCTCGCACCTGTGGGACTATACACCCTGCTCACACCTACCTCAACCTAACTGTATACGCTCACTCTTTGTATTTTGTTATAATGTTTGATGCACCTGGTTGATTATGTATATTGTTATATTGTTATATTATTGACGCACCTGGTTGACTTTGCACACTTTACCCTCTCCATCTCAACGTTCCTTACTACTCTCGCACCTGTGGGACTATACACCCTGCTCACACCTACCTCAACTGTACCCTCCTTTAAACTCTAAATATTCTAAACACGTTTAAGCAGGTATATGCTCCTTATTATTGCACTTTATACTATTGACGCAATTGTCTGTCTATACACTGTGTACCGACACTACCTCACCTGTTATCTACCTCATGTCCTTTATCCCACCTATGTAACTAGCACCTTGTACCTAACTACCTCATATATTACTCTGTATATACGCTTTATTACTTTGTATTTTTTACCCCCATCCCCTTGTAAAGCGCTCTGATATCTGCAAAGATCTTGTTCGCGCTATATAAAACTTTCAAAATAAAAAATAAATAAATAAATTCTGTAACCTTACAAGATATGGAACTCTACAGACCATGAAAACCGGTAATATGCTCAGCTTTCAATTAAACTTATTTGCTTGACAATTGTTTTACATCCGGTAATGCGGTATTGTAACTTAAAATGAGTTAGTGTAACGCGAGATGTGTGACACTTGGCAGGGCTGAACATTCCATTGGGCACCCCGGGATCCTTTTTTAAGGACCTTGACACAGCTATTAACTTATTCAAATCCTCCACCCCATTATAATTCGTGGTGATTTTAATCTTTACACTACCAAACAGCAACAGAAAAATATATTCTTCAAACTATGTTTTGATCACTTACTACAGAACACACACTCCACACCTATGCACATAAAAGGCAAACCACTGGATCTCATCCTTACATCTAACATACTACCCTCTCTGCAAAATATTGATCCTTCTTCCTGTGGCTTTCTCCTAATACATACTGTGCAGACTATCTCTCTTACCCAGCCCATCCCTCCCTCTGCTGTCTGAAAAAAAGCATGCCTCAGACTCTGCTGCCTTTTAAAAAAACTAAACTGAAAATAAATTTAGTCTACTCCAGCACACCACATCTGTTGATACATTCATTAAAAGAATTGAAGAAGCTTTTCACATGGATTATTACCTATGTACATGCTCTCCAACTAATCTAAATCCACAGCCTTGGATAACAACTGACTTTTGCACACTACAAGCTGAGGTAAGGCAACTCCTGCGTAAGTGGCACAGACCTAAGACCCCAGGACCTCAATGTGCCCAACCTTACCCTGGACATCGTACACCATCTATAACCCTTGACAAAGTCAAAGCCTCTTACTTTCAAACTACCATTTTACGCCCACTTCCCCGAAGCCTCTAACGTACAATTAGTAACTTATTCTCTATACGAAGTCTTTCCTTCACACACTCCACACGCTCAGCCACAGACATTATAAAATACTTTACATTCAAGATCACCATAGTCAGGAATGTCCTTCCTACCCTACTTGCTACCCTCACCTTACACCTTTACCCCGTATCCCTCATGCCACTACTCTCTCACACTTCTCACCTAGCTTTCCCATAGAATGGATTCCGATTATCAGATCAGCCAGTTCATTTTATGCACCATCCAAGCCTTTCAGGATGACTAACCACTAACCTCTTAACTTTTTCCTGTAAAGCAGTTCCCTGTCTAACTCCACTCTTCACTTCCAGTTGTTTGGGATCTATTCCCACTGTTTCAAATCAGCTGTGGATTTACCAATATCAAACCCCCCAGTGCTAACTTTTCACCCTTCAAATATCGTACAGTAGCACTTTTCCTTTTCTTCTCTAAGATACAGGAGTGGGTTTATATTTTCAGTTTTACACAACTATGTTGCATGGCAGGGAAATAGTCTTTGTACTGGTAGTTTCCGTAGGCGGAGTGAGTTTATGGGCATATTTTTCGAACACTGCATGTGCAGACTTTTCTGAGAGAGATATTGCACACTGTCTATACATAGGTAGGTGGCAGAAATGGCATATCTGGTAATAAGTTCACACGCATGTATTTTTGCAAATTTGTAAAAAGGTACGGACACTTACTAATAATGCTTATACTTTCTGGTAGGAAGAGGCTGCTTCGAGTGTCATGGACAATCCTGGAAATCAATGTGGCATTATCACCTCCTAGTAATTTGGGGAGATGTTTGTAATGCTCTGGAGAGGAAAAGGTTTCTGGTAACCAGATTACCTGACATTTCCCCTCAACAGAGCATTACCTGGAGGTTCTAAATGACTCCCTGGATGGGATGAGCACTTAGTTTGTGTATACCCAGTGGTGTGCACGTCTGTCTCCTCAAGGCTACTTGTGACAGAGAGTCCGTCTCATTCAGACTCATGATTGACCCTTTCTCAGCCCTAGCAGACCTGCACTGGCACAAGTCTAGTGAGAAATGAACAAGTCTGCCACTGTGTGTTGCTTTGTAACTTTGTGCACTGGTTTTTCATGAAGAGGAAGCTGAATTGAAATTAAATTTGATGTAGATCAGATATATGTGAATTTATATATGTGAAACTCTGCATACCCATGTTTCATCAAGATCATCGTTCTTCCCTGGACGGGATGTTGGGCATTTCACTGGCTGAGGTAGTAGTTTGTGTAGTTACAGGGCAGTTATTTTTGCCCATTGGAGATAACTATACATTCTACTGCCTTGCTGGTGTTGTTCGATTACTGCAAAGACTTCAACACATCTCCAGGTTCACTTCTATTTGGGACAAAGGATCATGTGATTTGTAGCAAATGTTTTTCCCTGTCTAGTGACCTGTTGATTTTGCTGGTGAAATGTTATAAAACGGCTAACTTTACTAAAACTGCACTTGAGTCTGTTGACTCTTGATACATATAGTACAACAGGTTGGAAGAAAAGGCAACCCGTATCTATAAACATACCTGTTGACTTACTTAAATTATTGTCTGCCCCCCACATCTGTTCTGTCCATGAAAACCTAACCTGGGATATAAAGTCTTGGAGTAAAGCCTTTAAACTTGTCGCTAGGCCTATATAAAACATCTATGACATGTTTTAGTTCTCCAATACATGCATTATTGGGGGGTGGGGAGTGACTCGACATCGGTGTGATGCCAGTGTAAAAGGTGTATCATTGGACTCTCCAGTTGGCGTGTGACCCATGTAATACCTATATCATTGTTAGGTGTCAACTGTCATGATGTGAGCCATGCATATGTATCTTGGGAATGGTGTACAACCAATGTGAAATGAATTATGAAGCGTGGGGACATTTTTATATGGGAGCTGACCAATCAGAAATGTATAATGGTGGATGTGATCAGCACCTAGAGACTGCTGACTGAATAGAGACCTTAAAAAGTGTAATTCCTCGAACACAGATGTGATGTGTGTATTGTTGTGTGTGTAATAAGGATGTATGACGTTACAACGCATACTTTTACCACGCCTACCGTTACCACGCAATTTTTACAACGCAGAATCCATTACAACGAAGTACCATTACCACGCATGTATTTACAACGCATATACTTTTACAACGCATACAATTACAACGTAAGTATTGGTAAGTATATAATATTTTTTAAAATTTAATTAAATTAAAATTAATGTAATTTAATTAAATTTAATTTAATTTAATTTAATTAATTAATTAATTAAATTTAATATTAATATAATTAAATATGAATATAATGTAATTTAATTTAATTTAATTAATTTAATTTAATTTAATCAATTTAATTTAATGTAATTTAAATGTAATTATATTTAACTTTTACCCTGTACCCTTTTACCCAAAAACCCAAAACTGACCCTGAACCCTAAAAATACCCATTTACCCAAAAACCCAAAACTGACCCTAAACCCTAAAAATACCCCTTTACCCAAAAACCCAAAACTGTCCCTAAACCCTAAAAATACCCCTTTACCCAAAAACCCAAAACTGACCCGTAACCCTAAAAATACCCCTTTACCCAAAAACTGAAAACTGACTCTGAACCCTAAAAATACCCCGTTACCCAAAAACTGAAAACTGACCCTGAACCCTAAAAATACCCCTTTACCCAAAAACTGAAAACTGACCCTGAACCCTAAAAATACCCCTTTACCCAAAAACTGAAAACTGACTCTGAACCCTAAAAATACCCCGTTACCCAAAAACTGAAAACTGACCCTGAACCCTAAAAATACCCCTTTACCCAAAAACTGAAAACTGACCCTGAACCCTAAAAATACCCCTTTACCCAAAAAACTGAAAACTGACCCTGAACCCTAAAAATACCCTTTTACCCAAAAACTGAAAACTGACCCTAAACCCTAAAAATACCCCTTTACCCAAAAACTGAAAACTTACCCTAAACCCTAAAAATACCCCTTTACCCAAAAACTGAAAACTGACCCTGAACCCTAAAAATACCCCTTTACCCAAAAACTGAAAACTGACCCTGAACCCTAAAAATACCCCTTTACCCAAAAAACTGAAAACTGACCCTGAACCCTAAAAATACCCCTTTACCCAAAAACCCAAATAATATTTTTAATAAAATAATATACTTACCAATACTTACGTTGTAATGGTATGCGTTGTAAAAGTACCTGCGTTGTAAATACATGCGTGGTAATGGTATGCGTTGTAATGGATCCTGCGTTGTAAAAAATGCGTGGTAATGGTAGGTCGTGGTAAAAGTTGCGTTGTAAAGGTTGTATACCGTGTAATAAGTTTCCTAAGCCGTGCTTGGACAGTTACCTAGCCCCAAGAGACCGTTTGGTGTATGTGCGCTATACAAGCTGAAGTAACATCATAACATAACATTGTGAGAGGAGCACTACCCTTAAGGTACCACTGTAATCTAGAAAATGAGTTATCTAAGGGGTGGACAACCATCAATATGTGTGTGAAACCAACTTGACAAGAATGCACTAGTAATTCAGCTTTATCACTGTTACTACATTTAAAATACGACATTAATATTAATGCCAGGGGGCTGGGGTGGAGTGTTTAGTAGGCTGCTGGCAAGCAGGGCAGATGACATGTCTTAGGGGTATCGATTCTTGAGAAGAGATGCATTTATTGACTAAACCGGTTCACCTGTTCATAGATTGCTGTACAGATTTTACAAAGGCAGTACTTAAAAAGAGTTTATCTGAATGAGTGAAGTGGCTTTAAAAGGCTTAAACAGAGGCGCAGAAAAGTGAAGTTTGGTGCGTGGTATCTGGCCATCACACTATAAAACATATAGCTGAATACATTTCACATTTACTAGTAGTTTACATAATTTAAAAGGACTTACATTTTTCATGTTGTGGTACATGTTGTGGATTGTGGCGGTTCTAACAGGTAGGTATCCCAGAGCCAGGAACGGACATTCAAGATATTTTTTAAACTCAGAAAGGGATTTGTAGCAATATGATAGTTGTTTTCTGATGGTCGCTGGCGATTCTCAAGAGTACTGTTGTGATACGTGTAATGTCCCTGATAGGGGTCTTTTGTCAATGAAGAAAGGAGACCCAGAGGGAGCTTGGGGCGAGCCGGTCCCCCCCTGGGTGTTTTCACGCAATGGAGCAGGCCACAGGTGCGGATAGGTGCAGGTAGTGTAGAGGGCGGATTCTAGAGGGAGGTTATAGCTAGGGGTGTTTTTGGGCGGGAAGACACTCGCGACGGTGGTCGTTAGGGTGTGGGAGTTTTTAGCTGACATATTATCCAGTCAGGTCACATAAGTGTTTATGAGGGTAGCTTTTTTCGGTCTTAGGCAGGTATTATGATGAGTAATGAGGAAATTTGCAAAGCAATAAGGGTCCTTTGTGAGGCGGGTAGGGAGGACTTACTGAAGCCGGGAGTCACAGGTGAAGCATGGGTGGGTTGGAGCGGCCGAAGAGGAAGGCGGCACGTGGCCTTGCGGTAGCGGTAGTTGCTTGTTTGTCTCGCCGGGCAAAGCAAAAAGTTTCCCTTTGACTGACTCAACAGTGAATATTTTGCCAGACAAAGAGAATGCACCTGAGGTGCCTTCAGGGCAGCTAACACTGTCTCCAGTCTCAGCATTGACTACGCAGAAGGAGAAGAGCGCAGCGCGAATTCAGCGTGCTGCCCCAGTCACTCGCCAGGGGCGTTCTGTGGGAGGTGCGGCGAGAGGGAAGGGAGGTGCCACTTGGGTGGAGCCGGCAACCCATCTACCTTGTGGAAAAGGGAGGCGGGCCAGGAGCGTGCCGCTAGGGAACTCGCAAAAAACACAGTTGATGGACAGAATGTAGAACAATGTCATACATTCACCCCAGTACAAGGATCTGGCCCTAAATCCATCGTTTTTTTGCACTCCACACCACCCTGGGTTAGACACTGGCTATATGCAAATCAGTTCTGTCCCTGTGCCTCATGGGAACAGTCCAGTCCGAACTACCAAGCCATGTCTTTCCCAGACTAGGGAACTCAAGCATCGAATGCTGAACTAGGCGGGCTCCACCCCTGCGGCGGTGCTTACGTTTTGTCTTGGCTGGCAGTGAAAATGTTTCCAATTCTCCCGGTCAGGCATATTTAATGCTGGCTAAACCGAGTGTTAAGTTTGTACGCTTGTCATTAGTGCCTGCAGTTCAGGTGTCTGGCGGGGAGGCAGGGGACCTGCCTGCAAGGGAATTATTCTCGGCACCACCTACATTGATTATGAGGCAGCCCACATGCTGTGGGAATGTTTTCATGCATTATAAGTCAAGTAACAGCGACATGGTTTCACAAGTACCAATTTTGGCCGAGCAGGAATTTTCTGTTGATGCATCTGTAGTGGATGGATGGTTTTCCGGCAAGGCAGCTGAACACCAATTGGTTTTTAGGCAAGGTTTACGGCCGTGTAATGAAGCCTTATTGGGTTAGCAAGTTCAGTACATGGGGGTGGATGGGCAAGGTGAACAGATCAATAAAGGGTGTGCTGTTACGATTGGTCGGCGCTCGGGCTCAACAGTGGAGACTCAAATTACTGGGGACCCTGTTAAAGAATCAAGTGGGCAGTTAGGACTGTGGGTATGGGTGGAACACACAAATAGGGTTTCAGCGGAGGGTAAGAGTAGTAAGTTGGTCAAGGAGGGGGGCTTGGGCATAGGGGAACAATTGGGTCAGAGCAACTTGAAAAGAAAGGCGTCATTTAAAAAGTTGGCGGAATTAGTTGGCACATGAGGATGGCCAACAGAGCACGAGGCGGCTCTAGTACTTTGGCCCGAAGAAAAGGGAAGATCTCAAGTGGGTTTTCCTTCATTTTCAGAACAGTTTAAACACGTTGGCACCTCAGTGGAGGTTATATGATGGTCGGGTGGGAGATGGGGGAAAAACCAGGTGTGAGTGAGACTTGTGTAAGCGGGTATGAAGAACAATTGGATATGATGATGATAGTGAGGAATTAGAGGAGGGTGAGTTGAGAGATGGGGACTGTGGGGACCATGACAAAGTGCAATTGCAAAGCGATGGGGATCAGAGGGATTTGTTGGGGCAAACCAGTGTTCTTCGTATATTGCAGACGTCAAGAGCGAACCGTGCAATTGAACAAGAAGAGACATAGACCAGACAACACAAAGACGATGTCAAGGAATTTCAAAGGCGCTCTTCACAATTGCCAAAAGGTAAGGCATTGCGGTGGGCAGCGTGGCAAAAATCTGATAATGTGCAGAAGATTTCAACAAGATCTATTGGTGTTGGTGGGGGTGAAACGGGTCATGATTTTGTCACTATCAAGCAAGGTGAAGTACAATCTGAGGTTGTTTAAAGAAAAGTTATGGGGAACATGCAAGAAGAAGGGAGCAGTAGTAAACAAACAAACAAAGGGGTTGAGGTTGCAGAAGATGATCAGTATGAGGAGGAGGAAGATAGAAATATTCATACAAAACTCCTGTATATGGGTATTTGCAATGCCCCTAGGTTCTCACTTATTGGAGAAGACTAAGAATAGAATATGGAGACATGAGTTTGTTGATGTTTTTAAACTATTTCATAGGGATATTCAGGTAAAAGAGAGCTCCAAGGAGAAAAAGTGGGAATTAGCTAAAAGACCTAGAGTTCCCAAAACAATAGAAAATTGGACATCTGCTTTCCTTAATTATGCGAGCATTTATTATGAACGTCATCAAGACAGAGCAGTATCTGTTAAAGTACATAGACATAATATGCAAGGCACAAATGCATTTTTTGTGGGTACACTTGGTTTAGTTATGACGAGGAGTTTAGAGCGAGGATTAGTAACTCAGGGCTCGAAAAATCCAAAAAATGGTACTAGTCCTGCAGGACTAGTACCTTAAACAATGTCCTCGACCTAACTGCAACCTACTTGACCTCCGTCTCTGAAAGCGGGGCAAATGTGACAAGATAACAAGATTTAAAGGCATCTTTATTGCTCATTAACTTTGTGAGCAATACAAATGCCTTTAAATCTTGTTATCTTGTCACATTTGCTCCGTTTTCACAGACAGAGGACAAAAGTTGGTTTGTTTTCCTACTCACCAGAAGTGAGTAGGAAAGTGAGTGAGTATGTCCTACTCACCAGAAGGGTGAGTAGGACATAAAAACAGCTCGACCGTGTTAAATTTAGCTCGACTATGCGAGCGGTCGAGTGGAATTTCCGAGCCCTGTATCTTTAACGATAAACCATGGGGTGACATAGACTCAGAATTATGGTTACAATGGATGTCTTCCTCTCACCCTCCAGCTACGACACATACAGCAAGTGGTTTACCGGTCACTTACGGGCCCTTTAAGTATCGCCCTGCCCAGTCTGGGGCGCGGTTATATGGGAGAGGACAGACACCAGTTGCAGGAGCGTGCTGGAATTTTAACAGAGGTTATTGCAACAGGCAATTCTGCCGTTACAAGCATGAGTGCTCACAATGTGGGGGAAAACACCCTCTCACCCAATGTTTCACGGGCTCAAAGTTTGGTGAGCAAGAGAGAGGGCAATGAGGGAGAGGTCAGTCATTTCAATTTACAGCAAAATGCCCATATCCAAATTAGACTTGAAGTATTGTCAAACTGGTTGAAGTTCTATCAAGACACAGAGGCGGCATCCAGACTGTTTGGGGGTTCAAGAGGGTTTTAAAATTGGTTATCAGGGGCCTAGACAGAAGCGTTGGTCAGACAACTTAAAATCTGCTAAATAGCTTCCGCAAGTAGTTCAGCAGAAGCTACACTCAGAAGTAGCAGCAGGTGGAATAGCTGGCCCGTTCTTACGGCGTCCCCTTGTTAATGTGATAATTTCTCCGCTGGGGGTTGTACCCAAGAAAGCTGTTGAGGAATGTCATCTAATACATAATTTATCGTGGCCAGAAGGCCTATTGGTAAATGATTTTATTTCCCAGTCGGATTCAAGTGTGTCTTATGCATCGGTGGATGATGCATTAAAATTGGTCAGGTCAGCTGGGAAAGCAGTGGAATTGGCAAACAGCTATATCTAGTCAGCATTTAGACTTCTGCCCATATATCCTTCTGATTTTGAATTATTAGGCATGCATTTCAATGGTTCATTTTCTGTGGATAAAGTACTCCCTATGGGTTGCTCAATATCCTGCGCCTCATTTGAGACATTTAGCACTTTTTTACAATGGTGCTTTACGTAGTTTAGTGGACACAATCTGGTTTGTCACTACTTAGATGCTGTCTTGTTCATAGGTGAAAGGAACACTGACCAATGCAGGAAGGCATTACAGAAATTTCAGGACATGGCTCAGGAGCTTGGCGTACCGGTGGCCTCAGATAATACTGAAGGTCCAAGCACAAAGTTGACTTTCCTGGGAATTGAAAGAGATACGGTGGACATGTTAGCCAGGCAACCGGTTGAGAAGGTCACAGAGATAAGGTCTTGTTTTCAGTAGTCGAGTAAAAGAAAGTGGAATTCAGAAAGGTACAGAGATTATTGGTTTACTTGAATTTTGGTGTAGAGTGGTCAGGGCGGGCAGAACTTTTTGTAGGCGTTTGTTCATGTCCGGTGCCTATCACCCTGAGCATAGAATAAGGATATCCACGGCTGTTAGGGCTGATCTACACATTTGGCTGAAGTTTCTTGTGTATTTTAATGGAGTATCTTTGTCGAAGAAGACATGATCTGGCAGATACAAATATTCTCGGATGCGTCAGGTGCAAAAGGTTTTGGTTTGTTTTGGGAAGGTTCTTGGTGCGCTGAAACTTGGCCTGAACAGTGGTCAAAGCAGGGACGCAGCATAGCCTTTCTAGCGTTCTTCCCATTGATTGTAGCATTGTTTGTCTGAGGGGACGAAGTCAGCAACAGATCAGTTCTTTTCAAAGTGGACAACATGGCTGTCGGTGATTTAATTATCAAATAGAAAGAGAAGGACCTGAGAGTTCTGCATCCCTTACGTGCTTTTATGCTCAAATGTTTACAACTTAACAATGTCTTTAAGGCTAGGCACATTCCTGGTACTAATAACAGTATAGCAGACGCTCTGTCAGTGGCAGAAATTTCGCAATCTGGCTCCAGAGGCGGACACCAACAAGAATCAGATCCCACAAAACGTTTGGGCCTGGGAGGATTGAGGATAGTTGAGCTTGTTGAAAAATCAATAGCCTCATCAACAAGAAGTTATCAGCAAGCATGGAAAGAATTCCTAAGTTATGGTAACATTGATGCTCAGCGTTTGATTGTAGTGGAAAGGGAACAACTCTTCTTAGGTTTCCTGCTGCATTTGATCTACAAGGGTTTATCACACACCACAATTGCAGGGAAATTAGATGGAATTGTGTGGTGGGGTCAGGATCCAGTGGAGGGAGTACTGATGAAGCAAGTTTTAAAAGGTCTAAGCAGGGAACAAAGTGTCAAAAAACGGTTAAGAGAACCAGTGACTTTTGATTTACAATAACAAATGTTATTAAAGTTGAATTTTTGTTGCCAAGAAGAATTTGAATTGTTCAAGTTTAGGTTATGCATGCTGTGGTTGTTTTTTGGTGCATTTAGGGCATCTGAGTTGTTGGGTTTAAGAAGTTAGTCTGGCATCCATAGTAATGAGATATTTCTGGAACAGCAAAGAATAAGGATCAGGTTGAGGGCATCCAAGATGGATCAGGGGAAAATGGGCATCTTTGAGCCAAAGTGGGGTGGTGGGTTGTTGCCCCGTGGAGGAATGGGAAAAGTTTCAAAGTTTAGGATTTTTCAAAGCAAGGGCCATATTTTGTCATGCAGATGGGAGAAGGATCAAGCAGAGTTATTCCCGCAGTATTGAAAAAGGCTATTAGCAGGTTTGGAAAAGATCCTATGTGTTTGGCACTCATTCATTCCGTATTGGGGCAGCTACGGAGGCTGCACGACTGGGTTGGTCATAGCCCGATATTCGCAGCATTGGAAGATGGAAATCAAAATGCTGTGAAAGATACGTTAGAAAATAATTGTATCTATATATTTCGTGTTACTAATATTTGTTTTTCTATTTAGGTTGTGTGCAAGGGCCAGTCTCTGAAAAAATGAACACTTGGATAGTGGGACATTCCTTCATAAAATGGGCAGCTATACACGCTGAACAGCAAATTTATGGCAGATCTCTTGGACTCCCAAGTAGCAGGCATGAGGTGGTATGGAGGGAGAAAGACGAAATGCTTTGGGGGGGCTTATTTAATACATTGACTGAAATGTGCTCGAAAAGGGGTTGTCCTGATATGTTAGTTATTCACTTAGGAGAAAATGATTTATTAAATTCATCGGGTCTGTCATTAATAAAACAAATGAAATTGGAGTTGGCTGTTATAAAGAATAACTGGGGAGGTACATGTATAATTTGGACTGAATTTTTTAACTGGTCAATATTGGAGGGGAGGGAGAAGCCAAGCAGCAATCAAAAAAGCAAGATGTAAATGTAGTTGAGCTTATATAGCGCACAGCTACCCGCAGTGGGTTTCCCGGCGCTTGCTTAGGGAACCCTTCCTGGTATTCCCCTGTGAGATAGCCGGGTATCTACAAGGTGAAAGTCAGGCATCCCGCCGCGAGGGGCCGTTGTGGAGATTAAGCAAGCTATTGCCCAGAGTCGCAGAGTGTGAACCCGTGAGTCGAGGAGGCACCGGGGCGAGAATTATCGAGTCCGTGGAATTTTTAGCCCAAGACCCTGCCGAGGCGGGGAATTGAATCCTGGTCCAAGACCGATCTCAGCTTCCGGGTCTGCTGCCTCTAACCCCTGAGCCACACTTCTCAACAGGGCAACAATAGTTTTCTGTGGCACTATGGGGATTACAGTACTGCCTAATGACAATATAAAAAGAACTGAGGGGCATCTATTTCGTGATGATGGAGTTTGTTTATCTCAAATGGGGATAGCATATTATTTATTGTAATTCAGAGGTTTGTTGCAAAACTATGGAAAGAAAATGTATGGTGCTCCAGCAAAATTATATAAAGATGCTTTGTTCATCGATATGGGGAAGGGACAGGAAAAATTGTCGGTTTTCCTGGCTGGCGGGTTTTTGGGGGGAAGGATGGACAGTCTGGAGTGGGCTTACTCATCCCTCGGGGGGGGGGGGACAGGACACAGGTAGAAAAATGATGGGGCTTGCAATTACATGAGTGCTGTTCTTTTGAGGATGCTCAATAACCATGGGGTTTTGTTCTTGAAACTATGTTGAGCTAAGTTGGAGATTTATTTATTTTAAGGTATTAGTATTTTGATTTGTTAATGTTGTTTACATATAAGTTATGAAATGGACCTGTCTTAACCAAGTGGCCTTTTTTGCTAAGACAAAGAAATAGTGGGCTGTGATTTATTGTGAGAGGGGGGGACCCAGGAGGAGCTTGGCACGAGTTGGTCTCCCCCTGGGTGTTTTCGCGCAATGGAGCAGGCCACAGGTGCGGATAGGTGGAGGTAGTGTAGAGGGTGGGTTCTAGAGAGAGGTTATATATAGGGGTGTTTTTGGGCGGGAAGATAATTGCGACTGTGGTCGTTAGGGTTGTGGGAGTTTTTAGCAGACCCGCCCTCTTTTTTGTCATTGTTGAATTTTTACAAAATAATTTTTATTAGTAGGCTTTTAGGAATTCCTGGAGTACATCTAACATTATGCCTCTAGAAGACAGATATAGGTTTTTATATGGCTTGTAGATGTTTTTTTTTGTGGGAGGGGTGGACAGTCTGGAGCGGGCTTTCCCATCCCTTGATGAGAGGGCGCGGAGGGCAGGACACAGGGGATGGGAAGAAAAATTATGGGGCTTGCAATGACATGAGTGCTGTTCTTTTGAGGATGTTCGATGACCATGAGGTTTTGTTCTTGAAGCTATGTTGAGTTAATTTGAGGATTTAGTTATTTAAAGGTATTAGTATTTTGATTTGTTAAAGCTGTTTATATAAAAGTTATGAAATGCACCTGTCTTAATAAAATGGCCTTTTTTGCTAAGACAAAGAAGTAGTGGGCTGTGATTTATTGTGCGAGTCAACGATAATGAAGAGACGAGGAACCCAGGATGCCGAGCCCTTTATGATGAAAAATCAAGTTCAGATTGGATGGACAATAATTATGACAAATACCTAAATGCTAAAAATGATGATGATCCCATACTCTAATCCCTTAACCATAAACCTTTAAATATAAATTTTAAAACCTTAGCCCTATTGCTCGCAATTATCATGCCCTGTTTCTAAACACAGTTATTTTTTGTTCGTCAGTATTTTATTTTTTAAAGTTTTATATAGCACAAACTAGACCCGAGAAATCGGGTATTAGAGCGCTTTACATGAGCACAAGTTTCGATACAGAGGGGCACATTCATTTTTTGTTAGGCACAGGAAAATTAAGTGATTTGCCCGAAATCACAGGATGTTGAGCATTATTGCAGAGACTCAAACCCAGTTCTCCAGCTTCGAGGTCGACCGCTCTAGCCATAAGGATACATCCTCATTATTACCCGATGTGAAAATGATCATTAACACTTTTCATGTTTTAGTCCCTTTGTGGGTTACAAGAATTTGGTTTCTCCATTTTCATTTAATGTCACCTGAAAATGCTAATACTTTTGACAGATAAGAAATCACAGTGTGCTTGTCATTTAACATTTAATCTCTATAATAGAAGTTATAATTTGAACAGGACATTTCTGGGCTATATTAGCATTGTAAGCATTTTATCAGTCCGTTAAAATGCTTAGAATGTTTTGATATCGAAATAATTTGGAAAAAATCACTGGACTGGGAATGTTTTCACAAAATGTAAAATTCCCAGAAATGATTTGTACTTTTTAACAGAAACAATAAAAGTGATGATAATTATATCAAGTGTTTTATTTGCAAAAACAACCTGTTGGCAGCTATGGTCACTTCTATTCATGTGTCTGTACAATGTCCTTGGTGTGCCAGTTTCCATTTTGAGAACGTAGTAGAGATGTACTCAAAGTGACCAATGGCATTTTGGATAGATGGGTGAGAGTAGGGGACCCATTATATGATCCCTCTACCCTTTTATCACTTAACCCAAACATGCATCTGCCATGGCTACGTTTGAGTCGATAAGTCACTCCTAGGTTAACATCTACCACATCTTGATGCTCCTCTCCAGCTTACAATAGATGATCCTGCTCACTTTTGGGTCAGAGAAAGAACATCTCATTGCACCCATGAGATAGATTCTTCCATTATGTATCAAGTAAGTGCTCAGTTCAGTGATGATTTCTGATTAGTTATTGAAAATGCCAAATTTTATGGAACACTTACTGTGTTTTTTTTAGCGATAACGGGGCTCGGATGCAGATTGATGGTGATTTGGCCATGCTCAAACAATTTAGACATTGGGGGAAGGTAATAGCTTCTTCTAAAGAGCTCAGCTGTCTCAACACACTAGTCCACATTTTCTTCCACAATAGGTGTTACATTTATTTATGGTTTTCTACACCCTAAACCTGTGCATGCGCATTTTTGACACAAAGGGGAATCAAAGTTCTGCAAGTGCAATACAGCCATATAACTGCACGCTAAATACGGAGCTTTGCTTTACAGATTTAAAAGTTGGTGTCCTTCTATCGCTATGCTAGTTAAGCGCTAAAATAGTAATGCCTGCAACTTGCAATATATTTTTGCGTTTTACATCCAAATGGGACTTTAAGATGATTTTCGGATGAAGGGTGCCTGACTTTAAAATGGCGACCGAGTAAGACATCGATTACCGATCATAACGAGAGGCGTCCGACTGTCACACTGCGGAAGTACAGAGCCCTAAAGAATATTGCAGCACTGATAAAAAAGATAAATGCGCGTCCAATGCCTCAAAATCCGGAATGTAGGAGCGGAGACAGTATAAAGACTTGTTCCTTGTTACTCCATGTCCCCACCACTAATCTTCTGCGTTCATCACCTTCAGTTCACTTGTCGCTCGATGTCCTTATCTCCATTGCTGCCTGACCTTAATGAGGACGACCTGCAACTGAGAGACAGTGACAAAACCACCTATTCCAAGGCAATCCACCCTAATGAGATCTCCAGTTCAGACATTAACCCCCCACCAACACCTTAACTGATACTTTTGATGGCACTTTTGACGATGCCTCCTGGTCGGAAACCAGAACTTGTCTTTATTTTCCACGGTGCCCGAGCAACCTTGGCTGATGCCCGGTGGAGCTGTCTCTTGCAGCTGAAGAGGAGTTTGGCTCTGGTTCACCCCTTGGCCGGCACCTACCCAGCCGGACATCGGACATTGTTCTCCTCGCCTCCGTGTTGTGTTTACAATTTGCATTCCTTACCTCTGTTCGTCTTCTCCCCTCTACCTTTCCACCCCCCATAAGACGGGTGTACGCGTTAATAAGAAACTGATGTCACCATGTAACAATGTTTCTGATGCAATGTCCTATCTCATGTAAAGCGCTCTAATACCATGGAGTCTAGCCAGTGCTTTATAAAACTCTTCAAACTTTCCCTCTTTCATTCTTTGTCTTCCTCCCGGCTCCTATCCTCCCTCACCTGAATCTCTCCCCTTGCCTCATTTATAACGCATGCAACTGTGCCCCAGCTACTGGTCTCTATGCTCTGTAAATTTGTATCTTGTAACTATTGTTAGCCATGTGCCCTTTACCTAAGCTCTCCCTCTCTTCTTGTTGGGGAGGGATCCAGCATTTATTCCCTGGAGTCTCAGAGACCCTCTGAGAGAGTCCACAGCGTCAAGGGAGTTCACACACAGCAGAGTTGTGGGGATGACGCCCCTTGCCAAAGCACTCCCTTTCCCCTTGTTGGGGAGGGATCCAGTATTTATGCCCTGGAGTCTCAGTGACCCCTCTAAGAGATCCCACAGCGTATAGGGAGCCACACACAGCGGAGGTGTGGGAACAACACCTTTTCCACTGGGATCACTGCACACTGGACGTTGGACACTTTTTCCGAGTCTCCCGGTTAAATTGCCTTCTCCCTCCGCTACCTCTTTCCCTTTTTCATTCTTGGTCTCCCTCTCCTGCTCCTATCCTCTCTCCCCAGAATCTCTCCCCTTGCCTGCTTTTTCCCTTAAGTATTAGTTTTTAACGCATGCAACTGCGCTCCAGCAACTGGTATCTATGCTCTGAAAATGTGTATCTTGCAATGTTGTAACTTGTAATTATGCTATGAAACAATGCTTGTCCTCATGTAAAGCGCACTGATACCTCCGGGTCTAGCAAGCGCTATATAAAACGTTTCAAATAAATAAATAAAATGTTAATAACATAATATTCAGATTGCTTATGTATGTTGTCCTAATGGTGTCTTTGTATCTTCATTCCTCTTAACTTGTAGCTCAAATTCATGACTCACTAGATAAGTATGTGCTGTTGCAGGTACCATGGTACCATGCATTAATCTTGTGATGCTAAACAAAGCAGTTGAAGGAGTTTCTGGCAAATACAGCATCTAGTCTTAAGGTCCTGGGTGATGTCTCACACACTTGGCCATGAATGGATCACCCTATCTCCATAAACCTGTGTCTCCTGAATTAAGGTTGTAGGCATTTAGAAGTAGACTTTGCCATCATGAAGCTCGGGCTGTGTTATTTGAAGACCGGGATAACCACTAGAGATCTGCAAGGAGTCGCTAAAGGCCTTTAAACCTATCCTGTAGCTCCACGAGAGGCTTGTATACTTTGATGCACACTCCATAATAAAAGGATTCCAAATGTTTTTGCGGGCGCTTGCATGGTCAAGGAAATTTTGCTCTTGCTGCCCTTTTTAATGTATATAAATGGACTTGTGGTTTGTGCCATATTGCACCACTTGAGTACCCACGCAAAAGCTTAGTAAATATATCACATAGTATTGCGTTTGTAGTGAACTGTAAATGGCAAATATTACTATTTCCCATCCCAGTGGTACTCAAATATGGTCATAACTCTAAGTGAAGGTCATGAAGACTGGAAGAGAATGGACACAAAGTGATAGCCATGAAGAGCTGGAGATCATGTAAACAAGCCTCACATAAGATCTTCCACCCTAACGAAAACCTTCTCCCTGCAGTCACCAAGATTGTACATGTTCTTTTCCTTTTCACTTACATATCGTCCATTTGGGATCTCCAACATCTGCCTCCATTGTTGTAAAATCTGCATCCTGTTTTGACTTACTACAGCAGACCTGTTTTGAGGCTCCTCTTTGATCAGGACTTTCATATATTTCCTGCTTCGAAGCTTCCTTGTTTGTTGTTGGATCAATACTATATTTTGAATATGGATACTACTACTACGTGCCCCGTGCACTAACGCTTCAATTCACTACTCCGTTAGAATTGATTTTGCTTCTTTTTTGTTGGGCTTCAGAAGATGAAAAATCAATGACCAGGGTTTCTTTTGAAAGAATGGAGAGAGGGATACCAGGCAGGTAAGTGAGGATCATACACTCACAGCGTTATCTCCCCCCACACGTCACTCGGCTTAGGCCATAACCAATGCCCTAGTCATGAGTAAAATCAACCATTACAACAGGCTCCTGGTAAAAATACATCGGTGCGGGGGCATAGCTTCAGGGGTGGGGCTGTTTGGGTTGTTACAACTCCCTAATAAATATTTTATTTTTCTGATGAATAGTTAGGTACAGATGCTTTCAATCGGGTATGGTGAGTTGTCTCTCGGATTCCACCTGGGATTTTTTGCATGCACACACTGACAAAAACACACACACACACACACTCTCACTCTCATCTCTCTTTCGAAAGTCCTATTTTTTTTCCATTGTTTTACAAAATATTGTGTTTCTCTTACTTACTATTCATACCAATTCGCATTTCTCTCCCTGTCTACTGCCCTTTACGCCTCTCTCATACGTCCTGCTTGTCTTACATTGTATTCAACATTATATGCAAGCGTGATTGTCGGGACATCTGAGGGTCAGACCCCACCCACCCCCCCATACCAACGTCAAGCTACGCACCTGATTGGTGTGTATCTAAACACTCGGTGAAAGTCATCAGCTCTGTTAGAGGCACCTTCTTCAACCTCCAGGCATGATGGATATCTGCCTAAACTTGTACACTTTACAAATATCTGATCTTCCACCTCTCATGTATTCTCCATGGTATGTCCCTTTTCCCTGTACCATCGAAAGAAACCTGTGTTTTATAAACCTCAACTCAGCTCCCCTAACCGCTACCCCTTGTGCAGTGATTCCATTCCTCCACTGCAAACTGGTTCCAGGTGTGCTGGGTGTTGTTTCAGCTTCCCCAATCTCCAATAGCGCCCTGAAGGTTCATCTACTCCATTCTGCGCTTCACAGTTTCTGTTGGATAGAGTACCTAAGCTCATCCCTCGTACTCCTTAACCCCTGAACACTATAAACCTGTAACCTGTGGAAGAGGTGTGGCGCAGCGGCCAGGATGCCTGACTATGGACCATGGGGTTCACGGTTCAATCCCCGGCACCGGCGGCAGGTCAGCCCAGCACCATGTGACTCTGGGCAATCGCTTGCTTAATCTTCCCGAGGGCCCCCAGCGCCGGAAACCACTTTGGAGGTAGCTGTGCGCTTTACAAATTCATGGTTATGTATAATGCGTATATATTACACGTTTGGGTTTTTGATGAAGGACAACCAGGAAAAACAAACACAATGCAATCTGTCATTTGTTGCGCCTATACAGTGCTTATGGTACATATGCTTAAACATAATGACTCAAACCCCTTTCTCCTCAGTTAATTTCGCTTCTCAGTGCCCGATTTGTATTTATACATTTTCAATAGTTCACGATTTGTAAATATGGGAAAAAAAGCTCCTTAAGAGACATGTAAAAACTTTCTGATAACTCTTAATACCACAATATTACTATTGGCACAGTACACATTTAGTTGACAACGTCTTTTTGATTCGTTTGGGTGCCATTTTTAAGCTGCAAACATTTTTGGATATATTGTAAATAGTTTGTATGCATCAGAGCCAGTGGCGGTGCGTTCATTAGGGCACTGGGGCGTTGACCCACAAGCCACGCCCGTAGCTCCCTCGGCGGCTCTGTCTGAACTGACAATGCATGTCAGTCAGCATGATGCCAGACCGCCCACCCCCTTCGGGGTGGGCAGTCAGGCATCATGCTGTCTGACATGCATTGTTGGACCTGGGGGTGGCAGTGATCTAAACCCAACATATGCACAAGTGCATATGTTGGGTTTAAGTCGGAGAATTTTTCCGACCAGCCCAGTCATGCGCACTAGTGTTTGCTCTGGCTGGCGGCTGCACATTAGGAGAGCGAGGGTTGATCAGCGCCGCAACCCTCGGTCTCCTAATGGGCGGCAGGGCGGCGAGTAAGCCAATCCTGGCGCTGCTGAAGCAGCGTCAGTATTGGCTGAGAGAGGTTGCCAGTGACGCGGCTGTTCCTGTTCACAAGTTAAAGACCCCGGCCCAGGAGCAGAGGCAGCGTGGACCCGGTCAAGTAAGTTTTTATTTTATTTTATTTTTTAAACTCCCCCGGCCCCACCCCCTGCGAGTATTGCGATCCGCGACTACATTGACTGTCTGCGCCCACATGTTTTTTGTCTACGCTGATAAAAGTGCTGTCTCCGGAGGCATAAAAGATACCCAGCCCTTCTGATACTGATGTTTTCACGCACACAAGCCATGCTTCTTCGTCATTTGATTTGCTACATGATGCTTGACACTGGCTGCTTTCTCCGTACCGTAAACAACTTTATCTTTAGTGCAGTGATACTGGTGATTTGAGGTGTTTGTCAGCGAAGATTCACACATTTCTTCGTGTACTTTGCCAAGAGATGAGCTAGTCAGTTAAAGTCGGACCTAATCAGTGACAAATTAGGGATATTTTCGAGGAAGTGGGTGTTCTAGTCTCTTGTTTCTTTTTAAACTGGTAATCAATATTTGTAGGTTGTAATGTTGGTAAATTGATTATTTAGGCATTATGAAAATAATATTCTTATTACTGTCTTCCGAGATAGAAGCCACCTTCAATTTTACGTTGTGTATTCACGCCTCATGCTCTTCAGACTCTTTCTGAAACCTGCAAGCATATCACGAGAAACACGGGTTGTTCCAACCTAATGCAAGAACAGTTATATTTTATGATAATTTTTTATCATGATCGCAGAATGTGCCCAGCGCTCCCAGATCCAGAGGCTAAGGTTGGAGATTTGACCGAGCTGTGTAATGGTAATTTGATAGGTGCATTTCTCAGTTGGCCAGGGGTGATTGATTGGCATCACCGGTTCCCACACTTTATGGTGGGAGCCTTGAGATTATAACTCCAGGCTTTCTCACATATTTATACATGAAGGCCTCAAACTGCTGATCTGTGCCCATGAATGGACACAGCAGTTTTTAAGCATAGGTAGTTTGAGTTCATCTGTCTCAAGATAATATCTTTTTTGCTTCGGAGTTAGAGAGTGGAACCACTAAATATGTCTGTATTTTTGTTGGCTAATTTGTAGCTGAAACAAAAGTGTGTGTGTGTGTGTGTGTCTGTCTTGCACAATGGCATCTGCTTGCACTGTACCTTGCCGTTGGTGAAGCTTTGTCTGCTGCTGTGCTCCCTGTTAGTAAATCTAGGTAAAGCCCTTCGAGTTTACAGAAGCCAGACCTATTGACTTTGTTGCCATTCTTTACCATGCAGTTGTGGCCATTCTTGTTTTGCATCTCAGCATCCCTGTGTTTTTCTGGTGGTTTTCATGGACTCTGTAATCTATGGTTGGAAAGCAGTAGTGCATCTGGAGGCCCAACGGGCGATGGTTGAACTGAAGCCCTCCGGGGCTGCAGGCAGGGAGGGGACAGGAGGGGGAGGGAGGGAGCCTATACTTCGCTGTATCCCTCACAGCTTCCTTAAGCATGGTCTTCATCACCATACTTACCTTATCACATGAAACTACCATTTTGCACTAACTTCCACCACCATACTGTGTCTTTTCTGTTGCAGCAGCCTTTAGCATGTTTTACCTTTACCTTACTGTTCGTTATTCCTCTCCACTACCTTTAGCATAGTCTTCCACCACCTGGAGCTTTGAGGGGCAGAGAAGGAGCTACCTGGGGCTTAAGCTCCATTTGAATCGTATGACGGTCTGCCTCGCTTGATATGCTCCCTTGGCATAGGGCACTCATCCTGAACTTTTATGCCTCACCACTTTCAAATGTCACCATCTGCCACTGATCCTCTGAACAGTAGTGAAAAGAATTAGCAAATTTGGGGTTCATGCAGTGGTTAATATATGTCGGTAGGTACCGGTGCCTCAACTTTTCTTTTCGTAGACCAGGACCCTGAAGTTCCTCCCACAGGCAAAGGTCCAAAGCAGTGGTTAACTTGTGCCAGAGACTCCAATGGCACTTCTTTTAGGCAACCGTGACTCTTTAAATCCCTCCCACGGATGTTGGTCCAAAATCCGTTAAACACGTTTCTTCCTGGGTAGCCAGCTGTCTGTCCCAGTCCTCCCGCCTTGCATTCGAAGCGGTGGGACACTGTTTCTGCTGCAACTCTTGCGGGAAAGGATCTGGCGCGCGGATTATCGAGACGCCGACTGGGGGTTCTATAACTTGACCCTGACAGGTTACTGCCTTTAATTAATTGGAAACTGTGAGTCACACTGAGGATTTAGAAGCCTGACCAAATAACGGTGCAGGACGTGCACGTTATATTACCTAAGGTGAACATTATATCTTGAATAGAGATTTCGAAATAGCTGGCAAGAAATAGTTTGATAAATCGATAAGAGAAAAAATCTTTGATCTTGGACCTATCCCGCTCATCAATCACCCGCATTGAGGGAACTGATCTGTATCCCATTTCGATATTGTGATTTGGAAGACAAATACGGCTGATGACATTCATTGCGCCCTGAAGAAGTTCCGCTTGACGGAACGAAACGCGTTGGCTGGCACTTTAAATGGACTATTAAAGGAACCTTGAACTTTTTTGCATTCACGAATACAGCGTCTTTTATTTTGAAACATTCTTGATTCTAGACTTTGTTACCAACACATGGTGGAGATCTAAAATTTGTTGGCGGTGCTTTTCAAAGTTTGGTACAACATTGATTTTTCCCAAGGATTTGGGATATACTCTCAGGGCAGGGAGTATTTGAAAATTGCACGCTATTTGAAAGACTAAGTATATATAAATATTGGTGATATTTGAGTTGGTGCTTTGAAGGTGTAAAAGTGGTCCACTGCCCATATCGTTTTGTGTAAAAAACTGTTTCTGCTGCAGCCTGTAGGTGACACGGTGACACAGGTCACATCATGTCACTTGGGCGTGTCACCTTCACTGCTTCAGCTTTCCTGGGGTGGGGAATTAGCAGTGCACAGAGGGCCTTTGTTCAGTACTTCAAGTGCTGCAACAGTCAATGCTGAATTCCAGCCGCTGGTTGCCGTTGGGGCCCACCTGCACTTATTTTTAGGGACAGGCACACATTTTTCATCATCGGTCATTTACCGATAATAAGAGAAGGAAAAAAACACAATGCGGAAAGACGGAGTAAGAGAAAGACGGTAAACCCGCCACAAAGAGAGATATCAGGATTCCGCAAGATTGAAGTAAAGGGATTAAAGAAGCATGAGGTGGTTTAAGACACGGATCTAGCTACCAGCATCGGTTTCGGCGCACCGACCTTTAATTGTGGCCTCTGAGTAGAGCTCCTTGCACCGGCTCTTTCTTGATCAAATTAAGCACTGTCTGCAGTCAATGGAGCATGACGTCGTGTCTAGGACGCACATTCGCCCGCCTGAGCACGTGCTCTGGCCTCCATGCTGGGCTGACTGTGACCGTGTCACCCTTGAGGCCTAGAGGTTTAGTCTCACTGACCTCACTGTGGCAGAGACGACACTAACGCCTGCTCACTTCAAGAGGCAGGTGTGAATGGGGAAACTGGACACCTAACTTTATTGAAATGTATTTGTTATTTTACCAGCAGGTTTAACAGTGTGTAATGACTAGCGCCTATCACTCAATTGATGTCTCTCATGTAGTGCAGTAAACTCAGACAACACGTTCTCCTGCATACTAAGGACTGGTCTTTAACGCTCACCTCTTTCTCAGTTGTCCATGCAGAGCAGTGCTTTGGTTTTCCACCCACTCCACCAAGGACAACCACCACCTGTTTTTCGGGGAGGTTGAGTGGATTTACATGCCATGGTGATAGCTCTTTTAGCCTGTAGCAGAGCGAGGTCGAGGAATCTGTTGCCAGCTTTGTCCAGTTGTTGGTGAGAAAACAGCAAGCAGGCCCTCAGTGATGAGATACACTGTCTTTAAACAGGTGAGCTGGGTGCAAATAGGGACAGTGTGCCCTATTACAATGAATGCACTGATTTCAGGACAGCCGTGAACTTGCACTGCCCTTGGGGCAGCACATTCAGTGAAATATGGAGTGGCTGCTTTTCAAAGCTGCTCTGTGTTGTTAAGTGCAGGCGGCAACCCGCCTTTATTTTGGAGAGAGGAGAAAGATCCCCTTGCAGGCAGGTGGGCTGCCATTAGGGTGGCAGTGACAGCGTGACACCTTTTTTTGTTACGCACTCTCAGTGCGCCTCCTAAGGCCATTATTGCCTCTGGGACTGCCTCCATAATAGGACATGGGCGCAGAGACAATGTGGTTTCCTCGTTTGCATGGGCCACGCTCCCATGCAAATGAGGGAGCGCGCTCTCGTGACAGCGCTGGTGCTACATGTGCACCAGCGCTAACAGTATTACAGAAGGAGATGCTCAAGCATCTGGGGCCCCTTCTATAATGCCACAGTGCCCTCAGGGCCCAAAAAGTGGGCACAAACTTCTGTTGCGCCCCCGTGGCACAATCTGTTGTATGGTGCCATGTGTGCAAAGGTCTTCTCTACCTAGTGTCTGAGGGAGGGCGCTTCCATCTAGAATAGAGCTACTGCAGACCATCTCCACAACATGTGACAATATCCTATATCCTGCGTCTGCCAACAAGCATTGGGGGACAGTGTGATGTTGTTATATTGGTTGCATCTCCACGGATGTGGAGTATCCCATGGCACTGGTATGATGACCTCTTACTCCGTTTAAACTCAAAATGTGAATAAATAAACTCAAGCCAAATGTTTCACTAGCATTGATTTATTCTTTATACATTATCTTTCGTTCTAGATTTAACCTCATTTGTACTTTAGGCACTACATATCCCAACATGCATTTCACTGGTCCCAATGCGTTTCGGCCGTTCAGGTCTACATCTGGGGACAGTTAATGAATGTGTTTAGCCGCGTCTCGAAATCCAAATCGCGTGTAGCGTACCGTCAGCTGGTGCGTTCCAAGTTTAAATCAAGAACGAAAGATAATGTATAAAGAATAAATCAATGCCAGTGAAACATTTGGCTTGAGTTTATTTATTCACATTGTTCCTATTAGAGGCATATGTTATGATAGTTTGCTTATGGATAATACCCCATTTGGATTACAGCACGCACTGAATATTATATTTAAACATGCAATTCAAAACCTCTTGATAATAAGTCTCGCCTAGACCCAGGTGACGTGCTTTGGGCAACTGAAAAAGAAAATAATCTGGTGCAACTCCCTAGGAGTTACCAACATTCCTGGGTTTTTGTAGCAGATTAAGTGGAATTGAGTTAAAATGCAATAACTTGATTACATTTTTCAAAGTTTGCTTAAGGGGAGAACCTCCTTACAAATTATAGGCACCCTTGCTTAAAAGTAGCTTCGATAAAGTCTAAGCAGGTAGCAGACTGTGCCATGGCAGTGAGGAACGTGGGCGGTGCCAGTGGTGAAGTAGAAGGAGCCAGAGGTGGAAGTGCCATTACTAATGGGAAAGTGGAGCATCTTCCTAAGAAAAAGTTTGGACACCTGCATTTATGTTTTTTACACATTAAACGCTGACACTGCTACCTTGTCTCACACGCACGGACACACACAAACCAAGACAAAATGGTCAGAGGAGCATGGAACTTAAGCACTCAATGGGCAGCTCTAGTAAATGGGTGTCAATGGAAAAACGCAGGCACAATGCGATGCACAAGCATTGCTGTGCGGGGTTGTGTAAGGCAGGTAGGGTACGGTGTAACTCCCCACTGGCTTGTACTTTTGCCTTCTCCTCAGACCAGGGTTAAATTGGGATTAAAAATCGGCCCGGGCACACTGAAAAAAAGTGGCCCACATTTGCGTATTGTCTTTTTGAGAAACACTGCTTTGGCGATTTTTTTTTTTTTTAAAAGGGGAGGGGGGTTTTAAAAAAAATGCACGGATCAGTTTACACTAGTGAAACACACCTGAAAACAATAGAGGCCACTTTTGCTCAGGCCCCCTGCCCCTTCTCAATATACATGCATTAATTGACCAGCCCAGTGATAGAAAGGGAGTGACACCTCTGCGGTTGATAAAGGGAGGTAATGGATGCCCCTTTACCTCTAGAAAGGCCACTCAGGCACCCACTGGGCCCCTGGCAGCATCGAACAATGCAGAAGCCGCTGAAATTGCCCCCCCCCCCCAGGCTGCTCCAAAAAGCAGTCCACAGCTGGGGTTCGGATACCGGCCCCTCAGGCACTGCCCGTGTGCCCACGTTACCAATCTGACGCTGCCTCAGACATATTGATTGTGGGACCAGGTTACACTCTTCTGCATGTGGGTGACGCTTGCGCACACCAATGCACTCGTCATGCACACGCGCAACCAGCAAAAATGTGGAGGGCATGAGCTTAGTGCACTTATTTATGTTCACCGAAAGCTGTGCACATGAACGTTCAAATGTATTTTTTTGATGTGTGTGTGGTCATAAAATAGGTTTCGTAAATCGGACTCGTCGTGCCAAGTACAAGTGGAGCTCATAATGGGCTGGAGCCTGGGGAGAGGATGTGGTCTCATGACTAGACTGCGGCCATGGAGCTTGAAAACCACGGTTCAAGCCAGGGTGTTGACTCCACCTCCTGTGATTCTGGGTAAATCACTTAATCTCCCCGATCCTACCAAAACATGAATGTGTCCTCGGGTAACGTAACCGGTGCTCATGTAAAGCGCTCCAATGCCTTTGGGTCGAGTTCGCGCTATATAAATCTGCAAATAACGGGGACAAATGGGATGGCACCTGGTTTTTATTAGGTTTTGCCTGGCGAAAAGATGCGCTCTGCGCATCTTTTTCGTGCAGGCGAAAACCTGATGAGAACTGTAGTGTGGGTTTGGGTCGGCCCTCGTCATTCATTGGCTGGCTCCATAAATGGAGCCTAGCCATTGGACGAGGGGCCTGTCCGTCAATGCCGGACCAGATTCGGGGGCGTTCCCGAGATTCTTTGGCTTTTGCCGACATCACGCGACGTCAGCCGAAAGCCGGGAACGCCCCCGAATCTGGTCCGGCCGGGCCGCAAGCAAGCCGGAAGTCCCGCCGCCGCTCTTTCTATGCCAGGGGAAAAGTGCCCAGGAGAAAGGAGTGCGGCTGCCAGCGAGGCCCCGGTGCAGGAGAGCCCCGCCCGCGGCACCCGAGAAGAGAGCCCAGGCCCCGGCAGAGGAAGGACACCGCAAGCGCCCCCGCCGCCTCCTGGGAGCAGTCCGGTGAGTTTTCAGGTTCTCCGTGTCCCTCCTCCCGCCGCCGTCCCCCCTCCCGCTCTCCCCCCTCCCGCTCTCCTGGTTTGGATGGCTCCAAGAGGACGTGTTATTTTGAGAGGACCCTTAATTGATACAGAAAATAAATTTTTAATCTGGTTCTCATCAAATGTTTATCCCCTTTGATGTCATTCAGTAGCAGCTCTCAAGGAAATTGTCATTACCGTTATTAGGGATCGGATTATGCACCCTCATACTTTTTTTATTTTAATTTTATTTTTTAGATATGGGCTGCTACCAACCACTTTTGAGATGGTTTCTAGAAACATCTTAAATGTTGTAGGGAAGCAGGTTTCTTTACTTAAAACCCACATCCCACTCTACGAACTAATGGGTTTAATCATAATGTTTACAAGAAACAGTTAACGTTTGCATGACAAACACTCTGCACACCCCTCTCTCTTAAGGACCTCGAGCAAGGAATAAATAAGCTTCTTGTCGCCAACTAGCACCATACAAACCAATCCTATAAATGGTAAACATTTCCAATACTTATTCTCCCCAAGCCGAGATTTTGTAGTGGTTTCCATTATTTGTTGTGTTCAGTCGTTACAGAAATGTTGCACAAATCAAGCTAGTGGACCTCCTTGCATTGAAAATAGAACACACACTATTTTCTTTCTGTGCATTTACTATTTTGCAACAATTTTAAATTAAACAGTCGACCCAAGATAACTATTTGATGTCGATCAAGGTTGTACAGAAATAGCATAAGTATTTTTTTTCACCTCATAGTGAGTAATTAGTAGCATGCGTTTGTAATAACATATCTGCTCGTTTATCTTATACTACCGCCTACAGAGCGTTTTTGCACGTTATAAAATGTGCATCCAAGGCACTTGTAGGGTATACAGTTTTTTGTAGTGTGTACACACTTTTCAGCTTTTTCTTGGATCAATGTGTAATCAATCTCCTTGAACAACTGAGGCAGATTAGTATTTGCATGCAATGATGTGTAGAAAAGGTACACTTAATGACTATATAACACTTAGCAAATTCGCAGGGTGTGCAGATTCACACAATTTCTTCTTGTAAAAATTATGCATATTTTACTAAATTCGTTTTGCTGGTAGTGTGCTTGAAATACCATATCTGATGGTATACCTCACCCTTGAAAGTCATGCATAATAGTTTCATGAGGGTGGTTCAAATGGGAAAAAATATCTTCTTAGCAGCATGTAGGAGTTTTTGAGTTCTGCTCACTCAACCCGCAGTCGAAAAGTAAGCAAACAAGTGCAACCTCCTTTCATGACATGTTGAAAGCGTTGACAAAGTATTATACAGTTCTTTTTAACTTGAGAGTAAGCACCTAGGACTGGTGGCGGAGGAGAAGAAACAGTAACTGCTTCTGTTGTTCTTATGTTGTTCCGTGTGGTCCTGCCTTCCTCCCGGAGCCTGGTAATGAAAGCCTTCGAGGTTGTGAAATGAGGCCCATGAATCTGCTACGATATCATGTGAATCTGCATTCACCCAAACAGCGGTTACAACATTCTACCTTTTTTCTGGTATATGTCTTTGTCTTGTAGGTCCTATTCACTTCCTGCCATACCCCCTGTATTTTATAACTTGATCACTTAAGTGATATTTGCATTAACTTCCCTTCCTTTTACTGATGTGATTTTTTTTGTCTGTCAATTTCATGTTCATATTTGTTTTTCCTCGCCCTTTCTGTTCCTTACTACACGTGGTGTAAATTGCTAAATTGCTCTTTTACACTATCCACCAGGATAACGGAGCAAGTAGCACTACAGAGTGCAGCGCGCTCATAGGAGCTCGCACAAGGAGTTTTTAATATTGCGGATTTTTTGTTTATTTAGTCGTGTATTGTTGCCGCTTTTAGGCTTTTAATTACTATCCACTTACTTGCACTATAATTGTTTTGTCACCGCGTTTGGAGCGGGTCCTTCTCCCGTGAGGCAGCACTGCGGCGGCCATCTTGGGTTGGGGGGGGCGGCACAGAGAAGCTGCGCACGGTCTAGTCGTCGCAAGGACGCTAGACCGGTATTTAAAACGGGCCATGTTGACGCGCAGCGGGCACGCGCTGCGGGCTCGCCGGAGCATCGCCGGAGTCACGCCAGAGTCCAGCCCGTCTGCGCCCGTCCGCGCACGGACGGGCGCAGGGGCTGGGACGGCTGGTCTGCGTCGCACATACTCCCCAGAGGAGCTTAAATCCATGAACAGAGGTGAGCCCATGGTGGACCAGGCGGTCCTGCTATTGCTTAAAAACTACAGCATATCCCGGAATGTTGGGATTACACCTGTCCTGGATAAATATCCCACCTTAAAAATAGCTAGCCTTAATACCCGCTCGCTGCACTGTCACCATTTGGAGGTATACAATATGCTTCAGGACAGTGACATCGATGTCCTGACTCTCTCGGAGACCTGGACGGATGAGAATTCGCTGCCGGACATCATCGCCGCTGTCCCAAGTGGTTATGATATAATGTGGCACAACCGCCCAGGGGGCTCACGGGGGGGTGGGGTAGCTGTCCTGTACAGAAAGACCATGACAGCTGAAAAGATCCTAACAGAGACGATTGACCTAGCAGATCTTCTCGGGGTAAAGGTCACGGTACACAATGTGTGCTGGGTGATCTTGTCTGTCTATCGCCCGCCGAAGGCAACCCCAACCTTCTTTGATTTATTTTGTCCTATTATATCTGACCTTAGGTCAAGATATACAAAAATCTTGGTTACAGGGGATTTTAATCTACATTGGGACAAGCCCAACTGGGACTCACCTACGCGCCAGTTAGACACATTAATGTCTGCACTGGGTTTTAGACAGATCGTAGATGCCCCAACGCATGTAAAAGGCCATACTCTCGACCTTATGTGGACCACAGATGCCACTCTAACATTCAGTGAGGCAGTGCCCTGTGTCTGGTCGGATCACTGTTTGGTCTCATGTGAGGTCCCCCTTAACAATGGGGCTGTTCGTAATTCACATGGTTTTAGAAAAACCCGGAAATGGACTGAAGTCAATTTGATGTCTTTGACTAAGGCATATCTGGAACCTTCCCAGGCCTTAGAGGTGGATTGTAATCTGGACCGAGAATACTCTGACTTAACAAGATGTATGACTCGTGCCATCGACCAGATAGCGCCAGTGAGGACGCTGCAAATTAAGGGCTCAGGGAAAGCCCTCTGGTTTACTCCACTCTTAAGGGAAACCAAAACAAAGCTAAGGAGATTGGAAAGGTTGTGGAGGAAATCCAAGCAGGATATAGATAGGAATATCTATAAGGCCTCCCTCCATCATTATAAAAAACTCATGATCCAAGCCAAAGCGGACTACTTTGAGTCGCGCCTAAGCAAGGCCACTAATATTCAGAAAGAAACCTTTAAAGTATTGGCCGAGCTGAGTAAGAAGCCTGATAATACCAAGGCCCCTTTTGACTGTAACACCTTCCAGACCTACTTTCTGGAGAAGGTGAAGACCATTGTCCAGGAGATAGAGAATACGGCGGCAACTGGGACTGCCATCGCTTTAACATCCAAAAAGGCGAGCGATTGTTCTCTTGAAGTGTTTCCAGAGATGGATACACCAATCTTGGAACAGCTGATGGGTAAAATTAAATCTGGCTCCCCAGCTGATCCATGTCCACCTGAGATCTTTCGCATCGCGCGTCCCCTATTAGAGGAGTATATTATCTCTCTCCTCAATAGATCGCTAGACATGGGATATCTGCCGAGTGAACTTAAGGAGGCGCGGGTAAGACCCTTATTGAAAAAACTGGGGTCGGATCCCGCTGTGTTAAAGAACTACAGACCCATCTCCCAGCTGCCCTTTCTCTCAAAAATCCTTGAGCAACACGTTCTTCAGTCCCTGTCCTGCTATCTGGAATCTCACCACCTACTCCATGATAGACAGGCAGGTTTTCGAGCCCATCACAGCACCGAGTTGGTGATGCTCTCGGTGCTGGACGAACTAAGAGGTAGGGCTGACTGTAAGAAAGCGAGCGCCCTGATTTTATTAGATCTATCAGCGGCGTTCGATACGGTCAGCCACACCCTGCTCATGGATAGATTGAAGAACTTTGGGATTAAGGGTTTGGCGTTTCAGTGGTTGGAATCCTTCCTTACAGGAAGGACCCAAAGGATACAACTGGGGGATGAAACATCTGAGGTGGGGATTCTAGAGTGTGGGGTACCGCAGGGGTCGGCCCTGTCCCCGCTTCTATTTAACCTATACCTGCAACCACTGATTACTGCGCTGGCTGCGATGGACTGTAAAGTCTTTAACTATGCGGATGACACGCAGTTGCTGTTAAGTATAAATGACACCACGGCTGCGCAACTCCAATCCCAGAACATCTTGAGGTTCACGGTGCAATGGATGACGGATAACCTCTTAAAAATCAATCCGGAAAAAACTGAGATCTTGGTTATACCATCCATTTCCTCACCTTGGAGTGACCTCTACTGGCCTATGGAGTTGGGTCCAGCCCCAAAACCAAACCTGGCTGTAAAAAGCTTGGGGATTAGATTGGACGCTGATCTGTCGATGGCTCCTCAGATCGCGTCGGTGGTAGGCGGCTGTACTAATATCATTCGGCAACTGCGGAAGTTATCCCCTATCCTCTCAGAGCCCATGATGCGACTAATAGTAACTGCCACTATCATTTCCAGAATCGATTATGGGAATGCTCTCTATCTTGGCCTACCGAAAACCCTTACCAATAGGCTCCAGGTCTTGATGAATGATGCTGCCCGATTGATCTTTAGACTCCCTAGGAGGTCTAGAGCCACTCCTTTATTACAAAGCCTACATTGGCTTCCAATTATAGAGAGAGTGGAATTTAAGAGTTTGTGTACAGCTCATAAGGCTATCTATGGTAAGGCCCCAGCCTATATCAAGGAGCGCCTACAACTGTACTGCCCGGTGAGAACACTTCGGTCTTCGGACTCACAGTTGTTGACCTGTTCTCGCTACAGGCTAGCGACGAAGGGAGGGAGAGCCTTCTCAGTACTGGTTCCCCAGTTGTGGAACAATCTGCCTGGAGGGCTGCGTGAGGAAGGAAACCTTTTAAGATTTCGAAAGAGCTTGAAAACGCTTTTGTTCAGGAGAAGCCTGAGCATGGCATAATCCACTGCTACTCTTTGCTCTGACTTCGTTATGTTATTGTCCTGTACCATCTTTTCCGGGCGCTTAGAGACCTGCAGGTGATTAGGCGCGGTATAAAATTAAAATAACAATAACAATCCAGATATGTGCTGCACGTTGTAAATGTCTGGATTGCTCCTGCCCATACCATATCTCACAGTGTAAATTAATTTATGTGCATTTTCCCCTTTCCACACCATATCCTATTC